>NW_028317947.1:5882500-6575000 GCF_062004578.1 Staurois parvus | reverse complement strand
CAGTATGTTTGATCTTTATGGCTCTGTATCTGAGAGTTTCTTGAAATAATAAAAAGCATAATTTAAAACAATTGCTAATAAACTCCAGGCTTAATTACAGCATTTTACTTTTCCAATTTTTTTTTATTTGCTTTCAATAAGCGGACATGACAATACAGATCTTTCCCCTGTCAACTCCTGCACACTGCTTTGTATGGCTCTGCAGAGCTTAGCCATACAAAGCAGTGTGCTTACAGTGAAACACAGCACACATAGTAAAGCCTCAAATTGAACCTTTCCAAAACTGAGCTCCTGATTTTCCCCCCAGCCCGTGCCCCCCCCCCCCCCCTCCACCCTCTCCATCAAATTAAAGCTGACAGTCTGCAGTTAAAACACATCTTGTTCGTTTCATTTCAAATCCATTGTGGTGTTGTATACAGCCAAAAATGTTAGAATTGTGTCGATGTCCCAATATTTATGGACCTGACTGTATATTGTGATATTCTGTAGCTTTTCACATTTTTTTTTGTTGTTGTTGTAACTATATTTGTAAAACCAAATAAAATTGTATTATGGAAAACAAAAAGTATAGATTTAGCAATTTTTATTACATTGTATTTTGCACATTAAGACCTACCATCTGGCATGCATGATGAGGTTAGCCTTTACAACTACTTTAAGTGTAAATAGAAAGTCTAATTTCAGCTTGCCTCTCATTATATTTCATAATTCATTATTTGGGAATTGTACAAAAAATGGGGAACATTGGAGAGTGAAATAACATTGTTCACTATAAATCTGTACTTAACCCATTCAGGCCATGGCCACTGGTTTGCTTTAGTCCACTACCCCTCCAGAGCATATACTGTAGGTACCTTCCTTTGCTCCCTTGGTGCTTGAGTGGTAGAAAATACCCAGTACCTGCGGGTATGGAGAAACATGTGACTTACTTCATGTGATAGTACTCTGCTAATCAGAAGAGCAGGTTTACAGCAAGGTATTGTAAGGTACATACCTTACAATATGATTGTACAATTGGCTTTAGTCCTTTATGCAGGCCATACATGGGTCGAATTCTGAGCTAATATTCTTTAGAAAATTGGAAATTTTGTAAGTTTTGAAAACCGATGGTGCCACCATTAATTTAGAAAAATTGACCAATCAAGCCTTCAATTTCACATGTTGCTACACAAAAGATTTTTTGTGGCCAAGAATTTTCTTTTCTTTCCAGGTCACAGCTCATGTTCATTTCTTTTTCGATTATATTTCTTGCACGATTCTCCCATCATTAATCAGAAATTAATTTGTTTTTTCAAAAAACATGTCCAATCACTTAAATTTGATGGTCGCACGAAAATTAGCCATTTCTGTGACCCACTAATGGTGCGAAATTCGAACGAAAATTCTTAGAAAAGATTTTCTAAAGAAAATTCTTTTGGAATTCGACCCATGTATGACCGGCTTTAGTCCCCATTCACACCTGTGCAATTTAACACGCACTGGCAAAGGGGCGGACTGACCATTTGGAAACTCGGGCACTGCTCGGGTCAGCAGGGGGCCCCATGAGATGCCCCTGGTACCTTTTTCATAGGCTTTTTTGAGTTTGGGCAAGGACACAGGGGCCCCATGATCCCCTATTACTCGGGGGCCCCATGAGTTGTCAGTCCGCCCCTGGTTACCACTATTTAAATGAATCCTGTCTAAATTGGCCCTATGTATGGATCTAAGTTAGGGACCTTTGATTGTACGCCCCTTGAGGGTTAGGGACTGAAGCGAATGTACAATATACAGTATATGTAAAGCGCTGCGTAAATTGATGGCGCTATATAAGTACTTGAAATAAATAAAATAAATAAATAAGTCCCATTCACACTTCTGCATTTCTTTTCTGTGTGCATTTTTGGCCACATAGACTGCAATGAGAGCACATGAAAACTGGGCCTGTCCTCCATTCCTGGGGGGAGGGAGGTACATGGGCCTTGGTGGGGTGGTTTGAGTATTTTAGGGCATCGAGGTTTGGCCATGAGGTGTGAGGTGGTTCCACATACCTGCGATGTATGTCACATAATTTTTTTATTCAATAAAATACTTCTGTAGAGGTAGCCTATTGTTCATGCCTTTTCTTTTCTTTTTTGTTGCGTACATCAAAACTGCACAGAAATACACGCAAAACACATGAAAATGCAGACACACAAGTGTGAACCTAACCTTAGATTTGTTGAATCTTTGTAATATGAGGTTACCTAAACAATCTGCTTTGTAGAGCTAAAGAAATTTGTACAATGAGATTTTAAGGTGTATGGCTAGCTTTAGGCCTCATACACACAGGCTCATGAGGCCGTACAACATAAATTGTGGTCGTATCTCTGCATCCAGAAGACACAGCTACCCATAATAATAAAAGGCTGTACATGGCTTCATTGTGTAAATTTGTGCATGAACACAGGTGTGAAATTGTGAAAGTCCTGGGATTTACTTCCATGCACGAGTTTACACAAGTACAGGGTATGCCCATGTATAGTTGGCATGCAGCCATTCATTGCTATGGGTGAAGGTATACTGCAGCTGTGTCTCAAAAGCACGACACTATGTCCACAATTTACATTGTATGGCATCATGCGTCTGTATAAGTGAGGACAGGGCACAGCTACCTAAATGTGTGTGATAGATTAAGTGCATTAAAAAAAGGAATTTCACTTCCCCTTATGTTTTTCACTGGGTTATCCACTAAAAACATTTTCCGAAGTCCAGTGATCCAGCAGTGCTCTGTAGGGATATGATACTCTGCTGCTTTATACCCAGTCCCATGCTGCCATCTTTTTTCTTTGGTGTCATCAGGATGCCGCTGCATGTTCTGAGCTTTTTTAGCTGTCCCCTGAAGACAGGCAAGACTTAGGCTCCCTGATGAGGTGCTTCTAGTGGAGTATCGCAAGGCTGGTTCACACTAGGAATGGCACAGGAATTCTCTGAGCGTTCCTGTGTGATTCACATTCAGTTCAGTGCAGTGCGATTTGAGCCCATTGCAAACCGCATTGCACCGCACCAAAAGTACTCCTGGATCCTCCTCCTTGACCAGTGCCTCCAACAGCAAGTGGCTTGCTGTGGGGGTGCTGATGCGTGCTCGCTCCCGAGCCCTGCTCTATTCGTCCATAAGACACATAGAGCCATGGCTTGGCCCTATCCCTGTTCTCTCCTCATTGGCTCACAAGGTGTGACTGACAGCAGTGGGAGCCAATGGCTATCACTGCTGTCTCAGCCAATGAAGGGAGGGAGTCCCGGGACAGCCGAGGCACCCGTGCACATCGCTGGATCGAGAGGGGGCTCAGATGAGTAATAGGGGGGCTCTGGGGGGAACAGCACACAGAAGGTTTTTTATCTTCATGCAAAGAATTCAAGAAGGTAAAAAACCTTCAGCCTTTACAACCACTTTAAGTTAACATTGACACTGCATTGACTGCTGCAGATTTTGAATGCAGTGCAGGAAGCAAGCATGAAACACGGCTCTCCAGCACCAAGTTCTGGTGTGAATGGGGTCTAAATGTCATTCTGGACTAGGTGCAAATCCTTGAATTGCATGAAGGGATCCTTGAAAAAAACAAAGTCTGATTCGGAGGAAGGGGGGAAGAGGTGAGATGACAGACAGTGAATGCATGTCCTTACAGGATCCCTTCCCCCCCCCTCTTGAAAAAGGGATCCTGAAAGATCCCGAAACATCAGTCTGTGATTCCTATTGCTTGCTTTATGTGGGCTAGTGAATATACTTATTTTCCTATGGTGGCATGGTGGCACCATACAGCACCCTACAAGAACTGTGGGCAAGCCTGTAAAGAGTGCGATCGTTACAATACAACTTCTCTGCTTAAATATGTAAAGCACAATTCCTACAAAACAGACAAGAAATTTAATGAACTGCATTTCTGTACATAGTAGTTTGAAAGACATAAACCACGCCTACATTGATACACTGGTAAAATAATAACATATGAAAAACTATGCAAAAAACATAAAACAAATTTAATTTGCAATCATATATGTAAACGAATGAACATGACCAAAAACATTTAATAATGTGGCAAACAATTCATGTGCACCAGTCATTACACTTATTGTATTGCACTCCACAGTAAAGCAAAAAAGATACTTTGCGTAACATTGGATTGCATGAGTCTTTGTGGTACCCTGATGCTGCATAAGTGACCACAGCCAGTGCTATTATTCAAGGCTCATCATTCCCATTTCCAATTCTTGCCTGCCATGACTGCAGATAAATCATTTCCATATCCCCATCAGTTTCAATCCCACTCTTGAAACCTCTCTTCTCCATGTTTCTGCTTTCCTTCCCCCATAGACTCCTATCCAGTGTCTCCTGTCTTCTCTCCTTATCCACCTCACTCCCTCCCTCCTTCCTTCTCTCGCATCAGGCGGAGTTTCCAATCCCCAGCTGAGAGACCTCATTCTCGTGCAGGAAAACACACACACAGCTTGTTAGGAAGAGGTGAGGATGGGCCACAGTGGAGAGATCTGTGACTTCCCCTCAGCACTCTAATATTCCCAGCAGGACCTGTAAGGAACAGGCAAAGCTTCTCCTCTCACACCATCTCCTTGGTTGTGTCAGATGGATGCTCCGTGATCCTCACTCCAACTTTCTATCTGCTCAAGGCTTGTAGGGAACAAACCGCCTGTTGCTGATGAGTCAGTCGTTGGGGGCCAAGATCTGGAAGACCTCTGCTCTACTCCGCTTTCCTGGTCTTCACCAAAGGAGATGTAGGTATTGTACTATTTTGCTAATTTTTTTTAACTTATTGGTATATTGTGTATCAAGTCAGTCCACTTATAGAGATTTCAGAATTAGGGCACGAAATGTAGACATAAGTACATCATTTTTCACGCAACAGTTCCCATGGAACACATTAGAATCTATTGCTTGATGGGCTGTCTCATAGATGTTATTCCTAGTGAAGGGAATTCCCCAAGGGATTGTTTCAACAGACTTGAGGTGTGACTAGTCTTTAATGAAAAGAACAATGATGATGTGAACAACCAATACCGATCACTACCAATTCAAATTATTATGTTAAAATCAGTTAAAAGGTTATTTCTGTTTGGGTAGCGCACTTTGCACATTATTTTCCTACTAGATTTCCCTATAACTCCAGTGAAGTTTAATTTATGTTTAATTGAAAAACCATTGATTGGCTACCACAAACGACAGTTTTGCTTCTGCTCCTGCTAAATGGCAGTTCCTCTTTTGCGCCAGTGTTCATAAATTAGATTGATAGTAATATCTCAGTATATATCTCTGCTCTGATGCAAACTATTTCCACCCTCCCACATTCACACACATAATAATGAGAGTTGACAAGAATCGGAGGAGGAGGAGGGTTTGTGTCCGATAAGGTGCTACCTTTCATTTGCTGTGAAAATGAAACAAGAAATCTAAATGGTTGCTATGGTTGACTCCACATTTTCCTCCCGTTTTCATACATCCTCCCAGGGTGTGCCCTCAGTTGGGGATTCTATACTAAGACTTATTAGACTTTCCAGAAGGAGCAGAGGCAAATCCTACAGCCAAGTCAGGAAAAAAGCAAGCAGCCATCGAACCACTAAATATCCAATTATACATTAATGAATCCATCAACCTGTCAGTGGTTCCTGGCTATTACAAATCACAGTGATGAACCATAGCAGGAAGGCTATACCCATGTGTACAAAAAAAGGAATAAGGCACAGGGAAAATATCTGAATCTATGACATTGCAGTTGAGGGCTTAATCCATAATTTGCTAACTAATCAACTGAAGGCCTGTCTCTAACATGCTTCAACACGTTTGTTGTTATCACGCCTATCTTCCCCTGCCCATTGCAGATTCTTCCCAGGCTACTCACAGTGACAGTTGGTGTAAAAACTTCTCCAATTACTCCTCTCAGACATGTTTCACGCATTCATTCTTCTAGCTCTTTACCACAGTTCCTATTTAAATTCATCTTCATGGTCTCCTAAAACCACTTTCTTAAAGTAGACCTTCCTATAATCTGACAAGTCTGTATAAATAGATTCATGACATACTGTATCACAATGTACAGTAACAGCATACGTTTTTTCAAACAACCTCTACTTTTATCATTCAAAGGCAGCCCTTGATTTTGCCTAGACTGAGATGATATCATTAGTCTGCTGCAGGTAGGAGGAAGCATTTCCTCAATCTTCTCTCCCCAGCTCATCAGGCAGTAACATTGTAACATTGACAACAGATAATTCTCTCTGCTGCAGCCTCATGCCTTGTGACAAACAGTTATGAACACAGCCAATATCTGCACAGACACCAGGGATCATACGACTGTATCTTCTCTGAGCCAGCATCTCAGGATGTAGACTGAACAAACATGGCACTGCCTATTTAGAGAGAAATGCAGTTGAAGTTATTATAGGGGGAAGAATGTGTTTCATTAATAAATACTTTTAAAGCCCATATCCAAGCAATAATACCCCCCCTCCCATCCCTCCCACTTATTCACCATTTTATAAAGCCCTCTAAAGACTTTTTATTTACCTGACCCCATTATAACATGTCTCCAGCTGGTGCCTCTTCTTCTAGTAGAGGTAATGATCCAGCACTTCAGTTTGGGTCACCTGGCCATAGGTCTTGTGGCCCTTCTTTGTTATGACATTATTATGATACCACTGGTATCTCAAGGAATTGTTAGAACTGAATTGATGGGCAGATAATGGGAAATGGCCATCAGTAGCATCCAGGGCACATACCCGCATCACTTGCAAAATGCCCTGGATTCTAATGCCACTACAGCAGCTGGCATCTCTGTCTATTGTGCTGCCTGATAGAATTCAGAGTCAATGAAACCTTCCATAGACTCTTCCTTGGTTCTGACATATCACATGACATATGTGGAGGGGAAGCCTTGGAGGAATCCCTTTGCTTGCCCCTCCACATCTGAGGTCTTGTAAGTTCTAGGAGGGGGGGGGAATTGTGCTGGGGAACATAATGACCTGAGGCTGGGGAGCGGGAGCAAAGATTTGTGCTGGAAGGAGACATTGGAGGGGATAGGGAGCAGGGGAGAAGAGAAAAATGTGCTGGGAGGAGATATTGATGGGGGTAGGGACAGGGTTAACGACGTGCTGGAAAAGGATTTCTGGTGGTGTGCACACTTGTGGTGAAAGGAAAATTTTTTTTTGGGGGGGGGTGGAATTTTTACTGGAAGGGGGATTTCAGCAAAGAGAGGACATTTGTACAGGGAGAAAGGAGAACGTTTTGTATTTTTATTTGGGAAGAATTTTGCACAAGCATTTTGTGCTGAAGGTGTGAGTGTGCAGATAAGTGCTGGACTTTGTTGGTAAGAGAAGGGGTATTTTTGCTCAAAGTGTAGGAGAATATTAAAGGGGAATTTTGCACTTCATTGACCCCTACACTTTGTGTGTTACGTACTTCTGTCCCCTGCACTCTTTGCATTTCTTACTCCAGACTGCTATACACTGTGCATAATGCGCTCCTAACCCCTGTGCTTTCTGTGTTATGTACTCTGACTTCTGTACTTTGTGCATTATGTACATCCAAGCCCTGAACTCTTTGTATTACACAATGTGACCCCTATGCTCTGTGTGTTAAGCACTCCTGACCCTTGCACTCTGCTTTACATACTCCTGGCTACTGAATTCTTTGAATTGTGTACTTCTAACCCCTGAACTGTGTGCATTATTTACTCCTGACCCCTGCACTCTGTGAATGTCTTACTCCTGACCACTACACACTGTGTATAACGCGCTCCTGACCCCTGAACTTTCTGTGACATATACCCCTGACTTCTGCACTCTGTGCATTACGTATGTCCAACCCTGAAACTCTCAGCATTACAAACTCCTGACCCCTGCACTCTGTGCGTCAGGACAAGGTCATCCAGCACCCAGGGCTAAGATGTCAAACGGCGCCCCCCCAAAAAAAAATCTATGAGCATTATGTGGCAGCAAAAATCCTCTCCCTCCCAAAAAAATTAAGCATTAATTTGCACACTTATCTCCAAACATAATTTCCCTTTGCAAGTCAAAGTATTCCCCAAACAAAAAATCATCCTCTTCCTGTACAAATCTCCTCCCCCCCTGCTGAAATCCCCAACCCAGCACACTCCTAGCAAAAATCCCCCCAATCATTTCTACTAGCACAACCCCCCCCCCCCCCCGATCCCCTTTTCTAGCACAAATCCCCCCTTCTAGCACACACCCCCAAATCACTCGCCTCTCCAAATTTTTCTTCCTAAAATAAATTGTACACCACTGCCACACATGAATTTCTAAATCTCCCCTCCTAGCACTAATCCTCCTCTCTCTCCCCCTCCTAGTACAAATACTCTCATCACCTTACATGATACCACTACACCCAGGGCAGCTGCCCCTAATTCCCACCCCTTGTCTTGGCCCTGCTGTGCATTACATACTTGTTTCCCCTGCACTCTTTGTGCTATGTACCCCTAACCTCTACACTCTTTGCATTATGTATGCCTAACCCCTGCACTCTGTGTGTTATGTACTGCTGAACTCTGCATTCTCTGCATTACACACTCCTGACCCCTACACTCTGTGTGTTACATACTCCACAGCCCTGCACTCTGTGTGTTGGGCAACCCTGACCCCTGCACTCTCTGCTTTATGTACTCCTGACCCCAGCATTCCATGCATTGTATACTCCTGATCCTTGTACTCTGGGCATTACACATCTCTGATTCCTGCACTCTGTGCATTACACACCCCAGAGCCTTGCACTCTGTGCACCATGTACTTCTTTCCCCTGCATTACTTTCCATTCATGTAAACAGAGGGGGTGGCAAATCTCATACATGCTCAGACAGTGAAATTTTCACTGGGGTGGCAAGGTTTCTCTTTAAGTCTGTTAATTTAAATTTACATTTAATTTTTTTTCACTGACTACACAACTGGATAAAATTTTTACTATCAGTTTTTTGTCATCTGTGTCTCTCTGGGAATATTTTCCACCAATTTCTGTCCCATGGCTACAGTGGGAAGGCAAAGGAAATCCCTGGTTATTATTGTAGGTATTTATATAGTGCAAGCAATTTACGTAACACTTTACATGTTGTACATTCACATCATTCCTTGCCCTGAAAATCTAAATTCCCTATCCCACATACACATGCTAGGGCCAATTTACTTACCAGCATGTTTTTAGAGGAATCTGGGGTACTTGGTGGAAGTCCATACAAGCGGAAGGAGAATATGCAAACTCTTTGCAGGGAGTGTTCTGCTTGGGATTCAAACCAAGGATCCTGGTGCTGCAAGGCATAAGAGCTAACCTCTAAGCTACTGTGCTGCCATTGACCAGGGCAACCAGAACTTACGTCTCCACTGGATGAATTTCCCTTTATTTTTGATATGGTGACAAGTCAAAATTTGGGGTTTTTCCCTCCCCAATCCCTCTCCACACTCTATCCAAAATTTTAAAAGCTTTCCTTTCGTTATGCCCTAAACTTTTTGTAAATTTTAACAAGCAGTAAATGAGCTTTAACCACTTCAGCTCCAGCGATGTACCCGTACATCAATGGAGTTTAAGCCATTGTACTGGGATGATGCCTGCAGATGCTTTCTTCTAATAGCAATCAGAGCGGCTAACTAGCTGCTCAATTGCTATTAAAATCAGCAGAAGGGGACATCCTCCCCCCCTGCTTCCTTCTGTGGCTTTAATGGGAGCTCCCATCCCACTGGGAGTCCCGATTGGCCAGCCAGCGCTGACGTCGGCTGGTCATGGAGCCAAGCAAAGACCGGACCAGCTTTGTTCAGCTCTGTTAAATAGTAAATCGGAAGCGATGACCTGACATCGCTTCCAGTTTACTCATAAATACACAGCGCCATATCTAAAAAATAAATTTAAGGTCAGAGGAGGGATTAAGGGTCTCATTGACCCCAAATTCCTCCATAAGAGTACCTGTCATGCTTATTGCTGTCCCAAGGGATGTTTACATTCTTTGTGACAGCAATAAAAGTGATACAAGTGTTAAGAAACAGCATAAAAATTAAAATAAAAAAAATAAAAAATAAATAATAATAAAAAAATTAAATTGCCCCCGTCCCCCTGTGCTTGCACACAAAGGTGAACGCGCGTGTTGGTCTCGCACACATGCAAACAGAGATTGTCCCACACATGTGAGGTATCACCGTGAACGTCAGATCAAAGTCAGTAAGTTTAGCACCAGACCTCCTCTGTAAATTTAAAGTGGTAACCTGTAAAGGCATTTAAAGCATCATCTATGGATAGTAACATTTACGCCAGTTGTCACCGTTGCATGGTGGGTGCAATTTTAAAGCATGACATTTTTAGTATCTATTTACTCGGCGTAAACATTAAAATGTAAAAAAGTGTGTTTTTCCCAAAACATTGCGTTTGAAGAAACGCTGCGCAAATACCGTGTGACATTAAAATTTTTTTTAATAAAAAAAAATACTTATGGTTACATTTAAACAAAAGGTGGCAGAAAAGGCTTGGTTTGGAAGTGGATAACCCCTACTCACCTCTCTAGCTGCTCATACTGTAAAGTAATTCATTTTCAAATACAATCTAAGACCACAAGAAAGACTTGAAAGCTGGGTTTCAGATAATTTGTAACAGCGTAAGCTGGCCATACATTATACAATTTTCTTGTTCAATTTCCTTTAGATTTACCTTCAACTCTGTAGCGTAAGGGCCTGGCTGATTGCATACAAATTAAAAGTGTTTAGGTTTGACCTCATATTAAATGGTTTTGGTAAATCTAAAGGAAAATTATACAAGGAAATTGTACAATGTATGGCCAGCATAAGAAATACCTGCTAGCTATTTACATTAGAGGGCTGGCAAGCTGCCAAGATCTGTTCTCATAGTAAAAAGCTAAGATTTCATTGTCTTTGTTGTGATCTTTGAAAATGATTTTTTCTACAATATCTATATCCACAGAGGCAACTGAGGACTTATTTTAAGGCATGCTTTTTGCTTCTTCCTCAAATGTAAGTACTTTAGTGTACATATTGTGGGCACAGGTTCACTATATGGTCCATCAAACTAGGAAATGGGTCTCTTATAGATTCCTTCTATTTGGTGCCTCAGAATCTGAAGTGTGCCATTATGTGCATGTCCCCATATGTCTTTCATGATACTTTTACTACTATAGTGAATGTAGATTGCGAAGCACATACAAGGCAGGTCACAACACAGCTCCATTGGTGCCTCAGACGATTTTGTGTGCACTATGTTCACTGAAGTGCTTACATTTTATAAACAAGCAGTAAACAAACTTTAAAAAACTCATCAGTTGCCTCTGTAGCTATAGACATTGAGGAGAAAGTAATTTTCAAAGATCACAACAAAGGCAAAGAAATCATCAAACACTCACAGCTTTTGAAAACAGGTGCAGAAGGGATCCATATTTTCAGGATCCTATTGCTCAGTCATATTGGCTAGCTTGAACACTCCATACCAAATTTGTTGAGAAGAATTTAGGTCTGAGCCATTTGATGAGGATTGGTTGGATATCTTGACCTTTATGAAAGCTCTAAGAACATCCTAGCATTGGAAAACTCATAAAAAGTCCACAATACAGTAGATGGTATTATACTCCACTTCATTTAGCAAAATGCATGCCATCATATCTTCTGACTTTTTTAGAGGATGTGTCAAACTAGATACCATGAAACGTGGTAACCTTGTCTGAAAGTTCACTAATTCTGGATCAATCAATATGATTCTTTTATTGTAACCCACAGAAAAATCCATCACTACATTCCTAGTAAAGAGTGAATTTTATGGTCAATTAAATATTGACTTCTATTCTTAAAGTAGAACTAAACACATTTTTTTACTTTGGATAAAGTAAAGGAGGGCTATTACCACTGTCTGTTTTTTTTACCATTCATGCCCCATTGGGAAGATTTCTCTTCACTTCCTGTCCCATAGGAAACCCCTAGAACTAGTGTCCCTCTCATTTACCTATCCCATTATCCCAATGTGAAATAGGATAGGATACAATGTACCCCTCTTCTTTTTGCTTTCTTCCTTTTCTCTGTACCCTGTAATATTTGTAGTATCCTCTCCTTCTTTCTCCTTTTTTAAAGTGGTTGTAAACCCTTGCACAGGGCTTTTTTTTCTCAGAAAATAGGTGCAGAAACTCTACTATATGAGCCAATCTTTTATTTCCACCTCCTACCCACCTCTGAGCACCATCCCTTGGTTCTACCCCTGTCCCCCTCCAAGTAAGGTCTCTTTTAAAGAATACAGAACCAAGTATCAATTTTGGTGCTAATTTGTATGGAATATTTTAATGATATGCTGTAAAATGTATTCCATGCTGCTAGCAAAAATACAGCACACTTTCCACAGTAGATCCCCCTAGCATCAAATACCCCATTCAGCAACAATAGACTCACCATATTAAAATACTCCCATCAGAAAAAATAGATCCACCAAAGCAACAACAGACCCTCCCAGCAACAATAGATCTCCCAGCAGCCAGCATCAATAGACCATCTGGCAGCCAACAGCAACAGACCCCTCCCTTAACAGTAGATCCCTCTCAGCACCAATTGCTCTCTCAGCAACAATAGATCCTCCAGCAGCCAGCATCAGTAGACCCTCCAGTACATTCCAGCACTAACTGCCCAAACTGCGTTCCCCCCTGTGTTCCCACTGCAAAAAAGCCATGCCCTTGCATATACCCAGTGAAGGGACTATCCTCATTAGATACACAGAAATTAAACAAATTCTCCTACATAAGTTTTATCTGTCTATCTGCAGTCTTCTCTTCTCTACATCTGTTCAAAGTGTTGAATTTAAAAGCTTGTCTGAGAGTTCAGAAAAAAGGGGGTGGAGAGCTGGTTACACACTGCAGAGCTCAGTGAGGAGAGCTCTGAGAGCTGACTGGAGGGAAGAGACACACCCCTCTTCACATAGCAAATATGAGTAGAGCTGAAACTATCAATCTGCTGGAGGTCTCTCCCCATCACCATTTTTCTCTTGGTGTCAGGAAAACTTGTCAGACTCATGCTGATAGCAGAGGAACAGAGCAGCAGACAGAAGGGACATTTGGTGCTTTTAATTGAGACAAGTACACACTATAGAGGGATATGGTTTGTACTTTGTTCATATTTCATGTCTGAGGTTTACAACCATTTTAACTCTCCTTTCCCCTTCTCCTTTTTCTTTTATGTTTTACCACCCTTGTTCTCTTTACAACTGGCATTTCCTCCTGTCTGTCATCTTATTTTTTATCTTTACATTCCCTTGTGCTTTGGAAAATTCTAAGTAGGCACTCAAAGCTACATCAAGCCAACTTGTAATAAACATTTTATAGCTTTTGATATTATTGGTTCTTGTAGGGCCCAGTTCCAAACCCTATTGATTTGAGGTGAGGCCAATCTAACTAGATGGACCTCTTTGCATGGTGAGTGTCTTGAAATATTTTTACTTGGTAGCTAACTCCTTGCAGCAATCTTTTCCTTTGTTAATATTTACAGAAACTGATAAAAAAAAGAATCATTAGGTTTATAAGCCGTAGTGCAGAATTAGTGAACATGGACTCTGGTCTCTGGATAGGTCTTTCTCCATAGACCCAGGCATCAAAATTTTGCCTCCTGCACATTATAGGTCAAGTCAGGTTGTCAATCATAGCTCTCATGTCACATCTACCCTTTCTGTGATTATTACGTGTCACTACCATTTGCATATGTCAGTGTCCGGGGAGCGTGGTTAGAGATGACAAGGGTATACATGGAAACTGTTTTGTTTTCATATCCTTAAAGCTGGAATGCAGGAGAAGAAAAATGCTCCCGTTTTAGCGGGTTGCCCCCAAACTGCAAGGGTTAACTGCTCTTTTTAGTCTAGGGTACTGGAAAAAGCAGTTCTACTTACCCAATCCTCTGATTGTGTAGGTTCTCTCCACGCTAATAGACAGGTCCCTGCAGCCTCTTTTGCCCTATACTCTGGTGGTCACAGATCTTCTGACATCATCAACTACAGTGCAGTGACCATATTCCTTCATTGGATATGAGAATTCCAAGGGACAATCCGCTGCTGGAAAATAGGGAAATAGATGAGTGCAGATTGCTGGGGGAGCAAGGGATTTTTGAGGGAACTTTCTTTTCCCGCCCCTAGACATAAACAAGCATTTTACTCTTAGGCTAGCTTCATATCTCTGTGTGTTGCGATTGATGTTTTTTTCCAGTGCGTTTTGCGCTTTTGAACATGTGTTTTCTACGCTATCTTTTTCTTTTTTGTGAATAGAAAAGGATTGACTTTGATGCTACTTTAATGTGAATTTGGATAGGTGTGCCACCATCCCCTCCCTCCTAGATTGTAAGCTTGAAAGAGCAGGGCCCTCAATCCCCTCATGTTTTGCATTGTATTGGTATTGTTCTGTGACATGTTCTGTCCCCCTTTCTAATGTACAGCGCTGAGCGAACTATTGGCGCTTTATAAATACTGTATAATAATAATAATAATAGGTGCAATTTTGATGCGACTTTGGATGGGTGCGATTTGGATGCAACTTGGATGGGACTTTGCATGGGTGCAACTTTGACGTGGCTTTGGATGTGTATGACTTTGGATGGGTGCGACTTTGATGCAAATTGCTGAATGTAAAAGAAAAAAATGCCGGCAATGAAAACAAAACTGCGTGGGGGTCTCCCCCAATCCATACCAGGCCCTTTGGTTTTGGTACAAATTTAAAGGGAAACCCCATGCCACAATTTAAAAAAAAGGTGTGCCCCCCTCCCACAAATTTATACTAGACCCTTAGGTCTGGTATGGATTTTGAGGGGAACCCCACGACAAAATGTTTTTAAAAATGGCGTGGGGTTCCCCCCAAAATCCATACCAGACCCTTATCTGAGCATGCAGCCTGACAGGCCATGAAAGGGGGGGGGGATGAGCGAGCGCCACATGCCTTCATGGCTCACCCAAAGCTCCTTGTCCCCATGTTGATGAGGACAAGGACCTCTTACCCACAACCCTGGCCTGGTGGTTGTGGGGGCATGGGGTGTGACTTATCGGAATCTGGATCCCGCCCTCCCATGTGAATGAGTATGGGATACCCCTACACATTCACCAAAAAAATTGTTAAAAGTGAGCAAAAACACAACAGTTTTTGACCTTATTAAAAAAAAAAAGTCCCATGGTGTAGATCCAATGTCAATCACGATAAATGCCAGCCACTGACTTGGAAAAAAAAGGTGCTTCTGAATGTTTTCAATGTGACAGATTTAGAATGCTAACCCTTACCCTAACATTTAACCCTAACCCTAACTGTAACCTGCGACTTCAGATACAAAGGTCCCTGCACTACTTTGATGTGACTTTGTTGCTATTTGAGTGCAAGAGAAAGTCGCATTAAAGATGCACCCTTCTAAAGTTGCATCAAAGTCTCACTACATGAACAGAACTATCATACTTTCCTATTAGCAAAAAAAAATAAAAATAAAAAAGGAAAATGCAAACAAAAAATGCAACACCTTTGTTTTGGTGTGGTTCCATTGAAGTCTTTCCAAAAATCATACTGGCTCATATTGCGCGGATGTGAACTAGGTCTATAGGAAATGATGTTTAATGGACAGTATTGCATTTCTGCAAACTGGAAAACACACCGAAAAAAGTGTGAACCTAGGCTTATAGTGTGGGGACAGCCCCAATGGAGCATTCTTCCATTTCCTGGAGATGGACTTTAACAGTGCTGTTTATTCTGCTTCGGCTACATGTCTTGGGGAAAGCACTGGATTCTAAATAGCTGATGATGCAGATTATAAAGGTGCTACTTTAGTTACATGTTTGATAAATGAAATGTTAGGTATTTATTCCCACATTGTTATGTGTCTTTGTAACTATTAAAAAAGGGTTGGAGGCATTCCTAAATGCATAAAATATACGTAATGTGATAATAACATTTACAGGTGATAACACTAGAGACTATCCAAGGAATATCCGATTGCCTTCTAGGGGATCAGGAAGAAATGTTTTTGTCCCCGCTGGAGCAAATTGGATCCTGCTTTATTTGAGTTTTTTTTTTTGCTTTCCTCTGGATCAACGGTGGCTCTAGGATTGTGTTATATAAATGTTTTCTATTTCTTCATTTTTCTCTTGGTTGAACGCGATGGACTTTTTTTAACTTGACGAACTGTGTCTACAAAAGTTAGAGCTGATTTTGTATCTCTGATGCACTTTGTACTTTACTGTGTTTGACCTGAAATCAATAAAACATTTGTGAATGAAAAACTGAAGGAGGTCTTGGGTCCAGGAAGTAATGGCAAGAAAAAATGGTCTTATAGAATTAGACATCTTTATCTCCTATTTGGAAATTTAGGAGAAAAACATCTATAAAAACAATGGGACAATGTTTTCTGCAGTGGTTTAATTTTGGGTCATGTGGGGGACTTGGCTGCCCATTAAAACACATAGAGAAAAAATGATTTATGTGGCTTTAATGTTTGATTTATAAATGTGCTTATTTTTGATGGTGTGGAATGACATGGTTACAGTCTATTAATTCTACAGTAACTGATGGAGTTATCCATTAATCCTCTTTCTCAGGCGAGCATAGTATCGGTTAATGATTGATAATAAAAGTGGACAGTTCACCCTAATATGTATTGGATTATTTTGGGGGGGGTGCACTTAGTTGATTGTAACAGTGTGCATCATTTGCTTAACAATTTTTAATAGGTTTTTATTAACTTTTCAAGTAAAAAAATACAAAAGAACAGACAGAAAGTAAGCAAATAAGGCTCAAACCTATATGTCGAAGAGTAGAGGTAAATAATGATAGTTGCTCCATGGCTCCCAGGGGTCAAAAATATTCAGACAAGCTCAAGGGTAGCGTAACTCCCAGGCAAGGTTTGCTTAACACTTAATGTTAATCTCTAATCTAATCCTAAAAAAAGCCCCTTGATTCTTACAGATTGCCAGGCCATTTATTTCAACCAGGGGCGGACTGACAACTCATGGGGCCCCCGGGCAATAGGGGATCATGGGGCCCCTGTGTCCTTGCCCAAAGTCAAAAAAGCCTATGAAAAAGGTACCAGGGGCATCTCATGGGGCCCCTACTGACCCCGGGCCCTCAGGCAGTGCCCGAGTTTCCACATGGTCAGTCTGCCCCTGATTTCAACACAAAAATTCCCATACAAGTGTATGTGCAATGAGCATATTTTAGACCTATTAATAACTTGTGAAACCCCCTCTTATGTAAGCATCAAAAAGCCATAGACTGCTGCTCAGTGCCACCATCTTGGATGTGATGTCAGAAGCTCCATCAGAATCATAGTTGTCGCTCAAGTGACACTCTAGTAACTTCATCTCCTCAACAGCTGTACATAGGGTCATGCAAAGGGGTGAAGGGAAGGAAAAAGAACTGGACCAGCACAGTGAATAATGACACACTCTCAGAATAGGAGAGGACTATAACATGCAAGGAGGGAGGCTGTGCATAGCAAGTGATGCTTTTTGGAGCAAATTTTCTAGTAATTTCAAAGGCACATTGCAAGTGAAAAAAAAAATAATTTATGGAAAGGAAACACACTGGAAGTAAGAATTTGAAATGCTTTATTTATGTGCTCTTTTCACTGCAATTTTTTAAAGTTGGTAGCGAGGTCTGTTTAACCTTTGCTTACATCTAAAGCACTGTGGTTTGTCCAACCAACTCCTACATTACTTCAAGCCTCAAAACAATGATCCTAGTCATAATGATTTAACCTTATTGTTTCCTCTAACATAGCCTTTCACAGCCAGGGTTCTGTGGAACCCTAGGGTTCCCCCAGAGGTTGACAGAGGTTCCTTGACCAATGGGGCAATTGGTGTCTCTCGGATACACTGACACCAGTGATCCCTCCCTCCTAGATTGTAAGCTCCAAGGAGCAGGGCCCTCAAACCCCTTGTGTATTTTATTGTATTGTTACTGTACTGTCTCATGTATTGTCTCCATTGTAATGTACAGCGCTGAGCAAACTGTTGGCGATATATAAATGCTGTATAATAATCTTTTTAGCTATCTGTAAGGGGGGATTATTCCCTAAAACCTCCAGTGTAAGGAGCATTCTTCCCAGGGAGAGGTCACCGGAATATAGTGGGTATCTGCAGCTTTAGGACAAGCCTCTGCTTGGAGTAGATACTGCATGAAAGACAAAAGGAAGTACAAAGGCACCTCTAAGTGTAGACTGTAAACAATTTTTATTCCAAAAAAGGTGTATATTAACAACTCACATGTTGGAGAGAAAAGGCAGGCACATAGTAAATGGTCTCTGGTGAAGTGAGGAGAATCTCACACGATGGCCGTGTCCTCTTCTGTTCGGTATGAGACTTGTTTCACTCCAGGAGCCGGCTTAGTGTGAATGAGGATCAGGAAAGGGCTGGAACGCATGTGGACGCTCCTTTGTCAAGCTTTGTCAAATTGCATACACATTTATGGCCAAAATGACCAAGTCTGTGAATAAACCTTAGCTGCCATTGTGCTACATGCTGAGTGTCCAGTGTGCTCCTGTACCTTCAAGGAGGGGTGGGCTCCCTCAGGTCTACCTGCCCTTAGTCTATCCATGAAATACATGTGCCTCTGCTATGGGGGCTCTTAAAATTTGAAGAGTTAGGAACTACAGAATTCTGGGGTGCCATGATGAGGCATGTATTTGCAAATGTGTGCTAACTAAACCCCTGTTTTTAACGCATACAGGTAATTCAGTTTGTTTGCAGGCTGGCTGGCAAGTGTGAGCTGGGAATTTTTCTTTTTTGTTGTTTGACATGCGTCACCCATCCATGTGCTCCTTACTGTGAAGGCCAGTTATAGACTGGGGCAGTGGCATTTTTTCATACTGTGAAATAATCGGCCCATGTATGGGCTCCGAGTGCTTGTGAGACAACATAGGAGCAGCTGAAGCGGCCAACTGCTTTACTGGTTTGCTTTCTCTGCATGATCTCGATGGGTAAATGGAGCTAACATTCAGTCACAGTTTGAACTGAGAACAGAATTGGATATGAGTGTATACAGAGATGCCTTTTCTAGCCATTAATGCCCACCCTACATTTAGCCCTGCAAGTGAGTTGCTGTATATCCCGTTTCTACTGGTGAAGGATTGAGGGATGGATGCAATATGTTTTTTCCTGCCTTTGCTGATCACCTGACGCACAAATTGGTTAGCAAAACTTCAGAGGGGTGAATCAAGGCTTTGTTTTGGTTATGTAATATAAAATCTACCTCTACATAATCATGTTGTCAGTTGCCGCTGGTGCTTGAAAATACTTAATATATATTTCCCCTCTTGGAAAAAAATGTCTAGTCAAATCACAGTATAGTATAATAGTTGTATCTCATGCATATGGCAGATGTAAGAAGGGACAACTTAACTGGATGAGCTCGGAGTAGGTGAAAAAGCATATGTTCTGATCTTTGTGTATCAGGAGAAGCTGAAAGGTACAGTATGGGTTTGGATACCTGTGTATTTAGAGAAAAGATGTTTCCTGATATCTGTGTATTAGGAGGAAGAGAGGTGTCCTGTTTTCTCTATTTGTGTACTAGGGTGTGAAGAAGTATGTGCCCTGATATTCGTGTATTAGGAGGGGAGAGGCAAGTGTTCTGACATCTGTGTATTAGAAGAAGGGAAGAGGTAAGTGCCCTGACACCTATGTATTAGATGGAGGGAAGAAGTAGGTGTCCGGGTATCTGTACATCAGGATGACCTGACAGGTATTTTTCCTGATATTTGTGTAAAAGGAGGAAGGGAGAGGTACATGCCCTTATATCAATTCATTAGGAAGAATGGCGAGGTATGTGTCCTTATATCACTGCATTAGGAACAGTGAAGAAGTATGTGTCCTGATATCAATGCATCTGAAGGATGCGAGAGATATGTGTCCTTATATCAGTGCATTATGAAGAGTGAAGAGGTATGTGTCCTGATGTATGTGATGAATGCATTAGAGGGAGGGGAAGCATGTGTGTCCTGATATTAATGCATTAGGAAGAGTGGAGAGTTGCAAGTATACCATTGCATTAAAAGCATGGGAGGAGTATGTGTCCTGATATCTTGTAATGTCTTTTTGCCTGTGTATTAGGTTTATTAGTTTTTTTTGCAAGCTTTATCATATCATGCATGATATTATACTTACTCTGTGGTTCCTTTGTTTCAGGCAACATGTAAACAACATGTAAACAACCAATAATCCGAACATCCAGAGCCTCATATTTACAACAACTTCTCTCTTGAGTATGCTGCTGGCCGGCCATGCCTTTCTTGGACTGGTACCTCCGGCGCTCATTAGCAACATGGCTATTGTTACACAGCCTGGTCCTTATGTCCCTCTGCTTCCAGTCAGCTACAACTTTCCCCAAGGGCTGTCATGCCTCCCAAGAGGATGGCTACAAGACTTTGCGTTGCAGCAATGCTCAGCTTACAGAAGTACCCAAAGACATTCCCAATGACACCAACAGACTGTACCTAGACTTCAATCAGATTACCTACCTCCCTTCAGATGCTTTCCGCAATCTCCCTGTTCTTATGGAGCTAGACCTGTCCCACAATTTCCTGGGTCGTTTAGATGTTACAGCTTTCAGGAGCTTGAGCGACCATTTACACTCTTTAGACTTGTCTTCCAACAAACTAGTGTCTGTCAACAAGGAGGTCTTTGCTAACCTGAAGGCAAGAACCAATCTTTCTGGCAACCCTTGGACGTGTGACTGTGACCTTCAAGAACTCATAAGGATGGTAGAGTTGGACCCCAGCTCATCCAGTGGAATTGTGTGTGCTAGTTCTGTACTGGAGGAACATGCTGGCAAGCCCTTCCTTCAAGTGGTCAAAGATATTGACCTGTGCAATGCTTATAAGAAAACCACGGACGTGGCCATGCTCGTCACGATGTTTGGTTGGTTTGCCATGGTCATTTCTTACTTGGTGTATTATGTACGTCAGAACCAGGAGGATGCTCGACGTCATCTGGAGTACCTCAAATCCCTGCCTAGCAAGCAGAGGCACACAGAGGAGCCCTCAACACTTAGCACTGTGGTTTGATCTGGGGACAGAACATAGGACTTAATATTTATGGACAAGTCACTCAGATAAAGTATAAACTTATTTATCTTTTGCTATTTACAACTTTAATACTTTTTGGCTTAAGTATCCTCTTATTGAAACATCCAGGTGGGAGAAAGAATAGTGAATGATGAATCAGTTTGGTACAATCCATATCATTTTTTAGTAGGGATGATCCTTAAATATTTTGATGAACACCTAGCTTATGTAAACTGAAAATGGTATAATCTAGACATGGAAGAATTTAAATGTCAGAGTGAGCAGAAAGAAAACATAGAAAGCTACTGGACATATTCTGGCCATAAATGTTCTCATTCCCCTCTCATCAAGCTTCCCAATGCGACTCTCGGGCAAGGTAGGGCTGCTTATGGGTAACCTTAGGAAGTAGTAACATGAATTTTATATGTTGTCATAAGCACCTGCTTTCATGCACAAACTTTCCAACTTGGTCTATCCTACTCAATGAGAAGAAGAAAGGAAACGATAAAGCGCTGCAGGCACTTTATTATGTTTGAAGCCCTATGTCCATCTGTGACCAGCCCTATTTAAAGCAGTGACAAAAGCAATGATTTCACAATGGATTAATTTAAAACATCCAAAATAAGAGAAGCAGATTTGTTTCTCTGGGTTACTGCAACATACATGATGTTTTTTGCCTTACTAAAGAAGCCTCTTCGTCCCTTTTCCCTTCTTACACTCTATAAAGAGAGTAGAACTGTAATTATATGAACCACTGAGAGTTAATACTGATGGATACTACAGGTACATTAATCAGATTGCCCCACAACACAGAACTGAAATCATTAACCAAAGTTCAATAAATCTATAACAACTAATCATCTTTCAATGACCTGACCAATTAAAGTTAACTCGGGGATAAGCAGATTTTGCCTAAATATAAGAGGCATGTGTATTCTTACTTGAATCTTTGTGTGCATTATATACTTTTTCCATGTCTGTGCAGTTACCCAGAATGAAACTCTGCCTCTGTGCAGGAACTTCTTGTAGCAAAGACCAATCACTGCTGCATTCTTTCATTGTGCAGGCTGACTGGTCTTGTCTCCGCCCCCACCTGTAGTTTTCTGCTTTCTGCCTGTAGTGGGAGGGCCTGCTGAGTCTCTCACACAGCTTTGCCTCCTGAACAGGCTATGTGCAGTACGTTGATGATGTTACTGCTACTTTTGGTTTATTGTTTGGCAATAGCTGGGCTTGCAAAGGCATTTGGTGCACATAAAATGGATTTATATCATTTGTGGTTATCGAGGAATATACTTAATTGAAATATTTGTGGCTGGAGTTCAGCTTTAGTCTATAGAAATCTAACTAGCAGTTAGCTAACTGCACAATGCACTACGATATTAAATAGAGCCCATAGCCTGTCTTTATTTCCTTCCTTTAGCTTGATACATGTCTGCTTAAAGCATAACTAAACCCATTGTTTTAAAGGTTTCCTAAAAACAGTTACTGTATATTCAAGGCATGCCATGATTGATAATTGTCACAGTTGCTTGTGCTCTCAAACAAGTTGTCAAGACATCATATGGCTGCTGTCATAACTGGTCACATGTGCAACTGCAGATTGAAGAGAGGTTAAGATGGCGGCTTCCTTGGCTATAAAGGACAAGAGGGTTTAGTTCTGCTTTAAGTCTCTTCTGTCTATCTCTTAACTGTAGGTGACTTACCTGACATATGTGTTACATATATTTCTGTTTGATTGGTAACTGGGGTAGAAGCCAGGGTTACATGAAAACTGGTATTTATGTTTACTGCAGAAGTTTTCATTTGGGGTTTCTTTATTGGGCATTAACATTGTGTACAAAAAAACAACTTTAAAGCCTTTACAAATAAGCTTGACGCTGCCGCCGTCCCCCTAACTAGGGTTGGACTCTCTTCTCAGTGGATCTGGCCATAAAGCCATTCAGTGGGCCATTTACATTCTTGAGCCTGCCACTGTGTACTCAAGAAATAAGACCTACGCCTTCAGCATATCATTCTGTTTTGTATTTGTGAAGCAACCCAAGCGAACACCTCCAAAATTGAGATTTGTTGATTTAGAACATTGGGGCTATTTGTAACAAAGGGATTACTTTTTGAGTGGTCACTTCTGGCCATGTGGCATGTACGCAGTTGGATTGGATATAGTGCAACTAACAACAATAACACTACAAATAGAATAGTGGAATAATACATGGAGCTACCAAAACTATTTTCCTTAATGGCATCTTTTTTCACACCCAGTCAAACAGCTAAGCATTGATTTGGTATGCTAGTGGAGCTTAAAGCTGTATTAAACCCCAAACCAAAAATTTTATATATTTTACCTGACCAATTCTTAGATGTGGTGGCCAAATTTGCTTGCCTTTCTAGGCTTTTTTCCCTTTATAGTCGCCTGGTGATCCAGCCGGTAAGTCTATTATTTACCTGACCAAACTGTCCATCAAAATCGGATGCTAGTGGGTTGAAACAAACCATTTACCACTGAAAGGAGTGCTTACAATGATCAGCTTTTATTCTATTATGTGAAACCTTTATACCAAAAAGGGAAAAATGTTTCTGTAACTCTTTAAAACATATTAGCTGGAGTTTGGCTTTATTTGTTAGTCAAGTCTGTCTAAACTTGCTAGTGCATCTAACACTACCCTCTCCCCTGACTGACAATGCTGCCCTGCAAGGGTGTCCCAGTTGCTCCTCTATCCAGCGTGGAGACCCTAGGACAGGAAGTGTGGATCACCAGGTGAAAATAAAAGGAAAAAAACCTAAAAAAAACCAAACAAATGATGCTGCCACGTTTAAGGAATGGTACGCAGCAAAATCTTTAATACTTTTGGTTTTGGGTTTAATAGTGCTTTAATTGTTACGCTAATATCCATGGAATATTTACTGTAATGGTATTTTCAGCCATGTGACTTTTTTGCTCTCGTTGCTGAAAATAACAGTCATTATAGCAAAAAATGATTGTAATAACTCCATTAATTCATATGTATGACTCACACCACTTAATGAAAGTGCCATTGCTAAAACTTGTATCCCCATGTGTGTCACTAATTCCTGTCTCTGCCACATCTGGAATTCTCAGTTCTTGCGCTAATATTGGGAGGGACCCCAATGGGGGTTAAAGCCTCTGATTACTCTGATTTGTGAACACGCTTTGCCTCTTTATAACAGAATATACATATCCTTAGGATGACACACAGGGACTTTCCTTGTCAGTACTCCCCCATTACATGTTTACATCTTCTCGTCTACTGTCCTTCATTTCCAAAAGGTGTTTAGTGTACTTGATCTTCCTAAAGTTCACCACAAATTACAATCTGATTGTACAAACTACCAACACTTATGTAACGCAAGGACCTTCCTGATTGGATACAGATTGGGTAGTTTAGGAAGGCCCTTCTATTACATAGTTTTGGTAGATCTAAAGTTAATTGTACAAGCATCATACGGTTAGATTGTAACATGAATGGTGGCCCTAAGTGCAGTGCTTAGCTCTCCTTCACTCCTTGCCCTGTCTCACCACTCATTGACTAGTCTGCATTGGCCAACTGCTTACTAACATCACTAGGGCCACCTTCTTCTCTCTAGATGCAGCTTGATGTGTGCTAAGTTTGCAGTATCACTGGTCCCTCTCTGTCCCAAGCTCTAAGCACAGAATCATCAACTGCTGATGGATGCATATGTGCGATGGGTGGGAATTAAAGCCCAAACTCTCTGTTGCCGCACATTGGTGTTATGTGTGTGGCAACAGGTTAAAGTATATCTAAATTTTTTGCAACAAAATGGCGTCCGTCTGCACACAGACTACAACTCCCTGTTGCATGAATGTGAATAAAATGAGTAGAAGATGGCCTCAGCTTCTGTTCTCCACCTGCAGAGAACTCCTTAAATGTGTTTCTTCCCTTTTGGGGCTTAATGAGCTATGATTAGGCCCCAAAAAGGGCGAAACGCATCTGAGAAGTTCTCTACGGGTTGAGAACAGGAACTGAAGCCATCTTGTACTCATTTTGTTCACATTCATGGAACAGGGAGTTGGTGTCTGTGTGCAGAAGGCCTCCATTTTGTTGAAGTCTACTAGAGCCTGAAAAGCCAATCCTGCCTATCCTGTACCAGTCTATTCACATGATCCAACTATTACAGGTTTGGGGGGCATTCCAACGGTTCTATTTTTATTGCTTTGGGCCCCAAAACTTTTTTGGCTTATTTTGAACAGAGTAGCAAATGGACCAAACTCCACCACATTTTTTGACATCTCCATTGGGGAACACTCTCTGTCCATCAGACATAACAAGAAGTGAACGCATATATCTCCAAAGTGAGGGAACTCATCTAGAAGAACGATTGTGACCACTGGAATATTTCCTCTCCGTTCTTGTTCTAGTGATGACTCAAATTTTTGAGTGATCCTCACTCAAGAGAGTCTGAATCATCCAAGTAGGACACGGACATCAAAAAGAAAAACAGGTAATCCCCCATTAAAAAAAGTTTGGCTTTAGATACTCATAAAGCAAATTCCTGTGTAAAGTGAAAATGAAAAATTCTCAGTTGAAGTGGGGCTGCCCCTGTGCTGCAAGAGTTAAATGTTCCTTTATATCTAGTGGACTGGGAAAACCATTTATACTTACCCAGTCCTCTACTCCCGCACTTCATAGCCTCTTCTCCGTCTTCAGGGTTCTGACGGTTGGATGCCCTGTGTTGGGCATAAGAAGGCAGAGGAACAGTCCACCGATGGAGCATAGGGGAGCACCATCTGCTGAGGGAGTAGAGAATTAGCAATTAAAACTGATTTTCTCATCCCGTAGACATTATGAACATATAACCCTGCTGCAGGTCAGGAGTTTTACTATTTCCAGAGTTGAGCTTTAAATACTGTATGTCATGTACCTCACCATCACTATACAATACATTTGTAAACTTGCCTCAATCATTAGTATATATATCAAGGGTAAGCAATTGGACAGGAGGGGGATCTACAAACCGCAAAGGCTGGATAGCAGGCTGTTATTCATACATGACCTGTGGCTTAGCCTGATCATTGTTAATAGAATTATTTATGTCACAGTAGATGATTCACCTGAGTCTTCCCATGCCTAGCTTCTTTCATTATACACAGGGAATCATAAATAAACATAAGTGCACTTTTCTCCGCATTATTGACTTTTTATCATGCAGATAACCCCCAAGTTCAGGCTAACATCATTAGCCATCTTTTTCATAATGTGCAATACAAACAGCAGGCACCAGAGGTCAGCACTGCGAGCAAATTTTTGTATTTAATAAGTAATTTCTATTTCTTTCCTAACGGATTTTCTACCCTAAGCGTAACTAATATATTTACATAAGATTTACATAATATATACGTCCCGGTATACAAACTGCTTAATATGGATGGTGACACAAACTCAAGCCTTTAAGCATTAATGGTAATGGACATCTCTGGGTAACAGGGGATTCAATCTTTGTACAACATTTACAGAATTTTGTAAGCAATTTATAATCAAGTGAATGCCGATATTGACCAAAAACTGTGAAGCTGTATACTGCAAAGCACCCTGTATTGGGTGTCGTTAAGAATGCTTGACTGACTCCTTAAAATAACTGGAAACAGACTCTCTCACAAATGGTTAAATCCAGAGATTATATAAGATGATCTCTCAGCATTCCTCATTTTGCCAGCAAAGTTCTGATCTCAGACTCCCATGGTGGCCTCTAAAGAATGGGTGTGTTTTGATTGTTCTCAACTGAAAAACATTTGAGGCACCTACTGCTATTAGATAAATAGTACCCTCCTAAAGGAGTGTCCTTACCCTAGTTCTAGGGCTGTTCTGTCCTACTGTTGGAAAGTTGAATTGGTTATTGTCCTCATGATGGATGAAGACCCCAAAGACAGCCTAATTTCTGTCTGTGGTCACCACTATTGGGTCAAGCAAACTGCACATGTGCCTGCTGCAATGCTGTGTCAGCCCTAGAAAATGGTAGCCTGGTAGAATTGGGATACTTAATCAAGTGATCTATGCAGCAAATATATTTGCAACTTAAAGCAGAACTACAAACATCTATTTATTTGTTTCCCAAGACAGTTACATTCAAGGCATGCACTGAAAGATTACTGTCAGTTGCTTTTGCTTTGAACCGAACTGTCAGGCCATCAAGTGGTTGGTGTCATAACTAATTACATGGCAACTGCAGATCAAACAGAGGCTAAGATGGCAGCTTCCTTGGCTGTAAAGATTAGAAGAGTTTAGTTCTGCTTTATTTAGACTATGACAGTGACATGAGGCAGAGAGGCAGACTCTAGGGTTGGTCATCAGGTACTAGTGTCCTTGAAGACCAGCCAACTTTTTGCAGTAGGCAAGAATAAGCAGTCATTCCCAACATTGGAGGATTAGGCCCTTTATTGGAAGGGAGCAGCAAACATTAACATGCAGAAATGGGTACTATATATCTTTACAACACACACACCAAACGTAAGTTTGTACGTATTGGATGAATCTGGTCACGGCTTTAGCAGCTCATGGGCTGAAGTTATCCTCATGGGCTGAACTGTATCCTGGTAAAACATAATAATTTGCTTTGGACATATTAATGTAACCAGATCACTGTACATTTTATAGAAACCCAGCTCTGTCGGCCTCTATTCTTATGATATACATAACATTTTAGGTTCTGCTGAGGCCGTGTTCTATGTGTAGAAGAAAATGTGTGAATCCAGTTAATAAAGAAAGATTATTGCCTTAATTATTAGATATATGAATAAATAGATTTTTTTATTGAAATTAAAAATGGAATTGTGGCTTTTATATTTTGTAATGTGTTCTGAATATATTATGTGTTTGTGTGGCATTGTAATGGGTATGAAAGCATTTTCCTAGCCATATAATTGGTCTATATAACTGCAAAAAAAGATCTGTGGCAGAAGGGCATTATGGACTATACCATGTGTTTCTCACACCAATGCTGCCACAGCTACCACATTGTATGTTGCAATACCAATGTGGCATTTTTATGTAAAAGTGCTTGTAAACCTCTGAAATGAAAAATGAACAGAGCATATCCCTCTACAGTGTGTAGTAGCCTCAATTCAAAGCTCTTATCTATGCTACCTGCATTAGTCAATTCTGATGTCTCCACTTCCCCTCCAATACACAGAAAGTGATTGAGAGCTTATTTGTCTATGTGACTGTGTAGAGGGGGTGTGTCTATTCCCTTTACTCAGGTCTCAGATTACACTCAACTTCTTGCTGTATGCTGTGCAATGTGTGACATCAGATCCCTGCTCCCTGCCTGTAGGAGCTGAGAAAAAGCCTTTGAGTTTTGTGTTTTAAAAAGCTGTAGAGAGGAGAGGGCCACAGATAAATAGGTACAACTTGTTTAATTTCTATGGATCACCTGAGGTTCGCCACTTCAGTGGGTATATGTAAAGGTTTACAACCACTTTAACCAAACCACCGCTCATGGTCCGGGGTCAGGCTCAGAGACCAGTATCTATAGCAGCAGAGAGGATCCCACCAACCAGCTGGATAAGTGCAGGAGCAGGTCACCCTGGTAGATCACACAGGCTCACCCAAGCTGCAGAGTCTAAGCACTAATCTGTGTTCACCAAAGCTCTTGATGGTAGAGATGGGTTTTGCTGCTGTTTAGTACAAGATCGCAGTCCTCAGGATTGCCTGACTAGGAGGTGAGCAAACTAGGGTCCAGTAGCAGATATAGCAGGTGGGATCAAGCAGAAGCATAATCAGTAAACAAGCCAAGGTCGGTAACACACGGTAACAGGTTGAGATTAAGCAGAAGTGTGTGTGTGTGGCTTAGGAACCCTAGTGGGGGACACGAAGAATTACACTCGCTAATTGCCTAAACATCAGGCAGCAGTTTGTGATCATGCGGAATCAGCATTAAGACACAACTCCAGACTTAGAAGTGAGCTGCAATGAACACAGTTAAACTTCTAGCAACCCATGGCTAACTTGCTGTTCTGTTGACCCCAGGGGCGGACTGACCATTTGGAAACTCGGGCACTGCCCGAGGGCCCAGGGTCAGTAGGGGGCCCCATGAGATGCCCCTGGTACCATTTTCATAGGCTTTTTTGAGTTTGGACAAGGACACAGGGGCCCCATGATCCCCTATTGCCCGGGGGCCCCATGAGTTGTCAGTCCGCCCCTGGTTGACCCTAAGCACTCCAGACACTACTACAGTTAGATAATATCACTTCCCCAGGAGCGCAGCATTTATGAACAGGTAGCGCAGAGCCTGTACCGGTGTCCAACAACCCAGCAGTTCTTGTCACCTGACTCCCAGTGATACATGTCTACAGTTACTAATGGACACAGGAAATTAACTTCACTCTGTTACTAAGTGCTTGATTTCCATCTCTCTCAGGGGCCTTCTACATCTCTTCAAGGCTAGGTCCCTAGGTATGCTGTGCCATGGGTCTGGTCCCAGCATGTAGGGAACTGGCTGCTAGTGAAGGGGACAAGCACAATACTTCTTCACTACCAGAGTAACAGTCATCCTACACCAAGTCACCCATTTCCTGGCTGGTTGGCTGCCTTAAGCAAATGACACTTGTACAGTTATCCCTAGAAATGGCAAAATAGCCTACACTAGACAGCAAACTATATGTTGGACTAAATATATTGTATCTCCTCTAACGCAAAGTCCCCTTGATGCAAGCCCTGCTCTTTGGATACGCCATGCAACGCACCTCTTTGAGATATTTCAGACCAGGCATTTAAAGGAACACAAACTGTCTTTACTGAGGGAATGCAAAAATACAGGAACAATTCTTGAAAAGTAAATTCTCACATTATCATGTACAGAGGTGTCTACTGCCTATGGGGTAATCATACCTGAGTAGCAGCAAGTCCATAAACAGGCCTTTCAAGGCAAGAGTCCATTGTTGGTAAATAATCCACATGAGGTAGCAAAGAGCCCATAGTTCTTTTAGGCAAATGATCCTTAAAGGCAGTAGGTCCATGGTTGGTAGTTAAGAGTCGTCAGGTTCCCAGTCCCCCAGGGAACATAGCAGCCTACATGTTGGCACTATTTCAGCAGGAAGCCCTCTTTGGCACCAGATAGCCCCTTTTATGTGGATCTCTAGAAAATTTGTGAAATTTAGGAAATTAGTAAGATTAGGGAAAATCTAGCCAATCAATTTCTCAGATCCACCACACATCTATAGTGTAACAATTCACCTGAGAAACAGCACAGTGAGCCCAGACAGCTCCAGAACATGAGACAGCACAGCAGAAAAGGAATCTTTCTGTAGGCACCTGATTACAAGCGTAGTAGAGGAACCAGGCAAAGGTCAGTAATGAGTGGTAGAGGAGATACGGATGGACATCAGCAGGAGTGATAAAAGCAAGATATTGGCTGGAGAGAGCACAATAATTTGTCAAACAGGAACTGCAGAGACAGGGCTTAAAGCAGGAAGTTCGTGGGAGGATCAAAGACTTCAATGTTCACCAAAAACAAGAGGCAAGAAAGTCCAAACTATCAGACAGGGAACTGTCCAGCATTCCTGGTGGCTCAGCAAGAAGAGGCATTGCCAGACTTGGCAGAGGTTGCAGGTTCAGATCTAGGTCTTGACACCACCATTCAAAGTGATAAAAAATAACGCACCAGGGATCTGTTTGAATTGTTCTCTGGTGCCATGGAGCTCTCCTCAAATGCACAATTCACTTTTGGTTGGTCATCTCTGGCAAAATGAAATTTCCTTAGCTCTCATTCACACCTGTGTAGACAAGTGATGTACAGTAGATGTGTTTTTATTCTTTTGCATGTTTGTACATACAACTTGGTGTACAGAAATTAAATCACATGTTTTTGGCCCCATAGACTTTAAAGTTGTTTGCAAAAATTTTTCAGGTGCTCCCATTGAAGTCTATGAGGCCAAAAATACATGATTCTGTTCCAAAGCTAGAGACATCACAGCTAGTCATAAATTATTGGTCTGTGACATTTACAAGACAGTAACTAGCACTGCATTAGATAGCTTTGTCTAGCTATTTTTTGTGAAGAAGGTCTCTCATTTTCCAATTTTCTTAAAGGCAACCTGCATTGAGACAATATAGGTTACCATGACATTTCTTCTCCAAAAATACTAATCATTTGACTGTCGCATTGGGTTAATGGCTTTCATATTTTTGGAGACTCTGACTGGAAACATGAGCCGATCAGGACTTCTAGTTTAAGTCTGGCAACCCTGATCTGGATGCTTGTTTCGGTACCATGACTCAAGTAATGAAGCCACAGACAACCAGACAATGATCTTTTTTCTGAAGGCCAACAATGTAACCCTCCGTATTTCTCCCAGTACTAGGCTTCTTTAATAAATGTGACTTGTAGCTTGAAAACCTAATTTTTTAACTATCAAATAATTTAAAGAGGATTTAATAAATCAAAAGCTAAAGTACAAAATTATTTTGAAAGACACAGAAACTCAATAATTAAACCTAACATAAGCTTTAATATTCTCATTTTAAAAGGAATTTTCAATATTTATAATCCGCAGCATTTATTAAAATAATGCCTGGGGATCTTGCCATGGAGGTCCTTGTTCATGCATGTTCTGTTACAGGATGAAAATGCTCTGTCCCTGTCCCCTAGTTGTGGTCTTGCATTATCACTCTTTTACCGAGATGTCCAACAGAGACTGCAAGTGGCAGTTTTAACAAATTATCTTTCTCGATCTTCATAAGCAGCTGTATTTATGGAAACAGTAATGTCCAACCTTCTGGTTTGTCAGTGAGCACATAAGTGGCTGGAATGTATGAAGGGGAAACACTCTTTGCTTTCTCAGGTCATAATGATGATCAGTAGAAATCACCAATAAATGTCAGACATCATTACACTATTCTGAATGTGGACTGCAAAAAGTAACACTGACCTTACAACAAGATTGTACATGTTTATTGGCTTTTAACTAAAAATGTGACATGTAGGTATATCTGTTATGATGTCCTTGAAATTTAATTAAAGGCATCACTTTAAAGGCACACTTCAATCAGAATGGAAAATGAAGCCTTGGAATGCACACAGAGAGCACAACCTACATGCTCAAGAATTTTTTTTTATATCCAGGCATTGGTATAATAAACCACTCCAATCCACTTTGTTGGTAGTTTATTGACCTGTTTTACTTACCTATTCCAAAACAAGTCTATTCTATATTCCTTGCTATCTTTCATATAAAGAAGAGCAGTTTAGTTAAAGTGAAAGGAGTTTCTCATTATTATTACCCACATGGAAGAAAAATATATTTGAAATATATTTTAAAAATATTCTTCCCAAATATATTTACATATATTTGAAATACTAAAATTTTGGCCGTATTCAATTAAATATTTCAAAATACATTTATATACAGTATACATATATATATATATATAAATATAAAACAAAAAAAATTATATATATATATATATATATATATATATATATATATATACTGCATGTTGCAATGCATTTTTTATATATTACAAACCATATGAAATATCTTTGTAAAAATATATTTTTTAAAAATGTATTCTTTTGACTAAATGTATTTTTAAAGACATACAGTATATTTGAAAATGTATTTTTAAAAATATTTTTCAATTTTTTTTTTATAAAAATGCATTTTAACATACAGTATATATATATATATATATATATATATATATATAAAAATATATTTTAAATATATTGAATACGCCAAAATTGTAGTATTTTAAATATACAGTGGGGATCGAACGTTTGGGCACCCCAGCTAAAAATTTGTATTAATGTGCATAAAGAAGCCAAGGAAAGATGGAAAAATCTCCAAAAGGCATCAAATTACAGATTAGACATTCTTATAATATATCAACAAAAGTTAGATTTTATTTCCATCATTTAAACTTTCAAAATAACAGAAAACAAAAAAATGGCATCTGCAAAAGTTTGGGCACCCTGCAGAGTTAATATCTTGGACTGCCCCCTTTGGCAAGTATCACAGCTTGTAAACGCTTTTTGTAGCCAGCCAAGAGTCTTTCAATTCTTGTTTGAGGTATCTTTGCCCATTCTTCCTTACAAAAGTCTTCCAGTTCTTTGAGATTTCTGGGCTGTCTGTCACGCACTGCTCTTTTAAGGTCTATCCATAGATTTTAAATTATGTTGAGGTCAGGAGATTGTGAAGGCCATGGCAAAACCTTCAGTTTACGCCTCTTGATGTAATCCCCCGTGGATTTCGAGGTGTGTTTAGGATCACTTTCCATTTGTAGAAGCCATCCTCTCTTTAACTTTAGCTTTTTCACAGATGGCATCAAGTTACCATCCAAAATTTGCAGAAATTTTATTGAATCCATTTTTCCTTCTACTCGTGAGATGTTCCCTGTGCCACTGGCTGAAACACAACCCCAAAGCATGGTTGATCCAACCCAATGCTTAACAGTTGGACAGAGGTTCTTTTCATTAAATTCCGTGCCCCTTCTTCTCCAAACGTACCTTTGCTCATTCCGGCCAAAAAGTTCAATTTTAACCTCATCGGTCCACAGAACTTGTTTCCAAAATGCATCAGGCTTGTCTATATGTTCATTTGCAAAGTTCAAATGATGATTTTTGTGGTGAGGACGTCGAAGAGGTTTTCTTCTGATGACTCTTCCATGAAGACCATATTTGTACAAGTATCCCTTTATAGTGGAATAGTGTACCACAACTCCAGTGTCTGCCAGATCTTTCTGGAGGGATCGTGCAGTCAAACGTGGGTTTTGAATTGTTTTTCTCACAATCCTGCGAGCTGTTCTGTCTGATATTTTTCTTGGTCTTCCAGATCTTGCTTTAACTTCCACTGTTCCTGATGACTGCCATTTCTTAATTAAATTCCGAACAGAGGATATTGACATCTGAAATTGCTTTGCTATCTTCTTATAGCCTTCTCCAGCTTTGTGAGCGTCAACTATTTTCAGTTTCAGTTTTCTAGACAACTGCTTAGAAGAACCCATGGTGCTGATTAGAGATGAGCGAATCGAACATGACGAAGTGGAATTCGTTCCGAAGATTTGGAAAAATTCTATTCGCGACGAATCCGAAGATTAGCAAACTTCGGATGCACGAATCGAATTTTCCCAAAAATGGCGGCGACATGTGTGGCGACGGAGAAAATGGACAGAGAAGATGGGGCGGGGATCTCTGGGAAGGCGCGCAGACAAGGCGCGCTGACCCATAATGCATTCATGACATGTGATCGCATTAGCCAATCAGCAGCCAGCCAGCACTGTGTAATGGTGGAGCTATAAATCGCGGCCATCTTAGAATTCTCCATTAGCCTCCGGTCATTCAAGAGAGACAGACCTGTGTGTATTAAGGGACAGAGTTAGGGCCACAGAGACTTTAGGGCCACAGAATCGTTACTCAGGGACACAGAATCGTTACTCAGGGACACAGAATCGTTACTTAGGGCCACAGCTATCAAAGAATCGAAAATTTAAAGTGACATACACCCTTTTTTTTTTGGTGGCTGTCGTGCACAGTTGGTGCTGCAGTTTGCCGATTGTGCAAAATAAACTGACTTTCTGCTTCACAACCACTATTGTACGTTCAAAGAGTTAAATCCATTTACACGCCGGCTGGCGGTAATATTTTTTGGGTGATTAGTGCATTCCAGTGACACAAACGTAGTTTCCAGCCAACGGCAAGCTGCAATTGACCGATTGTGTACAATAAACTGACTTTCTGCTTCACAACCATTATTGTACGTTCAAAGAGTTAGATCCATTTACACGCCGGGTGGCGGTAATATTTTTTGGGTGATTAGTGCATTCCAGTGACATAAACGTACAGTTTCCAGCCAACGGCAAGCTGCAATTGACCGATTGTGTACAATAAACTGACTTTCTGCTTCACAACCACTATTGTACGTTCAAAGAGTTAAATCCATTTACACGCCGGCTGGCGGTAATATTTTTTGGGTGATTAGTGCATTCCAGTGACAGAAACGTACAGTTTCCAGCCAACGGCAAGCTGCAATTGACCGATTGTGTACAATAAACTGACTTTCTGCTTCACAACCACTATTGTACGTTCAAAGAGTTAGATCCATTTTCACGCCCGGTGGCGGTAATATTTTTTGGGTGATTAGTGCATTCCAGTGACAAATGGGTGGTTTTTCCACTCAGCGGACAGGAGTGGAGGAGCAGGAGCATCTGGTAGAGGAGGAGGAGGAGACAGAGGACCCAGACGCACCGTGGCAGTATGCTGTGGAGATGGAGGCAGGGAGTCCCTCGCATTCCTTGGCACAAATGGCCCATAGCATGCTCGGTTGCTTGCGTAGCGACAGCCGAATAATAACCATCAGACAGAGGGATGACTTTTGGCTGTCCACCTTGTTGGACCCTCGCTACCGTTCAAAAATGGTGGCCTTTTTCACACCTGCTGAGAGGGAGGCCAAAATAAAGTACTATAAAAACCACCTATGTAGTCAGTTGGTCTCTGCCTTTCTGCGCCAACGTCCATCCTCAGACACTGTGGGCCCTGTGCGCTCGCGTTCCGCTGCCATGGCAGCAGGGGAGGGGTGGGGTGGTAGGAGCAGTGGCAGCTCCACCAGCAGCGGCTGCCTCAGTCTGCAGTCGATGATGAGTAGCTTTCTTCACCAGCGCAGTGAGGAAACTACTAACCAGCCGCAGCAGCATCAAGTGGACCTGGAGCAGGACCTCAAACAACAGGCTTGGGCCTACTTGGACAGCACCCTGCCAACCGAGGTAGACAATCCCCTTGACTACTGGGCAACGAAACTTGACCTTTGGCCCCAACTAGCTGAATTTGCCCTTGAAAGGCTGTCATGCCCGGCCAGTAGCGTGGCATCGGAGCGCGTGTTTAGTGCGGCAGGAGGTATTGTAACTCCGCGGAGGACACGACTGTCCACCCAAAGTGTGGAGAGACTCACGATTGTGAAAATGAATCAGGCGTGGATTAGTCTGGATTTCAAACCACCAGTTCCTGACACAACTGACTAAATCCGCCATGAATCATGCCCCAAACATGTTATTAGGGACAAATGGAAGACCTCCACCTGATCCGTACATTTGTATATATATTTTATTGAGAGGCTGCTGGTCGGCCGACTCATGTTTTGCACATTTTTAATGACTTATACTCTGCAGGTCGGGCCCCTCATGAATTGGGGTTTTTAAATTATTTATACTTCGCTGGACGACCGTCACATGAATTGAACCTTTTTAATGACTTATACTCTGCTGGTCGGGCCCCTCATGAATTGGTGTTTTTAAATTATTTATACGTCGCTGGACGACTGTCACATGAATTTAAACTTTTTAATTATTTATAGTCGACCAGTTCCAGACCGATGGAATAGCAATTTTTTTAAATATTTATTTGACACGTGTTGTCCATCTCATCAATGAGGTGGACTGTTTATTTATTGGCCACGGTTTGGCCCCCTCCTGTTTCTTACATTGTTAACTTGTTGTATCGGTCACGGTTTGGCCACATGTTTGGTTGTCTTGTTAAGATTTTCTGTAATGTACACAGTTACGCTTGACTTGTCGACTTTCCACAATCTACTAAGGTATAGCATCGCATCAAAGTTTTTTTTTTTTTTTTTGGTCTAAACCATTTCTTATAATGTCAATTTGTAGGATACGCCGCTGTAAGGCGACCTACTTGTTTGTCACTGTGTAGACATCTATTTATAGGCCGATGTTTGGCCAGAAAGATATATTTAGTAATAACCTAGCCGTTCAAGGCGCTCACTGAACACCTCGGGAATTGCTTTGTATATCTGTCGCCTTAGGGGCCGCTGTCTGGCGACATAATTTTTTGTCACTGTGTAGACATCTATTTATAGGCCGATGTTTGGCCACAAAAATATATTTAGTAATAACCTAGCCGTTCAGGCCGCTCCCTGAACACCTCGGGAATTGCTTTGTATATCTGTCGCCTTAGAGGCCGCTGTCTGAACAGCTCATGAATTGCTTTCTATATGTGTCGCCTTTGAGGCCGCTGGCTGGACAGCTGATGAATTGATTTGTATATATGTACTTATTGTCCGCTGTCCGGACAGCTCATGAATTACTTTTTGTATATAGCCTTCCAAACCACTCTCAGAATAAGTCACGATATTCATGCTGTGTATAGCCTTATAGGCCAATGGTCAATCAAGTCATGATTGTTATAGTGTGTATAGCCTTATAGGCCGCTGTCTTTACAACTTTATAATTCCATGCAGTATATAGCCCTATCGGCCACTTTCTGGCATCCAGTTGCTGTAGCCCCCATCACCACACTGTGCCACGGGCCCCTGTATCGCCTTCTCATACTGCTGCCAGATCCATCCTCTGCCATGTGCGTCTTTGTCGTCTGCTCACGCTGCTGGGTTCCAGTTTTAAACCTAGGCCTGTGTATGGCTTCCGAATACTGCTGCCTCCACCGCCACCCAGCGCCATGTGCCTCTGTCGTCTGCTCACGCTGCTGACGGCTTCCGCTTTTTAACCTAGGCCTGTGTATGGCTTCCGAATACTGCTGCCTCCACCGCCACCCTGCGCCATGTGCCTCTGTCGTCTGCTCACGCTGCTGACGGCTTCCGCTTTTTAAACTAGTCCTGTGTATGTCTTCCGAATACTGCTGCCTCCACCGCCACCCTGCGCCATGTGCCACTTTCGGGTCTCCTCACACTGCTGCCAGGTCCATACTGATTAATGGCCCCCTGTACCGGCTCCTCATGAACGTGGTTCAGCGGGTTTGCATCACTTAACGGCAAATCGTTGACAAATGCTGGGACGTTCAGTGTTGTGCGCATTAAGCCAGACACCAAAGGGCAGCACAGACCTGTTATTACTCGCTCAAGCATGGCTGAACAAAACCAGTCTCTACCACAAATTGGACCCAGACCTGCCCAGGGTCTCGTAACTAGATTGCACGGAGGAGTAGAGTCCGTTATCGGAATTAAATAGACAAAACGCCACACCAAAAAGAGTGGCCATTTCCAACACTTATTCCAGAAAGAGGAACAACCCGTTTCATATACGGCCCGTAGACGTTTCACGTCTGCCACATTCAGTCGATTTAAGACGCAAGCTCCACTTCCTGTGGTCTCTGACCGTCGATATACCTTTAAGTGTCAGCTTTGAAGCTATATTCCCTCCGGAGCACTGACACTGGTGCCCTTCCGTCAACATGCCTTTAAGTTTCAGTTTTCAACCATATTCCCCACAGAAGCCAAACTCTTGGGTATCCCAGAAGCTGCTCAGCGGGTCAGGGCAATAAAGCTCCCGGTTCGCAGGTTGTTCCATCTTATGGATGGAAGTACGACGGTATATGATCTTCTTCGCACCCACGGCATTACCTCATAAAATTTCTGCATTGCATCTGCAATCACAACGCTGACTTCCCGGATCGCCACTCAGCCATTGGACTCTTGATAGTCGTCTCCCCACACTGCTGCTGGGGGGACTTTTTAACCTAGGCCTGTGTATGGCCTTCAATTGAAGCTGCTTCCGCTCCGCCACTCTGCCATTGGACTCTTGATAGTCGTCTCCCCACGCTGCTGCTGGGGGGACTTTTTAACATAGGCCTCTGTATGGCCTTTAATTGAAGCTGCTTACGCTCCGCCACTCTGCCATGGGCCTCTTGGGTATCCCAGAAGCTGCTCAGCGGGTCAGGGCAATAAAGCTCCCAGTTCGCAGGTTGTTCCGTCTTATGGATGGAAGTACGACGGTATATGATCTTCTTCGCACCCACGGCATCACCTCATAGAATCTCTGCATTACATCTGCAATCACAACGCTGACTTCCCGGATCGCCACTCAGCCATTGGACTCTTGATAGTCGTCTCCCCACACTGCTGCTGGGGGGACTTTTTAACCTAGGCCTGTGTATGGCCTTCAATTGAAGCTGCTTCCGCTCCGCCACTCTGCCATTGGACTCTTGATAGTCGTCTCCCCACGCTGCTGCTGGGGGGACTTTTTAACCTAGGCCTGTGAATGGCCTTCAATTGAAGCTGCTTCCGCTCCGCCACTCTGCCATTGGACTCTTGATAGTCGTCTCCCCACGCTGCTGCTGGGGGGACTTTTTAACCTAGGCCTGTGAATGGCCTTCAATTGAAGCTGCTTCTGCTCCGCCACTCTGCCATTGGACTCTTGATAGTCGTCTCCCCACACTGCTGCTGGGGGGACTTTTTAACATAGGCCTCTGTATGGCCTTCAATTTAAGCTGCTTACGCTTCGCCACTCTGCCATGGGCCCCTGTACCACCTCCTCTTGCTGCTGCCAGGTCCAGAGTGTGTCATGGGTCCCTGTACGGCCTCCCATTGCTGCTGACTTCATCGCCAGACTCTGCCATGTGCCACTTTCAGGTCTCCTTACACTGTTGGTGGGTTCCATTTTGTGATAGGGTGCTGTATGGCCTTCCATTGCTGCTGCCTCCACCGCCACCCTGCGCCATGTGCCTCTGTCGTCTGCTCACGCTGCTGACGGCTTCCGCTTTTTAACCGAGGCCTGTATTTGGCTTCCGAATACTGCTGGATCCACCGCCACCCTGCGCCATGTGTCTCTGTCGTCTGCTCACGCTGCTGACGGCTTCCGCTTTTTAACCTAGGCCTGTGTATGGCTTCAGAATAATGCTGCCTACACCGCCACCCTGCGCCATGTGCCTCTGTCGTCTGCTCACGCTGCTGCCAGGTCCATACTGATTCATGGCCCCCTGTACCGGCTCCTCATGAACGTGGTTCAGCGGGTTTGCATCACTTAACGGCAAATCGTTGACAAACGCTGCGACGTTCAGTGTTGTGCGCATTAAGCCAGACACCAAAGGGCAGCACAGACCTGTTATTACTCGCTCAAGCATGGCTGAACAAAACCAGTCTCTACCACAAATTGGACCCAGACCTGCCCAGGGTCTCGTAAGTAGATTGCACGGAGGAGTAGAGTTCGTTATTGGATTTAACTGTGAGGGACTTTTAAACCTAGGCCTGTGTATGGCCTTCAATTGAAGCTGCTTCTGCTCCGCCACTCTGCCATTGGACTCTTGATAGTGGTCTCCCCACGCTGCTGCTGGGGGGACTTTTTAACATAGGCCTCTGTATGGCCTTCAATTTTAGCTGCTTACGCTCCGCCACTCTGCCATGGGCCCCTGTACCGCCTCCTCATGCTGCTGCCAGGCCCGTAATCTGCCATGGGCCCCCGTACCGACTCCTCATGCTGCTGCCAGGCCCGTAATCTGTCATGGGCCCCTGTACCGCCTCCTCATGCTGCTGCCAGGTCCAGAGTGTGTCATGGGTCCCTGTACGGCCTCCCATTGCTGCTGTCTCCATCGCCACACTCTGCCATGTGCCACTTTCAGGTCTCCTCACACTGCTGGTGGGTTCCATTTTGTCATAGGGTGCTGTATGGCCTCCCATTGCTGCTGCCTCCACCGCCACACTGTGGCTCCACACTCTGGTTTTGGCCCCGTGACTGCCCAAATGAGTGAAGTGTGCGGTGATTCTAAGATCGACGGCACTCATCTGCATGTCATACTGACTGACAGTATTATTTCTCTTCCCCAGCAGACTCCAAGGGCATTTAAATTAAAGGTACAGTGTTCTGCACTAATATAAAGGCTCTCTGAAGCCTAGAAACACCCTTTTTATAAGTTAAATTCGCAGCGAATATATTCGGCTCGAAGCGAATTTATTCGGCTCGAAGCTAATTTATTCGGCGAATTCGGCGAATCAGCCGAACCGAATTTTTGAATAATTCGCTCATCTCTAGTGCTGATTGTTGGGGCAAGGTCAGATGAGTCTGGGCATTTAAAACCTTTGAGATTGACATAACCTGGTCTTCCCAGACGATGACTGAGAACAATCCATGACACTGGCAGGTCTCAGCTTTGCAAAGGGGGCAGTGCATGCTATAAATTCTGCAGGGTGCCCAAACTTTTGCAGACGCCATTTTTTTGTTTTTTGTTATTTTGAAAGTGTAAATGATGGAAATAAAATCTAACTTTTGTTGACATATTATAAGAATGTCTAATCTGTAATTTGATGCCTTTTGGAGATTTTTCCATCTTTCCTTGGCTTCTTTATGCACATTAATACAAAAATGTTTAGCTGGGGTGCCCAAACTTTCGATCCCCACTGTATGTCAATATATTTGCGAGGAATATTTTAAAAATATATTTAAAATATATTTTTCTTCTATGTGGGTATTATCCAGGATTTATATAGTGCCAACAGTTTGCAAAACACGTTACAAAAGAAATTGAGACAATACACTTATAATACAATTGAAGACAAGAGGGTTTGCCACCAATCAGCTTCACACATGCCCCAGAAATTTGAATCTGCTGATACACCTTACACAGGAAAAGTAACAGCCAGCTAAAATGACTTTAAGACCTAGGACTCTGCTAGCAACCTCTGGAGAAACCTTGGGGTAAAACAGAACCATGGTTGAGAATAGTTGACCTAAAGCTAGAGAACTCTGATGATGAACTCTTATTTTCTCCCTTTGGTCTGTTAAATATACAGTTTAAAGTGATTTGTTGTATCTGCTGAATAAGTGAAAAAATGCATGATGTTCCTGCCAGAAATTCAGAGCTGTCCTCTGTCTTGTGCACACTTCATGTGTTATATCAAGGTGAGCTCTCCTAGTTATGATCTTGGGACTACAGAATGAGAAATATCTATGTTAAGGATAATAGGATAGGGGTCAGTTAAGTAGCTTAGTGAAAGACAACGGGACAGGGCAGACCCTACTTAGTCCACAATTTGCTGTGTGTTGTCTGCCCACAACAGAACTAGTAGGTGAGTTCATCTCTGGTAGATCAACATGTACATTTACCCACATGGAAGAAAAATATATTTTAAATATATTTTAAAAATACATTCTTAATATATTCTTCCCAAATATATTGACATGTATTTCAAATACTACAATTCTGGCCATATTCAATATATTTCAAAAATATATTTCAATATATTTGTGAATATATTATTAAAAATATATTCAGAACACATGCTGAAATATTTGAAAGTGTAATTTGGAATGCATTTACAAGTATATTTAAAAATCCATGTTTAAATGCATTTTTTTGATGTTCAAAAATATCTGGAAAATATATTTTAAAAAATATATTTTTAAATATATGCCTTTGGAAAATATATTTTAATTTATATTTTTGGAATACATGTTCAAATATATTTGTGTAGGCCAATATATTGTAAATATATGTTGCATGTATAATTTTTTTTCTAAATATATTGGAAATATTTTTCTCTTCCATATGGGTAGGGTCTTTAAAGGGATAAACATGGGGAAATATGCATGTACTGTAAAGATGTACTGTCTATGTTTTTCTTTTTCACATTACGTACGCTTTAACTCCCCCCCTTGCTTACTTTCCCTTCCCCGCTACTTCATTCAGCACCCAGTACCAAAGAGAGGATGCCTTGTGTAAGGTTGCAAGCATCAGAACTATCATGTTGGAGTAAGAGGAAGGAGTCAAATGCTCCCCCCATACCTGGAAGTACAGGGTATTTCTCCCAGCAGCCAAAAAATGGAGCGAATAATGCTGCACATGTGTTTCTGGGTTGATGGAGGACAAGGGAACCAGTTTCTTTGCCCTACGTTAAACAGAGCAAAGCAAGGTAAGTGTATGCTGGAGAGGAATGGTTTGGGGGAAAGGGGTTAATGCAAACCAGGTCTGTTTAGAATAATTTAGCAGGAGAAACATTTTTTTTTTTAACGGTTGCTTTAGGAGAAACAATTTTTATACAGGACAGCAAAATGTTTTGTTGGAATTCCTTTAAACAGTACCATCTTCTTCAATGGGCAGCAGAGAGTTAACCTTGGCACAGTTAGTCAGCAGCAGGAAGCTGACGAGATTCCTTTGGCTATAAATAATATATGCGGACAACGTTGAGTTGAGAGATAAGGTGGCGTATCTCCGCAGCACACAATACCTCCAGGTAACTAAATCTCAACTGCTTTGTTTTCTAGCAGACGCCCCAGCGCTGTGAGGTCACCGTTGCTGTGCAGCCGGATATATCTATATCAAACACGTGGGAATCCCACTTCCCAACAGGATCCATTTACTTAAACAGTTCTAGCCACTGATAGATGATCCTAACAGGCCTGCTGTTCTATAGGTCTGTTAAATACCATACCAGCTTTGCACTTACCAGGAGGCATAAGAATTATTTTGGTCATGTGGTTTACTCAGCCTAGGCTAAGCTGTAAGGACGATTACATGCATGGGAGCTTAGGAACATTCAATGCGTATTTAAATCACCTCTTTGTAAACATAGTATAAGAACTGGCAAAGAAAAAAGGACCATTGAAATCAAAGGTATCTCCTTGCTTGGAGGGGGGCTCCTGATTTGACACAGGACTTTCAAAAGTAGATAAAACAGTAGATCCCTGTGCCAATATTCTTTGGCTCAGGAACGGCTAGTCTTAACCACATGCCGCCCAGCCACTGTAGAAATACGGCGGCAGGGCTGCACGGCTGGGCAAAACCACGTTTTAAAACGTATGTTTTCAAAACAGGTAGGGTGTGTGCGCGAGGCGCACCACTGCCCTACCTGTCCCGCCGATCACGGTCGCGGATGTCAGTCACCAGGTCACAGCCTGTCGTTACCGGCTGTGTCCCGGCGATTAGCGGCAATCACTGACAGAGAGCACAGCTGCAGTAGCTGTGCTTTCTGTCAGTTCCCTGACAGCTCCTGACACACTGATCGGAACAGAAGAGTTTATCTGTCCGGATCAGTGTGTCTCCGTGCAGTATACACTCCCGCCCCCTAGTAAAACACTCCCCTCACACAGTTAACCCTTTCAATGAATAATAAAGTTAACCCCTTCCTCCCCAGTGCCATTAGTACAGTGTCAGTGTTTTTTTTTTGCACTGATCACAGTATTGGAGTCACTGGGGATGTCAGTGACCCCAAGTCAGTTCCCCCCCAGTGTCAGAATGTCCGCCGCAGTCCCGCCATAAGTCGCTGATCGCCGCCATAAGTCACTGATCGCCGCCATAAGTTGCTGATCGCCGCCATTATTAGTATAAAAAAAATTAAAAATCCCAGTATCTTTCCCGCCATTTGTAAACGCTATAACTTTCACGTAAACCAATTAATTTAAACGTATTGGGGATTTTTGTAGCAAAGACATGTCGCAGAATGCATTTTGGCAGAATTTTTTATGACTAAATTTGATTTTTAAATTTTTTTTTACTGGACATGTTTTTTAGCAAAAAGTCCAAAATATTGTTTTTTTTCCTCAAAATTGTCAGCCTTTTTTTTTATAGCACAAAAAATAAAAAATGCACAGGCAATCAAATACCACCAAAAGAAAGCTCAATTTGTGGGAAAAAAGGATGTAAATTTCATTTATGTACCGTATTGCATGACCGCGCAATTGTCCGTTAAAATAGCGCTGTATAGCAGAAAAATGGCGTAAATTGCAGTATCTATACCATAGTTTGTAGACGCTATAACCCATGCCCAAATTTGACTCTTTTCCCTCCCCACTCCCCCTCTGGCCTGTACTCACACTTGTGCTTTCAAGGAAGAATTCCTAGGCATGAGTATGTCATAACCTCTGCCAGCCAGACCACAGTGACCCCTGCTTCTGTGCTCAATCATCTATAGATAGTTCTGTTTTCGAGCACAGTTTTTGCTCACACTGAAGTGAACAGTACCGGACTATAAGTGAACTATGACCTTGTCCACCCCTTCCAAGTGGACCTAGTCTTAACCCTACCAGGGCATGGTTCGGAACACTCACACTACAGAAACAAACCAGTCCAAGGGGGTGAATTGTACCTGGGTACCATTAAAACTGCCAATGTAAGTACATCCTTAAGCTGGCCATAGATGAATAAAATTTCAAACAAAAATTCTTAGGGAAGGTCTTAGGAATAGGAAAATTCTCTGAACATTCGACTGTCATTCGAAAAACTGTGGTTGGTTTTAACAGTCAATTTTGATCTGAATGGACATTACTGAATGAAAACCACAAACAGAAATGTATTTGTGCAAGAAAAAATTTTCATCCTGCTCCTTCGAATTTTCTTGCCACTGCAGTCAAAAACAAACTTAGATTGACCCATTAATGACTGGAAAATTAACAAACTTTTTAAAACATTTTAAATTTTAATTTGAAATTCTATCCATTTATGGCCAGCTCTAGTATAGACATTACTGTTTTTTTGGGGAGCTCTGTGCCAAATACCAGTGCAGAGCTCCTGGAGGTGAAAGGTAATTGTGTTGCAAGTCAAGACCTTGCAAGAAAGATAATGATATTGATTGGTTTAATAAGAGATTATGCTGATTGGAGGATCCACAATAGGATTTGTAAGTAGCTAGGAGATGTGCAGGTCTCATGGGAACATGGGTTCAGGTTCTAGCATACACAGGTCAATACTCTCACACATACCAAAGTTTTAATGCAATCATTGTACAGAGCATAAACAATTGTTATCAGTATACAGTGGGAGAGCAATGTTGTTGGTAAAAGCAATGATTGAGATTTTTTCCTCATATACTGCTGATCTCTTCTGATAAATTATGGATGAATTAAGATATTTCAACATTTCCTAGTACTGATGTTAATGCAGTAAGGAAAAGAAGATTGTCATCAATGAATAACTGAAATGCAGGCTTAGTAAAGGGAGGCTGACCTAAGAATCGTATCTTATAGTAACCTACAAACAACAATGAATACTCTCAAGAAAAAAGAATCCCATCCCTGGAGCGCAAGCCGGCTTCTAGTCTTGGAGTGGCGGCCATCTTAACCAAAAGCAAGTATGTACCTGGTGCCAATTGTTAGGCACATATACATGTGAGTAAGGTGTAATTGTAAAGTTTTATACTGTTTAATATGGTTTTATATGGTTTAATAAAGAAGGCTGCTTTGTGCAATGAACCTTTTTCCTGATTATGTTTTTTTGAATGGTGTTATATTACATTGGAAGGAATCGCATCCTGGTACATGTGAATGGTCAAGCTGGTGATACAGAATGGGTCCAACCAAAAATGTGCAGTGAGACCTATCTAGTGATAGAAGATCTATCCATTGTGGTGAGTGTAAATCCATGTGAGATCACTTGGAGCACCTGGAAGTGGTTATATGTTTACCTGTTACTGACGGCACCAGCATCTGTTCACTTACCTTTTGTTTTTAAGCAACTATTATTTGAATGAAACTTATTGATACATTGGACATTAGTTGTATTCTCTGATGTTTTTATTTATTTATTTATTTTTTGCACTTTTATTCATGGCAACCTTGATTCATATTTTTGGCAGTGAGGTCTATATACGCATTTATATACTCTTATAATAATCTAGCGATCAGGGGCGGACTGACCATTTGAAAACTCGGGCACTGCCCGAGGGCCCAGGGTCAGTAGGGGGCCCCATGAGATGCCCCTGGTACCTTTTTCATAGGCTTTTTTGAGTTTGGGCAGGGGCACAGGGGCCCCATGATCCTCTATTGCCCGGGGGCCCCATGAGTTGTCAGTCTGCCCCTGCTAACGATGTATTCAGGGCCGGCACTACCACTAGGAAAACTAGGCACCTGCTGGTTTCCTTACTCATGAGAGAGGCGGGGGGGATGCTGGTGTGGGCTACACCTCCCAATATTCAGTTGTGCCCCCCTCCCCCCAGGCCGGTCTTTCTATGGATGCTGTGCCTGGCCGCTGAGTGCCTTCGCCCATCCCCGCACTCACGGCTGAGACAAGGGAACAGCAGCCTGGAGCAGTGAAGTCTGCAAAGGAGAAATGACAGGAGAGAGGCTGGAGGTGCGGGCTGTGCTCTCTTCTCCTGCCAGTGGAGCGGTCCTCCATAAAGCAGATGACAGAGGATCGCTCTTACATCAGCATGTTCAGTATTTGATTAATTCCCTGGCTCCTTGCTGCCAAGAGATGAGTGGTAATTGAAAGAAATAGGGGGATAATCAAACCGTGTACAGTCTGATCCAAGAGCGATCTTGTGTCATCTGCTGTATGGGGGATCACTCCACTGACAGGAGTGAGAGCACAGCACAACCAGCACCTCTACCTGGTTTCCATTCTGTAAGTTCGGGGAGAAGGGGGGAGCTTACAGCCAGGGGAACTGTACACAATGAAAGGAGAGGTAACAATTATTTGTGCTGAGATGAGAGGTTTGTGCAGGAGGGAGGATGGGGGCTATTTGTGCTGGGAAGGGTAATGGGGATGATTGGGGGGGGGACTTGTGATAGGAGAAGGAATGGGGGGATATGTGCTAGGAGTAGGAAGGTTGTTTGGGGGGAGGGGGGTTGTGGGGAATTTGTGATAAAAGGAGGGGGGATTTGTGTAAGGTGGGAGGATTTTATGCTGGGAAGGGTAATTTGAAAGGGTTTTAGCTAGAAGAGGGATTTGGGTGAATATGTTCTAGGTGGGGAGGATTAAAGGAAGAGGGATTGAGGGATTTGTGTTAGGAGACGGGATTGGGGGGATTTGTGTTAGGAGGGGGATTGCGGGGGAATTTTTAGTAGGAGAGGGGGTTGGGGGGGGGTTGTTAAGAGCGAGGATTGGAGGGAATTTGTGCTATGAGGGGGGATTGGGGGGGGCTGTGCTGGGGGGGGGCTTGGGGGAGAATTTGTGCTAAGAGAGGGGAATGGGGGGAATTTGTAATAGGAGAGGGGGTGGGGGGAGTTTGTGTTAGAAGAGGGGGATTGGGGTGTTTGTTTTAGGAGGGGATATGGGGGGGCTTGTGCTAGGAGGGGGGATTTGTGCTAGGAAGGGGTATTTGGGTAGGGAGGAAGGAATTGTGCTGGGAAAGGTAATTTGGAGGGGGTTTTGCTAGTAGGAGGGATTTAGGGGTATTTGTGCAAGGAGGCGGGATTGCGAGGATTTATGCTGGGAAGGGGTATTTGGGGGAGATGATTTTTCTAGGGTGGAAAATTTGAGGGGTAAGTGGATGTGTGCTAGGAGAGGTAAAGTAGAACTATAGGTGAAGGTTTTTTTTGGGGGGGGGGGGATGTAAGTAGCTGGTCTTGCCTAGGGTGCAAAATAGTCTAGCATCGGCCCTGACTGGATGGCCAACTTTAATTGCTGCAACCCCATTTCTAATAACGGAAACAGATTATTGAGTGCATATGTTGTATACTAGCACCATCTTCACATACAACCCTGTACTGAAGTCATCCTGTAGCACCTCATTTCAAGCTCATCTGGAGATATGGACACTGCTTAGTAGAAGACACTGGAACAGTGATATGATAATTCCTTTACTAAAGACTTCACATAGGGAAAATATTATGCTTCAGGTCTCGGCTCAAAAATTAAGAACACCTCATAACTAACAGTTTTACCTCCAATGTTCCTCTGAACTTGCTAGCAAATTTGACTAGTTAGATCCCTAGCACAGCCAAAATGCTTGAAGTGATAACCTTGTTCAGACTTTAGCATGGCAATGATATTTATATGTTTTTTTTCTGGGAGCCAATTTTTTTTAGTTCATTTTTTTATATCATTTCTAAATAGTCAACTATCGATGACAATAGTGTCTTCTTAAATCCATAGGTATTTGTACTTCAATATTTCAGGTATGCCCTGCAACAGCAAAGTCTCCTCATATCCTGTTCTTGATAGATTTTGGGGAATACAAACTTGCAAGCAGCAGTCATAACAGAATCCACACTAGAAACTGGTTTACTAGAATCAAGCATATTGTGGAAGAATCATGTATCTGAAATGTCACAACGTTCACCATTTATCAGCCAATATGTGGCAGAAGTCTTGCATCCAATTTGAGTAGGTCACAGAGCTTTAAATTATACTTAATGTGTGCTAGAGCTGAAACCATATTGTCCTCCATTTCAAGTTAAGTGCAGCTTCAATCAGCCACCAGAAACATGAGAAGAAGCCTTGTGTAGACTCCAAATAGCAGGTTGGAGCTTTACCCAGGGCTAAAGATTCTCTCCTTGCGGACAAGACCAATCACCAAACATCAGGTCTATCATGTGAGAGGGAGGAGAATAGGTCACATGCTCCCCCATACTCTAAAGTATTGGTGGTTTACATGGCTCCCGTCAGGCAAACACAGCAGTGGAGGTGGAAAGGACGGTGATTATGTGCTTCTTGGGGTAAGGAAGTTGCCCAATGTTCTGGTTCACTTTAAACTTGTACTTCAATGTTCTCCATGATTCTGCAGATTCACACAGCTTTGTCTAGTTTAAGATCAGGGTCAGCTAGCAGCCTTTTTGTCTTTCAAAGTCGGTTTTGTAACGCTGAGTGCATTTTTATCTCTAAGTATAAGATCTTCTGCATATTTAAAATCACAGCCTCTAGCCTTCATCTAGAGATTGTCATGTACAAATGTCTGATCTTAGAAAACAGCATTTTATTCTTGAATTGCTGTAGCTCCTTAATGTTAGTAAAAAATTTTTAATGAATGATGCTTCGGGAATTCTCAGATTATATTCATAATGGTTATACAGCTTTAAAACGGGATATACTCTGAGCAAATTGTGCTTCTTATTGAGCTAGTCATTGGATGGACACCGACTGTCTGCATCCAGGGCCGATCATTGGCAGGTAATTGCTCCATGAGCGATTACATGGGAACTGCCATAATTAGCTGCAGGAGCTGACAGCCTCCCATTACTTTCCATGTGATTTCACCTGCTACTAATTGCTGGGAACCCCCGCCAGGTCTCCTTTATGTATTCACTAGCGGAAACATAATGGCAAGTGTGATGGGGCCTGAAGAACTTTATATTCTGTCTGTGCAAACGTGTTGTGTCTAAAGCTCTAAAGCCATACACGGTTAGATTTATGTTCAAACGTTTATAGGAAATTCTGAAAAATAGTTCAGCAGAGCATCTGATGATGTCATCACTGAGTCAATAAATTTTGTTTGGTCCTTAAAAATTTCATATAGACCTGCTAAGTGAATGAATTCCCAGACGTAGTAAACAGGATTATTTTACAGCTTATGAACTCAATGAAAGAATAATGTAAAGCAAATTTTATTTTAATTCATAAGAATATTGCATATATTGAAGAATATTCATATATAAATAATAGTGGATTTGTAATGGATATACTTGTAATAGATCTTCTTGTTAAAAATTCTGTATATAGCCCTATGGAACAGACAGTGCATAGTCCACATGTGCTTTTCTGCTTCACTGCAACAAGGAAACAGGACACTTTATTCAGAGAAAAGACATACTGTATATCTCTACTGAATACTGGTGTAGTTGTCAAATACATGAACACTGTATTCCAACACCCCCACTCGATAACTACTCCTTTTATTAATCACATTTTGGATCTCATTTTTCCTTTTATACAGCTGGTGTATTTCATTGTTTGACCACATGGACTCATTATTTTGCATAGTCATTCTCCTTTATTATGTCAAGACTTCTGTGCCCAAGTTGTGTGTGCCATGGGTGAACGCATTTTGAATGCCTTTCCTCCTTAGTAGTATTAACTACCTCTTTGCAGTTCAGCTAATACAGTCAATTTGTAATTTTAACCTTTGAAAGTAAGATATCCCCTTTTATGATGGCGCAATTGTCACCTTGGAAGGTCACTACATTGCCTTGTTTTGTGAGCTTCTTCATTGACAAAAGATTAGTTTGGAGAACAGGGACATACAGGACATTTTGCACAGGTATCTTTCTGGTGACAGTCTGGGAAATAGGGCTGTAAAGAAAACTGTCTCTCATTCCTTCTGATTCCATTATTTGTCCATTAGCTCAGGTGATTTTTTCTGTTTTACTCTGGTCAAGGTGAATAAAGAAATTTCTGTAATTTGTCATGTGACTCATAGCTTCTGAATCAATACACCACGCTAAGCTGCAACTTTTGGATTGAAAATCATATTCATTATCTGAAGAAAAATTTGTTTTTTCATTCACACTTTTGGCCTTTTGTAGTTTAATTTTTTTTTTTTGCAATCTGTATTTAAATGGCCATGTTTCTTGCACACAAAGCATTCGTGTGTTTCTTGTTGCATGTTACTGCTTTTATATCCTATTTTTTGTCTTTAAAGCAGATTCTGCAACAGAAGCACTGTCAATGCTTTCTGTTTTATGCTTATTTTCATTTATAAGCTTGTCCTTAACATATTCCAATGTCAGCTCATCATCTGGATGTTCATCAAGTGCTGTGACAAGCATTTCATAACTTTCTGGTAAACCACTATATAATAGTGCTGTGACATTACAGGTACTTATTTATTTATTTATTACAGGTACTTATATACTGCTGTCAATTTATGCAGCTCTTTACATATATATATATATATTGTACATTCACATCAGCCCCTAACAATCTAAAGTCCCTAACTTACATTCATACATACACATACGAGGGCCAATTTAGACAGGATCCAATTGACCTACCAGCATGTCTTTGGAGTGTGGGAGGAAACCAGAGTACCCAGAGGAAATGCACAGGGAGAACATGCAAACTCCAGGCAGGTGGTGCTATGGTTGGGATTTGAACCAACAACCCTAGTGCTGCCAGGCAGAGGTGCTAACCATTTAGCCACTGTGCTACTCCTTTTCTTTCCTCTCCTGTATCTCCCAGGCGTTCAACCATTTACAAAGTGTGCCCTGCCTTTTCCTGCATATCTTGGCCTTTCATCAGATTGGTTTGGTATAGGTTTCTAATCAAATACATTTTATTGCTGAGATTAGCTCTTTCTTGCACCTTTTGTAATCCTTCCCACATTTTATTAGCAGTTTCACACTTACACACATGTATGATTTGATCATCTTCTATGCTAAGAGAGATTGTGAGCTTTCTGATCTTTCTCTATCCACTCATCTGAAGGGTGTTCTGGCTTGACTTCATTTATACATTTCCAAGTACCTTCTCTTATTAGTATTTTTTAGCATTTTCATGTTGAATTTCCAAGACTGGCAGTTCTGGTTTGTCAGATTTGAAAATGAAAGCTTTGATGCAGCTGTGTTACTGGCCATTTTATTTTATAGTGTTGCTGTGTCTTGCACTTATTTGCTGTAGTCGGCTATGACTGGGCCCATAACCTGTTAGAAATTCTGTAGAAAGCCCTGCAGAACAGACAATGCACAGTCCACACGTGATTTTCTTCTTCACTGCCACAAGGAAACGAGAAACTTTATTCAGAGAAAAGACAGAGTTTACCAAAGATGCAGCTACAAACCTATAAACACTGCCATCTACTGGTTGAAGAATATACCGTATTTTTTGCTCCATAAGATGCACTTTTTTCCCACCAAAAATGTGGGTAATTGTCTGTGCATCTTATGGAGCGTATATTGACCAGGCCTCCCACCCCCTCCCCCCATCGCCGCTGCCATGTTAGAATACCGGGCCAGCCAGCACAGAGGGGGTGGGGCCATTTCCGGAAGCTCCACTGACCCTGCCCCATGCAGCTTGTATGCTCGATAGGGAGTTGTGTTGTGAATGGGAGCCCCGCCCCTGGACCTCAGACAGGATGCTGAGCACGACTGGCCAGGTATGTCCTTCCCCCCATAGACTACCTGTGGACTTTTATACCAAACCCAGAGCTGTTTTTCACAAACTGTACATCTGTGCATTGCTGAAAGAGCTCTATTCATCCTCTGTAATATGTCTGCAGTCTCTGGTCATCTCCAGTAGTGTGTCTGCAGTCATCTCCTGTACTATGTCTGCAGTCTCTGGTCATCTCCTGTACTATGTCTGTAGTCTCTGGTCATCTCCTGTACTATGTCTGCAGTCTCTGTTCATCTCCTGTACTATGTCTGCAGTCTCTGGTCATCTCCTGTACTATGTCTGCAGTCTCTGGTCATCTCCTGTACTATGTCTGCAGTCTCTGGTCATCTCCTGTACTATGTCTGTAGTCTCTGGTCATCTCCTGTACTATGTCTGCAGTCTCTGTTCATCTCCTGTACTATGTCTGCAGTCTCTGGTCATCTCCTGTACTATGTCTGCAGTCTCTGGTCATCTCCTGTACTATGTCTGTAGTCTTGGTTCAGAATATTGTTTTCCTCCTCTAAAACCTAGGTGCGTCTTTTGGAGCAAAAAATACAGTACCTCTACCGAATACTGATGTAGTTTTTCCACAAAATACTGTACTCCAACTCCTGAACACTGTATTCCACCACCCCTAATGCTATACAACAATATATATGCTTCATTTGATATCCTGGCTTAAGCTGGCCATATGTTAAAACTGAAAGGCCAGTTCTGTCCTAAAGAGACACACATCCTAGGGTCCTCAACCTGCATGGGTGAGAACCCTGGGTGACAACTAAATTTCTCTAATACAGTGGCTAGAAGCAGCATTGTCACAATGTATAGTATACATCAATATTTTAGCATCTACTTATAAATCCAATTTTGCATATACTAGACAGAAACCTATGTTTGTATTGCTCTTTCAAACGTTACTTTAACATACATAATTATTTAAAAGAATGCATATTCATGACCGTCAACCAAGTGACCAAAGTTCCAATTCCAGATTAAACTTTTCCTAGCACATGTGCAACTGAGGACCATGTTAACAGTTAGAATTTTGTTCATTAAGATACCAAACATGAATGAAATGTCCCATCCTTCACAGTTTTTCTCATTACTATGGTCAGGAAACAATAGTCAATTTGTCCCTATTTACCATTAGGAAATTTAACACATTTTCTAAAAACATTTTTCAAATGCAATTCTATTCTTGTATGACCTGTTGAATACTATGTTGTGTACCAACCAGCCAGTCTATCGGCTACAGCAGGCTGATTAACAAAAATTTTCCAATACTCCAGTTCAACAGAAGCCAGTTGTTAGAACTGGCCAAATTTCAATCCATCCGTGGCCAGCTAATAGTTTGCATCACTTTATTACAGGATTGTCAGGAGATTTATTAATTTTAATTCTGATCAAGGCACAGGAAAGACTGGAACAATGATCTGAAGATAACTCCTTACTAACAACATTGCACAGGATAGAAATTAAAGTGAACCTTTCCGTAAGTTATAAATTCAGCACTCCATTGTCCACAAGAGATAAAAACTTCTTTTATTGTGTGCTAGACATAAAATCAATACATACTGAGATCTTCACGAGAGGTTATTAAAACAAGACACTTTCTGGATTTTCTTACTGGAGACATGATACCCTCAAGGGTTACATTTTTGATTGGCTATAAATTTTGTAATGCGGACCTTGCAAGATGATGCCAGGTCCACTCACTTGATCAGGGCGCCCTTCCCCTGTATAAGAGTATTATCAAAATGTACCTATGGGGAAAAAAGCACTGCAGTGGGTGATGTCACTGTCTTTCCTGTGAGATTGCTGTTGAATGAGGAGTACCCTAAGGGCTCATTCATACCAGGTACGTTGAACTGCATTAACCTGCATTGATCAACACAGGGACAATGCAAGGACACAGAAAACAATTGTTCCCTATGTTCCCTGTCCATGACAGGTGCATTGTGTAAAAAAAAAAAATCACACAATGTCCAGAAAAGCGTTGTAGCAAAAAGCTGTTGTGCATAGAATTGAATGAAGTTCTTTTTGTGACATTTCAGTACATTTTTAAGAAAAGGAGAGAAAATATAAACACTGCCTCTGCACAGCAGACATCAGTGCATGTTACATGGACCATAATACATACCCACTGATAGAAATGTACTCTAAATTTTGCAAAATGACACACCAGCACTGTGCAAAAATGTATTTTGAAGAGATTTGGTATGATTTCAGGAACTCACTGGAAAAAGTGTGATGGTATCCTTGCCTAGGTGTGGTGGGCAGAAGCCAGGGGTAAGCGGGGTCAAACTGACATTCATTTTTGACCATGGTGGCAGAGCACAATGGAAAGATTTTTCCAAACAAACAGATTTCTAACGGTGTACATGATATCATCTGGGAATTGCATTCACATGAATGTTAAACGCAAACAAAGTTTTTAAGTACTTTCCAATTACATTTTTTAAACCTTTGTAGGCATTATCAAATGTATGTATGAGATTTTTCGTACAAATATTCATTAAAAAATCTGTTTATGGCCAGCTTCAATATACTGTATGTTCCTTCTCATTTGTCCACATATACATTTTAATGCTATTATTCCGATCTGCAAAACGGAATGAGGGTCCCTGATCTAATTAGTGGACCTTGCAAGGTCTGATTTAATAGGGGGGTGGGGGTGGTGTAAAATAGGCAGTTGAGCAACCTATCCACTTGAAGACCATGCCTTTTCTGGCACTTTTGTTTACAAGTAAAAATCTGTATTTTTTGCTGGAAAATTACTTAGAACCCCCAAACATTATATATATATTTTTAGCAGAGACTCTAGAGAATAAAATGACAATTGTTGTTATTTGCAGTGATTTCTCAAACGCAATTTTAAAAAAGAAATACACTCTATTGAATTTTAATGCAAAAAAACACAATATATAGCCCAATTTTTTGGTAGAAGATAAAAGATAATGTTATGCCGAATAAATAGATACCTAACATGTCATGTTTTAAAATTGCGCATGCTTGTGGAAGATACTTAAAAATCTCCACAGGCCACACTTTAAAAATTTTTACAATATAAGCATCCCTCGTAATAGAAATAAGGGATGACAGGTCCTCATTATAGAGAGATCTGGGGTCTATAAGACCCCAGATCTCTCCTGCACCTTTAAAAGCAAAGATTAAAAAAAATTTGATCTTTTGATTAAAAAAAACAATTGTTTACTTCCACCCTAGACCAAAAGTAATGTCATGACGTCGCTACGGTCCTAAAAGATCATAGAGGTGATCAGAGATGATCTGGTCTCTGTTCACTTCTATGGCCAGTCACGCGAACCAGCATATCATTTTCCAGACCTGCTGGTAAAAGCGGTAAGCGAGAAACACCGGCGAGCAGATGCTTCTGAAAGTGATCCAGAGGCTAATTAGCCACTCAGACCACTTTCATATGAAAGACAATCGGCAGCTAAAAAAACAACAAAAAAAAAAAAAAAACGATGGCTGATTTCAGTCATAACCCCGGTAAACCACTTGCAAGCCAAAATGTATATATATATATATATATATATATATATATATATATATATATATATATGTATTGTGGTTGGCAAGTGGTTATTTGCTGCCCCCTCCAACCATGTTCTCTCAAGGCAACCAGAGGTAGCCAAATGGGGGTGTATACATGCCACTGCAAAACAGTAGCTTGCTGCTGACCCTGGCTACCTCTGTGACTATTGTTTCTGATTTGGCTCCACAGTATTAGCAAGTGCCAGCTCTGGATGCATCTAGAATCAGCTCCAATCATCTATTTGTGTTTCTGTTGCCTGCTTGCTGAGATCCTTGTGCCCTCCTGAATCTCCAGCTTAACCGGTTCCCCCTTTACCTCTGCTGGTTCCCCTCATGGTGCTTTTGTTACTTTGACTCACGCTGCAATCATTATTAATATTACAAACTCCTCCATCCATCCATGTCTCCATGCTTTATTTTCCTGAGAATTCATTTTCAAAAACACCCCCTGGTAATTCTGGCAGTGGCCATCTTAAATAAGGGTAGATGATTCATGTAGCATTTATATCCTGGTATCCATCTGCCCTTAGCTCAGGCATTGGCTGAGAACCCTCCCTCCCCTTCTGAAGACTCCTGGGATGTATGACATCATACTTAATAATGGCATGCAATGCCAAGCTGCAGTTTCTAAAGCGAACAAAATCCTCTCTTGTATTAAAAGAGGTATAGACTCCAGAGAGAGATATCATATTACCCCGGGAAAAATCATTAGTAATACCTCATCTGGAATATGCAGTTCAGTTTTGGGCACCAATTCACAAAAAGAACATTGGGGAACTGAGAAAGTACAGAGGAGGGCAACCAAACTGATTAGAGGCATGGAGGAGGTCAGATATGTGGAAAGATTAGAGGAACTGAATTTATTCTCTCTTGAGAAGAGGAGATTAAGGGGGGATATGATCAACATGTATAAATACATCAGTGGTTCATATAGTGAACTCGGTGTATAGCTATTCACCCTGAGGTCATCACAGAGGACAAGGGGGCAATCTTTACGTCTGGAGGAGAAGAGATTTAATTTCCAAATACGGAAAGGTTACTTCACAGTAAGAGCTGTGAAAATGTGGACTAGACTCCCTCAAGAGTTGGTTCTGGCCAGCTCAGTGGATTGCTTTAAACAAGGCCTGGATTCTTTCTTAGATACACAGAATATAACTGAATACTAACATTTATAGGTAAAGTTGATCCAGGGAATATCTGATTGCCTCTCGGGGGATCAGGAAGGAATTTGTTTTCCCCTGCAGGAGCCAATTGGATCATGCTTTGCTCGTTTTTTTTCCTCTGGATCAACTGTGGGTATAGGAATATAACTTTTTTTTTTTAATGGTTGAACTGGATGGACTTTTGTCTTTTTATAGCCAGACTAACTATGTAACTATCATTTGCCTAGGCATAGAAACCAGGAAGTAATTGAAGAAATGTAAAAAAAGTTTAAAACGAGTAAATAGGACATACTTTCCTATTTATTTACTAATGCTAGCAGCATAAGGATTAAAAATAGTCTATGTTGATTGAGATTGATGTACTGCTTAATTTTCTGGGTCTGCTTCTCCAGTCCAAGGTTCTGCTATCAATATCTGCCAGCACTTGTGCTCCCCCTGTCCCTTGGCATTGTCTGCTCCACTTCCAGAATTGTTTGGGATGGAGAAACAAGATAGGCCAACCTTGTCATATTAGTCTCATATCAGGTATGTGACATCACTATGCTGATGGTGAGTTGAAATATGGAATATCCCACCAAGATAGATAGGGGAGCAGGTATGGAATGTAAATGCTGTTTAATACAACAGCAGGCTGAGATATTGTTGAATTAACTGGTCTTTACAAGTGTGGAGCCTATGCACTATACCCCATGTTGCATTGATGGTAGTTAGTAAATTAACGGGTCTAATTGCAGTTCATCTTACAAAACAACCACCTTGTATGTAGGTGACACAAGCACTTTAATATCACATCTAATAACACTTAAGTGATATGAATCACATCAGTGTTCATAATAATGTTGGCTTTGAGTCTATTACCCACAGACTGAGCATTAATTGTCTGCTCTGCATCATCTGCCTTCATTCTGGCACTGTCTTCTGTCCATTAACCTCTTCACCAATGGGAGGGAGGGGGTTACCGCGTATACTGCATTAGCAGTGTGCTGCTGACAGATAAATGACTGTTGGACGGAAAAGAACTAATGGATGTAATGCTGAAGGGATTCACTCTGTATATCATATTGTACTGACCCAATGGACCCTTTAATTGCTGGTGAACTAGCTGAAGCCTGTGTTTTCCGGCCTATACCTTGGAAAATTAATTAGATCTCAGCCTGCTTTGTACATGATGTTAGAAATGGGGTTCATTATATGCTTGGTGCACAGTAAAATGATAGATTCTGTTTCATTACCGCTACAAAGATAGCAGCAGCATCCACTTGCTGTTACCAAAATAAATAAAAGGAAATGCTAGTTAGGACTGCTTGTGGCAAACTTGCTCATCCTTGTTGGAGCGGAGTCCCCCTTTACACTCTGCTTTTCAGTGTTCTATCTGTTTATCTGAGGCATTTTCAAATCACTCCTCACATCCCCCTGCATTCCTGTGAGGCAGACTTTATCTCCTGGCAAATGGTGTGAAACAACCAGGAAGACATGAGAAGTGGAGCCAGCAGAGGTGTCATTTTTATCACCCAAAACTATGTAAGCCCACTCATTATCAAACGGACCAGAATAAGTGCCCAGTCCTTAATGGTCAACTGTATGGTTCATATCACAGGATATGAGCTAGTAATTTAGTGTAGAGTTCCCCAATGACCACTCCCAAAATGGGTAGTCAGAGCCCCCCTTCCCCTGAGAGGGACCCTTGAAGACTTTTAAGTGAGTTAGAGAAACTCTCACACACACACTCAGGGATCTCCGAGCAACATCGTAACAAGGGGAGATCAAAGAAGCTTTCTGCTCACAACTTGAATTTGCTAAAACCAGGCAAGGCAAGTAACTTACCCTGTATTTTCTCGCTATTCTATGTTTGCTGTGTCTATATATACATATATATATATTTTTGTGATATCTCTTTGTACATATTTATTTTGCATCCAACGCTTTTAGTAATAAATCTTTCTTTCTGAAAGTGTTAAACTGTTTCTAAGCGCTTACTTGCAATTCACGAATCCCTGCCTTTGAAGAGACGCTACTGTGGTTATATTTCTGTATAGCAGGTCTGCGGGCCGTGCTATATAGATCAATATTTCAATCATTATAGTGTATATTTGATAACGGGAGTTTCCCAGTCTCCAATAAAAGTGGTGGTGGCAGTAGAAGGGTTAGTTGCGTAACTAACCTGACCCAGTAACAAGCGCATCCAGGCTGCAGGCACCGATTGTAGTCCATTAGCTGGGCAATCGCTGTGTAGGGTGCAGCTGGGTGGGGCCTTGTTACGCGCGTCACACCGCGGTTTTGGATCGGCCGGCCCTTCGGTCACGAGTTTGGTGAGAAGGTCTGGGGTCTGACGCTGTGGGCGTGACGTATTACTGTTAGTCGCGGCTGTGCGATTGTCGCCTGTTGGTGGCGGCGACCGCGGGTCGTGACATATTGTTGGCAGCGTACGTGGGATAATTGCAGTAAGAGCTTCAGGGCAGTGTTAAAAGTTGGCTCTGCACTGAAGGATTGTAACCTCTGTGGAAACAGTCCGTAGAAACAAGTGGTGCATATTTTATTTTATATATATGTGTGTATAGAGAGACACATAGCAACAGCTCCTTCTTTTCCTACTTTTTTCTTCTATCTTTGCTTGCAATTATGCCTGGTGAAGCAGATTACGAGAAAATGAGCAAAGCTGATTTGAAAGTTGAATGTGCCTCACGAGGATTGGACGTCGGTCGCAAAACTCGTGAAGATTTGGTTAGTGATCTTGTGGAGTATGATATCCGAGCAAATCAGAACTCGGGGGAACCTGAACATGGAGGGGTTCCCGTTACCCACATTGCCAGTGGCTCAGAGACAGCCTCACAGGATGGGCATACAGAGACTGACACTGGAGGATCACCAAAGGTTAACGTCACACCACCGCCTGAGAGCGCTAACACCGTGGTGCCTGGAACTAGCAGAGACTCTCCTCAGATGCAGGAAGCCCTGAAACGCCTCATGGAGATGGATCCTATGGCATACTTGCAGTTCCTTGAACGCCAAGCAGCGGCAGAGAGAGAGGAACGCAGAGCAGCGGCTGACAGAGAAACTGCGGAACGCCGAGCAGCGGCTGAGAGAGAGGAACGCCAAGCTGAGAGGGAGGCGGTGCAGAGGGAAGCTGATCGTCGGCATGAGCTGGAGATGGCAAGGCTCCAGCAGCGACCGGGTCAGAACCTCGGGTCCCTAGATCACAGGGACGGCACTCTTTCCGTGGGCGCAGCCAAGTTTCCCGCAATGGAAAAGGACAGTGACATTGACACGTACTTACTGTCCTTTGAAAAAACGTGCCGTCAGTACCATGTGCCCCAAGCTCAATGGGTTCGGTATCTGACACCAGGGCTACAAGGCAAGGCCCTGGAAGCGTTTGTTGAATTGCCAGAGGGGCAAGATGATGACTATGAACGTTTAAAAAATGCCATTATCCGGAAGTACCAGATGACCCCGGAAGTGTACCGCAAGCGGTTCAGGTCCATGCAGAAAGGACCTGGGGACTCTTACACGGATGTGGCAAGTCGCTTACGTACCACATTCCGACAGTGGACTAAGGGACTGAAAGTTGATTCTTATGAATCTTTGGAGGATCTCATGATCAGAGATCAACTCCTGCACATTTGTCCAGCAGACGTCAGACAGTTCGTCTTGGAGAGGGAGCCAGCATCTACTACAGCTGCAGCAGATCTGGCCGATACCTTCGTCCACACGAGAGTGCCGGAACCTCGCAAGGCTCCTCCAAACAGCTGGAAAGGGGGGAGATCGTACCTAGCAACCTCTCCTACTTCGGTGAGTCAAGCTTCACCTCCGCCCAACCCTGCAGCGCTTGGAGCCAAGCCATTCCTGCCTGACACCCGCAGATGTTTCACCTGTGGGAAAGCCGGACATCTCAGGACGCAGTGTCCTGAGCAGAAGCAGATGACATCACCTGGCCAGCCGGCCAGCAACTCTTCTTCTGTGCTGTTCGTTCGCAGGAAGATGCGGGTAAACCCCGCCAACTTGCAGCCCGTTACCGTGGGCAACCGGTCTGCAACTGGTTTCCGGGACACCGGGGCAGACGTCACTTTGATCCGGCCAGAGCTGATTGAGCCACAGAACCTCATCCCAGGAAAGTTCCTGACCCTCACAGGAGTTGGGGGGACCCGTTCACGCACACCCTGTGCAAAGGTATTCCTAGATTGGGGTGCGGGGAGGGGGATGAGGGAGGTGGGGGTCTCAGATAAACTGCCCACCCCTGTTTTGTTGGGTGCTGACCTAGGCACTCTTGTTTCATATTACGCCCCTGCCGAGAAGACCCGGAAGGGCCCCCTGGAACTCTCTGGACAAGCCAAGGAACTGTGGACAGATATTGGGGTAATGTCTGGGCCACCGGTGGATGGACAGAGGGTGGGGGCTGGGAATGGTGTGGGGCTGCAGGAGTCTCCATTAGCTGGAGAACAAGAAGAAATCCCCTGGCCTGGGGAGGTATTGGACTCATGTGTCCCTGATATTATGAACATGACTGTTGAGGATCGTTGTGGTGACACTAAGGGTGATCTTACTAATGTTAGTAACATTGGGAATACAGTCTGGAATGTCAGTAATAATATCAGTAGCATGGATAGGAATGTCATGGATAATATCAGTAGCATTGATGGTAATGTCATTGATAATGTTTGTATTGTTGACGGCAATGTTGGTAATGCTAACAATGAGATTTGTGATGAAACAAAGGATGCGTTTTCAGTGTTGGGGGCTGAGGTACAGTCTCTGGAGGCTGAGCAAGGGGATTGTCTGGATAGGTCTGTCCCTTGCCCAGGCTCAGAAGATTGTGCCTTGATAAGTGCCCAGCCGTTGGCCTTGCATAGGACTAGGCAGCTGGCTGAGACTTGTAGTCCCACGCCCCAGGCAGCACTGAAAAGCGATTCCCAACGGAGCTTCAGAGGCCCGCTGGCTGTGAGTTACCCTGCTAAAGAAGGCACACCACAGCTGGCTGGGACTTGTAGTTCCCCACTTCAGGCAGCCCTGAAAAGTGAGTCCCAAAGGACCTTCAGAGGTAAGCTGGCTGGGACTTGCAGTTTCACACTTCAGGCAGCCCTGAAAAGTGAGTCTCAAAGGACCTTCAGAGATAAGCTAAATGAGCTTTGTAGTCCCACAGGGAAGACTGCTCTGGAGAGCCATTCAGATGGAAATTTTAGTCCAGGGCTAGGTGTGAACCCCCCTGCTGAGGAGAGTAAACAAACAAGCAAGGAGGCTAGAATGACTGGCCTAGTCAGTGGGGGCTGGGAGCCTGAAAGCCTGTCAGTTAATCTCACTGGTCAAGGTGTGTTCACAGGCAGACAGACAGAGGTCAGAGGCAGCAGGCCTGGATTACGAGTGGAAGGAAGGTTGATGCTTGGGTTACAGAGAGAGGGCCTCCGGGCCCAGACCCAATCACCCTTCCCTAGCACTCGGGGTCCAGAGCAGCTGCCCAGGCCTCTGATAGATGGTGTCTGGATTCAGAAGGTGCCGGCTGATTGGGCCACAGAGGCAAAGGGAATGGCACAGTCAGGAATCCAGAGATCAGCTAGAGTCTGGGCAGTCCTAATGGTCGCGGTCATTCAGCAGGATACGATGACCAGGCTTTCTGAGAGCCTTGGGAAACTGAACACCAGCCCTGGGTTTGTGGCCTACCCCATGCCCGGGAGCCATGAGGCAATGGAGCATCCGGAAGGTGCCTACTGTTTTGCCATCATGGGCCTGAGCAAGGAGCATGGGCCACCATCTCTAACCCAGCAAGCTCCAGACGAGCCAGCCTTCACTACCCCATGTGGCTTGCCTGAATCCTTGGGAAAGCTAGTTGGGGTTGAGAAGGCACTGACCGCCATTCCTGCGGTCAGGAGTGGCCCGCAATGCGCAGTGGACGTGGGTGCAGTTGTCCACTTTAGGGGCCTCGCAGTGCTCGGCCCTGTCTGGGAAGAGCCACTTGGGCCCCTGTCACTAGTCTGGAACCAACCGCCCGTACCCAGTCGGACAGTCAAGAAGGGTAACTGTCAGAGGGGCATGTCAGTGGTTCAGTTTAGGAACCCATCAGAAAAAAGAGACCCCCAGAGGTCTGGGCGTGGGGAGACTGAGGCAGTTGAGGCCTGGTCTGCTCCCCAGGCCAAAAAGCAGGATACATCAGTCGCGGGTACAGCTGGCTATGGTAAGACGCCTGGATGCGAGGATCATGGCTCAGCTGGACCTGTGACTGACCTAGCAGACAGGAAACTGGAGGAACTGGTGTCCTGGATGCTAGCAGGTAACGAGGATTGTCCATCTTGGATGAAGGTACCTGTGGACCCCACTGGGAGGCGAGGCCCAGAATTCGCCTGTCCGGTTCCGGTGCACACGGACGCTACTACCTTCAGGCCAGATGTAGTCCTAAGCCTGAGGAAGAAGGTAGGAGAGGGAAATCTTCTTCTCTACCTTGATAAGAAGCTACATATTGATATGTTAGCAAAGGACACCCCTGAGCCAAAGTGTTTTGTGGACAGGTGGGCACCCCGGCAGTTGCCACGGGATTCGGATAGATACAGCCGACTGGTACCCACCCGTGACCACTCACTTGGTCGGCCCAGCAGTGCTGCTGGAGAGAACGGCTTCCTGTTCAGACGGAATTTGGTCCTCCCGCAGTACAGCGGTACCAGGACGTCCCAAGAGGAACCTCTGGACAGAGGTCGGTTGCGTCAGGAGAGAACTTGTAGCTCACTCCTTGGCAACCACTTAAGGGGGAGGTGTGGCAAACTTGCTCATCCTTGTTGGAGCGGAGTCCCCCTTTACACTCTGCTTTTCAGTGTTCTATCTGTTTATCTGAGGCATTTTCAAATCACTCCTCACATCCCCCTGCATTCCTGTGAGGCAGACTTTATCTCCTGGCAAATGGTGTGAAACAACCAGGAAGACATGAGAAGTGGAGCCAGCAGAGGTGTCATTTTTATCACCCAAAACTATGTAAGCCCACTCATTATCAAACGGACCAGAATAAGTGCCCAGTCCTTAATGGTCAACTGTATGGTTCATATCACAGGATATGAGCTAGTAATTTAGTGTAGAGTTCCCCAATGACCACTCCCAAAATGGGTAGTCAGAGCCCCCCTTCCCCTGAGAGGGACCCTTGAAGACTTTTAAGTGAGTTAGAGAAACTCTCACACACACACTCAGGGATCTCCGAGCAACATCGTAACAAGGGGAGATCAAAGAAGCTTTCTGCTCACAACTTGAATTTGCTAAAACCAGGCAAGGCAAGTAACTTACCCTGTATTTTCTCGCTATTCTATGTTTGCTGTGTCTATATATACATATATATATATTTTTGTGATATCTCTTTGTACATATTTATTTTGCATCCAACGCTTTTAGTAATAAATCTTTCTTTCTGAAAGTGTTAAACTGTTTCTAAGCGCTTACTTGCAATTCACGAATCCCTGCCTTTGAAGAGACGCTACTGTGGTTATATTTCTGTATAGCAGGTCTGCGGGCCGTGCTATATAGATCAATATTTCAATCATTATAGTGTATATTTGATAACGGGAGTTTCCCAGTCTCCAATAAAAGTGGTGGTGGCAGTAGAAGGGTTAGTTGCGTAACTAACCTGACCCAGTAACAAGCGCATCCAGGCTGCAGGCACCGATTGTAGTCCATTAGCTGGGCAATCGCTGTGTAGGGTGCAGCTGGGTGGGGCCTTGTTACGCGCGTCACACCGCGGTTTTGGATCGGCCGGCCCTTCGGTCACGAGTTTGGTGAGAAGGTCTGGGGTCTGACGCTGTGGGCGTGACGTATTACTGTTAGTCGCGGCTGTGCGATTGTCGCCTGTTGGTGGCGGCGACCGCGGGTCGTGACACTGCTCACTTCATATTAGAAAATATAGGGTCTTATACACATAAAGCGGTTGGTTTATAAAGAGTTTACCAGTGAAAGTACATTCGTTCTACACAAATGGGGCAAAAACCAAATGTTATTAGGTTGTTTCCGGTGATGGTTGAATATTTTTCATTGATTTAAATAGAAAAATAGTGCATTTGGCCACTAGATGGGGCTACATTTAATAGGAAAGTTCTATGTTACTTTGCTCCATCTAGCAATCAAATATGGTATTTTCTTTAAAATCTTTAATTTACAATCCAAAACACAGGATACAGCCTAATAACATTAATTTTTGTGCCCATTTGCACCTGCACTTTCACTGGGCAATTGGCTTTACAAATTGTTTACCATTCAACCCATATATGTTCTCTGCAGCATCCTCCAGAGCCTAAATATGTGTCTATGCTAGTGGCTCCTGGGTAGGGTTTTAACAAGCATTATCCATAGAGACAGTGAATTTTAAATAGTATATACTGTATTGGTGTCAGTCTATACTTACTTAACACTTTGGTGATCAATACTTGCAGCTCAGATGCTTTCATAGTATTTTAAAGGCATTCACCCTGCAATAAAATGTCAAAGAGTCAACCATTACTGGACATGTATATGCAGATGTTTTGAGGTTTGGGAAGCTAATGTAATGTCTGGCTGAAGAAATGTCAAAAAGAGGAATGATGCAGCAGGTATTGTTAAACCACCATTTCTTATTGGCTGGAAAAAAAAATGGAAAATGAAAATTGAAAAAAATGGAGAAAATGTCACCTAGCAATGTATAATCAGATTACATCTGAAGTATTACCCTGTCTGTGGTTGGAAGTGTGACTACACGGTCTTGATGTGCATTGTATTAGGGCATCCCATTGACATTGAAGGGGTAATCAGTGGGAGGGTTCAGCATGGTGCAGCAGCAGTAACTACACATAGTCTGGTTGCAGTAAATGGAACTTGTATTGAAGGCAAAGTACAGCGATACAACAGCCAGTGGCAAGGCAACCAACTGGGAACACTCACAATATATCTTAGCAATGTAGAACTGACTTGAGCAAGGTGACAGCATCTGTCTCAGAAGGCGGAATGCAGCCTGGTCGGTCTGCACCCGAGGGAGGATTCCAGGAAGGATAGATTGTCCTTATCCTGTAGGTGGCTGGGAATCACTTGAGGTCTCCATACCCCTGAGCCCAGGAATGTTTCTTAGGACACATCAGAGCAGTCTGCTGAGCTTGATGGAGTTGTCAGTTCTTCCATAGTTGCTGTATTGGAATTTCTTGTCTCCGAGTCGTTAAGGGCAGGAGGCTCGAGCAGAAGAGGATTCAATAACCATTCAGCAGGGGCCTCCTGAATAGGTAGAATTTCCACTGGTTCGAATGCCTCTCGGTCAGCAGTCACCACTTAGCACACATGGTCTCTTGATGTGTTTGGACCCCTCTGAGACCATGTCATACACCAGGGTAGGTGGAAATGGTTGTTCCACAACTCAGTAAAGAATGCGCTTCCATTTGGGCTCCAGCATGCTGCCTCTAGCATTTTTTTCCCCGGTCGCAAGGGCAGATCCTCCAGGGTAGAGTCAGGAGCCAGTTCCTTGTGTCTGTCTAACACCGTTTGTTTACCTTTTTGCATCCATTCCCAATATTCCTGTACTGTGATGGTGTCTGAGGTGGGGGGTTCTCTGGGGAGCCAAGCAGGAGGTCCACTGGCATTCAGCCATAGTACTCGAACATTAGGAAGAAGGGCGACTGACAAGTGGCCCAGTGGACCGTGTTGTTGTAAGCCCACATCATGGCCCCCACATGTTGAGGACATCTGTTTCTGTGACTCTGCTTGAGAGTCCATAGCATGGCAAGCAGGGTGCTGTTGAACCGCTCACAAAGCTCCCTCGTAGGTGATAAGGAGTGGTGTGCGACTTTTGGAAACCGCTAAGACGACACAGCATGGACATGATCACTTATTCAAAGTGCAGGCCTTGGTCTGAGGATAAACTTTGGGCATCCGTATGGCTGCACTATGTGCTCCCAGAACAACTTGCCCATGGTTGGTGCTGACTAATCTCTAGTAGGGACCACCACTACGAACTTGGTAAAGTGGTCAATAAAAAACAGAGCATAATGATACCCCACGGAGGAACTATAAATCATCTAAAAGTCCGTAGTGACTAGTTTAAAGGGTTTGGAGGTGGTGATAGTCATGGGTATTGCCTGAACTGGAAATTGTGGCTCACATAGGTGATCAATCGTTTGCAACCATCCTACTCCTGAGCCAGGACAACTCCCAGACCCTGTAGGCTCCCATCTGTATACACATGGAAGGGCTTAGAATAGTCCAAGCATGCCAGGAATGGCGCTGAGGTCAATCTATGTTTTAGAGTCTCAAAACCCTGTTGTTGGGAGCTCTGCCACTTAGCTTGAATGGAACGTGAGGGTCTGCTTCTCTTCTGGGTGGCATGCCCGCTCAGTAGTTGGGTAAGAGGGGCGGCTATTTGGGCAAACCTCAGCATAAACTGGTGGTAGTACCCCAACAGTCCCAAGACGGAACAAAGCTCAGTGACAGTCTTTGGGGGTGCCAAGATTTAGACCTTTGCTGAATTTTTGGAGACTTCCCAACCTCCATGATGTGCCCTAGATACTGGATCTTTTGTCTCATCAAATGGCATTTACTGGGTTTAAGTTTTAACCCGTACCAAAAGGGCATTCGGTTAAATTCGAATAACCCAAAGGGTGTGATAAAGGCAATCTTTTCATGGTCATGATCTCTTACTGGGACTTGCCAATAACTGCTACCCAAGTCAAGGGTTGAGAAAAACTTGGCTTGCCTGAGAGCCATAAGCGACTCCTCTACCTGGGGCAATAGGTAGGCAATCCACAGTGTACTGGCATTTAGCTTGTGGTAGTCCACACAGAATCACAGGCTTCCATCTTTTTTTTGCACCAGGACCACAAAATAGCCTAGGGACTACGGCTCTCCCGTATCACTCTTCCGGTGGCATTTGACGATACTGCTCCTAGATGGGTGATGTATTTCCTGTATGAATTGAGTCATCGATGGCTTCAATAAATTTGTAGTCTTCTGGGCCAGTTGTGAAGACTAGCAGCTGATTCTCCATCAATTAATGCAGTAGTCACTGTTGTGGCAGTCACTGTAGCTGCTCCAGAAATAACTTGTATTGGGATTCATCTAATGAAGCCATGGTTACCTGTAGAGGGGCACATACTGCCTCCACCCCTGATTGGGCCTCGGAGATACAGTGATGAGGTACCATGTAAAGGTCCACTGTGGTGTTATGATTGGAAAGTGAGATCAGAGATGTTCCCAGGTTAGTGAACTGTACCAAGACTTTCCCTTTGTGGATCTTGGATAAGGTATGAGCAACTAGCCAGTCCCCTGATGCCATTGAGTACCATGGTTTCATCATGACCATGGTACCTTGAAGTTATTTGCACGTCAGGTATTTTGTGGTGTGCTGCAGGTTGCATTCAGTCTAATGTTAAATCTAGTGGGTTCTAGAGGAGCAGCCCATCCCAAGATTTCAGTCATGTCCCCCAGGACTACTGATGTTAGTATCAGAATGAAGGAGATGGGGTGCAATGTGTAACCTTAATATGGCTGCACAGTGCCTTGCCCCTATTAGTCGCACTGCATCATTCATTTCCACGGTGCAGAGGGTGGACCAGGACGCAAGTAGTAATATGTTACCATGGTGATGGCGGCCAAATTATGTTAGTCCAAGTGGGGCTTTAGAAGACGACTGAAATCCTGCTTCCATCTAGACCTGCTCTGCCACTTGCTATGATACAGTAGCTGCATTGAAGACTAAGGTCTCTGTTGTGAAGAGAACTGACTCTAATGTGATTGGGACTGACTCTAATGTGAAGGGGAGAACTCTGACATTTCAATGGGGACTATGATGTGAATGAGGGACTCTAATGTGAAGGGGGGCTCCAATTACATGTGGGGAGACTCTGACATAAATGATAAAATGAAGGTGTGTCAATGGTATTCTCTCCTGACTTTTTAACAGCACCCCCAGATCAGACAGGCTAGATACAGATCTAGTTGCATTGCTCACTACCAGGGGCCGACTGACCATTTGGAAACTCGGGCACTGCCTGAGGGCCTGGGGTCAGTAGGGGCCCCATGAGATGCCCCTGGTACCTTTTTCATAGGCTTTTTTGAGTTTGGGCAAGGACACAGGGGCCCCATGATCCCCTATTGCCCGGGGGCCCCATGAATTGTCAGTCCGCCCTTGCTCATTACTGAGTTACTGTAAGAATCAGAATTCAGAATGACTTAAGTTATGGAAACACAGCTGCTTCTCAGATTAATCACAGTTTCCTCAAGTCAGGCTTGTTATTGTGGATCTTGCTACTTGACAACCAGGTATGAGACAGTCTGGCCCCTAGATGACGTAGGAGCCATCTGTGGATGAGCATGCTACCTATGTGCATGGAGCACAGTTTAGTTTGTTGATATTTTTTAAATAAAGTGGTTCTAAAGGCTCAATTTTGTTCTTAAAATAATAAGCACATCATACTTATCTGCTTTGTACAATGATTCTGCACAGAGCAGCCCCAATCCTCCTCTTCTTGGGTCCCCCCGCTGGCACTTCTGTCCCCTCCCCCTTGACGAGTGCCCCCAGAGAAAGCTGCTTGCTCTGGAGCCGGCTCTGTGTGTCTACGGTGGGACATAGAGTGTAGCTCAGTTCTAGCCCACCTCCCTCCCCGCTCCCTCCTAACTGGCTGTGATTGACAGCAGTGGGAGCCAATGGCTTCGAACACTGTGTCTCAACCAATAAAGAGAGAGAAACCCAGGAAAGTCGCAGCCCTCACGCACATTGCTGGTTCGAGATTGGACACAGGTAAGTATTAGGGGGGCTGCAGGGGGGAACTGTGCACTGAAGGTTTTTTACTTTCATGGACAGAATGCATAAAGGCAAAAAACCTTCAGCCTTCACAACCGCTTTCAACCACTTAACAGCTCCTTATGTTTCCTCGTGACATTTACTGTGAAATATCTGCACCTGCTTCAGCCATAAGGAGGACATCTTACTCTGCGTATTGGATTTTTTTATAGTCACATAGTTAGTAAGGTTGAAAAAAGACAGACATTAGGTGCAGTGCCTCAAAACTAGACATGTCTGGATTGGCGCACTCTACTCGTGCATTACTGTGATAAAAAGAATTTATTAAAAATGACAAAAGTATATACTCACAAACCAAGAGTCATAAAACAAGCTAGTTTAAAACTAGAAATGTACAGTACATGCCAGAAATTTTTGTTTCATTTCGGATGCATTCCTTCATTGAAGAATTTTATGTCCTTATGTTGAACCGATTCCTTTTTTGTATTTTTTTGTATTGGTACTTGTTTCATATATCCGTTGGTCTGGGTGGATTTAAAACATTTTGCAGTTTTTCCAGAACATTGCTATATATTTGATATATTATCACATCAGATGGATTTGAATCAGAAGGATTCAATATTTTCGGATGCTAGTCTGACCCACCAAGAGAAATGGCACGAGCGGATTGGACAATATCGACTGGCATCATGTGCATCCAAATTAACAAATGGAACGAGATTCAGGTCCATTTGTTATCTGAATCTGAATTATCAAACAAATTTGAAAATTGAATTCATTTCCCCTTGGGCCCAAACAACTATCGCATCATGTGATGTCTTCTGAATGAAATGTAGGAAACAAATGCATTTGTTAATTTTTTTCTAACTTTTTTTTTTAAAGTTGTTGACATTCGTTACTATGTCCATTCAGAGATTTGTATATATCTGAATCTCTGACAATGAAATTTGCTAGAGATGAGCGAATCGAACATGACGAAGTGGAATTCGTTCCGAAGATTTGGAAAAATTCTATTCGCGACGAATCCGAAGATTAGCAAACTTCGGATGCACGAATCGAATTTTCCCAAAAATGGCGGCGACATGTGTGGCCACGGAGAAAATGGACAGAGAAGATGGGGCGAGGATCTCTGGGAAGGCGCGCAGACAAGGCGCGCTGACCCATAATGCATTCATGACATGTGATCGCATTAGCCAATCAGCAGCCAGCCAGCACTATAAATCGCGGCCATCTTAGAATTCTCCATTAGCCTCCGGTCATTCAAGAGAGACAGACCTGTCTGTATTAAGGGACAGAGTTAGGGCCACAGAGACTTTAGGGCCACAGAATCGTTACTCAGGGACACAGAATCGTTACTCAGGGACACAGAATCGTTACTCAGGGACACAGAATCGTTACTTAGGGCCACAGCTATCAAAGAATCGAAAATTTAAAGTGACATACACCCTTTTTTTTTTTGGTGGCTGTCGTGCACAGTTGGTCCTGCAGTTTGCCGATTATGCAAAATAAACTGACTTTCTGCTTCACAACCACTATTGTACGTTCAAAGAGTTAAATCCATTTACACGCCGGCTGGCGGTAATATTTTTTGGGTGATTAGTGCATTCCAGTGACACAAACGTACAGTTTCCAGCCAACGGCAAGCTGCAATTGACCGATTGTGCTAAATAAACTGACTTTCTGCTTCACAACCACTATTGTACGTTCAAAGAGTTAGATCCATTTACACGCCGGGTGGCGGTAATATTTTTTGGGTGATTAGTGCATTCCAGTGACATAAACGTACAGTTTCCAGCCAACGGCAAGCTGCAATTGACCGATTGTGCTAAATAAACTGACTTTCTGCTTCACAACCACTATTGTACGTTCAAAGAGTTAAATCCATTTACACGCCGGGTGGCGGTAATATTTTTTGGGTGATTAGTGCATTCCAGTGACAGAAACGTACAGTTTCCAGCCAACGGCAAGCTGCAATTGACCGATTGTGTACAATAAACTGACTTTCTGCTTCACAACCACTATTGTACGTTCAAAGAGTTAGATCCATTTACACGCCGGGTGGCGGTAATATTTTTTGGGTGATTAGTGCATTCCAGTGACAGAAACGTACAGTTTCCAGCCAACGGCAAGCTGCAATTGACCGATTGTGCTAAATAAACTGACTTTCTGCTTCACAACCACTATTGTACGTTCAAAGAGTTAGATCCATTTACACGCCGGGTGGCGGTAATATTTTTTGGGTGATTAGTGCATTCCAGTGACATAAACGTACAGTTTCCAGCCAACGGCAAGCTGCAATTGACCGATTGTGCTAAATAAACTGACTTTCTGCTTCACAACCACTATTGTACGTTCAAAGAGTTAAATCCATTTACACGCCGGCTGGCGGTAATATTTTTTGGGTGATTAGTGCATTCCAGTGACATAAACGTACAGTTTACAGCCAACGGCAAGCTGCAATTGACCGATTGTGCTAAATAAACTGACTTTCTGCTTCACAACCACTATTGTACGTTCAAAGAGTTAAATCCATATACACGCCGGGTGGCGGTAATATTTTTTGGGTGATTAGTGCATTCCAGTGACATAAACGTACAGTTTCCAGCCAACGGCAAGCTGCAATTGACCGATTGTGCTAAATAAACTGACTTTATGCTTCACAACCACTATTGTACGTTCAAAGAGTTAAATCCATATATATACGCCGGGTGGCGGTAATATTTTTTGGGTGATTAGTGCATTCCAGTGACATAAACGTACAGTTTCCAGCCAACGGCAAGCTGCAATTGACCGATTGTGCTAAATAAACTGACTTTCTGCTTCACAACAACTATAGTACGTTCAAAGAGTTAGATCCATTTACACGCCGGGTGGCGGTAATATTTTTTGGGTGATTAGTGCATTCCAGTGACAGAAACGTACAGTTTCCAGCCAACGGCAAGCTGCAATTGACCGATTGTGCTAAATAAACTGACTTTCTGCTTCACAACCACTATTGTACGTTCAAAGAGTTAGATCCATTTACACGCCGGGTGGCGGTAATATTTTTTGGGTGATTAGTGCATTCCAGTGACATAAACGTACAGTTTACAGCCAACGACAAGCTGCAATTGACCGATTGTGTACAATAAACTGACTTTCTACTTCACAACCACTATTGTACGTTCAAAGAGTTAAATCCACTTACACGCTGGCTGGCGGTAATATTTTTTGGGTGATTAGTGCATTCCAGTGACATAAACGTACAGTTTCCAGCCAACGGCAAGCTGCAATTGACCGATTGTGCTAAATAAACTGACTTTCTGCTTCACAACCACTATTGTACGTTCAAAGAGTTAAATCCATTTACACGCCAAGTGGCGGTAATATTTTTTGGGTGATTAGTGCATTCCAGTGACATAAACGTACAGTTTCCAGCCAACGGCAAGCTGCAATTGACCGATTGTGCTAAATAAACTGACTTTCTGCTTCACAACCACTATTGTACGTTCAAAGAGTTAAATCCATATACACGCCGGGTGGCGGTAATATTTTTTGGGTGATTAGTGCATTCCAGTGACATAAACGTACAGTTTCCAGCCAACGGCAAGCTGCAATTGACCGATTGTGCTAAATAAACTGACTTTCTGCTTCACAACCACTATTGTACGTTCAAAGAGTTAAATCCATTTACACGCCGGCTGGCGGTAATATTTTTTGGGTGATTAGTGCATTCCAGTGACATAAACGTACAGTTTCCAGCCAACGGCAAGCTGCAATTGACCGATTGTGCTAAATAAACTGACTTTCTGCTTCACAACCACTATTGTACGTTCAAAGAGTTAAATCCATTTACACGCCGGCTGGCGGTAATATTTTTTGGGTGATTAGTGCATTCCAGTGACAGAAACGTACAGTTTCCAGCCAACGGCAAGCTGCAATTGACCGATTGTGTACAATAAACTGACTTTCTGCTTCACAACCACTATTGTACGTTCAAAGAGTTAAATCCATTTACACGCCGGCTGGCGGTAATATTTTTTGGGTGATTAGTGCATTCCAGTGACATAAACGTACAGTTTCCAGCCAACGGCAAGCTGCAATTGACCGATTGTGCTAAATAAACTGACTTTCTGCTTCACAACCACTATTGTACGTTCAAAGAGTTAGATCCATTTACACGCCGGGTGGCGGTAATATTTTTTGGGTGATTAGTGCATTCCAGTGACATAAACGTACAGTTTCCAGCCAACGGCAAGCTGCAATTGACCGATTGTGCTAAATAAACTGACTTTCTGCTTCACAACCACTATTGTACGTTCAAAGAGTTAAATCCATATACACGCCGGGTGGCGGTAATATTTTTTGGGTGATTAGTGCATTCCAGTGACATAAACGTACAGTTTCCAGCCAACGGCAAGCTGCAATTGACCGATTGTGCTAAATAAACTGACTTTCTGCTTCACAACCACTATTGTACGTTCAAAGAGTTAAATCCATTTACACGCCGGCTGGCGGTAATATTTTTTGGGTGATTAGTGCATTCCAGTGACAGAAACGTACAGTTTCCAGCCAACGGCAAGCTGCAATTGACCGATTGTGTACAATAAACTGACTTTCTGCTTCACAACCACTATTGTACGTTCAAAGAGTTAAATCCATTTACACGCCGGCTGGCGGTAATATTTTTTGGGTGATTAGTGCATTCCAGTGACATAAACGTACAGTTTCCAGCCAACGGCAAGCTGCAATTGACCGATTGTGCTAAATAAACTGACTTTCTGCTTCACAACCACTATTGTACGTTCAAAGAGTTAGATCCATTTACACGCCGGGTGGCGGTAATATTTTTTGGGTGATTAGTGCATTCCAGTGACATAAACGTACAGTTCCCAGCCAACGGCAAGCTGCAATTGACTGATTGTGCTAAATAAACTGACTTTCTGCTTCACAACCACTATTGTACGTTCAAAGAGTTAAATCCATATATATACGCCGGGTGGCGGTAATATTTTTTGGGTGATTAGTGCATTCCAGTGACATAAACGTACAGTTTACAGCCAACGACAAGCTGCAATTGACCGATTGTGTACAATAAACTGACTTTCTACTTCACAACCACTATTGTACGTTCAAAGAGTTAAATCCACTTACACGCTGGCTGGCGGTAATATTTTTTGGGTGATTAGTGCATTCCAGTGACATAAACGTACAGTTTCCAGCCAACGGCAAGCTGCAATTGACCGATTGTGCTAAATAAACTGACTTTCTGCTTCACAACCACTATTGTACGTTCAAAGAGTTAAATCCATATATATACGCCGGGTGGCGGTAATATTTTTTGGGTGATTAGTGCATTCCAGTGACATAAACGTACAGTTTACAGCCAACGACAAGCTGCAATTGACCGATTGTGTACAATAAACTGACTTTCTACTTCACAACCACTATTGTACGTTCAAAGAGTTAAATCCACTTACACGCTGGCTGGCGGTAATATTTTTTGGGTGATTAGTGCATTCCAGTGACCTAAACGTACAGTTTCCAGCCAACGGCAAGCTGCAATTGACCGATTGTGCTAAATAAACTGACTTTCTGCTTCACAACCACTATTGTACGTTCAAAGAGTTAGATCCATTTACACGCCAAGTGGCGGTAATATTTTTTGGGTGATTAGTGCATTCCAGTGACATAAACGTACAGTTTCCAGCCAACGGCAAGCTGCAATTGACCGATTGTGCTAAATAAACTGACTTTCTGCTTCACAACCACTATTGTACGTTCAAAGAGTTAAATCCATATACACGCCGGGTGGCGGTAATATTTTTTAGGTGATTAGTGCATTCCAGTGACATAAACGTACAGTTTCCAGCCAACGGCAAGCTGCAATTGACCGATTGTGCTAAATAAACTGACTTTCTGCTTCACAACCACTATTGTACGTTCAAAGAGTTAAATCCATTTACACGCCGGCTGGCGGTAATATTTTTTGGGTGATTAGTGCATTCCAGTGACATAAACGTACAGTTTCCAGCCAACGGCAAGCTGCAATTGACCGATTGTGCTAAATAAACTGACTTTCTGCTTCACAACCACTATTGTACGTTCAAAGAGTTAAATCCATTTACACGCCGGCTGGCGGTAATATTTTTTGGGTGATTAGTGCATTCCAGTGACAGAAACGTACAGTTTCCAGCCAACGGCAAGCTGCAATTGACCGATTGTGTACAATAAACTGACTTTCTGCTTCACAACCACTATTGTACGTTCAAAGAGTTAAATCCATTTACACGCCGGCTGGCGGTAATATTTTTTGGGTGATTAGTGCATTCCAGTGACATAAACGTACAGTTTCCAGCCAACGGCAAGCTGCAATTGACCGATTGTGCTAAATAAACTGACTTTCTGCTTCACAACCACTATTGTACGTTCAAAGAGTTAGATCCATTTACACGCCGGGTGGCGGTAATATTTTTTGGGTGATTAGTGCATTCCAGTGACATAAACGTACAGTTCCCAGCCAACGGCAAGCTGCAATTGACTGATTGTGCTAAATAAACTGACTTTCTGCTTCACAACCACTATTGTACGTTCAAAGAGTTAAATCCATATATATACGCCGGGTGGCGGTAATATTTTTTGGGTGATTAGTGCATTCCAGTGACATAAACGTACAGTTTACAGCCAACGACAAGCTGCAATTGACCGATTGTGTACAATAAACTGACTTTCTACTTCACAACCACTATTGTACGTTCAAAGAGTTAAATCCACTTACACGCTGGCTGGCGGTAATATTTTTTGGGTGATTAGTGCATTCCAGTGACATAAACGTACAGTTTCCAGCCAACGGCAAGCTGCAATTGACCGATTGTGCTAAATAAACTGACTTTCTGCTTCACAACCACTATTGTACGTTCAAAGAGTTAAATCCATATATATACGCCGGGTGGCGGTAATATTTTTTGGGTGATTAGTGCATTCCAGTGACATAAACGTACAGTTTACAGCCAACGACAAGCTGCAATTGACCGATTGTGTACAATAAACTGACTTTCTACTTCACAACCACTATTGTACGTTCAAAGAGTTAAATCCACTTACACGCTGGCTGGCGGTAATATTTTTTGGGTGATTAGTGCATTCCAGTGACATAAACGTACAGTTTCCAGCCAACGGCAAGCTGCAATTGACCGATTGTGCTAAATAAACTGACTTTCTGCTTCACAACCACTATTGTACGTTCAAAGAGTTAGATCCATTTACACGCCAAGTGGCGGTAATATTTTTTGGGTGATTAGTGCATTCCAGTGACATAAACGTACAGTTTCCAGCCAACGGCAAGCTGCAATTGACCGATTGTGCTAAATAAACTGACTTTCTGCTTCACAACCACTATTGTACGTTCAAAGAGTTAAATCCATATACACGCCGGGTGGCGGTAATATTTTTTGGGTGATTAGTGCATTCCAGTGACATAAACGTACAGTTTCCAGCCAACGGCAAGCTGCAATTGACCGATTGTGCTAAATAAACTGACTTTCTGCTTCACAACCACTATTGTACGTTCAAAGAGTTAAATCCATTTACACGCCGGCTGGCGGTAATATTTTTTGGGTGATTAGTGCATTCCAGTGACATAAACGTACAGTTTCCAGCCAACGGCAAGCTGCAATTGACCGATTGTGCTAAATAAACTGACTTTCTGCTTCACAACCACTATTGTACGTTCAAAGAGTTAAATCCATTTACACGCCGGCTGGCGGTAATATTTTTTGGGTGATTAGTGCATTCCAGTGACAGAAACGTACAGTTTCCAGCCAACGGCAAGCTGCAATTGACCGATTGTGTACAATAAACTGACTTTCTGCTTCACAACCACTATTGTACGTTCAAAGAGTTAAATCCATTTACACGCCGGCTGGCGGTAATATTTTTTGGGTGATTAGTGCATTCCCGTGACATAAACGTACAGTTTCCAGCCAACGGCAAGCTGCAATTGACCGATTGTGCTAAATAAACTGACTTTCTGCTTCACAACCACTATTGTACGTTCAAAGAGTTAGATCCATTTACACGCCAGGTGGCGGTAATATTTTTTGGGTGATTAGTGCATTCCAGTGACATAAACGTACAGTTCCCAGCCAACGGCAAGCTGCAATTGACTGATTGTGCTAAATAAACTGACTTTCTGCTTCACAACCACTATTGTACGTTCAAAGAGTTAAATCCATATACACGCCGGGTGGCGGTAATATTTTTTGGGTGATTAGTGCATTCCAGTGACAGAAACGTACAGTTTACAGCCAACGGCAAGCTGCAATTGACCGATTGTGCTAAATAAACTGACTTTCTGCTTCACAACCACTATTGTACGTTCAAAGAGTTAAATCCATTTACACGCCGGCTGGCGGTAATATTTTTTGGGTGATTAGTGCATTCCAGTGACCTAAACGTACAGTTTCCAGCCAACGGCAACCTGCAATTGACCGATTGTGCTAAATAAACTGACTTTCTGCTTCACAACCACTATTGTACGTTCAAAGAGTTAGATCCATTTACACGCCGGGTGGCGGTAATATTTTTTGGGTGATTAGTGCATTCCAGTGACATAAACGTACAGTTTCCAGCCAACGGCAAGCTGCAATTGACCGATTGTGCTAAATAAACTGACTTTCTGCTTCACAACCACTATTGTACGTTCAAAGAGTTAAATCCATATACACGCCGGGTGGCGGTAATATTTTTTGGGTGATTAGTGCATTCCAGTGACATAAACGTACAGTTTCCAGCCAACGGCAAGCTGCAATTGACCGATTGTGCTAAATAAACTGACTTTCTGCTTCACAACCACTATTGTACGTTCAAAGAGTTAAATCCATTTACACGCCGGCTGGCGGTAATATTTTTTGGGTGATTAGTGCATTCCAGTGACATAAACGTACAGTTTCCAGCCAACGGGAAGCTGCAATTGACCGATTGTGCTAAATAAGCTGACTTTCTGCTTCACAACCACTATTGTACGTTCAAAGAGTTAAATCCATATACACGCCGGGTGGCGGTAATATTTTTTGGGTGATTAGTGCATTCCAGTGACATAAACGTACAGTTTCCAGCCAACGGCAAGCTGCAATTGACCGATTGTGCTAAATAAACTGACTTTCTGCTTCACAACCACTATTGTACGTTCAAAGAGTTAAATCCGGTTTTATTTTTGGGGTGCTTATTGAATTAAAGAGTATGTCAGACAACACGCAGAGGAGTGGCAGAGGAGGCAATGTTTCAGGAGCGAGCAGACGTGGCAGCAGAGGAAGGGGTCGAGGCAGCACTAGTCGCAGCCAGAGGCCAGTGCTCCCGGTGTCATCCAGCGGTCGTGTCTCCACCGACAACCCTGCCATCATCGATTGGTTGACTCGGTCGTCTTCCTCTTCCCAGGTCACCTCTGACACCTACAGCCAACGGTCGGTGGGTACGTCAGACACAACCGTTAGTTGGCATGGCCCGGGAGCAAGCCCACTGAAATCACGTGTCCTCGACCTGCCCCTGTCCTTTGGTGTTCCCTCACCAAGCAAAGTATCGCATGCTGTGGGCTCAGCCCCACTGTACAGTGAGGAAGAGCTAACAGAGGGCGGTCAGGAACGGGGGGAGACATCCGCCTCTTCAGCAGCCAGGCGAAGAAGTACTGGCGAGGAGAGTGGCTCGGTAGCCGGTCTAGAGACAGGTCTGTCTCCTGACCCACACGCAGCCGAGGGGGCTAGTAGTGACGCGGAGACCCTAATTGATGATGATGAGGCTGATCGCACTTGGCAGCCTCGTCGTCATCAGGCTATTGCTTCCGCATCATCAGGAGAAGAGGGTGCCAGCTTGCCAGCGAGCAAAACAGTCGGTGGGTTGCCCAGGAGGCAGCAGGGTCGCAGCAGTGTCAGTGGAGCCAAACGGCCACGGAGTAGAGCACCAGCTCCACTGCAGCCTACCACCACGGCCAGTAGTGGTGCCGGTGTGCACGGAGGAAGCAGCAGTCAGCCAGTGAGGAGTAGCGGGGGCAAAGTTTCCTACTCGGCGGTGTGGCAATTTTTCGTCAAGCCGCCCGAGGAAGTAAACGTAGCCGTATGTCGACTATGTGGCCAGAAAGTCAAGCGTGGCCAGGGGGCCAATGTTGGGACTACAGCGTTGCGTCAGCATATGCAGCGTCGCCATTCGGTGGCCTGGGAAAACCGTGATAAAGATACGGCGGTTCTGCCTGCCCCAGCCCCCGCTCCATCACCCGCTCCGTTACTTGCTCCGTCACCCGACGTCTATCGCCCTCTATCAGCCAGTCAAGGCTCCAACACCTCTGCTGAGGGGAGTTGTCGCTCGTTGGCATCTTCCGCTCGTTCAGATGCTCCTTCTCCTGCTACTCCTCTTCACGGATTCCGTCAGCAGTCTTTCTTGGAATCCGTTTCCAAGAGACAACAGTTTGCGAGCACGCACCCGACGGTGCAGAAGCTGAACGTCCTCCTGTCCAAGTTGCTGGTGCTGCAGTCCCTCCCTTTCCAAGTGGTGGACTCAGCACCTTTCCGAGAAATGATGGCTTGTGCCGAGCCGCGGTGGAGAGTGCCAAGCCGGCATTTCTTCGCCAAAAAGGCAGTGCCAGCCCTGCATTCACATGTAGAAGAGATGGTGGGCCAGTCTTTGAGCATGTCGGTCTCTGCCAAAGTGCACGGCAGCGCCGACGTGTGGAGCTGTAACTACGGTCAGGGACAGTACATGTCATTTACGGCCCACTGGGTGCCGGCACAGCCGCACCAGCAACTTGGACAGGTCACGCCGCTTTTGCCTCCACGTTTGCACGTCCTTGGTCCAGCAAAGATGTCCGCCTCTACCACCTCTTCTTCCGCCGTGTCCTCAGCCGCCACCCCCGTGCCAAGTCCCATTACCCGACCGGCATATCACATGTGCAGGGCGCAACGGTGTCACGCTGTGCTGCACCTGGTATGCCTTGGCGAACGTAGTCACACAGGGGAGGAACTTCTGAGTGTAATGAACAGAGAAATCGACAGATGGCTGTCTCCGCGCAAACTGAAAATCGGAACCATGTTGACCGACAACGGAAAGAACATGGTGTCTGCTCTGCGTCAAGGAAGGTTGTGCCATGCGCCATGCATGGCTCACGTGTTCAATCTGGTTGTCAAGCGGTTCCTAAAATCCACCATCCCACTGCAAGACATCCTTAAAATGTCACGTAAACTTTGCATGCATTTCAGCCATTCCTACACCGCAAAGCACACCCTCCTTGAGCTGCAGCGGCAGAACGGAATTCCACAGCATCGCCTGATCTGCGACGCTGCAACAAGGTGGAATTCAACCCTACATATGTTAGACCGCCTTTACGAACAGCGAAAGGCCATCACCGATTTCCTGATGTTACAAGCAGATAAAGGTACTCCCCTGTGTAACTTAGATGTCAGCCATTGGCAGCTCATGCATGACACCTGCCGCTTGCTCAGGCCCTTTGAGGAGGCCACGCTATTCGTGAGTCGGCAGGACTATGGGATGAACAACGTCATTCCTCTGTTGCACGTCCTGGAACAAATGCTGTTAACAATGGCTGGTCAGGGTGCGGTAGACGTGGCGCACAGATCTCAACGCCACATGACCCCTGTGGGGGCAGGACAGGAAGAAGAGGAGGAGGTAGAGGAGGACATTGGTGCTCAGGAATTATTGAGTGAAATGGGTGGTTTTTCCACTCAGCGGACAGGAGTGGAGGAGCAGGAGCATCTGGTAGAGGAGGAGGAGGAGACAGAGGACCCAGACGCACCGTGGCAGTATGCTGTGGAGATGGAGGCAGGGAGTCCCTCGCATTCCTTGGCACAAATGGCCCATAGCATGCTCGGTTGCTTGCGTAGCGACAGCCGAATAATAACCATCAGACAGAGGGATGACTTTTGGCTGTCCACCTTGTTGGACCCTCGCTACCGTTCAAAAATGGTGGCCTTTTTCACACCTGCTGAGAGGGAGGCCAAAATAAAGTACTATAAAAACTACCTATGTAGTCAGTTGGTCTCTGCCTTTCTGCGCCAACGTCCATCCTCAGACACTGTGGGCCCTGTGCGCTCGCGGGAATTGCTTTGTATATCTGTCGCCTTAGGGGCCGCTGTCTGGCGACATAATTTTTTGTCACTGTGTAGACATCTATTTATAGGCCGATGTTTGGCCACAAAAATATATTTAGTAATAACCTAGCCGTTCAGGCCGCTCCCTGAACACCTCGGGAATTGCTTTTTATATCTGTCGCCTTAGAGGCCGCTGTCTGAACAGCTCATGAATTGCTTTCTATATGTGTCGCCTTTGAGGCCGCTGGCTGGACAGCTGATGAATTGATTTGTATATATGTACTTATTGTCCGCTGTCCGGACAGCTCATGAATTACTTTTTGTATATAGCCTTCCAAACCACTCTCAGAATAAGTCATGATATTCATGCTGTGTATAGCCTTATAGGCCAATGGTCAATCAAGTCATGATTGTTATAGTGTGTATAGCCTTATAGGCCGCTGTCTTTACAACTTTATAATTCCATGCAGTATATAGCCCTATCGGCCACTTTCTGGCATCCAGTTGCTGTAGCCCCCATCACCACACTGTGCCACGGGCCCCTGTACCGCCTTCTCATACTGCTGCCAGATCCATCCTCTGCCATGTGCGTCTTTGTCGTCTGCTCACGCTGCTGGGTTCCAGTTTTAAACCTAGGCCTGTGTATGGCTTCCGAATACTGCTGCCTCCACCGCCACCCTGCGCCATGTGCCTCTGTCGTCTGCTCACGCTGCTGACGGCTTCCGCTTTTTAACCTAGGCCTGTGTATGTCTTCCGAATACTGCTGCCTCCACCGCCACCCTGCGCCATGTGCCTCTGTCGTCTGCTCACGCTGCTGACGGCTTCCGCTTTTTAAACTAGTCCTGTGTATGTCTTCCGAATACTGCTGCCTCCACCGCCACCCTGCGCCATGTGCCACTTTCGGGTCTCCTCACACTGCTGCCAGGTCCATACTGATTCATGGCCCCCTGTACCGGCTCCTCATGAACGTGGTTCAGCGGGTTTGCATCACTTAACGGCAAATCGTTGACAAATGCTGGGACGTTCAGTGTTGTGCGCATTAAGCCAGACACCAAAGGGCAGCACAGACCTGTTATTACTCGCTCAAGCATGGCTGAACAAAACCAGTCTCTACCACAAATTGGACCCAGACCTGCCCAGGGTCTCGTAACTAGATTGCACGGAGGAGTAGAGTCCGTTATCGGAATTAAATAGACAAAACGCCACACCAAAAAGAGTGGCCATTTCCAACACTTATTCCAGAAAGAGGAACAACCCGTTTCATATACGGCCCGTAGACGTTTCACGTCTGCCACATTCAGTCGATTTAAGACGCAAGCTCCACTTCCTGTGGTCTCTGACCGTCGATATACCTTTAAGTGTCAGCTTTGAAGCTATATTCCCTCCGGAGCACTGACACTGGTGCCCTTCCGTCAACATGCCTTTAAGTTTCAGTTTTCAACCATATTCCCCACAGAAGCCAAACTCTTGGGTATCCCAGAAGCTGCTCAGCGGGTCAGGGCAATAAAGCTCCCGGTTCGCAGGTTGTTCCGTCTTATGGATGGAAGTACGAAGGTATATGATCTTCTTCGCACCCACGGCATCACCTCATAGAATCTCTGCACTGCATCTGCAATCACAACGCTGACTTCCCGGATCGCCACTCAGCCATTGGACTCTTGATAGTCGTCTCCCCACACTGCTGCTGGGGGGACTTTTTAACCTAGGCCTGTGCATGGCCTTCAATTGAAGCTGCTTCCGCTCCGCCACTCTGCCATTGGACTCTTGATAGTCGTCTTCCCACGCTGCTGCTGGGGGGACTTTTTAACATAGGCCTTTGTATGGCCTTTAATTGAAGCTGCTTACGCTCCGCCACTCTGCCATGGGCCTCTTGGGTATCCCAGAAGCTGCTCAGCGGGTCAGGGCAATGTATGGCCTTCAATTGAAGCTGCTTCCGCTCCGCCACTCTGCCATTGGACTCTTGATAGTCGTCTCCCCACGCTGCTGCTGGGGGGACTTTTTAACCTAGGCCTGTGTATGGCCTTCAATTGAAGCTGCTTCTGCTCCGCCACTCTGCCATTGGACTCTTGATAGTCGTCTCCCCACGCTGCTGCTGGGGGGACTTTTTAACATAGGCCTCTGTATGGCCTTCAATTTTAGCTGCTTACGCTCCGCCACTCTGCCATGGGCCCCTGTACCGCCTCCTCATGCTGCTGCCAGGCCCGTAATCTGCCATGGGCCCCCGTACCGACTCCTCATGCTGCTGCCAGGCCCGTAATCTGTCATGGGCCCCTGTACCGCCTCCTCATGCTGCTGCCAGGTCCAGAGTGTGTCATGGGTCCCTGTACGGCCTCCCATTGCTGCTGTCTCCATCGCCACACTCTGCCATGTGCCACTTTCAGGTCTCCTCACACTGCTGGTGGGTTCCATTTTGTCATAGGGTGCTGTATGGCCTCCCATTGCTGCTGCCTCCACCGCCACACTGTGGCTCCACACTCTGGTTTTGGCCCCGTGACTGCCCAAATGAGTGAAGTGTGCGGTGATTCTAAGATCGACGGCACTCATCTGCATGTCATACTGACTGACAGTATTATTTCTCTTCCCCAGCAGACTCCAAGGGCATTTAAATTAAAGGTACAGTGTTCTGCACTAATATAAAGGCTCTCTGAAGCCTAGAAACACCCTTTTTATAAGTTAAATTCGCAGCGAATATATTCGGCTCGAAGCGAATTTATTCCGTGAATTCGGCGAATCAGCCGAACCGAATTTTTGAATAATTCGCTCATCTCTAAAATTTGCATCTGAAAACCAAAAGGAAAAGAAACAAACAAAACAAAATGCACATGTCTACTCAAACTTCTACAACCTTAGTGGGCAAAAAGGCAAACAAAACACCTAAAGCAAGTGCTGCCAATTGCACCACGCAGGAGGAAAAAGAATCCTTCCAGATCCCCCCAAGCGTAGTCAGATCAATTTCCTGGATAAAAATATTGATTTTTTTTAGCCTTTATTACAGTTTTAGTAAACTCTTCTTTAATCATTTTACCTACAAGTAAGCTTATAATAAAGCTTACTTGTAGGTAAGATGAATATCTCCTATACGTGCACCATTTAGGAGATATTCACTCTTTTTGATAGCTGGCACATGCGCTCTGAAGGAACGGCATACCCTTGCCGTTCCTTCAGAGCACTGTGCCATGGACCCTGACTCCCGTGTGCATGTGCAGAAGTGACGTCATCACGGCTCGGCCAGTCAGCCGGCCAGAACTCGCGAACCTGGAAGGAAGACTGGGTGAAGATGGAAGCCCTGGGGAGGGCTTCATTTCAAGGTAAGTCAATGCAATGCATACTAGCACATTATGCCTTTACCTTGCAGGGGTTTTTTTTTCTTTTTTTTTTTTGGGCCTATTCCCACTTGACTTACAGTAACATTACATGCAGTGTAGACATGTTGTTCAGTTCACTGTGAATGGCACTCCAATGCACTTTTGGAGATATGGAATGCAGCACAACACGCAGCAATGCATTAATGTGCATTGCATTATGGTGTACTGCCACAAATAGTGCACACAATATTTATGGTGCATTTTTTGGTGTGTTAGCTATTCATTTTGAATGGGCTGCATTAATGGGTAGCACATTGATGCACGACATAACATGAATGCATTAAGGTGCTGTGAATGGGTCCTACTTTTTGGTATGAATTGGCACTGCACTTAATGTAAATAACCCCTTCTTAAACCAATGGGGAAACCTTCATTCTTCCACATCATGGTGTCATCTTGACCTTTGTACAGTTTTTTGGATTAACATCTCAAAAACCAAATCGTTATAGTGGCTGGATATATTTAAATCTGCTAATTAAGTCTCCACAGAGATCTAAACACACCAATTTTTTTTTAAATTTTCCTAATAAGTAAGACATCCATTTTATTTTTTTTAGGTGTCCTCCTCTGAACCCTCCGAAAATGTCTATATATTGAAAATGAAAATGCATGAGTGGGAAGACCCCATGCTTGACAGAAACACATAAAAATCGAAAGAGGACAGGGACAGAGCTAGGATCTATGTCAGGAATAACTTGATGCAGCAGTTCTAAGATGATATACAGTAGAAAGTCAGAAAGTGACTCAACACACCAGACTACATCTACAATTTAAATCATTTTTGGATGGATGGACACTGGTAAAGGACCTCTTAAATACAGTCCCAAATATAAGAAAATGCTAACTTGCCAGGGGGCAGCCTTGTACAAGTTAATCACACAGACATATGCATGGCAATGAAATTTCTATTTGTTCTAAAGCACCATGTTATTATGATCTCCAGATTAAAGACTTAATAGCCTTTCACTGGACCGGGTCAGGAAATTAAGTAGCTAAATTGTAAAAGGTAGGCACATAGTATGCAACCAAGATCAGAAATGCTATGGAGAAAGCCTAGTAAAGTGGTACGTTAAATACGAGGGGCTTTGTTTTTAATTGAACGAGTATGTACATTTTCTGAGCCTAAAGTGAAGCTGTTAGGACAAAAATGTTGCAAAATGACACCTACTCCAAATAGAAGCTACCTATACAGTTGCAAGAAAAAGTATGTGAACCCCTTGGGATTACGTGGAGTTTTGCATGAATTGGGCATAAAATGTGCTCTGAACATCATCTAAATCACAACAATAGAAGAACACAGTCTGCTGAACATAATACTACACAAACATTAGATGTTGCCATGGTTTAATTGCACATAACATGTAAACATTCACAGTGCAGGGAGGAAAAAATATGTGAACCTTTGGACTTAATAACTGGTTGACCATCCTTTGGCAGCAATAACCTCAACAAAACATTTCCTGTAGTTGCAGATCAGACCTTCACAACGATCTGGAGTAATTTTGGACCACTCCTCTTCACAAAACTGTTTCAGTGTAGCAATATTCTTGGGATGTCTGGTGTGAATCGCTCTCTTAAGGTCATGCCACAGCATTTCAATCGGGTTGAGGTGAGGACTCTGACTGGGCCACTCCAGAAGGCGTATTCTGTGCTGTTGCAGCCATTGTTTTGTTGAATTACTTGTATGCTTTGGGTCATTGTCCTGTTGCATCACCCATCCTCTGCGGAGCTTCAGTTGGAGGACAGATGGTCGTACGTTTTCCTGCAAAATGTCTTGATAAACTCTGGAATTCATTTTCCCATCAATGATAACAATCCATCCAGGCCCTGAGGCAGCAAAGCAGCCCCAAACCATGATGCTCCCTCCGCCATGTTTTACAGTGAGGATGAGGTTTTGATGTTGGTGTGCTGTGCCTTTTTTTCTCCACACATAGTGTTGTGTGTTCTTCCCAAACAACTCAATCTTGGTTTCATCTGTCCACAGTATATTTTGCCAGTAGTGCTGTGGAACATCCAGGTGCTCTTTTGCAAACTTCAAACATGCTGCAATATTCTTTTTGGACAGCAATGGCTTCCTCCGTGGTGTCCTCCCATGTACTCCATTCTTGTTTAATGTTTTCCTTATTGTAGATGTGTCAACAAAAATGTTAGCATGTGCCGGAGATTTCTGTAGGTCTTTAGCTAGCACTCTGGGATTCTTCTTTACCTCATGCAGCATTCTGCGCTGTGCTCTTGCAGTGATTTTTACAGGACGACCACGCCTAGGGAGAGTAGCAACAGTGCTAAACTTTCTCCATTTGTAGACAGTCTGTATTACCGTGGATACATGAACACCAAGGCTTTTGGGGGTACTTTTGTAACCCTTTCCAGCTTCATGCAAGTTAACAATTCTTGATCGTAGGTCTTCTGAGAGCTCTTTTTTGCGAGGCATGGTTCACATCAGACAGTGCTTCTTGAAACCAGTAAACCAAAAACAGGTGTGTGTTTTTTAAGGGCAGGACAGCTGTCAGCAACACATCCAATATCATCACACTGATTGGAGTCAAGGTTGGCTCACTCCTGGCTCCAATTAGCTCTGGGAGAAGTCATTAAGCTAGGGCCTCACATACTTTTTCCTCCCTGCACTGTGAATGTTTACATATTATGTGCAATTAAACCATGGCAACATCTAAAGTTTGTGTAGTATTATGTTCAGCAGACTGTGTTCTTCTATTGTTGTGACTTAGATGACGTTCAGAGCACATTTTATGCCCAATTCATGCAAAACTCCACGTAATCCCAAGGGGTTCACATACTTTTTCTTGCAACTGTAGGTGTCTGCATAGCAGTTTGGATTTCATGTAGAGTACCAGGAATCTTAGAAGCCCAGTTTACTTTTTGTACATAGTAAAGTGAAATAGGTGACCTCCTTGACCAATTGTAAAATACAAGTAGTGGAAGGAGTGGACCAGAACAAGCACCAACAAAATTCTGGTGCTGTACAATAGATCCACACCAACCTTTTTTTAGAGTCAACCTAATTTTTTTTGGATCTATTTAAACAGAATATTTTTAATTATGGCGAGACAGTAAAAAACCATTTCGGCCTTTAAAAACAACCATAATGCACTTCCAGAGAGGACTGAACTAGCATCAGTCAAAACTGTACCTACTGAGAACTCACTGTGTATTGGGCTGATGTAGTGGAAGATCCACACTTTACCCAGACTGGGCCTCTGAGGTCATTGGTAAAGTGGTTCTGAGGATCAATTCACTCACATTCTATTGGAAATTGGACTCATGTTCTATTGGAGAGTGGGCTCACTGACCCTTACTGGTAACCCCCAATGATCACAGGTATGAGCAATATTCAATGAAAATCATGCTTAATAAGTCACAGACAGTTACTGAAGGAGAATCCTTGCTCACTATGACATCACTGCTCTCATAAGGAAGTACTATACATATTAGCATATTAAACAGAATAGATAATAGGGTCCAAAGTCAATGTAAAACTATCAAACAAGCTAACAGCGAATTTCCTGTTACTCACTCATTCTACAGATTACAAAAAGTCAAGAAAACTCATTTATCCTAATAAAAACTGCAAACTCTTTGGTAAATTGCTGTATTTTTTCAATCCTGGAAAGCTTTTCCTGTAAATATACAGACCAGTACTAGAAAATGAGAAATGTTCTATCTTGGCCAAAGAAATAGTTATTCCCTGGGCAGCTGACACATTACAAGCCTGTGGAAACTGACATTGATTAGTGAGTTTACACATCTCTCATGGCGAGACTTTTAAAATCACAAGAAAATAAAGTCCACACAACAGTTTGTGAGCAGACTAAGGAATTAAACATCTACAACATCCATTTCTGTTAAAGTCAACATATTGTGATGAAGAAAATATCAGATCCAGTAATTCCCAGAGCTTCTGAAAGCTTGCTCATCACCTGCACATAGTAGAGTAGAAAGCTTTTTCACGAGTGAACAACATGAACTTTTACTAGGAACCATCATGAAAGACATAAATGTGAAAACATCCAAGTCTACTGTATGTCAACAATGAGGTCTGACAAACTCCAGACTGTGTGGAGGGAATGGGGTAATTGTACTCAACACAGTGCTATCTTAATTTTTCATGAAATGTGCAAGTCAGTCTGCAGACGATTCTTAATGGGACCGGTCATCAATAGCCTGCCGTAAAACCTTATGTTTGAGGGATACACACCCGCCAGACTGGGGGATGTTACCTATTCTGACATACTACACACAGTTAAGTTCAATATCCATAGCTCTTACTGTAGTAGAGTTACATTTAAAAAAGTGGTTACATAGAAGTATGGTAAGGCTCCAATCAGTTAAAAATCAAAAATACGTATATTACAACCTCCAGACAGTTAATTCGACACATTAACCTCCTAAGTGAAATGTGCATAGGATCCATATCATATTTAGTTTCTATCGAATCGTAATTTAATTTGTTCAGTAAAATGTTAGGTGTTGGATTGTAAAACCTTGTCATAAGAAAACATAAATTTGATCAGAATTGTTGGCATTAAGGGTGTGTCTGTTGGAACCTTGGCTATGTTAGTTCTACAAACACTGTATCCAGGGATTAGAAAAGATCACTGCATTTGCAGCTCTGGGCTCTTGTTTGACATTGAAACTGCTACAATTACTGAGAGAGTCACATCTATTAGAACAATTGCTTTGATAAATCAGATTGGACTAACTCTGCAAGCAAATTGGACTCTGCACAGATCCAAAGACGCCCACAGTGGATAAGTGTAGAAGCAGGTCACCCTGGTGGTCATCTGAGGTGCTTAGTCTAAATACTCCTGATGGTGGAGATGAGTTTTGCTTCATGTTTGTACCAGGCTGCATTCCTCAGATCGCCCCACCTGGAAGTGAGCCTGCTGGGGTCCAGTAGCAGATAGCAGATTGGGATAAGCAGACGCGTAATCAGTAAACAAGCCAAAGGTCTATAACCAGTGGTTGCAGTTTGGGATCAAGCAGAAACTTAGTTGAGGAACAAATCAAAGGCGGATAATAAATTATATCAAAGATATGGACAACAGCAGGAATGACAAGAGTGAGATGTTGGCAAACAGGAGGTACAGAGGCATGGCTTAACTCAGAAAGTTCATGGGAGGAGCAAAGAGTTCAACGTTCACAAAAAAACAGGGTGCAAGGCAAGGTGTCTAACGGATCAGAAGATGCTGTCCAGCATCTTAATTGGCTCAGCCAGAAGAGTTACTGCCAGACACAGCAGAGGTCCCAGGCCTTGATAACATATTTTCCACTGTAAATCTCTACTGTTGTTTATTGTCTCTTTTTATTATTATTTTCTTGCACAGTGTTTCTTGTTTGTCATTAAAGCGATATTTAAAAATCATGAAACTGAATCTCTGAGTGGTCTAACCATAAATTAAAGAACTTATTGCCTCTTTGTATACACTTTTGTCCCACCCTTCGTGCCTCCCGAGTCTCCCTATTGCTTATTTAGGATGTTTTTATTGACAAATAGGGAGGTGGAAGGTAGAAAGGTCACATTCAACACTTACAAGAAATGTTGCATTTTATTTTAGCTGTCTGTATCACTGGATCTAGTAATCATTTTGGAATACAGTTTTGTGGCTGATTAGTTTTCTTTTAATATAGGCTTAGTTTGAAGAGGTCAAGTTTGTAACAATTTTAATTTAAAGCAGAGCTCTAGCCAAAAATAAAAAATAAATAGTCCATGAAAACAAAAACAGCTTTTGCTGCAATATTCAGTTTCAATCCAGAGATTTCTCCTACAGTACATTTGATGGTCATCTATATTCAACTGGCTTTCTTTGTGTTTAAGTCATCCTGGACCCACCCTAGCCTGTTACTTGACAGTGAAACAGCACAGTGATTAATGCTGAATTATAGCCAAAACGGACATTTGAACATCTGCACAATAAAAATAAGTTGCCTACAATAAAGTGGAGCAGTCTGACATTGAACACCTACACCAGAGGGAAGGAGAGCCTGAATTGCTGGGGCTGTCCCCTGCTCAAAAAGTAGTCTCACTGATCGGCCACAATGGCCAGGGACAGCCCCGGTTATTCAGGTTCTCCTTCCTTCCGGTGCATGTGTTCAATGTCAGACTGCTGGTTTGCTGCAGTCTTTAGTGACACTAGATAAGCGTTTTCATGTATATCAGGGTATTTTGTATGTGGTTGCACTGTGGCCAGTGTTTAATGCAGTTTATTATGCAGCATAGGAATCTGGTTAAACAGTGGGGAAAAAAATAATTTGATCTCCATCTACAGATTTTGTAAGTTTGCCCACTTACAAAGAAATGAAGGATCTATATTTTTTTTTATCATATGTGTATTTTAAATGATAGAGACATAATATCAACCAGAAATCCAGAAAAAAACACATGATATAAATGATTGAGTTGCAGTTCAGTGTGTAAAATAAGTATTTGTTCCCCAAGGAAAGCATGACTTAGTACTTGGTAGAAAAACCCTTGTTGGCAAGCACAGAGGTAAAACATTTTTTGTAGTGGTTACCAGGCTTGCACACATTTCAGGAGGGATTTTAGTCCACTTTTCTTTACAGATTTTCTGTAAATCCTTAAGGTTTCTTGGCAGTCGCTTGGTAACTCAAAGTTTTAGCTCCCTCCATACATTTTATATAGGAAGAAGATTTGGAGTCTGGATTTTCTGTAAATCCTTAAGGTTTCTTGGCTGTCGCTTGGTAACTCAAAGTTTTAGCTCCCTCCATACATTTTATATAGGAAGAAGATTTGGAGTCTGGCTCGGCCACTCCATGACCTCAATATGCTTCTTCTTGAGCTCTCCTTTGTTGCCTTGGTGGTATGTTTTGGGTCATTGTCATGCTGAAAGACCCATCCATGACCCATCTTCAGTGTTCAAGCTGAGTGAAGAAGGTTCTCATCCAAAATTTTACAATACATGGTCCCGTCCATTGGCCCCTCATTGCAGCAAAGTTATTCTGTACCTTTAGCAGAGAAGCAGCCCCAAAGGTGTTTCCACCTCCCTGCTTGACTGTAGGGATGGTGTTCTTAGGGTCATAGTCAGCATTTTCCTTCCTTCAAACATGGAGAGTTGAGTTATTGGCAAAGAGCTCAATTATGATCTCATCTGATCACAGCACTTTCTCCCAATCCTTCTCTGGATTATTTAGATGCTATTGGCAAACTTCAGATGGGCCTGTACATGTGCCTTCTTGAGGAGGGGGACCTTCCGGCCGCTGCAGGATATCAATCCATGGTGGCATATTGTGTAATTGTGTTACCAATGGTTTTGTGACAAGCTCCTCCCATGTAGTTCTGGGCTGATCCCTCACTTTTCTCATGATCATCCTTACCCCATGAGCCGAAACCTTGCATGGAGCTCCAATCAGAGGGCGATTGATGGTTATTTTGCATTTCTTCCATTTGCGAATAATCACTCCAGACGTTGTCTCCTTCTCGCCAAGCTTCTTGATGATGGTCTTGTAGCCCACTCCAGCCTTGTGCAGGTCTACAATCTTGTCCCTGACGACCTTTGACAGCTCTTTGATCTTGACCAAGGTGGAATTGGCTTTTGAATGGAAGAAAGAGATTCTATGGACAGGTGCCTTCTATACACATAACGAGCTGTCGTTAGGTGCACCTTCTTAAATTGACAGGACTAATTTGTGTACCACATGAGCACATAGCCAGTCTTTTGAAGCCAGGATTATTGTTGGTTGGTAGGGGATCAAATACTTATTTTACTCACTGAACTGCAACTCAATTTATAACATTTGTATCACATATTTTTCTAGATGTTTGGTTGATATTCTGTCTCTATCATTTAAAATACACCTATGATAAAAAGTTATAGGCCCTTCATTTCTTTGTAAGTGGACAAACTTACAAAATCTGCAGGGGTTTAAATAATTATTTCCCCCACTGTAATTTATTGGATTATCCCAGGGCCATATGAATATGGACTAGCTATTTCGAGCTCTATTCTGGAGGTCTCAGTGGAAAGTGTAACACACATTAAGGTTAGTTGGTTGAAGCCATCATATAGCATTATAAAGTATTGTGGTGTGTATTGTTGCTTTTTTCAGGGGTGCTTTCGAGGACCAGGCAATATTAGGGGACCTTTTTAATTATTTTTTTCTGCAGGTCATGTTTTGATAATCTTAGTTTTAACCTTAAATGATGATGCCATAGATGTTTATAGACTTGAGATGCTTGAGGAGTGAGACCTCTATTTAACAGAATGCCATATTCAATTTTTGAGTTAAGAGAAGAGCGCAACCTCAGCGGTAAGTTAATGAATTAGGCTTATGTACTTAAATGAAGATATATATGAAAGTTACTGATATTTTTATACACCTTCCTTTTTTCCAGCAGAAAAGGCGATTTGCCAGTCATTGAATTATAGATGCTTTTTATGGTCATTTAGGTTTTTATGGACAGGGGAAAAGTTGATATGGAAGGAGAATATATATTATGGTAAATATGCCTGCTTATCACAACACAATTTATATTATCTATTACTGTATCCAGCCACCAGCTTTGTCTAGCTTAGAGACACTCTGGGGGTTTGTTGGGGCTTGTTTCCCCTTGGTGGGTTTTCTTGGACATGGCAGTTTCGCAGGGGTTTCAGGTGCTCTTTATCATTCCAGATCCAGATGGTGTGCTAAATGAAGAATGAGATGTTTCTGATGTTAAAACTAAAACTAATGTTAATCATAATTATTCTCACTACATGCAGCAAAGGATCTTATGTTGGCGAAACAGGACAGAAGTTGCAAACAAGGATGAATTTGCACAGACATACCATCAAGGAACATAAAGAAGATGACTTCTGCACACCTGTAGGACACCATTTCGCACAACCAGGCCACACAATGGGAGACCTCAATATTTTAATTCTGAAAGGAAAATTCAAATCCATTCAGGAAAGAAAAACTTTTGAACTAAGAATGATAATTCTATTTGACACAAGAGATAACGGCCTTAACTTGGACATGGGATTCCTCAATCATAATCAGTTTTATGACTATTAGCTGAAGCTTGACTCCCTCTGTGTGAGTGTAGTATCCCCCCCCCTTTCCCCTCGCTTTTGCTGTATCTTATCTGTAGCTTTTATTTTTCATCCCTTCTAACATTCTGCTTAAACTTTGTGATTTGTAATAGTACTGCTTGGACTTTGAAGAAGGGGACATACCCCGAAAGCTTGTCTTCAAAATTGTATGTTAGTGTGTTAGAAGCTTTCCTTAACCTAATATCTAATATCTTCTTATTAACAGTACTAACATAAGTATGAATGAGTTGGATCTTAATAGAATAATTGAGTTATTATATTTATATTTGTTCTAGATTGGGAAAAGTAAGTAATTAGACTTCATAGTCTGTGAATATACATATGAACATATATCTTGGGTTTTTCCTTTACATTCAAGCCACATATGAGAGCAATTAGCTATACCTTCCCCCATCCTCCCCCATCTATGTAAGAGATAAAGTTACACTCAGACTTTGAGAGAAGTAGATTGGAGGTTTTGTTTTAATACCTCTGTTGGTGTCAATTATCTTAGTGGGACTACAAGATAATACCAACCCATTTTTAGGAGATGGTGGGGGCTGGATTGCTCTTTTAAGAGCAGAACAAAGACTTTTTAAGGACACTTTGCTAGAAGCCTTGTTGCGTTACACACTACACACACACACATATACATATATACAATCTTATTATCAAGAACTTAACTATATTTTTTGGACATTATTTAAACATTCTGTATGCCAATATTTTATTTCTAATTTTATGCAACATTATTATTAAATCATCTTTTTGAGTTTATGCAAGAAGTGGAAGGACTTTCTATCTGAACATTTCTCATCAATACAAGTTAATAAAATATCGAGACAATACGATATTTTACAGTGGCGAGCCTCCAGTTCGATTCGTTTCCGACACTCGATTGTTTTTGACTTTTTTCTCTTTCACCTTGATGAGAGGGAAGATGTTTGTAAGTCAACAAAATATGAGGTCAAGCTTTCAGGAGAAGTAAAAGTCTGCAACAGATGAATCGTCGGCATAATCGAGAACCTAAAAGCAGAATTGGTGAGAATTTTGTGCAATTGCAAGAAACGCTGTTCCTTGGTGATGTAATTTCCCGCCAAGAGAGAAAAGACGCGTTATGTAAAGAAAGACCTTCTTAATTGGTAAGTAATGGATTTTATTGATGAATTATCTAGAGAGAGTAAGTTAGAATTCAAGAATCTGTCTACATTTGTTAAAGATGATGAACTTTGGCGGTACATGTATAATGAGTGCTTACAGGCTAATATTAAGATAGAAAAATCTAAGTTTTCCTTTAAGAAACTGAGCAAACAAGTTATAAATGTAATGAAGTTAGTTAATGTTTTTAACGCCATGATTTTTGATGTTCCTAAGACTGCTACTTGTGTAATGAAGCAAGATCAGAGCAGTGTATGTGCTAATTGCCAGATTTTGACTCAGCAAATACATGATCTGCAAAGCGCAATTCAAGCAAAAGACATTCAGCTTTTTGAACTACAGAATGATGTAAAAAGAATATGTGTGAATACTAAGGCAGAGAAACAAAAATCTTTTGTACCAGAGATCCAGGCTGTAGAAGGAGACCCTGTAGATCAGGAAGAAATGTTTAAGAGAAAATTAAGGGATAAAGCTGCAGAACTTAATCTTAAAATCCTTGATCAGCTCATGAAAATTTTGAAGGATATGCCAGCCTATGATAAGGTAGGCGATGCTTTCCATAACATGGATGTTTATGAAAATTTTTGTAATAATTTTTGTTTAAATCAGGAGCAAAGACATTTTCTATTCTGTTTATGGCTCCCCAGCGTTATGGCACGTAGATTAATCAAAACGCCATATATTGAGGATGATGAGGAAATGCATAGCAATGCATCAGACCGACTGCGTCAATTATTGATATTTACTACTGGAGAGGAAACTCCTTCTTTGGAAATCTTAGACTCCTTAAGAGCTACGATTAATGATGATCCTTTTGATTTTAAAAATAAATTTTCTAAAGTATACAAAATGATATTTAATTTAGACAATGAGACTCCTTCTATGGTAAATGCTTTTGTTAAAAAATTCAAGTATCTTGATCCAGCATCTTTTATTATTGCTACTGGAAAAAATGATTTAGATCACGCAACCAAAGTTATAGATACAGTTAGGAGACAACTTAAATTAAACAATCAGAAGAAGGAAAGTTTAATTGTTAAAAATGGAGAACAGAGAGAGACCATGTGCTTAGCCACACCCAATTATGATTATGAACACGTCACAGGCAGGACGAGAGTCTCAGAGCAGACAGGAAATACTATTTGTTTCTATTGTAAACGATTTGGTCATTTGAAAAGAGATTGTATTCATTATAAATTAGATTTACAAAGAAAAGCTTTGGAATTAGAAGACCAAAATATAATTTCTGAACAATCTGCTCCTCCATGTTCCAACAATAGTCTGTCTGAGTTGCCTTATGCCTCAGAAGTTAAAAAGATCAGTTCACTGAGAGTTTACAACAGCTTAAACAATATGGTAAACAGTGCTGTTGTCATTAATAGGAGTGGTTTATTGCCATTGCCGAAATTTAAATCAGGATCAAATCGAGATTCTTCCTTACCGTTGGAATATGTTGCTCCAATTTTATTGGATGAAAGTGGAAGGCCCAAATCAACATTAATTGATTCTTCCATGTACTGTAATGTTGGAAGTATTTGTACAGCAACTGCTGACATGTCTTCAGATCATAAATGGCCACATACAGGAACCAATCTTGAATTGGAACAATTGGTTAGATCACATAAAGATCTTTGGAGTCAAAGCAAATATGATGCAGGTTTGTTTAAGGATTTTGAAGTTGACATTGAAGGTAGAGACCCTAAGCCTCAACCTCAATACAAATTGCCATTAGAATCAATTAATCCAATTTCTTCCATTGTAGATGAGTTTTTACAGCAAGGAATTTTAAAGAAAGTACAATCAGTGGTGAATAATTGTATTTGGCCTATCAAAGCTGATAATTCATATTCTTTATCAGTTGATTTCAGGACATTGAACAAATGCATCACAAATAACAAATCTATTGTTCCTGATTGTAACATAATGTCACATCTGGATGCCAAGGCCAAAATATTCTCTGTACTTGAAATCGCCAATAGCCATTTGTCAGTACCCTTAGCTAAGAGTTGTCAATATAAACTTGCCTTTAGCTTCAACAAAGAAACGTATACATTCACAAGATTAGCCCCAGGATTAGATGTAAGTGATGGAATTGTTCATGAGTATTTGGGAAAAATATTATCTAAATTCTCTAGGCCAGAATGTATTGTCCAGCATGTAGACAAGCTTCTCTTGTCTACACAAAATATAACTGAGCATATCACTCTTTTGTCTGAAATATTTACGTTGTTACAAACAGCAGGATTGAAATTGAATACAGAGAAAGTTCAGTTGATGAAAAGACAGGTGGAATTCCTTCATATGCAAATTAGTCATGGACAGAGACAGTTGTTGCAAGAAAAAGTTAGAACTATTTCTGCTTATCCAATTCCAACAAATCGCAAGGCTTTGCATCAGTTTTTGAGTGAAGTAAATCATTGTAAAGATTTTATACCCAATTTTGCAGAGAAGTCTAGATCATTATTTGATCATTTGAGACAAAAAGATGGCGTATTTGATCAATGGGATAAAACTGAGAAAGAAGTTTTTGAACTATTGAAATGGGATTTGCAGAATGCTACTACATTAAGTACTGCTGAGTTTTGTAGTAAAATTCCTTTTGTATTAGAAACCAGAGTTTCCAATAATGCAATCTCAGCAACTTTGTCACAATTAAAAGAAGGTAATCAGAAAATAATAGGTTTCTTCTCAAGAACTTTGACAAATATGGAGAAAAACTTTGATGCGCATATGAAAAAATTGTTAAGTGTTTTCTTTGCAGTCAAGGTAACTGAAAACATTGTGAGATCCAGTAATATCATATTACAGACACCTGATTCATCACTGAAACTCCTACAGGAAGATGGTTCAACAGAAAATTATCGTGAAAATTATCCTATATGGTACAAAACACTATCATCCAAACACATACAGATAGAAGTAACAAAAGACCTTTTCAGGAAAACATACCAACACATGTTTGTACAGCTGTAAGTGAGAAGTTTGTACCTCATGTTTTCAACATAGGAACTGAGAAAAGTTTGAAACCAGTATGTATTACTGCAGATCAGTCTTACACTACAAGAAGTGAGCCAACACAAAAAACAGTTACGCATTTTTCCAATTTTATAGAGATAAGATCAAAAGCATAGTCCTTTGTCATCTCTGGGTTGATACAAAACCTTTCTTTGGTTTTGAAACCAAGGTTTTGATTCATGACCAATAATGGAGATGTAGCGTCCTGTTATATTTATTTTTGTTTATTTCAGGTACTTATTTAGCGCCGTCAATTTACGTAGTGCTTTTTACATATATATTGTACATTCACATCAGTCTCTAACCCTCAAGGGGTGTACAATCTAAGGTCCCTAACTCACAGTCATACATACACATACTAGGGCCAATTTAGATAGGAGCAATTCTCCTACCAACATGATTTTGGAGTGTGGGAGGAAACCGGAGTACCCGGAGGAAACCCACGCAAGCACAGGGAGAACATACAAACTCCAGGCAGGTGATGCGATGGTTGGGATTTGAATCAGCGACCCTAGTACTGTTAGGCGGAAGTGCCCGCATTCTAAAATAGAACACTACAAATCAATAAGAAATATTATAATCAAAATATGTCTTCCATGTCATGACTAGAAATGTTTGCGATTATGATATGTAATATTAACAGATAAATGTAAGAGGATTAATCCATGTAAAATTATCAATGCCAAAATAATGATACTGCATTTCTGTTACAGGAAATGACCTAAGAGTAACTGTTAAAGAAAGAAAACTCAAATATTTCTAAACCTTTCAGATGATAATACATTTTCCAAGAAGGAAATTTATTCTGGAAGAAGCTTTGCAACAAGAATTTCACTCATCATAGTTTTTGTTGTTCTTTTTATGTTCAATAAAGTTATTTTAACTTTACAGAGCGCTAGAAGAAGACAAGACATCTCAAGGCATCTCATAGAGGAAGAACTTATAAAACAATTGACTTTTGACTACTGATGAAATAATTCATTCATCAGATATATTGTTTTTTTTTGTGTGTACATTTTATTTTGACATGATATGTTTACCATATCAAGATGAGAACAGTTTTCACATGAACATTTGCAATCACACCCTATGTACTTTCAGAAGTGAAAAGGTTAAACCTTTGTTACAACAGAGTCACTCTAATTAGTCAGAAAATCTGTTGTTAATTAAGCTAGAGATACATTTTTCTAAGGTACATATAGAAAAACGTAGGCAAGCTTTACATTGTTATATGTATGTTTTTAAAAAAAAAAAAAAATCATTTGATATACATGTATGGATTGAAGCTAGGGAACATATGTTATGGTTAAATGTTAATAAGGTAATTTGAAAACTGTATGGATTATAGAACTGTGTGTTACACACATTTTGGAGGGAAAATATGAAACATCTATTTTTTAAGTGACATATTTTAAAGTATTGTACTATAATGTTACAGTTATACATTTATTAAGGGGATGAATTATTTGGTGAAAGGAAAGGAAAATAATAAGGGTAAAAATATTTTTATGTGATACATAACAAAAGGTTTATCAAAGAATTTGTTTTCCCATTATAGAATCAAATTGAAGATATGTTCAGATCAATTATCTTAAGATCCAAAAACGCATGAATGGATACGAAAGTGACGAGAATGTGTATAAATGGATTAAGATAAGGAAAATGATTAAGATTCGATAAAATCGATCATTTTGAGAGGGAAATGTTAGAAGCTTTCCTTAACCTAATATCTAATATCTTCTTATTAACAGTACTAACATAAGTATGAATGAGTTGGATCTTAATAGAATAATTGAGTTATTATATTTATATTTGTTCTAGATTGGGAAAAGTAAGTAATTAGACTTCATAGTCTGTGAATATACATATGAACATATATCTTGGGTTTTTCCTTTACATTCAAGCCACATATGAGAGCAATTAGCTATACCTTCCCCCATCCTCCCCCATCTATGTAAGAGATAAAGTTACACTCAGACTTTGAGAGAAGTAGATTGGAGGTTTTGTTTTAATACCTCTGTTGGTGTCAATTATCTTAGTGGGACTACAAGATAATACCAACCCATTTTTAGGAGATGGTGGGGGCTGGATTGCTCTTTTAAGAGCAGAACAAAGACTTTTTAAGGACACTTTGCTAGAAGCCTTGTTGCGTTACACACTACACACACACACATATACATATATACAATCTTATTATCAAGAACTTAACTATATTTTTTGGACATTATTTAAACATTCTGTATGCCAATATTTTATTTCAAATTTTATGCAACATTATTATTAAATCATCTTTTTGAGTTTATGCAAGAAGTGGAAGGACTTTCTATTTGAACATTTCTCATCAATACAAGTTAATAAAATATCGAGACAATACGATATTTTACATAGTGCAAATAAAAAAAGTATCACGGACAGTACTCAATTGTTTCTGTCTCACTACATACAAATTTCAGTACAAATTTCCTATTGCTCCTACAGAAGTGGACCAAGTCCAAGAAACGTATTGAGCCACATGACTACACAAGGAAATGTATGGCTTTTAAGTGATTCTAAAGGCTTAAATTAAAAAAACAAACATGTCTATACGTACCTGCTGTGTGCAGTGGTTTTGCACAGAGCAGCCTGGATCCTCCTCTTCTCAGGTCCCCTGCCAGCGCTCCTGGCCCCTCCCTCCTGTCGGGTGCCCCCACAGCAAACAGCTTGCTATGGGGGCACCTGAGCATGCGCAATCCCCAGCTGCTGCTCCATATGTCCATACCGTGTGTCCATTCATCCTTTCACTCCCTCTCTCTTCTCATTGGCTCACTGGCTGTGATTGACAGCAATGGGGGCCAATAGCTCCTGCTGTAGTCTCAGCCAATGAAGAGAGGGAGTCCTGGGATAGCCGAGACTCCAATGCACATCGCTGGATCGAGAGGGGGTGAATATTGGGGGGGGGGCAGGAATGCTGCAGAGAGAAGGTTTTTTACCTTCATGCATAGAATGCATGAAGGTTAAAAAAACCTTGAGCCTTTACCACCACTTTAAGTCATCTGCCAATTTGCTAATATAGTATTAGGAGTGTGCTTATGAGCTATTTCACTTGTCTTATGGATGTATTGGTCAACCAGTGTATGATTACTATTTTAATGTATATAAATAAACATTTTGATATATTTTAATGGTGACATGTTGTGCCTCAAAAGTTCCAATTTCCTAACATTTTGTAGGGTAGAATATTGATATGATAGGGATGTGATATTTTCAAATGTGTAAATTTTTATTCTTATTTCATGTGAAGTCAACCATTATGGTGGTACCCCAGCTTAGAGATGAGCCACACGCTATGTGTAGTAGTAAACTGTACAGAGTTCCTTTGTGAAGCATTACATCCTGTATCACTACACACCTTCCTTGCTGTGTGTTGTATTTAGAAGGGACACTGCTGAGCCCATGCCCTCTCCACCCATCCAGCGTATCTCAGCTACCACAATCTCAGTGACAGAATGGGGCTCTGCAATGCACATACTTCATGCGTGCACAAAATTAACTCTCGCTGCTCTCCCATACCACGCGGCCAGGCTGTGGGTCTCCATAATGTAGATTTGGTCTGGATACTTTTGGGGAACCAACCACTGGAGAGTCAGAGCACCAACCCCCTTGCTACTGGAGGGTATGTTGCCGCACCAGGTACCACACTTTATGACAGGCTGCTGCTCACTTTCCACCAGTTCTTGGTTACCTATGGCAACTTCTGCCAAGTTAATTCTTTGCAGTAGCTTTCCTCTTGTACCCCATGTGTGCTTTACAGGCTCTGTTCTTTCATATGCCAGAAACCATCAGGCACCCCTTTAGAGTAACTTCAGACCAAGCATGAAACAGTTAAGGAAACTTTTCTGAGCATTCATGAGCATGGTTCAACAGCACAGCTCACAATAAACAGACCAGCCCTGACTAACTAATGCAGGTTGCCATGCTCATACCTTCCAGGGAAGCAAAGACCATTAAGCAAAATTCCAGTATTGGTAGGTTCCTAGTCCAGGAACAATCCCAGAAGGAGGATCCAAAAGGGGGCCATGTGCTCCAGTAAGGCTTACATGTTGCAGCAGTTCTTCCTCTGAAATCCCATGTCAAAGAGAAGCTTTGGGCCCTCCCCTTGTATTTATGTGGCCTACAACAGGGGGCAGGACCCAGAAAGCCTTGGAAAGAATCTAGACACAGTCAACCTCTTCCCATCCTGAGCAGCCTGAATGAGCTACATAGCTGCACAGTGCATTTGAGGCAACAGCAGAAATGCATTTATTGATAGCCTACAAGTAATTGCTTACAAGGATGCTTCTTGTCAGTGCATGGCCTGATTGGCTTCCTGTACTGTTTATTTCTCGCATGTTGCAGCTTACATAGTTTTACGTTGAAAAATAAATTTATTGATGTACTAATGATTACAGAGCTGCATTAATTTGTGTATATTCTATCTGTCTACGACATATCTTCTGGCTTTAATGTACACTGCTCAAAAACATTAAAGGCAGGGCCGGACTGGCCATTTGGAAACTCGGGCACTGCCTGAGGGCCCGGGGTCAGTAGGGGGCCCCATGAGATGCCCCTGATACCTTTATCATAGGCTTTTTTGAGTTTGGGCAAGGACACAGGGGCCCCATGATCCCCTATTGTCCGGGGGCCCCATGAGTTGTCAGTTTACCCCTGATTAAAGGAACACTTTTTAATCAGAGTATAGCATCAACACAATGAAACTCCTGGGATATTGATCTGGTCAGTAAAGTAGCAGAGGGGGTTGTTAATCAGTTTCAGCTGCTTTGGTGTTAATGAAATTAACAACAGGTGCACTAGATGGCCAACAATGAGATGAACCCCAAAACAGGAATGGAGGCCACTGTCTTTTTTTTCCCTACTCATCTTTTCTGACTGTTTTTCACTAGTTCTGCATTTGGCTAGAATCAGTGTCACTAATGGTAGCATGTGGCGATACCTGGACATTACAGAGGTTGCACAGGCAGTCCAACTCCTCCAGGATGGCACATCAATATGTGCCATTGCCAGAAGGTTTGCTGTGTCTCAAGAGCATGGAGGAGATTCCAGGAGACAGGCAGTTACTCTAGGAAAGCTGGACAGGGCCGTAGAAGGTCCTTAACCCATCAGCAGGACCTGTATCAGCTCCTTTGTGCAAGGAGGAACAGGATGAACACTGCCAGAGCCCTACAAAATGACCTCCAGCAGGCCACTGGTGTGAATGTCTCGACCAATCAGAAACAGACTTCATGATGGTGGCCTGAGGGCCTGATGTTCTCTAGTGGGCCTAGTGCTTACTGCCCAACACCATAGAGCTCGACTGGCCTTTGCCACTGAACACCAGAATTGGCAGGTCCACCACTGGTGCCCTGTGCTTTTCACAGAAGAGAGCAGGTTCACCCTGAGCAAATGTGACAGACATGAAAGGGTCTGGAGAAGCCGTGGAGAACATAATGCTGCCTGTAACATCGTTCAGCATGACCATTTTGGTGGTGGGTCAGTGATGTTCTAAGGAGGCATATCCATGGAGGGACACACAGACCTCTGCAGGCTAGACAATGGAACCCTGACTGCCATTAGGTATCAGGATTTAATCCTTGGACCCATTGTCAGACCCTACACTGGTGCAGTGGGTCCTGGATTCCCCGTGGTGCACAACAATGCCCGGCCTCATGTGGAGAGAGTACACAGGCAGTTCCTGGAGGATGAAGGAATTGATCCTATTGAATGGCCCCACACTTGCCTGACCTAAATCCAATAGAACACCTCTGGGATATCATGTTTTGGTCCATCCGAGTTGCACCTCAGACTATCCAGGAGCACGGTGATGCCCTGGTCCAGATCTGGGAGGAAATATCCCAGGACACCATCCGTCGTCTCATTAGGAGCATGCTCCAATGTTGTCAGTCATGCATACAAGCACATGGAGGTCATGCAAACTACTGAGTACCATTTTGAGTTGCTGTAATGAAATTTCAGCAAAATGGACTAGCCTGCTGCATAATTCTTTCACTTTGATTTTCGGGGTGTCTTTGAATTCAGTCCTCTGTAGATTGAACATTTTCATTTCCATCAAACGATGGGGCATCCTTACATTCCTAACACATTATCCAGTCCATATCAGTCCATATCAGTATAGATAGTCTGCGTATATTTTCCCTATTGAGATCTGATGTGTTTTAAAAGCGTTCCTTTAATTTTTTTGAGCAGCATATATGCTCATGCAGTGTGTGGCCACCACTGGATATGTGAAAGTGGAAAAACTGTAAAACAATTGGTCCACATTAAAAGAATAAATAGGAGGTAATGGCAGTGGTTTGCTTTGTTGAGGCATCTGCTGTATGTATATCCAATCTCTAATATAGTATTCATGCTGTTAGATTTATTACCTTCAGGATTAGTATATAATTTTTTCAGTTTTCCCCAGTGAAGCCCCTTCACTGCTCCACCCAGTACATACTCTCTATCATTAATTTTTCAGCTGCTGGTTTAATCTTCTATCAGCACAACCATATGTTAACCCTATGGAGACAGCTGCATTTTAGTTAAAAGTTTAAGAGCTTGCTGTTTCATCATGCAAGTCTGTGTGTATAAGATAGGGTGGATTAAAGCTGGTTGAGTCATGTTGTATGTAACCAAGAAATGCACTTCTTATTAAAATTCAAATTTTATGGGCCAGATTACTTTTTCGCCAATGTTTAGGATTCGTTGATATTCTTGAATTTACAATCCTTTTAGCAGTGAGTGAAAGCAACCCATTAGCTGTCCTAATAGCCTTGTTCATTGCATGTAAAAAATATGTTAGTTCTATTGAACCCGTTTCTGGGGTCTTAGCACTTGCTTTTGGTGGCTGACCTGTATGTCCCCCTAGAGATGGGTAAGGTAAATATGCCTGGAATGTGATGCTGCCTGATCACGGTTCCCTCAACCCCTTTGTGCCTAAAGGTAAAACAAATGTTAATGCCTAAGCACAATTTTGAAACTTTGACATGTGTTAGTAAAACCGTACATATCATTACAACTACTTTGTGCATCCATGTGGATTATATCTTGTTTTTTCAGGACAAATTGGGCTCTCATTTGGTGGTAAATGGTACTGGATATCTCCCTAATTTATTTTGCATTATCAAAGGAAAACTGACCCAAAATAGTAAAAAAAAATGTTTTAAATTTAGCTGTATATTTCTTGCTACTGCCATAACCTACCACCAAAGAACAACCCAAAATAAATTCTCCTGCTACTGACGATAGCAGCAATACCACATATGTGTATGTTAGTTGTTGTAGTACAGCCCATAGTGCTCATTTTGCTTTTTTTTTTTTAATCCTACCTAAAACACACTGACACTGGCACTAACTGACACTAATACTAATTAAATTTTTTTTTAATTCTGCCCAAAAGAAATACTGACCCTGACCTTTGACCCAGGCCTTGAACCAAACACTAACCCTGGCATAAACCTTGATCTAGGTTTTTTTAATTTTTATTTTAATATATTATTCTTATTTTTTGTTGTTTTGTTTTTTTTTATCTCTGCAAGGAAAGAGAGAGAGAGAGAGAGACAATGTATCTCTCTCCTCCATTCAGAGAGAGAAAACACGGGGACATACTTCACAGTGACTGATCACTGTAATAATCTATTAGAGGTTATCACAGCGATCAGGAAACTCCCGATACTGGGAGTTCAGGGTCCCAATCATTAGTATGGGACCCAGGGCTCTCTATGAGTCCCCAATCTCTGTGCTAGGAGTGCGCTGTGTGACACTGTCCCAGCACAAAGACAGGTACGCAAAAATGCAGCCCCACAGAAAAAAGCCCAGTCCGGGGGGGGCTCATATTTACTATTTACATATGCTGGGCTCCAAGGGGTTAATGGGTTCATTGATAACATGAACATGCAGTAATATAGTTGCCAAGTGTTAGAGTGGAAAGTTAAATGGTAAGGGCTCATTTTAGAGGTTAGGTTAAGGGTTGTGGAGGTTACATGTTAAGGTCACATGTTAAAGCTCAACTCCAGCTGGCCCCTATTAAGTCCTCACCCCATATCTACCCCCCCCCCCCAGGAACTGTCGAAAATAATTTTAGAGAAGTTTAGAGAGTTCATGTAGTATATTGTCCCATTTTACTATGTTAAATGCCTATTTTAGGGTTTAGGGTTTGGGAGGTTTCATGTTAAGGAACAAGTGAGCAGTTAAAACCCAACTCCAATTATTAAGTCTTCACCTCACCTCTGCCTCTTAGGAATCCTTCTCCACAATTAATGAGAAGACCTCTCAGTTTGATTCTTATTAATGTGTTCCATTCCCCAGGGGCCAAAGTTCATGTAGTATTTTGCCCCATCCTCCTATGTGCTGTCTAAGGCTAATTGTGAGGTTGGATAGGCCCTCCATACCTTCCACAGTCATTCAAAAACACAGAGGTGGCTGCTTTGACAAATGGCACTTTTCTCTATCTGAAAGCACTTGCCTGTTTGTCTGGAACATTTTATCTAATACATCCACTCCTTCTGCATTCCTTGTGAAGAGCTTGGCTTGGGTAAGTTCTTGAAGATGGAGAAAAAAGTATCTGTCACATTGGTCATCAGCCGTCTCCTTGCTAGCTGCGTTGTCGGACTGGCATGGTAAAGGAGGGGCATGCTGTCCAACCTCACAGCTAGCCTTAGACCACATATAGGAAGATGGGACAAATTACTATTTGTACTTTGTCCCCTGGGGAATAGAACATATAGTAATACAGAATTGAAGTTAGACTTCTCCTAAAAAGAGTGGTTAACTTCAGAATCATATACTGTGTATATGTATGTATAAGAATCTGTTTTGGTGCAGAGTCTGGGTGGTTTCAGTACTGATTCTGATGTAGAATGATGTAGCAGTATTGGTGGTCAAGGATGTGTACAGATAAGCTAGGGTTAACTTAAAGCGGAGCTCCACCCAAAAGGAAAATTGAGCCGTATGCCTTTGTCCCCTGCTCCCCATTAAGGATTGGCACCTTTGGGAAGCGAGGGGGTACCCAAAATTGGCAGGTACCCCCTCAAACTTCTGCTGCGAACGGAAGCGGAAGATGTATTCCCCCCTTCCTCCCCGTAGTCTTCTGGGACACGTGACAGGTCCCAGAAGACTACGGGGCCATTCATAAAGCGCATCGCTTCTCAAGCATATGCAGTGGGCACCTGGCTGTGAAGCTGCAAGCTGTCACAGCCAGGTGCCCACACTGAAAATGCCAGCGCCAGGGAGGGAAGACCGCCGGTGAAACCAGCGGTGGTGAAGACACTGCTGGAATGAGGGACAGGTAAGTGTCTGTATTTTAAGAGTCAGCAGCTACAGTTTTTGTAGCTGCTGACTTTTATTTGTTTTTTCAGGTGGAACTCCGCTTTAATTTAGGGTTAAGGTGAATCTATGAATGGAAGAGCAGGAGGACCTTTCATTTCTCCACCTGTCCTGCATACATAGAGTGCTTTTCATTTGTTTAAGCCCTTTTTTATTCATAGAAAGCTATAGTACAGCTTCTATGAATGAAGGAGGGAGGCTGAAAGAGTGAGCATAGTCAGCCCCCTTGATGAGTGCCTTTCACAGAGTAAGTGCTGGTATTGACCCCAGTAACACTGGATGAATGCAGCTGCGAGTATGGGAGGGGGGGGGGTAGAGGTCTTTGGATTTCCATTATGACAGCAGGCACCAGCACTAGAACACTTTGCATGTCCCTTGTGCTTATTTAAAAAAATGTTTTCCCTAGACCTAGGCTGTAATTGAACAGCCTATAGTCCTTTAGTAAATCAACCCCAATGCCTATATTTTCTCTTCCTCCTTATTAAGATAATTTTTGCTTCATGTTATGTGTACTTTGAAGTGAAATTACCCCTTCCAAACAAATTTGCTAGAAGGTAGATCTTTTTGTCAGCAAACAATTCGTATGTCTAGAACAACCCTTTCTCCTAGAAATATATTCCTTCGTGTATACTCCCGGCATTGGTGAAATGCGGAGAATGGAGGCAGGACGATGTAACATTTGTATGTGCATGTTGAGGACTTGCATCATCAGTGACCACCCAATGGCTGTAGATAAAGGATGCCAGGCCAGAAGAATTGGCAGAGAAGCTGGAGCGGCATGGTGATAATAGAGGTGTTAGCGGTGCAGGAGGGAAAACCCATGTGTAAGAGCTGCCATGACAAATCCAAATTACTGTGCCACTTTAAGAATATTTTCATCTTTACAGCACATCCTTATATTCATTATTTTTTTATAATCAGTTATGTCACTTATGGTTATAATGCATAAAAATCGCTACAAACTAATCCTCTTTTCAGTGCTCCCTTTGGGCTTGAGCAGGATTATTTATTATAAAACGGTGCCTTACTGACATCTTGATGTATTTTTTCATGTTGTCTATTATCAGCGACAAAGTGGAAAAAAATGATTTAACTGTAAGGAAAGTGCTGCTCTCTCAGCCAGGATCCCAGATAACCAGCAAAGGAAGACTGAATTTTATCAGCCTTGCTCTAAGATCACCCAATAACTGAGAAGGACTCCAAGACCAAACATTATCTTGCTTCCCAAGCCTTCCAGCCATGCTTACATCCATTTGTTTGCATGCTGCCAGGCGCTGTCAGTGTCACATCTCCGCATGTAGCAGAGTGCTTGCTGTCCTGCTGGCTCCAGCATGGCTAGGAGACATGCTTGTAATTGTCAAGTTTTTATATCTTATAAAGCAATTACTGGTCTTCTGCCCTGCATGGATTTCTTAAAAAGAACTTGAAAAATATGCTTATAGGATTTGCAGAAAATGAATGCATTTTATTACATTAAAAATGGTAGTGACAAAAACAGTTTAAGGTGAAAGATATAATAATGTTTTTTGATCCATTTTCTCTACATATTATGTTTGCACGTTTATAAAATATCTTCTATCAGTTTTAATTATTTGGATATCATAGTTTTTGCAAATGGAAACTTGTTATAAGGTACGTCTATGACACCCAGTTTATAAACCTTGCTGAGTTTTTTTTATAGAACACCCACATGAAAGAATATGCTTTTTCGGAAGCCTTTGTGTGTTTGATTAGTTATAGCTGATGGTCTTGCCTGGAAACTTCAGGTTCCAGGTTACTGAGTCTTTACTAAAATAGTTAAAATCCCCTGAATTCCTATTCCATTGAGTTAAATAAAGCACAGCGAGTGTGACAAATTTCTTTGAGCCACGCACACTGTATTGTAAGTCAATGTGCCACAAAGGAGAGAGGATGAGGGGATCAGGATTAGCAAGCATCAGGCTGGTGAGGATTCAAGAGCGGGAAGAGAGGAGGGTGGACACAGTGATCTTGGGATGAAGAGAATTGATGGCGTGCACTTGTGACATCATTAACCTATCAAGGCCACATCATAGGTCAATGATGTCAGCTACATAGTGCCATTGAAAAAAGATACACATTCATCTAGTTCACCCAATAGAAATAAATAAGTAAATAAATAGATTAAATAAATAGAAAACCACCATATACAGAATCCTATACCTACAGTTGATCCAGGAAGGCAAATAATCCTATAAAGCATGGGGAGTCATGAGCATCCCTGCCCCTTTGTGTATGTGCAGCTGCAAAGCAGGGAATTCCCTGGCCACACTGATTGGCCCAGCACTGACAGCTTGGAAAAACATGGGTTCAGATGAAACCCAAGCTCCTTCCTAGTCAATAAATGTAATGATAGTATCTGGTATGTGAAATCCTTTTTATATGATTTCTAATATAACTTTTTCCATATTTACAGTATATACCTGTATGTTGACCAAGCATGTGCCCATAATTCTATGAATATCAAGTTTGGGTGGGAGACAGCGCTGGACTGGTGGCAGGTTTCTATGTGGAGAGAATAGGGAGGATCACTTCCATTGGGTTGTATCCCAATTGTAGGTGGTAGGTTATAGGCTGCTACCATTCTGATAATGACAATGAGGTAGTTACCTCAGGGATTGAAGAGGAGTGCTCTTCTCCAATCACCCAAGCATAATTTTATGAGGGTTGAACAGTCTGCACATATTAATGTTAATACTTACCTACTGTATGTTTCCTATAGTGAAATCTGGGGTTCATAGGGATCCCATGAAGATAGGGTTGAGCAAAACTCAGATTTTCAATTCCCCAAAATTTCAGAAAATCAGAAGAGTACATCAAGATTTCAACATGTTGGCAAAATGCTTTGGAGTCAATGGAGAAGGCAAAATTAAAGTAGTATATTGTGTATATTAAGTGAGCAGTGAACATTAAATGGCTCCTGAAGGTTACGGAAGTTGGTTCAGCCATCCTAGACCTGTACTTGTGCCAAAAAAAAAAGTCCCTTGTTAGCTTTTTGTAGCACCCTCTAGTGCGCTACTAGAAAAGTGTAGTGTATCATAGGTAAAATCATGGTAGTTATATGAGTCTGTGATTGAGGTCGGGTTATTGCAGGTCAGCTGAATGACTCAACAGGTTGTGGCTATTTTGCCTCCTTCTCACTCTGCAGGACCATAGTACCTTCCAGAAGTTAGTAGGTAGGAAGGGGTGTAGGCCTAATCAGCATATTCATGGGGGTCTGACCATTCGAAGGTTTGGAGGCCTTGGTAGAGTGGTGGACTGGCCTATAAATATGGGAGAGTCAGGCTGACAGAGGAGTGGAAGAGAGAATGCCAAGGAGACTGTCAGTACCTAGAAAGGGTCCACTAGGTTTTGGGGGGTAGTCCTTAAGCTGGGTTTGGAATGGCTCAGGAGGATACATTCTGCAGAGAGGCGTGAATGGGATCAAGGCCTGGAGCAGCGGGGAGCAAAGAGGACAGTGTGAGTACAGCAGCACACTTTGGGATCTAAAAGGGGAAAGACTGCAAGCTTTCTAAGGACAGCACTGGGCTCAATCCTTACTCCCGGGAGATCTTCCGAGAAGCCAGGAGGGCTGGTAGTGCTTGCAGGCTGTGGAACCGGGAGCAGCTCTATAAGGGGAGAGAAGATGTCTCTGCATGTAGCTACAAGAAGAAAAGTGTTTTTTAAGGGCTGCTAAATCCTCACCGGTAAAGGGCAGTTGCTACTGATCCTCAACTACTGACGGCTTTCGGGAAAAGAACAGTCCAGGAACTGCCTTTGTACATAGGAGGAAAGTGTCCCCCTTTCAATGTTTGAAGCCAAACTGGGCATCTCATAATCCCTATTCCCAATTCAAGTTGATTTCCACTAATAAAATAACAAAACCAAGCCATGGGCTGGTCATTTTCTTTCGATGCAAGTTGGTACCAGAAATACTTGTTGCCTGGCTGTGCGGAGAGAGGATTAAGGATACCCACAACACAGCAGCCCTCAGGGTAGCGCTACACTATTTTTTTGTGTTCTTTCATTAAAAGATGAAAACAGACAGAGAAAAAAAGTAAAATAAAACTTCTAAAGCAACAGTTTTCAAAAACCTATCAAATACACACACATAAAAAAAAACAAAAACAAACAGCACTAAACAAAGCAAACTGCTCTGAAAATCTACCCACAAAAAACCCTTAATACATTTTAGGAAAAGAGATTATTTCTTTAAGCAAATTTTGACTAAACAGCTCAATGAGTGAACCTATAAGTTCCTGCTTTGATAAAATGTTATTTATGATGATTTTGGTAATTGTACAGCAACATTATTTCACTCCGCACTTCTCTAATTATGAACCTTTTTTCCTCAGATCATGTCCTAGTATACTCGACCCGACTGTTGATACTGATGGGGCTTCCACTGTATAGTTTCTACTGTCTTAAGAAGATAGAAAAAAAATCCCTGTATACATTATTATTATTATACAGTATTTATAAAGCGCCAACAGTTCACTCAGCGCTGTACATTACAATGGGGGGCAGAACATGCAACAGTACAGTAACAATACAATACGATACACGAGGGGTTCGAGGGCCCTGCTCTTTCGAGCTTACAATCACATGTGATGATCCATGGACAACTGTGGCTTCTGTCAGCCTGTCATTGCTTTGTACAGGCTGAGAGGTGACAGCTGTCTGGAACCATCTGTGATTTAAACCACAAGTATCCACAGATTCTTACCACAGGAATGCACTGCTAGACTGAAAGTCCCCAGTGCGGATGAGGACTTGTACGGTGAAACCTGTAGGAGATTTAAGTGATTCAGTTCATCTACTTATATTTGTTTGGATTCTCTTTAAACCTTACTCCATCCAATGTTTTTTTCTTTGGATTTGGATATAAAAATTTTTGTCAAGTTTTTATTACTTTCTGTGACCCCATGAGAAAGATTTACCATCAGTTCTAGTTTCTATTCCTGTGAAGCCCATAAAAGAAAAGAGGGGTGTCGTTATCACCTGGCCAAGAAGATGCACACAGCATAAGATGTTCTTATGATTTCCCATGCTACTTAAATGCTGTTTTCGTTTAGATCAGGGGTCTCCAAACTTCCTAAGCAAAGGGACAGTTTACTGTCATTTAGACATTAGGAGGACCGGGTGACCAGCCCAATGGAAGTAGAAAATGCCCTGGCATCAATGGGCATAAACAATACCTCATCATTTGTTTGAATGGAAGGAATTCCCATTGTTTGTATCAATTGGAAGAATAGTGCCCCATTAATGGTGTCAGTGGGAGGAATGGTGCCACTTCAAAGGTGTCAGTTGGTGGAATAGTGCTCCAAGCAGGGCCGGACTAACCATTTGGAAACTCAGGCACTGCCCGAGGGTCCGGGGTCAGTAGGGGGCCCCATGAGATGCCCCTGGTACGTTTTTCACAGGCTTTTTTGAGTTTGGGCAAGGACACAGGGGCCCCATGATCCCCTATTGCCCAGGGGCCCCATGAGTTGTCAGTCTGCCCCTGGCTCCAAGGGCTAGAAAAAGGCAAGTCAAGGGCCACATTCGACCCCCAGGCCATAGTTTGGAGACCACTAGTTTAGATCTATATTGCTGAGATTTACCATCACTCCCTGTCATGACAGATGGCAAAGAGAAATCTCCACAATGGGGAAACAGGCAGCAATAAAAACTTTATCTTAATATGGCCAAATCCTTATATAATCTATCCAAAACATAAAGAGACATTGTCCCTTTGCTCATCAAGGGCAAATTGCAGTGTCTCTACAAAGGGCTCCCAACCCCCTTAAGCTCATCTTACCATTGCTCTCTTGCAGCTCCTTGTTCCTCTTTAACTGGAACTCAAATTGGCTGTGTTAGCAACCTAGAAGATCCCTTGGTCATTTGACACTGCTTGGGTATAACAGTTGACTGCTAGGCCCAGGCACCATCACAGGGGAGCAGGTCAAATCCTTCCCCATACCCAGACATGCTGGGTATTGTTGCCAGCTGCAAAGGAGCAAGTGAGCACAAGTGTTTGGCTTCAAATGCTGCTTAGACCCATTCTGTCTGGGCAGTATGGTCACCTGCTGACGTGGCACTATCCACAGGCAGCTTAAAGTGTTACTAAACCCAGGACCCTGCATTCACTATATCTGGTCTCCCACAGTACACAGAACATTGGAAGTGCAATTATTTTAGAAAATATAAACTGCTCAATACCTTTTCTCATCAGCAGTTAGAACAGTCTTGTGATTTCTATCAGTGTCCAGCAAAGCACACGTTAAAGCTTGTAGGAGGAGTTTTCATTCTGCTCCATGAAGATGCAGAACTCCATAACTCTGTCTGGACAGTGCTGATTGGCCCTGTGCTGATCACATGCACTCTCCCAAGAAAAAATAAGAAACCTCTCCAGCAATACACACTAAATTGAGCATGTGCAGAATGTCTACAGTTCAGTCTGTCTTATCAGGAGATAATATGTGGACATTTGAAAAAGAGGAGGAGCAGAGAAGACAGTATCAAACAGCCTTTTTACACAAGGATTAACCCCTTAGGTACCACAGTGAGTATAACAAGCATGCTTTGCTGCATATACAGACTGATATTACTGGTGTGGGTTTAGTAACACTTTAACTCTTCAATAAGACACAGAAGTTCAATAAGATTTACTTCAACTAAATTGCAGTACAGAGCATGTTTTCCCAATCTTTTGAAGTGTAAGAAGACTTGATTTTGCTAAGCCCTGTCTCAGTCTAACATTGACTAAGGGAGCATGGAAGACAAAGGGAGGGTCTAGCTAGGTCTAAACTAACTAGCATTAAACAGGAGAGAAGTACAGAGGGAGATACCAAATCACATCAGTAAACAAGTTGTAGTAGCTATGAACTGCCATTAGATATCAGCATACTACAGAAAAATAAAATCTGATGCAGTTCAATTCAACACAGAAAAACAGTGGGACAGAACAGCAAGTAAGGAGAGTATAAGGGGTTTGGGGGATGCCCTTTGGAGAGACACCGTCATTATGCCCCCCCTGCAGAAGATATGTTGAGATGTTTTATGGGCTTTTATGAGTTTATTTTTACACAATTCTATATAGAAGCGCCTTTTTGTCTGTTTATTATTTACTTAACAAAAAAAATATTTTTTGTTGTTTTATTTTTAATAAAAAATATATTTTTTATTAAAAGTACTCTTTTATTCCTGATCATAATAATAACAACGAAAGAAAAAATGTACAAAATGGTTAGATATTCCCTTTAAGATTTATTTTCAAAGTAATCACAACACAAAGGCTCTTACAGCAAATATATTCAGTCTGAAGGCTACCATCATCCATATAACAATGCCTTTTGTGAAGCTCCTGCTGTGACCTCTTGCCAAGAGATCTATCGCAGAGGTCAACCGACTGACACCTTCAGGCATCCCGGCCTGTGAGTCACCTACAAAAAAAAAGAGCCTTTAGGAAACTCCTGCTGGGACCTCCACAGAGAAAAAGGTTCTTCCTCTAGAGAATATGCAGTTTTCACTCAGATATTCTGACAAAAAGGTCAATTTGGCATTAGTCGAAGCCTTTCTGCACAGAACAGGCCTGAACGGAGCCCCCGGGATCCAGCAGTGCACCGAGGCTGCTATTGTAAGTCTGGTGTGATTTGTGTTGACACATCTGAGCTTTCATTATATACACAAGGCTTTATTCCTGCAGTGTAAAAAAAGCCAATGAGCAGGCTAATATTCCAGTGGAACTCTCTTAACCCCTTAGCAAATGGCACTTTAGGGCATATTCGTCAAAGGGACTTATTTATGTCATGGAGGATGAACACAAGGATGAACTTATTGTTGTGCCCAAAGCCAAATTCTTAGAGCAGGCTGCCCACGCAATGATTAAAACTGGAAATAAGCAGCAAATTAGCATGTGTGCTTTGACATAAAGGATCAGAGGGTTCAGCAAGTAAAATTGTGGCAAGTTGGCAATTGTTTACTATTTACTTCATTTAGATATTCAAAGTTTCAGTTTTACCTTCAAGATGGCTGCCTTTAGTCCCGTCAGAAGACACTAGTGTTCATCAAGCCTTAACACAAGTCCCGTAGTGCATTCTGTCATGATTTTGTTCACATTGACTGCTCAAGCCCTGAAGAAGAGGGAGGCTCTTTTCCCCTGAAACACAATGTATTTGATGCTCTTGTAGCACCTTCTTAGCATAGGATACTAGGCAAAATTAGTTTATGGTCCTTTCTGTAGTCAAGGGAGCAGTTATTGTTTGTTCTGGTTTGTTCAAGATTTCAATCTATCCAGTCCCCAGAGAGAAGTGTCCGGAAGGTGACTGGGGAGATGATAAATAGTCTGAAGCTCTGGTGAGATTGTTCTCTCTGCTCAGGAGGGTTCCAAGCCTTGGGGGGAGGGGGCTCTCCTGCCCCTCTGAGGTATCCGGTGGACTGTGTAGCTGCTGTTGAGATCTTAGCAGTCTCATTGCTAAGGGCCTAGAGTGATATTCCCGAGGAGCTGGCTGTGGGACTTCACCATGGGGATCGGGTCTGGAGAAGGATGGTCTCTCTCAGTGGATTGTGTCTGGAGGAAGGTGGACGTTGTTCAGCTGTCCTGGAGACTTGTAAGTACTGACCCTGAACTGAAACCTGATGACTGTGTAAGCTTTTGGGATATAAGTGCCGGAGGTGGTTTTGACTGAGTTGGCTCTCACAGGATCTGAGTGTACTGGCCATTCCCCTGTCTTCAGCAGAATCCTGGTGGATGAGCCTAGAGAAGAGTGTCCTCCTGTTTACTGGGCAGCATTTTTGGAGTACTCCATGCCCAACACCTCCCCTGTTTATAGTTATTTAAGCAATACATTTCAAAAATATATCCCCTAGACTGAGGTATTGGAGCCGGAGTGTATGGCCTGGTGCTTTTGGTGGTTGGCCTCTGTACTATTAGAGAAGAAACAGTTATTACCATTGACCCTGTGGGGATAGCACTACACTCTTAGCTATTAAATGTTTCAAAAAGTCTTTCAAGTGAGATGAGCTTTTGTACCAGGAGCTCCTTAGCACACATCCAAGTATTCAAGATGTCCATGCAGGGTGCATTCGTTTTTTGGGCAAAGAGTCAGGTGCTTCAAGTTTTTGATGCAGTGCCTAGAATAAGTGAAAATTGGAAAGCTTCGCTGTCACCGAATTCTAAAATGTCCTTTATGCACTTTCATAAATTCAACATGTGGGCAAACAGGTACACTTCAATGCTCAGTCTCCACCTTACATATACTACCCTTTTCTTTGCTCCCTGCTTCTACATTGACTATTGAGAATTGCCAGGTACATCTTGTATGTGGATAGTGATAGTGTCACTTCTTCTATGTTACAGCTGTTCAATGATTGGCACAGTGCAGTCACATGATCTGGACAGGAGTCCTTATCCATATGTATGCTCCAATTTGGACCTGACTGGAGCTTACACGAGGCTTCTCCAAGCAAAAAATGGAGTGGTAAGGAAGGGGAGGGAAGACTAGTGATCTGTAGCCAGGTGTATGACCCTCCATTGTTTGTCCTAGAGTGCAGGCAGTCAGGTAAGTGTTTAATAGTATGCAGCTTCTTTGGAAGATCTAGTCCCTGCAGGAAGCACTGCTACAAGTCCTGAACTTCAGGTGGGGTGGCACCTACAGCCACTCACTTGTGTTACGAGTTCTGAGAATCATTCAGCTTCTCACCTGTGTTCCTAAGCCTCCCTCCAGTTGTTCCCCTGTGTTACCGGACCTATCCTGAACTTCACTGTGAAGGACACCATCTGTGAGGATAATTACAAGTAACTGCTAGTGTACTGTACGTTTTATTGAAGTAGTATGTAGGCAGGTGCAGATAGCTACTTGGCCACTAGGTGACTCTGTACTGGAACAATGTCTGGTTACAGCAGAGAGTGACTTCAGGTGATAGGCCAGTTTTAGGTATAGCCCTCCAGTAGTGATATCAGGGGTGAGTCAGTATCCATATATATGTCAGGTAGGAAGGAGCACAGATGCACTTGGGGCATAGGAGCTACACACCCCACACCCCACATATGTGGATATAACCAGCACACATAGGCCCTGGAGCACAGTCCTATGAGTATTAATGACTTTGGGCAGAGGAGACACTATAAGAGAGAAGACTTCTGAGGCGCTGCATATGCTTTCACTTGTGACTACTGCGGACCATCCACTGAATGTTATTGCTATCAACAAGTGCCCCCTACCAGAAACAATGTATCTCCCAGCAGCCATGAACAATAGACCCCTACCTCAATAGTAGAACCTTCCCAGCAGCAATGGACCCCACCAGCAACAACAGATCCCCCAGCAACAATATATCTTCCCAGCAACAAGAGACCTCCCACAACAATATCACCCTCCCAGCAACAATAGATCCCCCAGCAGCCAGCATAAATAGACCTTCCAGGTAAGCCCTGCATCTCTTGCCATGACATAAATTTAGTGCTGGAGGTACTGGAACTGCATTCCCCCATGTTCCTGCTGAAAAAAAGCCCTGTGAATATGTATTTCTGTAAGTTCAATTGAACGTTAAAACTTGTCATGTTTAGCAGAGGCAGCCAATCAATTTCTAATCATCCCGAAGGACTCACTTTCAACCTCAGTGAAGAGCCTAAAGGAATAGAGAGCCCCCTGGTCTGGTCAGACCAATTGAGAGATCGTTGCAAGCGACAATTAAAGATTTGGGTAATATTAGCAACTTTTGAACATAATAGTCAGCATAAAGAACAGAAGGATGAAATTCAATTTTTAACTTAAGGTCCCCTTCGACCTATAACAACACATGTCTAAGAGAAGTATTGTAAAATAAAAAATATATGAGCACTGGGTGACAACAGGTAAAATACAGGTGGGAGCAGCCAGCATGGAAGAGGAAACAACCTCAGATCCTCCAAGTGATGCCAAAGATAAAAGTACAAATGCGGCGCTCAGTATTAGTTGCAGTGTGCAGATGATATCTCACAGTGTTAGAACTTAAATAGGTATAATACATGCGGTTAAATGTGACTGTGTCACAACAGTCACATTTAACCGCATGTATTATACCTATTTAAGTTCTAACACTGTGAGATATCATCTGCACACTGCAACTAATACTGAGCGCCGCATTTGTACTTTTATCTTTGGCAACACGTCTAACATTTAACCTGACCCTAAAACCAACTCTAACACTTTATTTAAACTCCTGAAGTGAGTCCTTTGGCTGCAGATGGGCTTTAACTAAGCCCTAATACTAACATAACCCTTTCTGCAATCTGGTCACCTAATCCTCTGCCAGGATGCCAGGACATTTAAAGACCAAATGTGGGCCAAGATGTTATAAAAAAAAAAGCAGCTCATGCTGAACTATGGAGCTGTCCCCTTTAATGCCTCTTTTTTGCAAGATTTTTTCAGTCTTGACTCAAAATAAAAGACTCTGCTGTGAAGGCAGGGCATTGTGACCTTGCTGGCCTTCCTCCATCCTCCTGGAATGCCCAGCCCTGGAAAAAAGACTTTCCATGACCAGACTGAAGATTTCAGAAAGGGTATGTATTAAAAGAAAAAAAAACAAATGAGAATTAAGCAAATAGTGTTCACAAGGGGGGATAGGGGAATTAATCTGTGATGTAAGTCAAACTACAACCCTAATTATAATACAAACCCCATATTTGACTAATTGCTACAACGCATTTACACCCACCCACCCAATTTACAAAATAGGGCTGTAATGCAAAAAACCACTGGACAGTTGACCCTAGTCAGATGATATCTAAATTTTAAAAACTCTACCCAACTCCCCTGCTGCTCAGGCTCTGTCACATCTGAGGGTTGACCTTGGTCACCATGCCCGGCCTTCTGCCTGGGGATTGGCCAAGTTCCCCTAAACATAAAAATCTGGGCCTTCTCCCCTCCTCTGCCCCTCTTTCATAAAGTTCTCTCAGTTTCTGTAAGGGTGGCAGGGCTCCAGAAACCCTGACCTGAAGAGCATCCCTGCCTGTCCTGAGGTGAACTCACTACCTCACTCCCAGGATGACCCATCTCAGGCTGCTACCCAGCCTCTGACTAACAAACAACAAAACCTAGCTACCTAGAGGGTGCTACATTTAATAACATTAATTTACAATATGGCTTGTGTAGCAATTGTATGCTGTGCGCTATACTTTTTTATTTGCTATTTTTTTCCACGAAAGTGGAGTTATCCTTTAAGGCAGACTTTTCTCCCTTTACCTAACATTTAGATCAGCATGCATCTCTGCAAGATGTTTTTGTGCTACTTACCTTTTGGTTTTCCAAATACCTGGTTTCCCTGAAGGCCTCAGTCGCACAGATGCCCCCTGTGAAGTGAAGGCCACCATTGCCTTCAGGGAAATCTCATACCTGAACTGTGACCTTTCACAGTATTGTCATGCTGTATATGCTCGAGATGAAATGCATAATGTCATGTGCCTCATTTCACGCATGTGCCTTGGAAATTACATTAATTTGCTTGTAAAAAAAATCTTCCTAAGGTTTCGCAAGATCAAGGGGGGAAGGTTTTTTTTTTTATTGCAACAGATGTACAGTATGTATTGTCGCACAGCGCATGCACAAGTTGAAGCACATGATGCCAGTATGCTCAGTATAAAGTAGAGTTTTCAACATGATGGTGCAGGAACGGGGACCCAGTTAGCACAGAGGCAGGACAAAAATAGATAAAATGAAGCCACAAGTGCATAGGTAAGTATATGGTTGTTTATTTCTCCCTATACAGTACTTCCAAGTATAGTACTTCCTATACAGTACTTCCCTATAGCGTAGGGAAGAGGGGAGCTCTTTAAGGATGTACCTATGGCGCAAAGTCAAAAAAAGAGCTGTTTTAGCAGCCACTTTGAAAGTGGAAGAAAGCCTAACAATAACTGTTCCTGAACACGTTCCCTTCCCTTCATCCTACCTATCCTGCATACCCTGCATAAAAATGATCTGTGTATTTACCTATTTTTAATCTGGTCTGGTCATGTGATCCTGCAGCTCTGGCTTTCCCGTGCAAGAGAGTGGCTGCTGCAGGGGGGAGTAGGGAGCTTCGACAATGGTTGGCCCATGAGTGACGTCATAATGCATGGAATCCCTTAATCAGGGCTGCAAGATCATTTGACTAGACCAGATTTAAAAAGGTAAGTGCATAGATCTTTTTTTTATACAGGATATACAGCATACAGTAGGTAGGGGAGGGAATGTTTTTAAGAATAGTTAGCATTAGGCTTTTTTTTCCACTTTACGCTATAACCGTTTATACTGTAGATTTCACTGCAAATATCACAGCTGTAACCCAGTTGGTCACTATGTGTGACATCCAAATATTTCCTTGGATCCATGTGTTATAATGGAGTTAAAATGTGTGTATTTCTTTTTGCGCAAAGCATGTTCCTAGTAGCCCTGTGGAGCTGAAGATATATATCAACGTACAAATGTAGTTGTCAGGTTCAGGAGACTGGCCTTGTCAGCGGGAAGTGATAGCTATAGATGTGTCAAGCCTTCAGAGTATCTCCCAGCACAACAGAAGAAGCTTTATGCTGGCAATTTCATGAGCAGGACCGTCAGTCTTGCTAATAAGCACTAAAGCTTTTTTCCCCCTCTGTACCAATGCTCCAGGCATCCTGCTGCTATGCGTGGTTTGTGTGGCAAGATTGGTGTCATTAGTGAAGGGGCATTAGATAATGGGCATAAGGCCATGTAGTATGAATAACCTTCCCGTAGTAATTGTGTGCGAAGTCCATTCTGAATATAGCCAATTTAAATCAGATGATGGAGTGGATGGATTTCTTTTTAAAATGTGTTGTTGTTCCAGGCTTGATTTTATCATCTTGTTCTTATCAGAGCTGCAAACTACTTTCACAGGCTGTTCTCTCTTTATACAAAACTTGAAATAAAGCTAGCTTAAAGTGGAACTATGCTTAAGACACAAAAAAATCTTTTAAATATACCAAATAGACAGTTCATGTGCACCAAATTCCTTATATTTCCTTGAAAATATAGCAGTGATATCACCACAATGCTGTACGTAGCCTGTTCAGAAAGCAGAGCTGTGGGAGGGACCAGCAGCCTTCACCCAGTACAGGCTGCCTGCAGAAATCTATGGGAGGGGCGGAGACTAGACCAGTCACCCTGCACAAGGAAAGACAGCAGTAGTGACTGGTCTTTATTACAGGAAGTTCCTGCACAAAGGCAAAGGATTACACTGGACAGGTCTGAAAAACCCCCACAAAGCTCTCCAAATATCGAGGAAGAATACACATGACTCTTGCATTAGGAAACATTTGTCTATCCCAGAGTTCAGCTTTAAAACTCACACATCCGATGAATAAATAAGGCACATGTCAATATTACCATATTAAATTATTACTGTCAATAAAATTTTAGCTTTTGCCTACTTTTAAAAATTTGCTGTTTTCCAGCTCCCAGCCTAGATCTTGTGGCTACTGGCTTCCAAATGTAGCACCCTCCTAACTAGGCTGCTAGGTAAATTTAGTTTTTTGACTCCTTCTGTAATCAAGGAAGCAGAGATTGGTCTGGTCTGTTCAGGGTTTCACAGGTTGAGAATTTGACTGCTGTCCCCACTAGAAGATGTTTCTAGAGCTTAGTGAGGGAAAATTCAATTAACCAGCCAGAATATTACTTACGTCCTAGCTAATCTCTGAGGAGGTGTGCCCAGATGGTGGCTAGGCCGCTGGTAATTAGTCTGAAGCCCTAGAGAGACTGTAAGCCTCAGCAGGGAGAAGTTTCCAGCCTTAGAGGGAGCTGTTACCCCTCTGAGGCAAGCCTTGGATTGCATTGTTGTTCTCAAAAGTCTCGGGGAAGGAGACCTGGAACAGGACCTGGAACTGGCATCACCATAGGGATCTGGTGTTAAGAAGGATTTTTCTCACTCACTGGGAGGTGTCTGAAGGGGGCTGGGGGATGGCAGTTGTTCTGGGGACTTGTGAGTAATGACAGTGTACTGATTCTTAGTGACTGGTGGCCTCTGTACTGTGTGGGAAAGAACCAGTTAAATTCAGCGGCCCTTGCGGGGGTAGAACTACAGAAACATTACTATAGTGAGTCTATTGTTTCATTCAGCATACAGATACTATATCAGTGTGGAAAGGCTTCCCTCATGTACATAAATGATTGCAAATGTTGCACCCCTGACCCACAGAGGCATGTAGAAGGCCTCTGGTGGCAGATTGGTTTGGCATTTACTCCAAGTCTGAGTCCATAGTTCGTGATGGGGAAATGTAAGACATTGGGTGCCGGTCAGTTTAAGGATCTTCAGAGGTTTTATTCATCCATTAACAAACACGGAGAGAGGGGTAAGGGTTTCAGATACCCACAGCAACAATTACAGACTCCAGAACCATTTCTAGCTTATACAGCTCAAAGGACCTTTAAGTTGATATTAGCATCTTTGTATGTATCAGCATTCTCAGTGCATCCTCCCAAGCGAGTTACCCAGTCCCTGCAAAGATCCAGCTCCTGCCCAGCTTCTCTTACTTTTAGAATCTCTTCCTGGGACTCTTTCTTGGATCAGCATCCTCCTCTGCAAAGCAGGACAGCTTCTGGCCCAAATGAGGCCTTCACTGAGCACATCCCAGACCCTCTCTAGGCAGCAGACCTAGAAGGACAGGCAACTGACAGCACTCCTCCCCCAGCCTGGTGGGAAATGACTGCTCCTCCAAGGTGACCAAAATATTTATGCCTTTCTCCAGCACGCACCACTGGCAACAAAATTCCCAATGCTTGGTCAGAGAAGGACATACTGTAAATAGTCATACTCCAGACCTTTTGTCTTTCCCCTGTCTATTACCAGAGACAATCAATGATAGCAGGCAGGAGAAATAGATCACACTGGAGTTGTACAGGGTGGTTACACCAACTACTGTATATAGAGAAACATGTTTTTCACATATTTAGTGACATTCCATAAATTATAAAATAATATATTCAATCAGAGCAATGTGGTCATTTTCTGAAGGTTTAAATATGAAAACATATTCATAAAAATAGTTTCTGAATATTCAATCATTAGTAGAAATGGAATAGTAACAAATTGGAGACAGGGAGGGTTGATCTAAGAATAGAGAGACTAGGATAATGAGGAGACCAAAGACTAAAAATGGTCTGGTATGTAAGGACCTAGGAGTTTCAGATATAGCAATAAATGTATGTGATCAGAGGTAAGGTTGTAATGAGAAGATTTTAAGAAAGGAGATCTTGAATGAGATCTGGAGTTGGTATTCCAGGAGCAACTAGCAAGTTACTCCACCTTCTGAAATTTTCTTGTATTGTCCTGATGCACATATATTTTTATTTCCATCCTGAGCATTGTGTTCGTTTGAGTAGCCCATTTACCACAGGTACATCGTTGTCTTTTCAATTTGTTATAATTAATTTTCAAGCCTGAAATAGAACACTGGTAATAGCCTGGAGCTTGAAACAGGATATTTTTTAAATAAAGACGCCAAGAGCACTGTTTATTTTACTTTCCAATTTTCCACCTATATTTGCAAAATACATATATAGGCTAGCAGCTAAATACATAGTTAAGATATGCATATCGGAGCTGCTTTATCTGTCAAACTGTACTGCTAGTGACCTGACTTTTCTCTACTGCATTTAAGCAATAAAGCTTGGTCAGCTGTCTGCCCCCAGCCTGTGATTAGGCAGTGGAAGGACAGCAACAGCTTGCCCTATGCTCACACTACTCTCTCCTCCTGTCAGCAGGCTCCTTGTTAGCATATGTGCATACATCATACCTGATTGGCAAATACTGATAATAAACAGTAGTGGAAATCGTGCTTTGATAGCATGCTGCTAGAACTCTGATGGCCACATTCCCCTAAGCCACACTAACTTGACACCCAACAGGACTGAATCAAACCCTGAATGAATCTATAATATCCAGGAAAACCCTTGTCCCCTTCTGTGCCCCCTCAAACATCCACACCCCTACCACCTCCCCTGGTTGAGATGCTACTTACTGACATAAAAGGGGTGTGTTACTAAGAAATTTGCACACCTATTTTCCCAGTGATAGTTCATGTACACTAAAACAAATCTAACATTATTAGGCTATTTCTTTTACTAGTAAAAAGTCTATCATTGATTTAAAATGGAAAATACTGCATTTGGCCACAAGATGGCACTAAGTATAATAGGATATTTCTATGTAACTTAGTGCCATCTAGTGGCTGAATGCAGAATTTGTTTTGTTTTAAATCCATAAAAACATGGAAACAGGATAGGAAATAGCCTGCTAGCATTAATTTTTTTTGCCCAATTCACAACACTGAGTGAATGTACATGCACTTTTACTGGGCTATTGCTATGGAAATTTTTAAAAATACGCTCCATAATATACATCCTGTAATTTGATTTATTCTTTGACATGTTTTGGAGCCACGCAGGACCCCGTCATCATGCCTGTGGAAGGGGTCCTGAAAGGTTCCAAAACATTGCTATCTTTTGCTGTGATGTGATCAATCAAGTGTTGCACCCTTTTATGGAGTTCCCTAGTGTGCTGGTGACATATTTCTTGCACATGATAGAAAGGCACATTTTTAGAAGGACAGGTTAGCAGTGGCAGCTCCTGTATTTGTCTCTAAATATTGTTTCTTAAAGCAAACTCATGTTTTTCCATGGAAAGCAAAACAGGGTCACTTTAAAGCCCCCTTAGCATGATACACTTCCCTTCCTTTGCTTCCCCCACTACTAAATTCAGCCTCCAGGAAATACAGCCCTGTGCATACTGGAAATGTTGGATTTCCAGTACTTAGACAGTGCTGTTTGCTATGTGACAGTACTGGGTCAATCACCAAGCAGCAATACTGTCACCTTCATTGAGTCATATACTCCTCCATACTTGAAAATAAGAGGTAATTTCTTAAAAGGGAACTAAAAAAATGATCAGGTAGGCTCTTTACGGCAGAAGAGACATACAATGTCTCTTCTGCAATTAAAAAAACGTACTTGCCTGTTCACAACCTTCTGTAGAATGTACACTGAGCAGCATTCACAACTCAGCTTTAATTTCCGTGACAGTGCCAATGCACTGGGATGGACGACTCCTAGACATGCGTGGGAGTGATGTCATCCTACCCTGGCCAATCAAGATGGCTGAAGACTGGTTTCTGGAAGAAGCCCAGGTTGGTGGGTGATGGTTAGCCGGCATGGGACCTCATAGGCATGGGACCATTGCAGGAGATGAGAATAATCGTAAATTTAGTTCTGCTTTAAGTGCCCAAGCAGAGGAACATTGGAAAAAAGAAAAGGTGACTAAATGCTGCTGCTGGGGATGAGCTGTTTTTTTTTTTCAGTTTTGCCCACACATTTTAATAGCATGTTGACTCATTAACCTAAAAACTACATACGCACTGACAGCTTCACTAATAAAGATGTAATTTCAGATGCTCTGTCCGGTCCTCCGTGACCTCTGTGTTACTGCTGTGCTATAAAACTCTTCAGCTCTTCACCCTCCCTTCTACATGCACCTATTGAATGTGAACTGCTCTCATTAAATGTTACTCATTAAATCACGGAAGCTTATAATTATGCAGTCCTACTAATTGCAGTAATGATAACAGTAATTCTCGCACACATATTTTTGCTTCATAATTGCAGAAACAGCTCTGAGTATTAGAAGGTGCTGTACTAAAATGGAGCAAAAGCATAAATAGCAAGCATTTTGGATGATGTATATAAAGGTATGCAATTTACACCTAGACATTGGGGTGTATAGTTTTAGTGTCTGACTTGTTTTGACCAAAAAGGTCTCACCCTGGTCTGGTATTTCAATAACGACTGAATTTGTGCAGGTTTTTTCTATATATTCTGATATCTCCAGTGGTGATACATTCCCACTATATTACCATCTGCTGCATCCAGAAGGTAGAATAAGGACACATCATAATGAACTTAGAGCACCCGGGAGCTCAGATGTATGTATTTTATTGCTGTGACTGACACCAGGGGGGAATTACTACTGCTTCCTCTAACACCAATGATGAAAGGGGGAGTTTATTATTGCTGCCTCTGCTCTGAGCTGAATGACATTTTTGAGAAAGCCTTGCATGGACATGTCAGTGAAGGCGCAACACTGATGAGAGAAAGGAACATAGTGGCAGTACGCAGGTGATCCCCTGAGGATGGAGATTCCTGGAATTATGCCTACTAAATGAATGTCTTATTGGTTTTAGAATGATATTTTTAAATAGGAAATTTTGAGAAAAATGGCAACTTAGATGAAGCCCTTCACTCAATTTGTAGATAAAAAATGTGTTCCTTGGGCCTTTTTAAGTTTGACACCAGTGACATACAGGTTTTCAAATGAATATAAAAATCTATTTTATCCAAATATACACTCTATTGCCAAAAATATTGGGGCGCCTGCCTTTACACGCACATAAACTTTAATGACATCCCAGTCTTAGTCCGTAGGGTTCAATACTGAGTTGGCATACCCTATGCAGCTATAACAGCTTCAACTCTTCTGGGAAGGCTGTCCACAAGATTTAGGAGTGTGTCTAAGGCTGGCCATACATTATACAATTATCTGCAGATTTTTGGTTTAGATTTACCAAAAACCATATAATAGGAGGACAAACCTAAACAACACTTTCAGTTGTATCCAATTAGGCAGGCCCTTGCACTACATAGTTGAAGGTAAATCTAAAGGAAATTGGGCAGAAAATCTGCAGATAATTGTATAATGTATGGCCAGCCTTAGGAATGTTTGATCATTCTTCCAGAAGCGCATTTATGAGGTTTAGGAGTGTGTCTAAGGAATGTTTGATCGTTCTTCCAAAAGCGCATTTGTGAGGTCAGGCACTGATGTCATACAAGAAGGCCTGGCTTGCAGTTTCTGCTCTAATTCATCCCAAAGGTATTCTGTCAGGTTGAGGTCAGGACTCATGTTCCTCCACCCCAAACTCACTCATCCATGTCTTTATGGACCTTGCTTTGTGCACTGGTGCGCAGTCATGTTGAAACAGGAAGGAGCCATCCCCAAACTGTTAACACAAAGATGGGATCATAAAATTGACCAAAATGTCTTGGTATGCTGACGCCTTAAGAATTCCCTTCACTGGAACTAAGGGTCCAAGCCCAACCCCCGAAAAGCAACCCCACACCATGATCCCCCCTCCACCAAACTTTTCACTTGGCACAATGCAGTCAGGCAAGTACCGTTCTCCTGACAATTGCCAAACCCAGTCACGTCCACCGGATTACCAGACAGAGAAGTGTGATTCTTCATTCCAGAGAACACGTCTCTACTGCTCTAGAGTCCAGTGGCGGAGTTCTTTACACCACTGCATCCGACGCTTTGCATTGCACTTGGTGATGTAAGGCTTGGATGCAGCTGTTCATCCATGGAAACCCATTCCATGAAGCTCTCTACACACTGTTGTTGTGCTAATCTGAAGGCCACATGAAGTTTGGAGGTCTTTAGCTATTGACTATGTGGACAGTTGGCGACTTCTGCGCACTGTGCACTTTAGCATGCGCTGACCCCACTCTGTTATTTTAAGTGGCCTACCACTTCGTGGTTGAGTTGATGCTGTTCCCAGTTGCTTCCACTTTGTTATAATACCACTAACAGTTGACCGTGAAATAATTAGTAGCAAGGAAATTTCACAGATGGACTTATTGCACAGGTGGCAACCAATCACGGTACCATGCTTGAATTCACTGAGCTCCTAAGAGCGACCCAATCTTTCACAAATGTTTGTAGAAGCATTCTGCATGCCTAGGTACTTGAGTTTATACACCTGTGGGCATGGAGGTGATCTAGGTTCATGTAGGTGGTAGCCAACACTGTGTTGAAGACTCCTATTGACCCAGCCAATTCTTTTGTTGATTAAATATAATACAGTTGTCTGTAAAATGTGCCCTTGGTTTAAAATAATTCATACACAACACAATATAACAGCATACACTGCCACTACAGAACTGAATCAGGTTCTCCCAGATGCATATGCCATATCTTTACTATTTTGAAATGATTAAAAAAAATCTGACGTCTCTTACCTTTATGACAAACATTTTTTTTATGCAGTTTTAAAGTTAACCTGTAATATAGGTAATTCAAACCAAACATAAGATAAAATATACAGAAAATTGCACATTAAAGCAAAAGTAGATGCAGAGGTCTACAGATATTTTATACAACTACAGTCGAAGCTGACATTATCTGTAAAAGTTTCTTTTGACCTTATACTGAGGATCTACACTTACCAGCCACTTTATTAGGTACACCTTGCTAGTACTGGGTTGGACCTCCTTTTGCCTTCAGAACTGTCTTAATTCTTCATGGCATAAATTCAACAAGGTGTTGGAAACATTCCTCGGAGATTTTGATCCATATTAACATGAGTTACAGTTGCCTTTTTATCATCTTGAACCAGTTTGTCCATTCTCCTCTGACCTTAGCCAGACATTTTCATCCACACAAGTTTCGCTCACTGGATATTTTCTCTTTTTCGGGCCATTCTCTGTAAACCCTAGAGATGGTTGTACGTGAAAATCCCAGTAGATCAGCAATTTTTGAATACTCAGACCAGCCCGTCTGGCACCAACAGCCATGCCACGTTCAAAGTCACTTAAATCCTCTTTTTTCCCCATTCTAGATCTCGGTTTGAATAACAGCAAGTCATCTTCACCATATCTAGATGCCTAAATGCAAGGAGTTGCTGCCATGTGATTGGCTGATTAGCAATTTGTGTCACTAAGCAATTGAACAGGTGTACCTAATAAAGTGGCCAGTAAGTATATATTGGTCCTTTATTGTGATATGTGGCCTCACTGACCAATTGGTGGACTTCAGAACAATATACTTCAGAGGCATTGAGAACTTTTAGACGTGCACGTGCAGCCAGTGAATGCAAATTACAAACACGCTCAATATCTCTGATGAGGTGGCTCCCTCACAGCAAGGTTTCCCTCGATGGGTACTTAACAGAATCTTAAATCATAAAAAAAAATACAGAAAGAAGCTCGAGACCAAAACCAAATGAAAGAATTTTATTTGTTGGTAAATAAGTCATATAAAAACAGCCAACACGTTTCTATGGCAAAAACACACCCCTTTTATCAGGGCTACAAGAACAAATTCTAAACTATAGTCAAAACTATGCATGCACAAGAATATACACCACAAATTCTAGAACATCATATAATAAGAACAAAATTGTCACAAGAGCATCAGTTGAAGTAGAAATGTTAATTGGTGGGCTTGAGAGGCAGGAGAGAGCTGCAACTAGCTCAGCTTGTACTGGAAAAGTCAAGATTTGCATAAAACTTGTTCTGCTTTTAACTCTGAATCTACTGATCATTTTCACTGAGGGTAACCTCTTGTTCTTGTGATGTTTGTTGAAAGTTTGATATAAAGTTCAATGATATAAAGCATAAATAAAACAGGTACAACCAAAAACAGCTGTACATACTGTATAAATTCCTAGCAAAGACAATCATAAATGCAATGTCTACTAAAATGATAAATTATAAACAGAATACTTGTGTTATTAAACTTTAAATTGACTGCTTACCGTGTGCATTGTGACTAGACTAGGTTGTATAACTCTGGATTAAATTATATACTGTATATATTATACTAAAAAAACATCTAGATTGTAAGCTCCAAGGAGCAGGGCCTTCCTTTCCCTCTTGTATTGAACTGTATTGTTGCTGTATTGTCTCCCATTATATTGTAAAGCGCTGAGCAAACTGTTGGCGCTATATAAATCCTGTATAATAATAATTATGCACAGTATATAGTCTGTCATGGTATCTACAACAGAAAAAGGTACAGCTTACATAGTTGGTAAGGTTGAATAAAGACACCAGTCCATCCAGTTCAACGTGTATGTATGTGTGTTTTTTGTCACTACCATATACCATGTCCCTTTATATTATTTTTGCTAAGATGCCCATCTATACATTTTTTTAAATATATCGATACTCCCCACTGACACCACTAAGCGTGTAAAGGAGTTCCACATCCTTACTGCTCTAACAGTGAAGAACCCCTTACACAGTTTAAGATTAAACAGCTTCTCGTCAAACTTCATTGACTGGCTATTAGTCTTCCTAAATTGGATGTTCAGGCAAAACCTAACTAAGGCTAAACCTACTCTCACCCCCATTCTACACCTATTCTATCTAACCCTGTAAAGGAAAGATCTGTATACTTACCTATTCTGAAACCGCTTTGGTCCGATTACATGGTCTCTCCACCATCGGCTTCTGTGTAGAGGAGAGTTCGCTGACAATGGCTGGAAATGTCTGGGAAATGACGACACCCATAGGCTTACTATGAGGGATCTATTGTCGTCTGTTCCTCCTCTGCCGCTGACAGTTGATCATGTGACCAGACCAGAGAGGCTTCATAACAGGTAAGTACAAATCTTTTCTTTACAGGGTTAGATAGAATAGGTTTAGAATGGGTTGGGAGTAGGTTTAGCCTTAGATAGGTTTTGCCTGAACTATCACTTTAAGTGACCTGAGACTGAATAGTTTTCTCCATATGCTAGAATCACCATTTAGATATTTTGGGTGCAATCATATCTCCTCTTAGGCTCCTGCATCTCAACTTCGTCAACCAAACTCTCCCTACTGAGCAGGCTTGGTCACTTTTAAGGGCTGTCCTGACCCAATGCCAAGCTTCCTGTTTGGGGATTGGTCAGGATCCCCTAAGAGTGCAGACCAGCTCTTCTTCACCCCCACCCACTGCTTCTAGAATCTTCTCCAAGATTCTAGAGCAGGTGGAGGTATCCAGGAACTGATCTGTAGAGCCTCTTAGCCCTGAACCAAATTTGACCCAGCTGACTATTGCCCAGGCTGCTACTCAGCACTTCTAACTAAAAAATAATCAGCTAGCTCTCCCTAGCTAACTAGGAGGGTGCTACATACCATTGTCCAGTCAGTCATGGAGGGTGTAGACCAGTGGTTCTTAACCTTGTTGGAAGTACTGAACCCCACCAGTTTCATATGCGCATTCACCGAACCCTTCTTAATTGGAAAAATAAAATATGATTTTTAAAATTCAAAACATAGGTATATATTTAGGTATATATTTATACATAGGTGCACAAAATGAACAAAACCGTTAAGAACAAAGAACAAAACCATTAAAACATGATTTTCACACAAAAACAAAAACATAATAATGAATATTTACTGCACGAATCATATGAGTCGGGTGTGGTTCTTCACCTCCGCCGAACCCGCGAGACTGACTCACCGAACCCCTGGGGTTCGATCGAACCCAGGTTAAGAACCACTGGTGTAGACACTCCAGGGAATGGCCCAAGGCAGTCCTGTATAACTGGGACATATACAGTAGCACAGGAATACAGTTAAGATCAAGGACAGTCCTGTGAGATTTGGAATGATTGAGAAACATGCAGAACTCTCACTGCAAACACAACAAGATAACATTCAATATAGAAAAAGTTTAGGAAATAAGCCCTTCGGCAAGCACTGGAATTGCACCTGTTCAAACATCTGACACCTTATTTAATTGGCTGAAGGGAACTAATATCTGCTCTGGATGATTCTGCTACTGTTTCCTTGGCACTGTAGGGGGAGCCCCCTCTTCACATCAGGAGCCCCCTTTCACATTAGAGTTCCATCCCCCAATGTTCATTAGGAACGTTTTTCACATCAGAGTCCCCCCTTTATATCAGCAGCCCTACCTTTCAGATCAGTTGCTGAGTTGTATGCTTGCAACCCCCTTTCAAGTGTCACCCAGGGCATGTGCCAACGCTGCCATACCCTGGATGTCCAACTGGTTACAGTGCAACATAAGAAGCTTTGGTCTGATACCTTCAAATAACTATGGCTGCAATAAAGAAACTAAGAGCAAGCACACAATAGAGAAACGGAAAACCATCAGTAGCATTAAGAGGAGAAGGGCTTTCTCGCTCAAGCGTAGCATGAAGTTAATAGAGTCAGTGTGATATAATGCCTATTCTGACATTTGACAATTACACAGGAAATAGGACTAATGTGTCTCACAGCCTTATTTGACTTTTGCGGATTTGGCACTAGAGGCATTGGTAAAAGACATGGTCACAGGACACATGCCTCTGTCCTCTCTGTTGCTGCGGCTGTACTCCAAAGATGTTCAGCTGTCAGACAGATATATTTCTAGGGGAAACCCTGGCTGGTTGTTATTCAGAATCACAGCTGAGCCTTGCCCTTGGCTCTGTCTGCATCGAAACCGGCCAGGGACCTGATTACCGATTTGGCCAGGATTTAGTTTAAAGATGCATATGTTACTGTCCATAAGAAGTGCTCATTCCCAAATGTACTTCACTGCCATGCTTTGCTCCACTCCTTGTCAATACTTTTCAATCCTAATGTGGCTAGACGCTGTCTAGAGGTTTAATTAGTGGGATGAACTTGCGCTGCCCCTGCGTCTTCAAGGCAATAAAGGAATGACAACAGATTCTAAATGAAACACATTCAGTTCATTGTGTAATGTCAGCCATTGCTGCAATTCCCTCATCTTCCATTTTATTGTTCGCCTTTGTCTACCAGCCTTTGTCTACCAGTGTTTGAAAATTAGAGACAAAGAGAGAAATCTAAGTTCTTCCATAGACATTTGCTAAATAAATCTATCCTCAGGGGCATTGCTAGGCCCAGGCACATAGGTGTCCTGCCAAGTGTTCCAGGTCTCAGGACTGGAGCTCCCACTTAGAGAGCATCAGAACACCAATTTCTTCTCTTTGTGGATGTGGTAAGAAGGAAACGGGTGTTCAATGTATAAGAAACACACACAAACCTGATAGAAATATACTTACTGTAGGTGCATAAGAAGTACATTAAATTGTTGAAGTGACCAGGTGGCTTGCTTTATACAGTAGTATACAAGTATAAAATAATATGTTAGGTGAAAAGAAGCTAAAATTTAAGTATTGGATTGTCAAGGCAATGGCTGTGCCAACAAAGACCCTCTAGCATACCCAAAAGAGAGATGGTAGGCTTACCAAAAAAGTGTAGACCAACATCCAGTCACCTCTGCAACATCTCCAAGATACGCCCGTTCCTAACCTCGGAAACCACTAAGCAACTTATTCACTCCCTTGTTATATCTCGCCTTGACTATTGTAACTACCTCCTCATTGGCCTACCTCATCGCAGGCTATCCCCTCTTCAGTCTATCATGAATGCTGATGCCAGACTCATCCACCTTACTAACCGTTCTGTATCTGCCACCCCTCTCTACCAATCCCTCCACTGGCTTCCCGTTAACCCAACGGATAAAATTCAAAACACTAACAATAACGTATAAAGCCATTTATAACTCTGCTCCAAATTACATCACTGATCTTGTCTCTAAATATCACCCAAACCGTACTCTCCGCTCCTTGCAAGACCTACTCTCTAGCTCCCTTGTCTCCTCCTCCCATGCTTGTCTCCAGGACTTCGCCAGAGCTTCCCCCATCCTCTGGAACTCTCTACCCCAACTTATCAGACTATCGCCTACTCTGCTCACTTTTAGGCGATCTCTGAAAACCTATCTCTTCAGGGAAGCCTATCCTGCTCTCAGCTAATACTGGAATCTTCTACTCTTCCAACCAGTCCATCCCCCACAGTTACTACCTTTTGTACCACTAACCCCTCCCTCCTAGATTGTAAGCTCCAAGGAGCAGGGCCCACTAATCCCTTTTGTATTGAACTGTATTGTTGCTGTATTGTCTCCCGTTATAATGTTAAGCGCTGAGCAAACTGTTGGTACTATATAAATCCTGTATAATAATAATAATAATACTCTGACCCCCGCATTTTTTCCTAATGTTGTACTTTATAATCCTAACCATTGCATTGTAAACCATGTAATTCTCTTTTATGATAAATCCTCCTGGATATACAGAATTTTAAATTAAATTGTACTATAGATTAACGATATGCCCTGCCCTAATTGCTGTGGATGCATAGAACAAAATGGTGTCCCTGAAGTGTTGGCAACCACGGTAATATGGCTCTCAAAATTGACATAAAAAAGAAGAAAGTGCAAAAAGACCTCCACAAGAACTGAAAACTGAATTAGTAACCACAAAAAATAAATAAGGAGAAGATAAAAAAATGATAAAAAGTTAATTGATACAATAAAATAAATAAGTCTACCAAAGTTCATAATTAATCCACCTAAAGTTCATAAAGGATCCGTGAACTTTAGGTGGATTACTTATGATAGAATAATTTATTTTATTAACTTTTTATCATTTTTTTAATTCATTCCTTATTTATTTATTTATGGTAATTCATTTAGTTTTTCAGCTCTTGTGGAGGTCTTTTTTCACTTTCTTCTTTTTTATGTCTCTTATTGACGCCGACTTTCCGACTTACAGCTGCAATTGACTCCTTTCCCCTCTTAGCAAGACATCATTACTTTGGATGTGGCGCTATAACTGTGTTTTTTTTTTTTTCACCTCTCAAAATAGTTGATTGCCAGTCCCTTCGACTTCACCTCTTCATTCACATCTCAGCAGTACACACAGCAACATCGACAGACATCTCAAATGTAAAGTGGATTACGTTTTTTTTTTTTCTTTACAAAAAGCTTTTATAAAATAACATGACTAACAATTGTTTGTTGAATATGCAGTATTGACAATGGCTTGGAGTTGTGTCAGAAGAAATATTTCTATCTAAAAATATAAATTGGAAATCATAGATCTGATAGCCTTCAGCCAGGTTGTTAGGGATAGTCCTCATAATCGTCTGCAATTGATTCATATACTCAATACTTTGGAGTGCAGTTGTAGCAGGATGAGATGGTTAGTGGAGTTAGGGAATAAACAACCACCAGACAATTCAAGGTCAGGAAGTCAACAGCTAGTTCCTCTCCTTGAAGAGTTTCCCTATGCATTCCTGGTTAAGAGCTAGGCTGTCAATCATAATGGTAGCAATTGAACAAGCAGGTTTCTTGCAGTACTCATTATGCTATGTACCAGACGGGAAGACCTGCATTTCAAGGGTGAATCTAATAATATTTCATCATGTTCACACATTGGTAGTAAGTGCAAAGTGTCCTTGAAAGTAATGTTTGATGTGTGTTTCGTATTTTACTTGCTTGCTGTGCTCACCTATAATTATTACTTTTTGTTGTACAGCATAATGCAACCACATTTATTATGTGTATGATAGAGTTCAGAGAACCATCCACTTCAATCCCAGCTTATGCCCCAAAATCTTTAGAAAACTTATTGAAGCATATGTGATTAATTTGAAAATAAGACCTTGAGGTGTTTTTTTTTTGGGCTTCTTTTTTTTTTTGCTCTAGATAGAGTGGGAGAAGGTTTTATTGATGTGTCCCCATTGAGAAGGCGCAAAGCGTAGTGACAGGAAAACTCCTCAAAAAGAGGGGTAGAGGATCTTATTGCTGTGTCCCCATTGAGAAGGCTCAAAGCGTAGTGAGAGGAAAACTCAAAAAGAGGGGTAGAGGGTTTTATTGATGTGTCCCCATTGGGAAGGCTCAATGCGTAGTGCGAGGAAAACTCCTCAAAAAGAGAGGTAGAGGGTTTTATTGATGTGTCCCCATTGGGAAAGCTCAAAGCGTAGTGAGAGGAAAACTCCTCAAAAAGAGGGGTAGAGGGTTTTATTGATGTGTCCCTATTGGGAAGGCTCAAAGTGTAGTGATAGGAAAACTCCTCAAAAAGAGGGGTAGAGGGTTTTATTGATGTGTCCCCATTGGGAAGGCTCAAAGAGCAGTGAGAGGAAAACTCCTCAAAAAGAGGGGTAGAGGGTTTTATTGATGTGTCCCCATTGGGAAGGCTCAAAGTGTAGTGAGAGGAAAACTCCTCAAAAAGAGGGGTAGAGGGTTTTATTGATGTGTCCCCATTGGGAAGGCTCAAAGCATAGTGGGAGGAAAACTCCTCAAAAAGAGGGGTAGAGGGTTTTATTGATGTGTCCCCATTGGGAAGGCTCAAAGTGTAGTGAGAGGAAAACTCCTCAAAAAGAGGGGTAGAGGGTATTATTGATGTGTCCCCATTGGGAAGGCTCAAAGCGTAGTGGGAGAAAAACTCCTCAAAAAGAGAGGTAGAGGGTTTTATTGATGTGTCCCCATTGGGAAAGCCCAAAGCGTAGTGAGAGGAAAACTCCTCAAAAAGAGGGGTAGAGGGTTTTATTGATGTGTCCCCATTGGGAAGGCTCAAAGTGTAGTGAGAGGAAAACTCCTCAAAAAGAGGGGTAGAGGGTTTTATTGATGTGTCCCCATTGGGAAGGCTCAAAGAGCAGTGAGAGGAAAACTCCTCAAAAAGAGGGGTAGAGGGTTTTATTGATGTGTCCCCATTGGGAAGGCTCAAAGTGTAGTGAGAGGAAAACTCCTCAAAAAGAGGGGTAGAGGGTTTTATTGATGTGTCCCCATTGGGAAGGCTCAAAGCATAGTTGGAGGAAAACTCCTCAAAAAGAGGGGTAGAGGATTTTATTGATGTGTCCCCATTGGGAAGGCTCAAAGAGCAGTGAGAGGAAAACTCCTCAAAAAGAGGGGTAGAGGGTTTTATTGATGTGTCCCCATTGGGAAGGCTCAAAGTGTAGTGAGAGGAAAACTCCTCAAAAAGAGGGGTAGAGGGTATTATTGATGTGTCCCCATTGGGAAGGCTCAAAGCATAGTGGGAGAAAAACTCCTCAAAAAGAGAGGTAGAGGGTTTTATTGATCTGTCCCCATTGGGAAGGCTCTAAGCGTAGTGAGAGGAAAACCCCTCAAAAAGAGGGGTAAAGGGTTTTATTGATGTGTCCCCATTCGGAAGGCTCACAGAGCAGTGAGAGGAAAACTCCTCAAAAAGAGGGGCAATTCAATCTTTTACAGTTATCCCCTGAACAGGTGTCTTCATTGGGAGATTTCCCTCTACTACAGTCATCAGCAACCCTCCAAGGACATTCTCTGGAACAAAACGCACCAGGAAGGGCCCAACAGTGACGTTATCATGCAAGCTTGGTTGAGAGGTGTTAGCTGTGTCCTGTGTTTATCTGTCTCTGCTCTTGTGGGTATGCAATTGTTTTTTAATGAACTGGTTTAGAATTTACTACAGTATGTGGCCCCCTCCTCTCCTTTTCTATGCTTGAGATTGATCTTAATGCTGTCTGATGCTCTTCTGTGGGTCCATCATCCATCCTGCCAGGAGAGACGTTGAACCATCCAATTTGATGCTATATTGCAAGTGCTACTTGAACCTCTTCTAATGTAGGGTCTTAAGGTGGGAATACACAATTAGAAAATCGACCGATCGGTTATCCGACAACCGAGAGGCATTCGTTCATTGGTCGTAATCGTGGCCCACATTAACCAATCTAAAAAATTTTTTGTCGGGCAATACGTAGTGTTGACGTCTTTCGTACAAGTGCAAGTAATGCAGTGTGCGTGTGACCTTGTAGCCACACCCTTCCGGCCAGAACAAGCAATATACACAAAAATTACCAGCAATGAGTATAATATCATTTATTACCTCATCTATATACATAAATAGTGATACATAAAATATAATCTGCAGAATTCTGGTTTCATTATCTCATTAGGCCAATCTACTTTTAACATTTGGATTTTTCGTTCGTGTTTACGAAGATTCCTTGGACATAAACATCCGAGTCATCTTCTGTTTCCTCTCATGCGTGATAGTGCTAGATTGATTTTTTTGTACGATTTTTTCATACCATCGCATAGAAAATCGCTCATTCGTATGCGAAACAACATTTTTCACTGTTATTTTTTCGTTCACAATATCGTTATTGGTTAAAACATCCTGCTCATCAATGAAGAGAAAATCATTCGATCAGTGGTTCCACAAAATTTTTCATAAGATTTTCTTATCGTGTGTACGGGGCATTAAGCTCTGGTAAGCCTGTCAATATGGTGGTGGTGACACTGTGGTTGTTGAAAGAGATTTAGTCCTCATGCACACTGGATGTTTTTTACAGCTGCTGTTTTTGGCTTTTGATGCTTTTTCTACAGTCAGTAAACTCCCCAGCAAGTTGTCCTATGTGTCCATGCACAGATAGAGTGTAAGCAACATTTTTTGGCTGGGACATTTTTTGGCTGGAAAAAACCCCCCAGGACTAGTGGGTTTCTAGAGGAGTTTTTTAGCTGTAAAAATGCTCTAACACTGAAATGTGCGGAAAAACACGGTAAAACAAGGTAAATCACGGCAAACCAGCGTTTTTGGACATTCTTTTGACTAAAAATTTTTTTGCTAAAAAAAAAACCTCTAAAAAACACTACAAAACGCAAACGCGAAAAAAACGCAGCAACATGCTAATACAAAAACGCTGAAAAACTCATGTTTTTAACGTGACTTTACACAGCTAACGTTACCAGCATTACTAAAGCACTCAGTGTACATGGAGCCTTTAAAGGTGGATCTCACAAATGGATACATTTATACAAATCACTGCGAGTCTCTTTTTTGGTAGACTTATTTTTCACATACATGTTATTTTGCTTGATTTATATAGACCAGTGTTTCTCAACCTTTTTTCAGTCAAGGCACCCTGTAAAGTTATGAACAATCTTGAGGCGCCCTTTAAAATTATGTAAAGTGTAAAATGTAAAAAACTAAAATGTAAAAAACTATTCTAATAGTTTTACCTAATGTAGCAACAGCCACTCATGTGGAACACCCAACGTTATAGGGGATTTATTTGTCCAAAGCAAATATACATATACACACTGATACTGAATATTATTCCAATGTTTCTCCTCTCCCTCAGTTTCTCTCTATCACTCAGCTTATTTGACCCCATTACTGACAAAAAGGGCAGGGAAGGGTCAAACAAGGATTCCGTGCAGGCGACCAACATCCTCCATATCAACTGATGGCGTCATCAGTTGTTAGGATACCGGAGGTTTGACCGTTGTAATGGTGCACAATGAAAACCTGTGGCTTTGTGTAACTTAAAGGCACGCTTGATCCACCTGCTGGCTTGTATACAATTTTTGGGCACTTTTTAGGCATTTTGCCAAGGCACCCCTTAAGAAACTTCAAGGCACCCTGATTGAAAAAGACTGATATAGACACAACAGTGCAACAGATTGTTGCCATATATTAGTCATAGGTGTTGTTATGCCCCAGTTTCTCATGCCTCCTCTCTAGTACTTCACATTTGGGGTGGGACTGCCATTATTGGTGGCATATGGGTTTATGTAGTAAAGGCAAATAGGCTATGCACTTTGCAAGTGATTGTTCCTTTATCTTAGTGAATGAAGTGAAACTCTGCTTACTTCCATCATCCAATCATGTGAAAGCAAAAATACAGGTTTTTTTTTTACCTTGTACTTGATTGGGTATTCTTTGCAAAGTGAAAGTTCACCACATGCAATAGACTAAGAAAATGTTCTTGCAATGTGAATCTCACACACCTGATAGGAGACTGAAATGATGAGGTCGGCCTCTCTTGTATCTCCAGCCCAGGCCCCACTGAGAGAGGAACAGAGGGTACTGAGGGACAGGAGGAACACAAGTGCCAGCAGATGTTGAGTACTTGCAGCAGGAGATGCGGTCCCAAGGAGAATGGTGAACCAATGGGTCAGGAACAGCAGCTGTGTTCAGTAGTCTAGCCCAGGTTAAAGGGACAATCCGCTTGTACTGCAGGTTCAGGATGTGTGGCTTGTCAAAGCTCTCCGTATACTTGAGCATGGAATACTCAGTGGTACACAGAACATGTAAAGCAATCAGCCAGATAGGCACTTGAACAGGACAGGATGTCAAAATCGGAGACAGAAGTGAGGTCACAGGACTATCCAGGGTCATCAACAGGTGGGCAGCAAGGTACCAAATCCTGAGCAGAGCCCAATTCAGGAGCAGAGCAATGTCAGGAACTGGCAACAAATCAGGAGCAGAATCCAAGATCAGGCAGGGGCAACAAATGAATCGTCACAGGATAAATGCAGAATACAGGAAACAGCTGAAGATCAGTCAGCACAAAACATGGACATGAGCATCCTTTAAATAGTCCATCTGGAACCAACAAGAATCGTGCATGTGCCTGTGAGCAAGTGAGCATTCTTGTACACATGCGCACACCTGGTCACTCTTCTGTGGGGAATATCAGGCGCACTTGACGTCTCACTGGAATTCCCAGACAGTGAACAGCTTATTTGTCTTTAGTAAATCAATCCCATCAGGTTTAATGAATTGTTTTACAGGGGATAGTGGCTAAATGTCAAAGCTCCCCCATGCAGATCTACTTCCTATCACATGAAGCACAGGGGAAGCCAGGTCATACATCTTATTAGTGTTTAGTGGTGACCACCTTAAGATGTAGGTCTGCATAAAGGAACATTGTAGGCAAGGAACTGTGTATATGGTTGTTGTTAATGGGAGAAAATTGTAAATATGGTTGTGTATATGGCCCTGGGACTAGGGTTGCATATACAGTTGCTGTAGGAAGAGGACTATATGTATAGCTGCTGTTTGGGAGGGGATTGTATACATGGCCACTGGGACTAGTATTGGCTGCTGTGGGGGGAGAGAATTTTGTATAGGACTTGCTTGGGTGTGTTAGCTGCTGTAGAGGACATAATTGTATACATAACTCCATTAGGGCAGATTTTTGGCTTCTGTTGGGGGAGAGAAGTGAATAGTTAATGGAGAGGAGCTGTGCATGTTAGACTGCCGAAAGGTCATCTATCCATGCTGCAGGGCCCTTTGTGTTCCTCCAGAGCTACTGGATAGTTTTACACTTTTATTCTCTAAATGTCTTGTTATAGTCCAGGTTTGAATCTTATTACTGGCTGTGTCAGTATAGAACAATTTGTATTAAAAAATATATATTAACAGTAATCTTCATTTTAGCTTACAGTAATGCTACCTTTTTCTCCATGAAAATACCAAGTCTTTCGTGCAAAAACGTTGTAAAGGATGAACGGTCTATTGCTATTTCCATTCCATTCCCCTAGTCTGACATGTCACAAAATGTCCCCAAAATGCTTTAGATAAATTAATCAAAAATCCATTAATTTCTCCACTCATTCATACAATCTTTGTCACAAAGGAAACAGAGCAGGACACCAGATTAATGTATGGTTAAATACAACACTTTAATGTCAGTAAGCACCTTATAATAGGGACTCAAAACGGCAGGTAATCCACAAAGGAAATCCTCTTGCACATATAAAATGAGCTTTCCACATTAAGAATTGTTATACTTCCAAGAATCTCCCATCCGTTAAGCAAAGAAGGAATATAGAACAGAAACAAACTCATAGTGTAGTAATTAATCAAAACTTTGGCCAATTTATTAAAAGATCCACGTACATCAACTAGTAATATAACCAGCATTGAATAAACAAAAGTTTCCAACCAAGAAAATGGCAGCTGTCCTTCCAAAACACGGTGACGTCACATTCCGAAGCTCCATCCAATGCGTTTAGTCATCAGGAAGACGTCATAAAGTACAGCACAGTGATTCAGAAATAAAAGGAAACAGGTGGGATATTAGGTTTTGAAAAGCTAATACTACTCTTACCAGTCAAAATGATGCAGGACACATGACTGAGCTCTTCTTGCTTTGTTGGAAACAACAGAGACAGTGAGACAAGAAATTGCATAATAACAATGTAGTTCCACAAGAAAGAACATTACATTAAACAAGGCAGAATCACAAATCCTATAAAATTAGAGAATAGTTGTTGCACGTATGTCAGTATAAACAGCATGCTAACATCAAGTTTAATAGTTTATTGAATCATTCTGAACACAAAGCTACAGAAAAGACTTGCATTTGCTTCCATCCAAAGGAAAGTGAAAAAACAATCCCAGGGACATCTGGATTTGTCCAGTTAGTGACATGCCATGAATTTACGGGTTGGAGGACTTAGCCAGTGTCTTCAGCACCTATTGCATCTTCTTACTAGTTACTTTACTGGGTAGAGAAGTATGTTAAAAGATTTGAAGGAATTTGGTAGCTCTTTGCTGACTTCTTGAATCTACTTCCCAGGAAATCTAAATTGTTTTCATGGTAGGAATGCTCTTGTATGCAGTGCTGAATTTGCGTTTTGCGCTGCTCTATGCAACACGAGAAATCTGCATCCCACCACCCCCCCGGCTCCCTTCCCGGAGTCTCACAGCTGCTCCCCCAGTTCCCCTCACTTCGCTCTTCCGCCTGCCGCCCAGCCCCGTTACCCCTTGGATCCTCCTCGGCGCGACATCATCACACAGGAACGGCTCAGGACGTCCAGTGTCCCTTCTTCCCAGGGCTTTTTTTAATGCTGACTGGACTCTGACTAAACATTTTCTTGGATCTCCCTCCCATGACATACAATAAATAGCGCCTGGACTCAAAATCAGCTTACTGCAGCAGATCAGGCAGCAACCACTATTGGAATAGGTTACAGCATATCATTACCACTCACTGCCTAGTTGCTAGAGGTTACATCACACAATACGGCTCAATGATTTGTTGTTAAAGCTTACAGCACACAATACAGCTCACCGATTTGTTGTTAGAGGTTACAGTACATGATTTCTGTTTGCTGATTGGTTGCTAGAGGTTACTGCACATTATTACTGTCAGGGATCCGGGTATGACCAGAAATGTGTGGACTGACACAGGGAAGTAACAGGCTTCAGGAATGATGTAATAACAATATAATTTATTATTAGCCACCCAAATATACAAAACGCACAGTAAACAAAACCAACCTTCCACTAATATCAGTATGTGCGGGAACACAGGCGTAGTCAGGGCTGGAGAGGTGGAATGGTCAGGCAGGCCTTATGGTTCCATCAGCAGCCTACTGGCGGTAGCCTCTAGCGACCCACTGGCTGGAGTCCCTCAGGTTGCGGAGTCTAAGCCTTAGTCTGCTGGTTCACCAGAGCCCCTGATGGTGGGGATGGACTTGAAGCAGCCTGAGACCAGGTCGCTACCCCCGAGGAACACCAGCTGTGGTAGAGGCAGGTGCCAATGGCGTAGAGCAGGTAAGAGCCAGATGTGAAGAGGTATGCGTGGTCAGACAGGCCGGGTCGGTAACAGCGGAGCAGACAGTACAGAGTGGCAGGCAAAGAATAACAGGTCACAGGCCGAGTTCGGTAACAGGAGGTCAGGCAATGGGAGCAGGCAGAGAATGGTCAGGATGAGCCAGGGGTCAGAGCAGGACAGGACAGCAGTATCAGGATCAGGCTGGGTCAGCAACAAGGCAATCAGGAGTACAGGACAACCAGGAACACAGGAACAAGATACAGGGGCTCATGGGACAACACCAAGGCACTGATTGCAGGCCTGGTGCTGCTTAAATATACCTCCTGCAACCAGCCTCAGGTGATGGCTTGATTGCAGGAGTGAGATCCTGGCTGCTGAAAGCGCCTGCTGGCAAGCACCGGTACTGCAGCCCACACGGCAGGTGAGCCCATTCCTGACCCACCCGCTGGCAAGCACCGGTACTGCAGCCCACACGGCAGGTGAGCCCATTCCTGACAATTACCGCCCACCCATTGGTTTCTGGGCCTGGATTGGAAGGTGTGATCAGTGAGAGTGTATGAGTGGCAGTGCTGGGAGTTGGGGGTGGGATCAGTGGGAGTGCTGGGGGTTGGGGGGTAGAACCAGTGGCAGTGCTGGGGGTGATGAAATGAGTGGCAGTTCTTGGGGGAATTAAATCAGTAGTACTCACTTGCTGTAATCTGTCAGTCAGTGTCCACTCTGTTCCCCCCACCTGCATGTGAGTGAGGAAGAGAGAGAGGTTGGGGGGGTGAAAGAGAGAGAGAGGGGTGGAGATAGGTGGGAAAGGGGGGGATGTGAGAGAGAGGGGTGGAGATGGGGGAGAGAGAGAGGGGGTAAGGGGGAGAGAGCGGGTGAGAGAGAGAGAGGGTTAGAGGGGAGAAAGAGGGTGAGGGGGGAGAGAGAGGGTGAGAGAGAGAGAGAGGGGAGAGAGAGTGTGAGGGGGGAGAGAGGGAAGTGAGAGGGTGAGGGGAGAGAGAGAGGGGTGTGTGAGAGAGAGACCCCTAGCCATGCCCCTGTCTGCAGTCCCTCCTGTGCCCCCTTCTTTAAATCTCTGTCTGCATGTCGGTGTGTGGGATGCTTGGTACCTTCCATGCCAGCAGCAGGATATTCAAGATGGTCAGCCGGGTCACCCCAGGTAGCAGTGCCTTGGCTGCCTGCTCCTCTCTCCTGCCCTCATCCTTCGTGCCCCTGGTCAGCCTCTCCTCCAGCCTCCATCGTTATTGATATCAGAGCAGAGGATAGAGATGGAGTCCAGGCTCTAGGAGGCACCTGGATGCTGCTCCCACTGCTTCCCGCCTTTTTCGGGGATCAGGCAGAAGATGAAGGTTACCGGGCTCTAGGTCCTAGCCGCTCTCTATCTCTGGGGCCTCCCACTTGATGTGTGGGAATGATAGGCTGAGCAAGACACTATCCTCCTGTCTGCACCCTGAGGACACCACTGTCTGCACCAGATTTAGCCCCACAGGATCCATGGCCTTCTGCCCCACTGCTCTGCTTCTTCTGGGCAGCAGCACCGCCCCCTTGACAGATGATGCTCAAGGCAAATGCCTTGTTTGCCTCGTGGCAAATATGCCCCTGCTTGTATGCACAGGTATCCCTTTTTTGCAAGAAAGATTCATTTCATTCCCTTTACAAACTTTCCAAAACAATTGTGGACAAAATTCAACAGAAATACCACCCCCATTGCTCTTGATAAATAACTACTGTACATACATAAATTGCTAGGAAAAAAAACATCAAATAAAGACAAACAAAATTCCACATTACATCTTCTAATACCTAGAGATATTCTTCTACACCACCCCTTAAAGGCATTTTGTATCATGACTAACTTTCTATCCTTGGCCTGTTGAAGCTATTTGTAAAATGATTTATTTGAAGAAATGATACAGCAATCTACAAAGCACTGGGGAAGAAGATGACTGTTTTTTCTCCAAGTTTATAATCCGTCTCTGTGATGGGACCCATTTTCAACCCCTTCCCAATGAGAGTAATGACAGTAAAATGAGACGGTTGCAGCCACAACTTCCCTCCTATAGTCTAGGCAACAAATTATTCTAATTGCCAAGCTAAGTCAATATGCCTGACAAAGAGGAGATTACATTATTTCTTCATGACTGTGTAATCAATTCACACTGCATGCGTGGCAGAGAAGACAATATGATATGAAAAGCTATTTCCGATCTGTACAACAGCCCATATTATTTAGTCTTCAGAAGGAAGCAGACCGGCAAGTAAGAGTTGAAGGGGATGTGCTAGAGCATAAAACACTTACTGGAATTACGTAAGGAATTTCACAAGTGGATTATGAAGCACATGCACAGATGTCAGTGAACAGAGTTTTCAAATGCAACAAAATATGGCTTGATATTACCAAATATGGCACGTTTTGTCAGGCAGACAAGATTCACTAAAAATCTATATTTTATCCTGTGTTATAAGGCTTTATTCTTCTTATAATAGAACAGTGAAGGCTCTCTATTCAGTCTGGCTTTATTTAACCATTTGCCCTCCTGAGGATTTACCCCCCTTCCTGACCAGGCCATTGTTTGTGTTACAGCCAGGGGTGGACTAACCATTTGGAAACTCGGGCACTGCCCGAGGGCCCGGGGTCAGTAGGGGGCCCCATGAGATGCCCCTGGTACCTTTTTCATAGACTTTTTTGAGTTTGGGCAAGGACACAGAGGCCCTATGATCCCCTATTGCCCGGGGGCCCCATGAGTTGTCAGTCTGCCCCTGGTTACAGCGTTGCGTTACTTTAACTGACAATTGCGCGGTCATGCAACGCTGCACCCAAATTAAATTTACATCCTTTTTTCCCCACGAATTGAGATTTTTGTCGGTGGTATTTCATCGCCTGTGATTTTTAATTTTTTGCACTATAAAAAAAAAAGACTGACAATTTTGAGAAAAAAAACTATATTTTTGACTTTTTGCTATCAAACATGTCCAGTAAAAAAAAAATCAAATTTTGTCGTCGTAAATTTAGGCCAAAATCTTTCATTTTTACTAGTAATGGCGGCAATCAGCTACTTATAGCAGGACTGCAGTGGGCATTCTGACACTGGGGGGAACTGACTTGGTGTCACTGACAACCCCAGTGACATTAATACAGTGATCAGTGCCAAAAAAAAGGACTGAAACTGTACTAATGGCACTGGGCAGGAAGGGGTTAACATGAAGGGCGATCAAAGGGTTAACTGTGTGCTGTGTGCGTGTGCTTCACTGTAATCACGCTGCTTTGGATGGCTGTGCTGTGCAGTGTGCATGAGCTGACAGGGAGAAGTATATTGTTTGCATACAGTTCTCCTCCCCGTTGGAGATCCTTGGCAATCACTGGACCTGGTGACTGACAGCTGCGGCCTCCTTCCAATGACTTCCAGACACTTTCTCCTGGTGATACCAGACCAAACCCAGAAACAGCAGGCCCCCTCAGTCAGCTCCAGCAGCTTTCAGCAAAACCTGGCCCCCCCAGCTCAACCAGAAAACACGAGGCAGTTGGCCTGGGACAATCAGCCCCCCCCCCCCCCCCCAGGCTGTGATCCCCTCCTCAGGGACAAGACAGAACTGTTCCAGGTCTCAAACTACTGTATTTACACAGTTTCCCAGCACCCATCTGTGCAATCTTCCCATTGCTAAGACAGTATAAATATTCATGCTGAACATTTGCCTTACTCCACACACCTGTGTTCCAGAACTGGCCAGTGAGTTCTAGAAGGCAGGAGGCATAATCAAACCTGCATACTGTGAAACACAGAACAGACCGAAAAAATCACAAAGATACCACACTGATTAAAACTGAGTCAAACTAAATTTACCTAACAACAAGAATGCAGCTCAGCAGGATATAGTGAGCCTACACTAAATTTACTTAATCCTAGCATCTACAGTATATAGGAGGGTGCTACACAAATCAGAATTTATACTGTTACTGATTTTTCTATAGTAAAATTTTGTTGATTGTCAAAGTTAGCACACTCTTTTAAGGGTTATTCCACCAAAAAACTGCCGGTGAGTTAAACCACAGTTAACTACACACTTGAGTTTCTGGGTCTACACAACTTCTGTGACCATCTTGAGAGGTCGTAAAATATAGGTTGGGATCCAAACTTGGTTTTGGGTGTGTTGCTGCATGACTGTGTAGATAACATAGCCTAGTCTGTCCAAGAGCAAAATGCATGGCAAATACAAGTAATATAGCACACCTAATTTAACTATGCTTCAGATCATAAACTGCTCTAGTGCAATTTAATGAAGAATTTATTTCTCTAGTCTTTACTCAAGTTTATAGAAATTAAGAAGAGTGCCATCAATATGTTATTATTTGGGTCTTCACATTAAAAAGTTTAAGAACTCCAACTGTAGACACCAGCTTGATCTGCTCCACACATTTGTTTGGTACAATGTCTTCAGTACCAGGAGTTTAAAATTAAATGCATCTACAGATTCCAGTTTTCCAGAACAAATCCACCATACATGTGTTACCTAAACCTGGCCCATGCCCCTATCCCATGTCATCCAACCAGCTAAGTGCAGAAAGCAAATCCTGGTCTGCAAACATGTACTCTCTACACCAGCCATTTTCAACCAGATCCCATGAATCCCTAGAGTTCCTCCAGAGCTTGCAAGGAGTTCCCCGAGCTGTGGTTTATTGACCTCCCATTGATGTTTCCATAGTTGCAGGACCCACAGCAGTTCTTAAAGCCAGCAGCATGACACCAAAGATCTTTTTAGCTATTTGATAGGGTGGCATTCCAACCACCACTGTAGGGGTTTTTATTTTTCTACTGACTACCAATGAATAAGGCATTTTTCACATTTACCCCAGATTATTTGATTTCAGTAAGGGTACCCGAAACCTGAAAAATATTTTAGGGGTTCCTCTGGGGTAAAAAGGTTGAAAAAGGCTGCTCTACACATGCATATTCTACCTGCAGCTAGCAGTCTGCGATCTGTTTCTCAGATATATACACAAGGGCAGTGCAGCATAAAAATGCTATTTTATGTCTCTTGGCTTTAATTTCAACAGGAATGTGGATCAGTCGACTTGACTTGTTTTCAGTTGTGCAGTTCTACTTTCCAGTTCTCCTTTCTAGTTTCAGTATGGACTGCAAACCAGCTGAATGTAAAGAATGCAATTTTTATACTGCCCTGGGCCTGTACAAATAGCTTTCAAAGCACAGTTTATGAAAACACAGAGGAAATTTTACTTGCAACGCTTGATGTCTGGGACTAACTTAAAAATGAATGACTGATAGGAAAATGCATATCAAGATATGCCTCATACCCTAATATATACATGAAACAGTGGGGCACTCTTCCTCCCACTGATGTCAATGATGGGGCACTCTTCCTCCCACTGACATCAATGATGGGGCACTATTCCTCCCACTGACATCAATGATGGGGCACTATTCCTCCCACTGATACTAATGATGGGGCACTATTCCTCCCACTGAGATCAATGATGGGGCACTATTCCTCCCACTGACATCAATGATGGGGCACTATTCCTCCCACTGATACTAATGATGGGGCACTATTCCTCCTACTGATACCAATGATGGGGCACTATTCTGCCTACTAACACCATTGATGGGGCACTATTCCTTCCACTGATGTCAATGATGGGGCACTCTTCCTCCCACTGACATCAATGATGGGGCACTATTCCTCCCACTGACATCAATGATGGGGCACTATTCCTCCCACTGACATCAATGATGGGGCACTATTCCTCCCACTGACATCAATGATGGGGCACTATTCCTCCCATTGATACTAATGATGGGGCACTATTCCTTCTACTGATACCAATGATGGGGCACTATTCCCCCTATTGATACCAATGATGGGGCACTATTCCTCCTACTGATACCAATGATGGGGCACTATTCCTCCTACTGATACCAATGATGGGGCACTCTTCCTCCCACTGACATCAATGATGGGGTACTATTCCTCCCACTGACATCAATGATGGGGCACTATTCCTCCCACTGATACTAATGATGAGGCACTATTCCTCCTACTGATACCAATGATGGGGCACTATTCCGCCTACTAACACCATTGATGGGGCACTATTCCTCCCACTGACATCAATGATGGGGCACTATTCCTCCTACTGATACTAATGATGGGGCACTATTCCTCCTACTGATACCAATGATGGGGCACTATTCCGCCTACTAACACCATTGATGGGGCACTATTCCTTCCACTGACATCAATGACGGGGCGCTATTCCTCCTACTGATACCAATGATGGGGCACTATTCCGCCTACTAACACCATTGATGGGGCACTATTCCTTCCACTGGCATCAATGACGGGGCACTGTTCCTCCCACTGACATCAATGATGGGACACTATTCCTCCCACTAATAGCAATGATGGGGCACTATTTACTCCCACTGACATCAGAGCATTTTCCACTCACACTAACTATAGTCCAGCCCCTCAAAGTCTCAGGGACAGAAAACTTGCCCTTTCTTTAGATCCATGCATTGAGGGGTGAATTAGCAAGGACATTTTACATTCAACCTATTTTTCCTTGTAAACCAAGAGTTCCAGTGTATGATCTGAATGCATATTTTAATGTTAGTGTATTTCTTAAGTTTTAATAAAGCACTGTGGATGTTTCTATTCTTTGCGCTTTTTGAGTAAACAAGATTCTTAAAGGATTGGGGTCTTTGATGGGATCTTTTTAGCCGTTATGTGGGTAAAGCTCTGAATGAGCTTAAGCAAAGTAAAAAGGCGAACACTGTCCACTGAGAGCACAGCAAAGCATTTTGAACCAGCACAGTTTTCATAGATTATTGGAAACAACATTCTGCATTGAAAAAAACTTGGGACTTGGTTACCAAAATTCACTAAGGAGTTTAAATATATATAAATGCAACTATTACTACAGACACCATGGGGTTTATTTACTAAAGCTGGAGAGTCCAAAATCAGACTCCCTTCTGCATAGAAACCAATCAGCTTCCAGGTTTCATTGCCAAAGCTTCATTGAACAAGCTGAGGTTAGAAGCTGATTGGTTTCTATGCAGAAGTGAGTCTGATTTTGGACTCTCCAGCTTTAGTAAATAAACCCCCACGTATCTGTTTGTTTCTTGAAGTTTTACATAACTGATTGGAAATAAATAGTTTTTTGCATGGGTGGGCAACCTTGGCACCCCAGCCATGGTGAAATTACAAATCCTATGAGGCATTGATAGCCAAAGACATACTATAGCTCACAGAAGCAGGAGAAAATGAGATTTGTAGTTTTATCACAACTGGAGTGCCGAGGTTGCCTACTCATGCCATAGACAACAGCCTACCCCCTTGTATTTATTTTGTACATCCATGTTAATGTCACAGACGTAATGCTAATGGATAATACTGATTGGATGCAGATTCTATAGGGCGGTGTGTCATTTCCTGTACAAACCCAGTAAATTAGGCAAAGTCATGTTGGGGACGGTACAAAAATAATATTTTTCATCACACATGACAGCAGGACAGCGTGAACCCATGGTGGCTCACCACGCCCCCTCATGAGTACCGAAACAATCGGAACTCATGGAAGGCACCACCTAACTTCAGCATGGCCAAAAATGCTGAGGTGCGGAGCAGCCAATTGTGGGTGAGCCAGAGGAGGTAGGGGGAGCAATCTGTTGTTGGAATTCTGGACATACGGCCCCTTCTCTCAGGCTCGTGCATGAGAGAATTATGTAGTTTTTCAGTCACAGGAGCATGGATGTGGCAACACCATTTTTTGTCACGTGTCGCTTTTTAACCCTTCAAGAAAGCAGAGAGAATTTAACAATGCTGGATTAACTTTTCTTTGCAAGACTGGGGACAGATGGCTTCTGATGCTTAACTGTACCAGGTAAACTGTTTAGTTTATTTTTTATTTTTCAGGTTTACAACCACTTTAACACTCACTATAAGCATGCACATGAACAATTTAAATAAATCACACAACGAAAAGCATGAATATTATTAACGCTCCACCATCTGAGCTGTAAAGTATGTTTTAAACCTAATTTACATCATTAAGAATACATAAATGCAAATAGATGACGGTGAGGGAGTCAGCAGTAAGCACTCATGGGTGTGCAGATGGTTCTCATCTACGTAAATGTTACATTTTTTCAACGGCAATCTATAGTGAAAAAATAGGTTTGTCTCTTTTCATATTTACTATTTAAATATTTTTTCTATACTTGGAATTATGAAATGTTAAATCAAAATAGCATATATACCAACAGTCTTCAGCAAGGTTGAACCTCATTAATAAAGCAGATTCCTCAGGCAGCCAAGAGCTCCCTTTGTACTCTCTACAAAGAAAATTTGTATAAAATACTCTGCTTCTGGTAGCTGATGCCAGACGTCTCCATGCTATCTATCCTGCCAATACGGACCGCTGTTGGAGATGCCATCGAGATAAAGGTACGCTTTATCATATCTATTGGATTTGCCCAAGAATAAAACCTCTTTGGACATCAGTTCAACTACAATATCTTTTTATGCATCCATTCCGTTCACTCTGGAGTTTTTTCTTTTGAGTTTGAATCCCCCTAATTTTGCCAAATCTTCCCCACCATCATCAGCTGCCCTGTATACTAGGATAAAAGATGTTGAACTCATGGAAGAATTATCGCCTAGGATTCGTCATACTTTAGCATCTTGCAACAAAAAAGCAGCTTCTGACAAGTTCTCTGTACTCAAAAATCTGACTTTAAGGAAATGTTAAGTTTTCTTATTATGAGCTTCTTTTAAATTAGCCACTTATGGACTTTGAATGTAGATGATATGCCTTAAAAAACGTAAAGTTCCTAAGGCATATCTTCTTTGCCCTGCTCCTTGATTCCTACCGCAGCTTCCTGGCCGTTACTGCTGGAATATCCCAGCTTTTAAAATATCAGTTGGGAATTGTTCTGTATGATAAAGATGGCTACAGCTGCTCTGGTGTAAAATTAAATTGGCAAATCTGCTTTTGGAGTGGATGGTATGTATGTTGGTAACTAATCATTGTATATTTATGTTTGAGGTTTTGTGTGGTACAAAGCCCATTTGGCCCAAATCTATTGGGACTTTGGATTAGTTAGTTTATTAATCTTAGAGAATGTATTTTGGTAAAAATGTTGAGATCACAGTTATAAATACAATTATCCTTCAGGGCTTTATATACTGTATAGGAGTGTGCTTCATGCATAGAAGGCAGTGAAACATTATCCTGGAGGCATTTTGTATACACATTTCCAGGGGCGGACTGACAACTCATGGGGCCCCCGGGCTATAGGGGACAATGGGGCCCCTGTGTCCTTGCCCAAACTCAAAAAAGCCTATGAAAAAGGTACCAGGGGCATCTCTTGGGGCCCCCTACTGACCCCGGGCCCTCGGGCAGTGCTCGAGTTTCCAAATGGTCAGTCTGCCCCTGCACATTACAGAGGTTGTGTCTAATAAGACTGATCTCTGTGAAGAGGGAGTCTATTTCTAAAGTCAGCTACTCTTTGCATGTTATGATGGCAGCTAGGATATCAGCCCCAGTGAACTGTGGGTTTTCCTGTTCCATGGAGAATGCCGGAGTGCTAATAGAAATTTATGCGTCATTGATGGGAATGCCAAGATAGTCACTGGGGATGAAGTGTGGGAAGCATAGTGGGTTGGAGTACAGGGAAATTTCTGCTTGCTTGACTACAATGATCATAGCACAGAAAAAAACGGTTAGAAATTACTCCATTTAGGTGAAAAATAAGTGGCAGTATTTGCACCAGAATCAGATATTTGGAGAGCCCAGCAGCCACATGTCAATTCAGTAGTACATCCTGACCAACAGAGAACTGCTTCTTCTACAAAAAAATCACCATTATTTAATCATTTGGAGTCATTAGATGAACTACTGCCCAAAAAAGACTTCAAAGTTTGTCCTTCTTCCCATACTTGTGCTTTCTGTACTGTTTTTACCAGAAATTTATGTCTGTAAAAATGGCAGCTGGGACTTGCTAAATGTGATAAGCCACTGCTGTCAAAAACTGAGATTTTGAACAGTGTTTATACACCTCGTTCAGAAGCATGATTCAGAAATACAATGTAATGTTTATTATATTTATGTTGTTTCTATTCAAGCCATTAATATTTAAGGTTTTATTTTTCATTATTTTTGTTTTTTCTTCTTTTTTTTAGTGTTGTATTTAACATGTATTTTGAACATTTTACAGTAAACTACCTGCTGTCAGAATACAATGTTCTGGTGGGAGGAAATCCTTCACCCACCTTGTTTGTGTCCATAAAAGAATCTGCTTTTTATGGCTAGTGTTAGACTTTAGGACTTTCTGTTAATAAAGGCAATTTTTTTTGGTTTTGGATAAAGTGGAGAGGGATTACAACTCTGGTCAGGTTTTATTACTGTCTGTGCTCCCATTAGGGGATTCGCCACTCTATTTGTCCTGTTTACCTTATCATCCATAAGTGAAAATAAAATAAAATCCAAAATTTTGGGTTGACATCAGAACAGGAGTAGAGGGGAATTCGTCAAATGGGGACACTCGTTTTAGTGACCAAGGTGGCACGCAGGGATCCCTCACTTTTTTAAGGGATTTCCTCTTATTTCCTGTTTTGGCTATGGGACAGGAAGTGAAGGGAAATATCTGCAATGGGGCACGGAGGGCCAAGAAAACAGGGGTTATAACCCGTCCTTACTGTATCCAAAATGGTAAAAAAATGCTTTTAGTAACAATTTAGAGTTTAAAAGAAGTGCAGGTTCACTCAGTGCTTACGTTCCACCAAAATATCAGTTTTCAGCTGATTGATATTACAATAGGTCTGCCCCCTGTGCTTGCTTAACTAGGCACCCTAATATAGAAATGACCAAATATTAAAAAGAGGAATCCCAAATCCATTCAATGGTAGAGGAATTAACGTAGCAAAGTAGTTGCTTTTTAAACAACGACTTTAACATTACTCTCCATAGTTCTTCTCCTCTCTCTCCTTTGCTAGGAATCTTTCAATTAACTCATGTTCCACAATGCAATGCTTCAGTAACTGTCAATTGTACACCAGCTGGAAAGCAGTTAATAGATAAATCATGCTTTAGTGTAAAAAGGGAAAGAGGTAGCAAATAGTTGTGCACACACAGTTTATAGACCATAGAGAAAAACCATTGGTGTATAACCTCTTATAAAAAAATAACGACAGACTCAAAGTGAAAATAGAAACTTTACAAGCAAAATGGAAAAATATAAAATTCTATTAGAGCTAGCAGAAAAAAAAACATAAAGACATGACATAGATAATGGTGGATCATTTGTGTCTTCAGTAGAAGATGGAGTCTGTCATCAAAAAAGTAAGAGTCTTCCTCAACCTTTTTACCCCAAAGGAAAATAATTTTAAAGTCTTGGTAAGCCACTGTAAAAATGGTTCTACACACAGCTCATGGTAAAATAGCATGATCGGTGAGTTCTAGAGAGATTTAAATAAGACAATTGTGTTGTACCTACAATATTTGACACACAGGGAAGATAATTTTGAAACACCACTGAGTATACACAAGAATTGCAGACAGTAAAAATTGTGTTGTCCCCTCACATTAGCAGTCAGTATAGAAATTACCCCTTACATTGGTAGTCTGTGGAAAATTTGGTCCCTTGTATTGGTGGTTTGTGTAGGCGGAAGAACAATTCACCACTGCACGCTGCTCAAGTAATCCATGGCAACCCTAGGAAGCACCCTAAGGTTCTAAGGGACCCTGGTTCTTGTTTATTAAAGTTTAGTCTAGTTTCTGTGAGTTTTTTCTTTTTTCTAACTTTTTATGTCTTATGGTCTATACTCAAGCTAACTTTTACAAATCTATTTGAGAACACCTACGTATGACCAGATAGCTACACCATCTGGAAGCAGAATATTGAATTTCAATCTCTGTGCACATGCTCCCTTTTCAAAGGTACTGGCCCAGGGGGCTGCTATGTTTAATGCTGTACTATGTTCACATTGGTGTTTGTATATGAACAAATGTGAGTACGTGTAGACCTAATTTTCAATAAAAAAAGGATCTGATTTAAAAAAAAAAAAAAAGGAACCCTAGCTGAGAAAGCCTGGTTTAAGAAGTGTCCAGTCCCTGTCATTGCGTGCTGGCAAGCATCAGAAAAGTTTGAAGCTTGAGAGCATCTTGGTTGCAGTGGATTGCCTCTACTAGGAGCGCGGGGCTAAGCAAGTGTCCCCATGGGACTTGTCACCTCCTACAGATAGACTATTTAAAGGAGGCTCTTACTCTCTGTCAGTGCTGACTGGTCTTCAGCTAATTTCCTGTGTCCTGATGTATCTTGTGTGTATCCGTTCCTGACCCGGCTTGCCATTGACCTGCTCTCGGATTCTGTTTATGCTTCTGCTCATTGGTTTCTGATCCTGGCTTCCTCCTGACCTCGTCCCTTTCTGATGTTCCGTTACCTCATTGCCTGCTCGTTGCTGACCCTGGCTATTGCTCTGACTACGCTTCCGGCTCCAGTTTGGCTCTACAGTCCTGACAAGTGCTTGTCCTGGCTATCTATTATATCAGCTTGGGTTGTCACGGTGTGTTCCAGCCTCACGCTTATCAGAAGTACCGGCAATCCACGTACCCAGATCTTGCAGCTCTAGTGCAGGGCTTCCTTAACCTCAGCTGTCCATTCCTGCATCTCCTCTGTTCCTGACTGGATGCCCTAGTTGATTTAACGAGGTTACACCTCCAGCCGCAAGTTCTGCAATCTATATCCTCAGGCACTCGTGTTTCTCTTGTCCCTTGGCACCATCTGTTCCACCTTCAGTGGGGCCTGGGTTGGAGATACAAGAGAGGATGACCTCGTAATTTCAGACTTCTACCAGGTACGTGACACAACCAATGAGGGTGAAGTGTTTTCCTTTATGGGTGCCAACATCTGCGGTCCGGTACAACATCTGAATCTTCAATCAAGCTGTTATCTCTCTTTCCCTTTGTTGTGGCTCTAACTTTATTGTGTGGACGCACACTGTTTATGGTGGTACCTGATGATTGCTACGGTTACTTGGTGCTCGAGTCCTAAAAGACTGATCGGGCTAATGTCGCCCCACAGGAGTGGCTGGACACTGTTTATGGTTGTACCTGGTGACTGGTATAGTTAATTGGTGCTGGAGTCCTGAAAGACTGATCGAGCTAATGTCGCCCCACAGGAGTGGCTGGACACTGTTAATGGTTGTACCTGGTGACTGGTATAGTTAATTGGTGCTGGAGTCCTGAAAGACTGAGCAGGTGGTGTGGTTAAAGTTTTAGTGGTGTATTGGTCAGTGTGTTTAATGTTAAAGGCATTATACAACAAAGGTTAAAGGCTATGATATTTATTTTAAAACCCAAATGAATGGGCCATTTCCATAATTTTCCACACTTCAGTTTCATGTTTTTTTGTACTATTATGATTGATTAGACGGTTATGGTGGGGTGGTATCAGGGTAGTTGTTTGTGAGGTTGTGCAGTCCCATGTAGTGATGGCGGACAGATGGGGACAATAAAGGACCAAACTGTAAAAGAATTTAGATGTCGGGGCAAGTGGCTGACAGGTGTAGTAGAGGGAATAGGAAGAATGTCCAGGCAAGCAGCAGACAGACAAAAGAAACCAAAATCTAAGTCAAACACATAATCAAGAGCAAGGAAACAGAAGCAAAAACTAGAAGACTAGCTGAGTCAGTACCAGAAAAGGCAAACTGCAGAAATGCTTTGCAAAGTAACAAATGTCTGTGCTCAGACCTGTGCCTAGTGATAGAATGACAGCTAATGTCTAGTGCATCATGCCTGTGCCCCTGTACCTAATATCTGCTTGCAGATGGTTTGAATGCGCATCAATGACAGCAGGCCCTTGTGAAGCACAAGGAGACCCCACAGAACTGCTCTGATGTTTCTGTTGTGTTCTCCAAATATTGGCACTAGGGTTGCCATCTCATTCCTTTAAAACCGAACAATATTAATTACACAGGTTCTGGGGCTGATTAAGGTGCTACTTAAACTCACTTAGTGCCTTATCTGCATTAAATTAGACTCAATGCAATCTGCAATAATATGTGTTCAGTTTTAAAGGGGTGATGTGGCAACCCTATTTGCCACCCTGTTGAGTTTTAGTGCTGAATATGGAAGCCCACTTGCCTGGGGCTGCCACAGCCAATCTGCTCAGGGATTATGACCAAGCATTGACCCAGATAGTGGCCACCCTGCTGTGACCTCTTGAGTGAGGTACTCTACTCCGGGTCTGCTGAAAATACATCAGCGACTGTAGGAAATGCCTACAGTCAAATACAGTGACTTTGTAGCAGATACCCTAGGAGAGAGGATTCTTTGTGATGGACTTCAGTGTAACTTTCCTACCAAAGGGGAAGCACTATCCCTTTTTAGAACCCCAGGGATTTGCTCTGAGGTGCATTTTGCTTTACTTGCTGGGATTACAAAACTCTGTTTAGAGCGCTCTAAGAGTTTGGGCCCCAACGTCAGCTGCTGACAGCTATTTACCACTGGCCAGTGGAAGGGTGAAAAAGGAGAGACTGTGTTATTATAGCCCCTATGTGTATCTCCATTATTTAAAGGGGTATAGAAACCAAAAATGTAATATATTGCAGCTTACCAGTTATGAGATGTGTTGGCAGTATTGGTTTTCTTCTTAAGGCTTTTTTCCTCTTCTATTTTCACCTGGTAAACTGGCCAGTAACAAACCTCCTGTACTAGAAAGACACTACTCTGGATGAATGATCACAGGGGGCACATTTGGACAGCAGCATTATTAGTGTTATATGTACTAGCAGATTTAAATATACTAACACAGTGAAACTGAACTCCACCTAATACTTTATAAACAGTTACAGCAAACTGTTGTTATCTTTTGGGATAGTGGTTTTACATGCATAAAAGCTGATCATTTTAAGCACCCCTGCCAGTGTTAAATGGTTTGTCTCATCCCTGTAACTGCAAGAAAGCTAATTCTGCTGAAAAATAACAGACATATTGGCTGGATCACCAGATGGAAATAGAAGAAAGAAAGCCTAAAAGATGTAACAAATGCAGCTATCACATCTAAGAATGGGTAATCGGTAAGAACTGTTTGTATTTTAGTTTAATACTGCATCAAGGCACCCCTTTAAAGTGGTTCTCTACATTTAGGCAAAAAAACCTTCCACTACCTGCTCCTTCCCTCTCTCCCTAAACACTTACCTCAGCCTGTCAGTGATCCAGCGCTGTACCCGTTTGCAACCCCATACTCCTCTCTTCCTCTTCTCACAGGATACACAGGCCATTGGCTCCTGTTGTTTTCAGTTATAACCTGCGAGGAAAGATTGTGAGGCGTGGCTGAGCAACATTGTGTGTTTCTATGGACATACACAGCCTGTCTTGGGAGTGTGCCCACACAGGTCCTCCCTCAGCACATGGCTTGCAACTACACCCTCTGGGTCTCTTTATTTCTCTGAATTCTGACCCAATTGTGGTCAGCTATGGCAGAGACCTGTTCATCCAGTAGCAGCTCAGTCTCTCACACACCTACTTGCTTACAACCCATCTTCTCTTTCTTCACCAGCTTGCTGCCTCACTTCACTTTGCTCTGTTGCACCAGCCAATCACCACCCTCCAGTCGATCAAGGTCCAGCCAATATGGCTCCCCCCTACACAGAAGACACTACATAGGTGAGCATTGTAAAGCAGTCTCCTTAAAGATGGCTGCTGCACTTCTTCATTAATGAATATTCAGTTTAACCCTGTCAAAACTGCAGAAGGATAATACAGCAGAATCAAATAAAGACTTTCCACAGCAGATATCAGCAACAATCCAGGTTACATTTGTATTATTGTTGTTGTCTTATTTTGCTGTGTGTGTTGGAAAAAAACAACCCTACATTCGCTCTCAGTATGTCAGAGAAAGCAATACTGCCTAGTGGACCACTAACACCAGAAACAGGGGAATCCAAACATAAGTAGTTCTTTTGGGCGTAAGAAGACATAATAAACTTATATCCTGGCTGCACTCTGCCTGGAAAGTCCTCTTCATTCGACACACTTCTGGCAGTGTCATACTTCTGGAACCCCACTGAGTGGAGTAGTTCCTTCTGTTGGCCCTTAGATCACTGAAAGACAAAGTAGTGCCATAGGGACCAGTGGTAGGATCTACATTGAAGACTGGGAATTCAATACTGCCAGGAAAGTTCTTTAAAAGAGGAGCAATCAGAGGTGTGGATGGCATGACAGCTTAGTGAATACAAAGGGACATTTTAGAACAGGGTGATTTCACAATGACTTTCCTTACCTGAACAAAATCAGTAATTCAGGAAGGTACTAAAGCCAGAGATAATGGCATTCTCTGCATTTCTCTCAGTACCTCTTGGTTTCCTTTAAGCAACTTACAAGATCATTCTTTCCACCAGAAATCCGTGTATGTAAGTTCTAATTTCCCATTAATAGGAAAGCAGCAGGAAGCTCCCAGCAAGAGGGAACTAGAGAGGCTGATTAAAAGTAAAATTACTTTAGCTGAATATTGAATGGAAAATGTCTCATATATATGAGGAATCATAAGAGGGCTCTGGGACACGTGACCTGATATTTAACTGATATGCAGATATAATTCCTTCTCCTTAGAAGTCAGAGAAATGACAGAACACAGGATTCAGCTGCATTTGTTCAAATGTGATTATAGGATGTGTGATGAATGTACAGAAATAGAAAGTAAGCAGAGAACATGGGTAAAAAAAATACATTAGTATGGCTTGGTTTACAGTTCATGATACATGGTTAATCACAATAACAGTGTCTTCCTCTGGTGCAGGTCTTATTACACCAAACACACAATTTAAATGGAACATACAGTATAGTATTTTCAATTTTCTCTAAATGCATATTTAAAAAGGGGGAAATAATCATATTAATCACTATTTTTTACTTACATGTTACAGTAATGTGCATTTTACATGAAAAAAAGGTTTGTGCGTGACTCTACGTGTATTGTTGTTTGTTGACAACTAATTCAAAATCAATGGGCTGCCTTAATGAATTGGCAAGCCAAAGTGGAAAATAATGCATGTTACAGGTTTTTAAGGGACTATAAAAAACTGATCTCTAGTACTAGTACTCCAGTACTGTCTGTGATTTCCCTGCAGCTGATCTTTCACCGTTACTTACTCGGAATAAGATTTGGGTCGGTTCAGACATGGCTTCCCATTGATGTCTATTGAGACACAGTGGTTGCATGTAGGGCTGCTGTTAGAAACCACAGGGCCCATACAGCCAACCTGACAGCCAACCCCCCCCCACAGATTCCTATGCTTCAGTTATGCATGAACACAGTGAGTTATCGGTACCGGTCACTCATTGTGTTCATTCACAAAAGGAAGAGGCTGGTAAATGAGACATATTTACCAGTTGTGTGCTTGCAGCTGCCAATGCGATAGAAAGGAAGGAAGCTGGCAGCATTATGGGGGCACACAGGGGAGCCTGGGAAGCAGGGGTGAAACGTATGGTGCAAAGGGAGGGTGATGGGTGTAGCGGAGGGTGGGTATTGGAACTGATCCCCTGTATGGCTCTCTCTGCAGCAGCTGAAAGGCAGCGAGAGGAAGAGGAGCAGAAGCCAGTTTTCAGCTACTGCAGAGAGAGCCATACAGGGGATAGGTTTCAGTAATTGCCCTTTGCCGTGCCAATCACCCTCCCTGCCTACATCCAATTTACCCAGCTGCCTAGGCCCCCCTACTAGCCTGGGCCCCATACAGGAGGACTGGTGGTACCCCCTTATCCACGGCCTTGGTTGCATGGACACAGCCACTGTATTCCACCATAACATTCATGTGGGTGCGGGTCCCCAAACGTAGTGTGAACAAGGCCTTAGTGATTAACGAACCTGATAAATTAATGTGGCGGTTTGCACAGATTTGATCAATGACTTCACCCAGGATCCCTGACAGTGTTTTTACAATACTGTCTGGGAGTATGACATATCATCAGGCATGATTGCTCAATGATGTGATTGATGAGGATTTGTATTGGTGATGATGAAACTTTTTTATTTGTATGTTTGCTTTTTTTTAATTTAATGGACTCTTTCAAACCTTTGTGGGAATGGGTAAGGGCAACTAATGTTCCCCTGTACTGATTCCCTTGGGAGTAGGTCCAGCAGGCTTACACTAGTAGTGAAAATGTTCTATTCCCCAGTAGCTGGCTGTGCATACTAATTCACATTTTTTAATTTTGTGCAAACAGTCAATTACTGTGGGATCAGTACAACTCTATAAATATGATAATAAGAAAACAGTCCATGAAGATGGTAACAGTCCCTTAAGCAAGTGGTGCTTCTATAAAGTCCAGCAAGGAGGAAGGAGGGGGAATTGCTTTACTCAATTACTGTTTGCCATGTCTTCTTTAAATTCCCAGATTCCCATTTGGAGGTCATAGCTCTCAGTTCCTGACTAGGCTTCTCCTCAAAGGGTAGGATACACAGCTCCTCTGCTACATTCTCAGGACTCTGCGTGGTCTCTCCACTCCACTTCTTCACTGCTATGAAACCCTTCCCTAAAGCTGGAGATCTACTTTGACTTTAAATAGTTCATTTCCATGTGGTATAGCATCAGCTACTGTGTTCTGCTGTGCAGCACTGTGTTCCAGCACTTAGACTGGGACATCCACCCTGCTCCCAAAACAAAATTGAGTTGGGCTGAGTACTGCTCAGCCATTCATAGGAAGCCTTGTATTTTATGAATGAATACAAGGTTTCTATTGATTGACTGAGCTGGAGAGGCAAGATCAGAACATGCCTTGTATTTATTCATAAAATACAGAGCTTCCTTTGACCCAATTCAATTTTGCTCTGGGAATCATGTGTACAGCCCTGAGTGACTGCATGTCTTTGATTAGGTAGGCAGTCGGGGAGAGGGCTCAACCTCCTGCATTTACCATTCCCTCCCTTGGCCACACGAGTAAACAAGCCCTTAACTCCATTTATTTTGCTATTGCCTAATGTTTGTTTTGTTTGTAAATATTTTTCTTGCAAATAAACATTTATTACCTTACAAAGGATATGTAGAGCACAATGGGTAAGCTAAAGGGACAGCGCAGGAAGAGGTAATTTATCACTTTTAGGTTTTGCCTTTCTACAATATTTTGAGCTCTGCTAATGGGCTCTTTACAATGAAGAACAAAGTTATTGAAAAACAAGTGAAAAGGAGCCTAAAGCTCCACTTGCTGGTTGGATATAATAACACACAATATTTATGGGCAATATTTCATATGTACCTGACTTACATTTTTTTTTAAATGTTATTTACCCTTCACTATAATAAATGGAGTAAATAAAAAAACAATTATACATTTCATCCAACAATGCAGCAAACCTAAATTTTACCTTGAGCTCTGTGTAGTCAGCCAGTCACAGGAGCAGGGGATGTTTGAAGAGACAGTATACAAAACAACAACAGTGTTGCCATTTTTGTAAAAAAAGCTATTTTTTTATTTTTTTTTTGTCCAGTTTTGTAAAATAACTAGATGTAGCATTTTTTTTTTGCGAACTAGTAATTTTCTTTAAATATAAATGAAATATGCATTAAAAATATTAAAAGCTGTAATATCTGTCTATAAAATAGATTTATCTGGATCACTTTTACTTTTTTCAATATGGTAGAGAAATTATTCGAAATAGCTTTATAAATAGGTGAGACCATAGAAAATGAGAGTTCTCATAAAACAATATTAGCAACCGCAAACTTATAATGAAGACACTGCTATTTGTCCTTTTTATAGCAGAATAATTAATGGCCTGTGTTTGTGATCAGCTTGTCACTGTCCAGGATTTATAGGTAGTATCCCTGAGATGCCTGGGAGGAGTACCGGCCATGTCGTAAATACATGATTAGTGATCGGAGTAAGCAGAATGCAACTCAATATTATTGATGCTGTTTTGATGGACTAGCTATATTATAGTAGAGAATTCCTCTCTTTTAACAATTAACTCCTTCCTATACCTAGAACAGTGATTTAAAGGGAAACTATATTGGTCTGGGTTGATTTAATGTTTTAAAGCGATTTTTCTATATACACTATATTGCTAAAAGTATTTGGACACCCCTCCAAATCATGGGATTCAGGTGTTCCAATCACCTCCATGGCCACAGGTGTATAAAATCAAGCACCTATGCATGCAGACTGCTTCTAGAGCTTGGGGAGGGAGATGCAAATAACGAGCCTGAATAGTTATCGGGATGCAGCCAATCTCTGGAGAGGAGTGTCCAGTAGGAGGCTGGAATGCAGATAAATAGTCTGAGACACTGTAGATCAGTATTCCTTCTCCCCCCAGGAGGGGCTGCCACTCTTAGGCAGCCCATGGACTGTACAGCTGCTCTAGACACCTCAGCAGTGTCAAAGCTAAGGGCCTTGAAGGACTTTATTTGGAGCTGATTGCAGAACCACGCTGCAAGGGATCTGGTCCTGAGAGGGGCCGTCTCACTCCCTGGACCGTGTCTGAAAGAAGCTAGAAGGAGGTAGTTGTTTTGGGGACTTGTGAGTAGGGACCTTAAACTGATCCATAAGACTGGATAGAGTACTAGAAGCTGCACTTGGGCACCAGCAGTTGTGCATTCCCGCAAGGTAACCAGGTGCCAAGAGAGACTTGCCTCATGGACTTCAACTCTGAGGCCTTAGACCAAGGTCTCCAAACTTTGTAAGCAAAGGGCCAGTTTACCGTCCTTCAGGCTTTAGCAAAGCTGGACTATGGCCAATGGGAGTAGAAATTGCCCTGGCATCAGTGGGCATAAACAATGCCCCATCATTGGTTTTATTGTATATTGTAAAGTGCTGCACAAACTGTTGGCGCTATATAAATCCTGTATAATAATAATAATAGTAGAAAGAAGGTCCCATTGTTGGTATCAATGGGAAGAATAGTGCTATTAGTATTGTCTGTGGGAGGAATGGTGTCTCATCATTGGTGGAATAGTGCCCCAAGGACCAGATAAAGACAAGCAAAGGACCACATCTGCAACCGGCCGCAGTTTGGAGACCACTGATATAGGCCATAGGTCAGAAATTTGCTTGTTTTCTTGCCTTTAACTTTGAAATCCCTATGCCCAGAACATCTGCATCAGATTCCTGGCTCCAAAAACTAAGGTACCTTTACACTTGATTATAAGAGCCACAGCATTTGTTCTACAATTAATCAGAAATTACATACGGTACATGGCGGTGGCTATGGAAAGCAGTAGCTGCATGTTTTATTACTCATGTTTTCTTTAATGAAAGGTGGTTAAATAGTCCTTTTGCCTTCAGTGCAAAAGGTACCCTTCCAACCATGGACTAGTGTGAATGGTCTATATCAGGAGTGCTCAACCTGTGGTCCATGGGCCACATGTGGCCCTCAAAGCCCTCTGATGTGGCCCTCGAACTCAAACCAGGGAAGCACACTTCTATTATATCCTGCTGGTTTCAGAAAATGCACCACACCGGCAAGATATAACAAAAGTCTATGGCACGGCTAACCTGCAGGAAAGCTGCAGGTGCACTGTGGGTGCAGGTAAAGCTCATCAGCGTGAAAGCAGGTTTATGGGGGCTTAGGAAAGTATGGGCTCATTTACATATGCGGTTTGGGGGTGGGTTAAACCCCATAGTTAAGATTAGAGATGAGCGAATCGAACATGACGAAGTGGAATTCGTTCCGAAGATTTGGAAAAATTCGATTCGCGACGAATCCGAAGATTAGCAAACTTCGGATGCACGAATCGAATTTTCCCAAAAATGGCGGCGACATGTGTGGCGACAGGAGAAAATGGACAGAGAAGATGGGGCGGGGATCTCTGGGAAGGCGCGCAGACAAGGCGCGCTGACCCATAATGCATTCATGAGTCATGAATCATGACATGTGATCGCATTAGCCAATCAGCAGCCATCCAGCACTGTGTAATGGTGGAGCTATAAATCGCGGCCATCTTAGAATTCTCCATTAGCCTCCGGTCATTCAAGAGAGACAGACCTGTCTGTATTAAGGGACAGAGTTAGGGTCACAGAGACTTTAGGGCCACAGAATCGTTACTCAGGGACACAGAATCGTTACTCAGGGACACAGAATCGTTACTCAGGGACACAGAATCGTTACTCAGGGCCACAGCTATCAAAGAATCGAAAATTTAAAGTGACATACACCCTTTTTTTTTTTGGTGGCTGTCGTGCACAGTTGGTGCTGCAGTTTGCCGATTGCGTAAAATAAACTGACTTTCTGCTTCACAACCACTATTGTACGTTCAAAGAGTTAAATCCATATACACGCCGGGTGGCGGTAATATTTTTTGGGTGATTAGTGCATTCCAGTGACATAAACGTACAGTTTCCAGCCAACGGCAAGCTGCAATTGACCGATTGTGCTAAATAAACTGACTTTCTGCTTCACAACCACTATTGTACGTTCAAAGAGTTAGATCCATTTACACGCTGGGTGGCGGTAATATTTTTTGGGTGATTAGTGCATTCCAGTGACATAAACGTACAGTTTACAGCCAACGGCAAGCTGCAATTGACCGATTGTGCTAAATAAACTGACTTTCTGCTTCACAACCACTATTGTACGTTCAAAGAGTTAAATCCGGTTTTATTTTTGGGGTGCTTATTGAATTAAAGAGTTGTCAGACAACACGCAGAGGAGTGGCAGAGGAGGCAATGTTTCAGGAGCGAGCAGACGTGGCAGCAGAGGAAGGGGTCGAGGCAGCACTAGTCGCAGCCAGAGGCCAGTGCTCCCGGTGTCATCCAGCGGTCGTGTCTCCACCGACAACCCTGCCGTCATCGATTGGTTGACTCGGTCGTCTTCCTCTTCCCAGGTCACCTCTGACACCTACAGCCAACGGTCGGTGGGTACGTCAGACACAACCGTTAGTTGGCATGGCCCGGGAGCAAGCCCACTGAAATCACGTGTCCTCGACCTGCCCCTGTCCTTTGGTGTTCCCTCACCAAGCGAAGTATCGCATGCTGTGGGCTCAGCCCCACTGTACAGTGAGGAAGAGCTAACAGAGGGCGGTCAGGAACGGGGGGAGACATCCGCCTCTTCAGCAGCCAGGCGAAGAAGTACTGGCGAGGAGAGTGGCTCGGTAGCCGGTCTAGAGACAGGTCTGTCTCCTGACCCACACGCAGCCGAGGGGGCTAGTAGTGACGCGGAGACCCTAATTGATGATGATGAGGCTGATCGCACTTTGCAGCCTCGTCGTCATCAGGCTATTGCTTCCGCATCATCATCAGAAGAGGGTGCCAGCTTGCCAGCGAGCAAAACAGTCGGTGGGTTGCCCAGGAGGCAGCAGGGTCGCAGCAGTGTCAGTGGAGCCAAACGGCCACGGAGTAGAGCACCAGCTCCACTGCAGCCTACCACCACGGCCAGTAGTGGTGCCGGTGTGCACGGAGGAAGTAGCAGTCAGCCAGTGAGGAGTAGCGGGGGCAAAGTTTCCTACTCGGCGGTGTGGCAATTTTTCGTCACGCCGCCCGAGGAAGTAAACGTAGCCGTATGTCGACTATGTGGCCAGAAAGTCAAGCGTGGCCAGGGGGCCAATGTTGGGACTACAGCGTTGCGTCAGCATATGCAGCGTCGCCATTCGGTGGCCTGGGAAAACCGTGATAAAGATACGGCGGTTCTGCCTGCCCCAGCCCCCGCTCCATCACCCGCTCCGTTACTTGCTCCGTCACCCGACGTCAATCGCCCTCTATCAGCCAGTCAAGGCTCCAACACCTCTGCTGAGGGGAGTTGTCGCTCGTTGGCATCTTCCGCTCGTTCTGATGCTCCTTCTCCTGCTACTCCTCTTCACGGATTCCGTCAGCAGTCTTTCTTGGAATCCATTTCCAAGAGACAACAGTTTGCGAGCACGCACCCGACGGTGCAGAAGCTGAACGTCCTCCTGTCCAAGTTGCTGGTGCTGCAGTCCCTCCCTTTCCAAGTGGTGGACTCAGCACCTTTCCGAGAAATGATGGCTTGTGCCGAGCCGCGGTGGAGAGTGCCAAGCCGGCATTTCTTCGCCAAAAAGGCAGTGCCAGCCCTGCATTCACAGGTAGAAGAGATGGTGGGCCAGTCTTTGAGCATGTCGGTCTCTGCCAAAGTGCACGGCAGCGCCGACGTGTGGAGCTGTAACTACGGTCAGGGACAGTACATGTCATTTACGGCCCACTGGGTGAACGTGGTGCCGGCACAGCCGCACCAGCAACTTGGACAGGTCACGCCGCTTTTGCCTCCACGTTTGCACGTCCTTGGTCCAGCAAAGATGTCCGCCTCTACCACCTCTTCTTCCGCCGTGTCCTCAGCCGCCACCCCCGTGCCAAGTCCTATTACCCGACCGGCATATCACATGTGCAGGGCGCAACGGTGTCACGCTGTGCTGCACCTGGTATGCCTTGGCGAACGTAGTCACACAGGGGAGGAACTTCTGAGTGTAATGAACAGAGAAATCGACAGATGGCTGTCTCCGCGCAAACTGAAAATCGGAACCATGTTGACCGACAATGGAAAGAACATGGTGTCTGCTCTGCGTCAAGGAAGGTTGTGCCATGCGCCATGCATGGCTCACGTGTTCAATCTGGTTGTCAAGCGGTTCCTAAAATCCACCATCCCACTGCAAGACATCCTTAAAATGTCACGTAAACTTTGCATGCATTTCAGCCATTCCTACACCGCAAAGCACACCCTCCTTGAGCTGCAGCGGCAGAACGGAATTCCACAGCATCGCCTGATCTGCGACGTTGCAACAAGGTGGAATTCAACCCTACATATGTTAGACCGCCTTTACGAAGAGCGAAAGGCCATCACCGATTTCCTGATGTTACAAGCGGATAAAGGTACTCCCCTGTGTAACTTAGATGTCAGCCATTGACAGCTCATGCGTGACACCTGCCGCTTGCTCAGGCCCTTTGAGGAGGCCACGCTATTCGTGAGTCGGCAGGACTATGGGATGAACGACGTCATTCCTCTGTTGCACGTCCTGGAACAAATGCTGTTAACAATGGCTGGTCAGGGTGCGGTAGACGTGGCGCACAGATCTCAACGCCACATGACCCCTGTGGGGGCAGGACAGGAAGAAAAGGAGGAGGTAGAGGAGGACATTGGTGCTCAGGAATTATTGAGTGAAATGGGTGGTTTTTCCACTCAGCGGACAGGAGTGGAGGAGCAGGAGCTTCTGGTAGAGGAGGAGGAGGAGACAGAGGACCCAGACGCACCGTGGCAGTATGCTGTGGAGATGGAGGCAGGGAGTCCCTCGCTTTCCTTGGCACAAATGGCCCATAGCATGCTCGGTTGCTTGCGTAGCGACAGCCGAATAATAACCATCAGACAGAGGGATGACTTTTGGCTGTCCACCTTGTTGGACCCTCGCTACCGTTCAAAAATGGTGGCCTTTTTCACACCTGCTGAGAGGGAGGCCAAAATAAAGTACTATAAAAACCACCTATGTAGTCATGCAGTATATAGCCCTATCGGCCACTTTCTGGCATGCAGTTGCTGTAGCCCCCATCACCACACTGTGCCACGGGCCCCTGTACCGCCTTCTCATACTGCTGCCAGATCCATCCTCTGCCATGTGTGTCTTTGTCGTCTGCTCACGCTGCTGGGTTCCAGTTTTAAACCTAGGCCTGTGTATGGCTTCCGAATACTGCTGCCTCCACCGCCACCCTGCACCATGTGCCTCTGTCGTCTGCTCACGCTGCTGGCGGCTTCCGCTTTTTAAACTAGTCCTGTGTATGTCTTCCGAATACTGCTGCCTCCACCGCCACCCTGCGCCATGTGCCACTTTCAGGTCTCCTTACACTGTTGGTGGGTTCCATTTTGTGATAGGGTGCTGTATGGCCTTCCATTGCTGCTGCCTCCACCGCCACCCTGCGCCATGTGCCTCTGTCGTCTGCTCACGCTGCTGACGGCTTCCGCTTTTTAACCGAGGCCTGTGTTTGGCTTCCGAATACTGCTGCATCCACCGCCACCCTGCGCCATGTGTCTCTGTCGTCTGCTCACGCTGCTGACGGCTTCCGCTTTTTAACCTAGGCCTGTGTATGGCTTCCGAATACTGCTGCCTCCACTGCGACCCTGCGCCATGTGCCTCTGTCGTCTGCTCACGCTACTGACGGCTTCCGCTTTTTAAACTAGTCCTGTGTATGTCTTCCGAATACTGCTGCCTCCACCGCCACCCTGCGCCATGTGCCCCTTTCAGGTCTCCTTACACTGTTGGTGGGTTCCATTTTGTGATAGGGTGCTGTATGGCCTTCCATTGCTGCTGCCTCCACCGCCACCCTGCGCCATGTGCCTCTGTCGTCTGCTCACGCTGCTGACGGCTTCCGCTTTTTAACCGAGGCCTGTGTTTGGCTTCCGAATACTGCTGCATCCACCGCCACCCTGCGCCATGTGTCTCTGTCGTCTGCTCACGCTGCTGACGGCTTCCGCTTTTTAACCTAGGCCTGTGTATGGCTTCCGAATACTGCTGCCTCCACCGCCACCCTGCGCCATGTGCCTCTGTCGTCTGCTCACGCTGCTGACGGCTTCCGCTTTTTAAACTAGTCCTGTGTATGTCTTCCGAATACTGCTGCCTCCACCGCCACCCTGCGCCATGTGCCACTTTCAGGTCTCCTTACACTGTTGGTGGGTTCCATTTTGTGATAGGGTGCTGTATGGACTTCCATTGCTGCTGCCTCCACCGCCACCCTGCGCCATGTGCCTCTGTTGTCTGCTCACGCTGCTGACGGCTTCCGCTTTTTAACCGAGGCCTGTGTTTGGCTTCCGAATACTGCTGCATCCACCGCCACCCTGCGCCATGTGTCTCTGTCGTCTGCTCACGCTACTGACGGCTTCCGCTTTTTAACCTAGGCCTGTGTATGGCTTCCGAATACTGCTGCCTCCACCGCCACCCTGCGCCATGTGCCTCTGTCGTCTGCTCACGCTGCTGACGGCTTCCGCTTTTTAAACTAGTCCTGTGTATGTCTTCCGAATACTGCTGCCTCCACCGCCACCCTGCGCCATGTGCCACTTTCAGGTCTCCTTACACTGTTGGTGGGTTCCATTTTGTGATAGGGTGCTGTATGGCCTTCCATTGCTGCTGCCTCCACCGCCACCCTGCGCCATGTGCCTCTGTCGTCTGCTCACGCTGCTGACGGCTTCCGCTTTTTAACCGAGGCCTGTGTTTGGCTTCCGAATACTGCTGCATCCACCGCCACCCTGCGCCATGTGTCTCTGTCGTCTGCTCACGCTGCTGACGGCTTCCGCTTTTTAACCTAGGCCTGTGTATGGCCTTCAATTGAAGCTGCTTCTGCTCCGCCACTCTGCCATTGGACTCTTGATAGTCGTCTCCCCACGCTGCTGCTGGGGGGACTTTTTAACATAGGCCTCTGTATGGCCTTCAATTTTAGCTGCTTACGCTCCGCCACTCTGCCATGGGCCCCTGTACCGCCTCCTCATGCTGCTGCCAGGCCCGTAATCTGCCATGGGCCCCCGTACCGACTCCTCATGCTGCTGCCAGGCCCGTAATCTGTCATGGGCCCCTGTACCGCCTCCTCATGCTGCTGCCAGGTCCAGAGTGTGTCATGGGTCCCTGTACGGCCTCCCATTGCTGCTGTCTCCATCGCCACACTCTGCCATGTGCCACTTTCAGGTCTCCTCACACTGCTGGTGGGTTCCATTTTGTCATAGGGTGCTGTATGGCCTCCCATTGCTGCTGCCTCCACCGCCACACTGTGGCTCCACACTCTGGTTTTGGCCCCGTGACTGCCCAAATGAGTGAAGTGTGCGGTGATTCTAAGATCGACGGCACTCATCTGCATGTCATACTGACTGACAGTATTATTTCTCTTCCCCAGCAGACTCCAAGGGCATTTAAATTAAAGGTACAGTGTTCTGCACTAATATAAAGGCTCTCTGAAGCCTAGAAACACCCTTTATATAAGTTAAATTCGCAGCGAATATATTCGGCACGAAGCGAATTTAATCGGCGAATTCGGCGAATCAGCCAAACCGAATTTTTTAATAATTCGCTCATCTCTAGTTAAGATGTGTTTTACCACACCCCCAACCACTGGTGTAGCATCAGGGGTCCCAATGACAACCTCCCCCTATGCTCCAGGGGGCCACCGAGGACTCCCTAAGACATTCTGTTTTATACTTGGACATGAGGGGCAGTGCAAGTGCCTCCTGCAACTGATGGCATCTCCTCCTTTCCCTCCCACTGGCATTCAGTGACTGCAGGAGGAAAATGTTCATTATGCTATTCAGAATAAAAAAAATAGAAATTCTCTGCATATTCAAATGTAAAGGGGAACTCTGTGGATTTAGATGTAAAGAGGGAACCCTGTGGACTCTGATGTAAGGGGGACTCTTGTGATTAAATTAATATGATTAGAAATGTTATTTATTCACAAAATATATGTATAGTGGATACTACAAAAAACAATTGCGGTGCACCACTATATTGTTCGGGTTTGGCTTTATGAAAATATGGCAACCCTACCCAAGACAGCAGGAAGGGGCTCACTGCAGAACTTATAAAAGGGTGCCACTGTGACACTGGGGCACTGAAGGTTCTAGTTCTACCTCTGTGCACACGCATGTATTTAGCTGATTTATATCGGAAGTTCTGTTTGGGCTTAAAGGAGGGATCATAAGGAGATATTAAATTCCCTGTGCTCCTTACATAGTTACATAGTTAGTTTGGCTGAAAAAAGACAAACGTTCATCTAGTTCAACCATAAAAAAAAAAGTTATAATCTTATACCCACAGTTGATCCAGAGGAAGACAAAAAAAACCCAGCAGAGCATGATACAATATGCTCCTACAGGGGGAAAAAAATCCTTCCTGATCCCCCGAGAGGCAATCAGATATTCCCTGGATCAACTTTACCTCTAAATGTTAGTATTCAGTTATATTCTGTGTATCTAGGAAGGAATCCAGGACTTTTTAAAGCAATCTACTGAGCTGGCCAGAACCAACTCTTGAGGGAGTCTATTCCACATTTTCACAGCTCTCACTGTGAAGAAGCCTTTCCATATTTGGAGGTTAAATCTATTTTCCTCCAGATGGAAAGAGTGTGCCCTTGTCCTCTGTGATGACCTCAGGGTGAATAACTCTACACAGAGTTCACTATATGAACCACTGATGTATTTATACATGTTGATCATATTCCCCTTTAATCTCCTCTTCTCAAGAGAGAAGAAATTCAGTTCCTCTAATCTTTCCTCATAGTTGATCTCCTCCATGCCTCTTATCAGTTTAGTTGCCCTTCTCTGTACTTTCTCCAGTTCCCCAATGTTCTTTTTGTGAATTGGTGCCCAAAACTGAACTGCATATTCCAGATGAGGTTTTACTAATGATTTTTACAGGGTTAATATGATATCTCTCTCTCTGGAGTCTATATCTCTTTTAATACAAGAGAGGATTTTGCTCGCTTTAGAAACCGCAGCTTGGCATTGCATGCCATTATTAAGCTTGTGATGTACCAGAACTCCCAGATCCTTCTCCACCATTGATTCCCCCAGTTGTACCCCCCCAGTATGTATGATGCATGCATATTCATAGCCCCCAAGTGCAGAACTTTACATTTATCAACATTAAACCTCATTTGTCACATAGTTGCCCAATTAAACAGTGCATTGAGGTCGGCTTGTAAATTGTAGACATCCTGTAAGGTCGTTATTCCACTGCACAGCTTGGTGTCATCTGCAAAGACTGAAATTGGATTTTTAATCCCAGACCCTATATCATTTATAAATATATTAATAAGTAAGGGTCCCAACACTGAACCTTGGGGTACACCACTGACAACCCTAGACCATTCAGAGTAGGAATCATTAACTACTACTCTCTGAATACGATCTTTTAGCCAGTTTTCTATTCATTTACATACGTATTTTTTCAAGCCGTTAGACTTTACCTTACACATTAGCCGTGTGTGGGGAACTGTGTGAAACGCTTCCCACTCTGTTTCCAAACCACTGGACAAATTCTCAAGCCTTCCACATGTAGTGTCATGTAACACTGCCCTACCTTTCCCAATGCAGCTCAGGAAGGACAAGCAGCCAATTATTAGACTAGTCTAGTAGGTTGACAATAGGGGAATTGACATTGGGGTGACAGTTGGGTGGGCCTGTGTAAATTTCAACTTGCTCAGCAAGGTGGATTAGAATGAAGTGGGAGCACAAGGAAAGTAAGTGCAGCCTGCCTAAAGTCTGTCCTATAAAGTGAACATGTTACATTATCAAGTATGAATTAAAGGGGACCTGTTTCTCTGCCCAGTATGGCAATTGTTTTAGGGGTAAAAGTCTGTCTGGGGTTGGTGAAAGTGCAGTTTGTATGGGATAGTTGACCCATTTTGTGCAGGCAGGTTGGGGTCAGACATTTTTGGCAAATAATATACAGTTTTATGAGTTTATTATTAACAGATGGAAATACCAACAAGTGAGAGCTCCAGCTGCTGTTCTAATCCTCAGCTGTTAAAGGTGGCCTTACCGTTTGCCATCAGTGCAGATTTGCCAAGTTTGGGGTGACGCAATTGAAACTACAAGGTGGATATCAGCCGCTGAGATTTAATATGTCTAATCAGGGGACACTTAACTATTTGAATATGTGAAGCCTGTAATTGAGTAGTTAAAGTGTGTCACAGTGGTAAATAGGGATAAAAAAAATTTCCCTGGAGCTGGGCCCAACGGATGGCTGTCATAAATATCAGACAGAATCAATGCTCCTCTGGCTATCGAAGCTGCAGTGTTCTGTATGGAGGATTTCATTGTCGCACTTGACTCAGTTCCACTTACTCTTTAAGATTTTCTGTATTTACAGAAGCAGCATTGTATAAGAACCCCTGATGTTAAGAACACGATTACACTGAGTATACCTCAGAAGCAAAAAATAAACAGTTTTTTTTTTTCTTCAAATTAGTATGTTTAATGGTGACTTGCACAGCAGTGCTTCCATCAGATGTAGTATCTTGTAGCGATATAGGCATGCGGCATCCATATACATCTTAAAAGAGAGCACTTCATAGCTGGCAAGAGAGCACCACCTGTAGGCAGAAATCCAAAACTAAAAAAAAATTATAGAAACATATTTTTCTGTAAATGAATGAGTCAAAAAACAGCATGATCATTTTACTCATTTCATTTAGGTTTTTTAAAATGATCATTTGCTTTAAAAGATCTGTAAGATCCCATATATTTTATCATTTAAAAAGAGTGAAATTCTATGAATACTTATAATCAGCTTAGCAATACAATAGAAACATCTAGGAACAACAGTGATTTTTTTTTAAGTGCTTAAAGTGGTTGTAAAGGGTGAAGGTTTTTCATTCATTGCATGAAGATAAAAAAACCTTCAGGGTACAGCTCCCTCTGTAGCCCCCCTAATACTTGAGCCCGATCTCTATACAGCAATGCGCATGAGAGCAGCGGCTCTTCTGGGTCTCTCTCCTCATTGGCACAGCAGAGACACAGCAGTAGGAGCCATTAAACCATTACACATACTAATTAAAAAAAAAACAGTTTATTTTTTGCTTCCGGGGTTCTATTGCTGCTGGTGGCTATTTTGTTGCTGATAGTCCATTGTTGCTGGGGGGATCTATTGTTGCTAAGATGGATCTACTGTTACTGGGGGGGGGTCTATAGTCCTTAGGTGCAGGGGATCTTATTTGCTGCGTTTCTTGTTATCATTAACAAATTCTATACAAATTACTTAACACCACAAAATGATACTTGGTTCTGTATTCTCTAAAAGGGGCGGTACTGGGAGGTGGGTAAGGGGTGGAACCAAGGCACGGTGCTCGAAGGTGGGTAGGGGTGAAGACAAAGGGTGACTCTGAAAGGAAAAGTTCCTGCACCTATTTGCTGAGAAAAAAAGCCTTGATAATAGTGATATTAGAGAGCCCCTACATTCCACATGGAAGAAAAATATATTTGAAATATATTTTTAAAATCTTCTTCCCAAATATATTGACATATCTTTGAAATGCTACAATTTTGGCCATATTCAATATATTTCAAAATATATTTCAATAAATAAATATATATATATATATATATATATATCTACACTGCATGTAGAAATGCGTTTTTTATATATTAAATATATGAAAAATATTTTTAAAAATATATTTTTTTAAAAATATATTCTTCAGATTTTTTTTAACATAAAAAGAGTCATTTTAACATATATCTTTACATATATTTGTAAATGCATTCCAAAAATGTAGATTTGTATTTTTAAAGACATACAGTATATTTGAAATGTATTTTTAAAAATAGTTTTCAGATATTTTGTAATAAAAACATATTTCAACATGCAGTATATATATATATATATATATATATATATATATATATTGAAATATATTGAATATGGCCAAAATTGTAGCATTTGAAATATGTCAATATATTTGGGAAGAATATTTTTAAAATATATTTAAAATATATTTTTCTTCCATATGCAAAATGTTCTTCTTGATGTTTTTTTGTAAATTAACAATGGAACATTTGTATTCTGATTTGAATATTGGTTCATATGGAGTGAACAATAACTCTCCATTGAAAGGTGGCAGGTGCTTTCATCTGGTGCAATTGAAACATGCTGTTGTTGAGGCATTTCAGGACCTGGTAGAACAAGAATTAATATCTTCACAAGAGCACAGAAGAAGCTTTCAAAAACAGAATATTTCTGAATTTGAGTATGAAACGATACATAGTCTCAAACAATGTCAAGATTTTGTTATAAGGGTAGCTGACAAAGGAGAAGCTGTAGTTACACTCAGCTCCACGCGATATGGGGAAGAAGCCCTCAGACAGCTAGTAGACTCCTCTACTTAACAAGCCCTGAAGATACTACCAATTTGTTGTCTTGCTGGATCAAGGTAAGGAGATGGGGGTCATAAACAATAAAACAGATGAAAATCCTCTCATTCCAGTTTTTCTTCACCTGCCAAAAATCCACAAGTTGATTTGATTCAAGGTAGACCAATAGTAGCAGGAATAGGTTCTCTCCTAGAACATTTAGGTGAGTGGAACGACATTCATCAGCAACCTTTATTATTTAGGCTACCAGGTTATATTAAGGACATGAGCATGGTTCTGGCACAAATCCTGAATAATAAATGGCATTCTGGGTATTTATTTAGGACACTTGATGGTAAAACTCTCAACTCATGAAGACTACACCCTTTGGCTTTATTGGTGTTTAAACATCATTTTAGGTATTATAGTTTGTACTGGTGAACTTTAGGAGTTCTACTGTCAAATGCAGAATATTTTTTTAAATGACCATTTTTTCTCTTTGATGGGACATTCTACTTGTGGCTAAGTAATTTGGTATCCGGTCACAGACCACAATGGATGGTTCAGAATTTTGAATTCTTCATTTTGAATGGCACAATGAACATTTTCTTCCTGCAGCTGCTGAATGCCGATGGGAGGGAGAGGAGAAGAAGTCAACTTTCAACAGTTGCAGGAGGAAAATGGAGAGGATCGGTTCTTGTATATGCCACCTCTCCTGTCCAAGTGTAAAGCAGAATGTGACAGGGAGGCCTCATGGCTCCCTTGGAGCATGGGGTGGGGTCACAATGGACACTACATCAGTGGTTGGGGATATGTGGTAAAAACTTCCTCCAAACCGCAAATGTAAACAAGCTCTTACTGTCCTGAGCACCCTATAAGACTGCTTTCACACTGATGCGCTGCAGTTCACCTAGTACACCTAGGGCTTTCCTGCATGTTAGCTGTGCTTCGCCATAGACTACTATTATATCTTTTGGATGTGGTGCACTTTTTGAAAGTGCAACAAAACTCCTGCATTCAGGGGCTTTGGTGCGTTTTCAGAAAGAGCACCAAACCAGGATATAATAGAAGCGCGCGTCCAAAGTTTGAAGTTGAAGGCCACTTCAGAGGGCTCCGAGGACCACAGGTTGAGCATACCTGGTAGACAATCTAAGTATTGCATATGAATGTCAAAACAAGTGATTACTTTCTTGGATGTAACATTATAAGGGTACATCAATATGAGTGAGATTACAACAAAATTATAACAAAAACTTACCATAAATTCAACACTGCAGGCTGTGAGGTGTAATTCTGCACACACAAATAAGGCAATACCTGTGGGGGTGTTCTCCCATTCAAAGAGGGGCTGTTCCACAGGTGAAACATTTGCTTCTGATTGTGATATTAGAGTGCCTTCAAGTATTCATACCCCTCGAAATTTTCCACATTTTGTCATGTTATAGCCAAAAATGTAAATGTATTTTATTGGGATTTTATATGATAGACCAACACAAAGTGGCACATAATTGTGAAGTGGAAGGTAAATGATAAATGCTTTTCAATTTTTTTTACAAATAAATATCTGAAAGGTGCGGCATGCATTTTCTCTCTTGCCTCCAGTGAGTACTATATTGTAAGAGGGATTCCTTCCTTCCTTTCTTTTCTCTTTTATTTCCTTCCTGCCTTCCTTTTTAGACTCCTGATATCTCACCTAAGCCCCCAACGGAGCTCCTAAAAAAATTGTAAAAAATAAGATTTAAATAAAATGTAAATAAATACTGACACCAGTGAGGAACTACCAGGGTCACAAAGGTCACACTTGCAACCTTGGCATTCCGCTACTGGGCTCAGAGGGAAGGGCCCCAGCCAGGGGTCAGGGGGGCCCTACCTGGTTTCTTGCACCAGGGCCCTGAAGGTTCTAGTTATGCCACTCCCCAGGTCTTTCTCTCCTCATTGGCTCAGACGCAGCAGCGAGAGCCATCGGCTCCCACTGCTGTCTATCACAGCCAGAAAGGAAGGAGCAGGGGGCAGAGCTGAGCTTCATGTAATAAAAGAGGTATAGACTCCATAGAGAAAGACATCATTTTACCCCTGTACAAATCATTAGTAAAACCTCATCTGGAACATGCAGTTCAATTTTGGGCACCAATTCACAAAAAATATATTGAAGAACTGGAAAAAGTGCAGAGAAGGGCAACCAAACTGATAAGAGACATGGAAGAGCTCCAGGGAGATCCAGGGAATATCAAATTGCCTCCTGGGGGATCAGGAAGGATTTTTTTTCTGCACTGTCTTTTACCTAAACTGTTTTTTTTTTTATTTTTGCCTTCCTCTGGATCAACTGTGGGAAGAAGATTGTGTATATATAGCGTTTGTTTATTTTTTTCTATTGGTTGAACTACATGGACTTGTTTCTTTTTTCAACCTAGCTATGACACCATTCCCCACCTGACCAACCATTACCTAATGCTGGAACACCACTCCCCACTGGGTCAACCATCATCTTACTGTACAAACATATGGCAACCACCACAACCTATAACTAGCCTTGGCAACAAGGAACACATAGAAGGGCAAAGTAGATCAAAAACAAACAAAAATTCCCAGCTCACTTACCAGCCAGCCTGCAACAAAACCAAATGGTAGACTCTCAAATTATAGAGTTAGGACAGCAGTACACTGGGTTTACCTTTATGTGGCCCCTGTGGCTTACATATATATTGGCATACTTGTGTGACTAAAACCCTTGTGTTTACCATGAACTGTTGGAGAGGAACCAATTTCCCATTGCATATTCAAGATGAAACTGAAACAGTGTTTTGTAAAGGGGAATAACTATTAATTTATCTTTTAAATGTATGGCCTTGTTAATGCATTACAGTATATTGTTAGCCTTGTTAGCAATAGTATGTAATGTCAAGCTGCAGCTAAGTCTGGGAGCTACAAGCACCTCTAGATCCTTTTCCATCTCTGATTATCTCAGGGGAGTCCCTCTTTATGTGTATTTTGCATGTGTATTGGCATCAGGGCCAGGAGAAGGGATGGGAAGGAATGGCGGCTGCCCTGGGTATTGGTGTTTCATGTGAGGTGGAGGGACACCTTGAGATGATTGAGGGGAGGGGATTTGTGTTGAGAGGAGGAATTTGGGGGGCAGCAGGGGGTAGTAATGGTTTTAGGAGAGGAAGATTGGTGAGGTGTGCTAGGAGTGGTGATATGGGAGGTTTTGTGTTGGGAGAGGGGAAGAGGATTTGTGTTAGGAAGGGGGATTTGGGGGGGAAGGTTGTGCTAGAAAAGGTGATATAGTAGAGGGGGGAAGGGATTTGTGCTAGGAGGGGAACTTTTTTTTTTTTGGGGGGGGAAATTTGTGCTAGTAAGGATAATTGGGGGGTATTTGTGCTAGGAGGGAGGATTGGAGAGAGGGTGGGGGATTTGTACTCGGAGAAGATTTGTGCTAGGAGGGGGAATTGTTTTTGTGCTGGGGGCATATGGGGAGAGGGAGGATTTGAGGTAGGTGGATGGAGGGGCAAAGATTTGTGCTGGGGATTTTAGTAGGGGGGAGGCTTTGTACTGGGAGGAGGGGGTAAGCATGCAAATTAGCGCTCAATTTTTTTTTGGGGGGGGGTGGGTATTTATGCTGACACATTCTCATATAACTTGGGTTGGGGGCGCAATTTAGCATGTTCATACTGGGCTTTAGATGACCTTGTCCCAGCACTGATTGGCACCCAAGTTTATAATTTTATATTTCTCAATATTGAATCTCATTTGTCATCTGCCAATCCCCTATTTTATCAAGGTCTTTCTGTAATGATGCTACATTATATGCCAGGCATCACTAAATTGTTGGGTCACAGTCTGGACCCAGACCCATTCACAGTTCTATCTGGACTGCCTTTTGTCCCCAGCACAGGTTCCATCTCCCCTACAGTCATAGATTGTTAGGACCAGCATCACCTCTGCCTGCCTGCTGTTATAAGGTATAGGGGCACTCTGATGGGGACACTTGATATAGGGGAACACTCTGATGATGACACCTGTTGCAATAGGAACTCTTTTAGGGAACCCATGGGTCACACTGAAAACTGACAATAAATATTATTGAAATGCTATGGAAGTTGTACATTTTTTGATAGATCATACTACAACGTATATTTGTAATAATTTTTTGTCTGAGTCATAGCATAAACATGGAATTTTTACCTCTCTTGGAAGAAATAAATTACTGACCATACCTCTTTTATATTGAATACAATACCTCTATTATATGACTAGTACATATAATAGGGGTATATGTACAAAGCCTCCCCCCTACTAAAATCCCCAGCACAAATCTTTGCCCCTCCATCCACCTACCTCAAATCCTCTCTCTCCCCATATGCCCCCAAAACAAAAACAATTCCCCCTCCTAGCACAAATCTTCTCCGAGTACAAATCCCCCACCCTCTCTCCAATCCTCCCTCCTAGCACAAATACCCCCCAATTATCCTTACTAGCACAAATTACCCCCCCCCAAAAAAAAAAAGTTCCCCTCCTAGCACAAATCCCTTCCCCCCTCTACCATATCACCATTTCTAGCACAACCTTCCCCCCCAAATCCCCTTCCTAACACAAATCCTCTTCCCCTCTCCCAACACAAAACCTCCCATATCACCACTCCTAGCATACCTCACCAATCTTCCTCTCCTAAAACCATTACTACCCCCTGCTGCCCCCCAAATTTGGATACTCAAAATCATCATTCTTAACCTATCCTGCCCCCCTTCTCGTCCCTCCTGTTGTATTCTCCATGGAATAAAATAGAATGGAAACCCCTTATAATGGCCACAGCAAGTATCTAGACCCCAAAGAAAAGTCACCATTAGTATCCCAAAGAGATATAAGGGATTCTCAAATGGTTTAATACCAGCTTTCGGTGGACTGACCGTTTAAAAATTACTATTCCAAATAGTTTTAAAATTATACATTGGTTTTATTGTGGTAGATCTCTAAGTGCTCCAGTATAGTTAAAGCACCTCCTCTCGCTTTCCAAGCTTACCTAAACATGATCTACAATAGGTGAAATAAGCGCTTGATAATTCATCGCTGCTTTTCAAGTCAGCTGCTGTCTGCTCATTATTTATATACCCCTAAAGTATCATATCAATCTATTTACTGCACACCGCTGTTTTATTTAAAGTATAATTTAGCAGGACTGGACTGGCATTACTATAACTCACTGCTGCTCACATTGATCAGCAGAGGTCTGCGTATAAATTTGAAAGGACACCTGTTTATGATTGCCATGTTTCAAGTGAACAAGCAGCAATTTCATTTTCCTTAAGCACTAGCCTCTTGACATTTATTTTTAAAGGATATACAGAGCTCATTTTGAAGTGAGTACTCTAGGGTTTTAACCATGTGACACTTACAGTTTTTTTTAGTCCAGAGTAGAAACATGGTTTGGTTTACTGAAGTAGTACAGGCAGCTGTGCCGTTAATTTTTACCAGCTGAAATGTATGCAGAACCAGAGACCACTCCCTTCGGAGGAATAAGTAAGCTCCTGGGTGGGGCAGGGTCTTCTTAGGTTAGTTTCAGGGGTTAGGGTGGTTATTGTGAGGGATACACTCAAATGTAGAGTTTTTCATGAAATTCAGTCTAGCTAGGGCAATACATTTTCAGATGTTTGGCCCACTTTCTTTTATTTAAATCAGATTTGGTTGCTTCTCTTTGAGGTCAGGGTAGACACTCTCCTAGAGTCCCTCCACCCATATGCTGCTTCAGCAGCGGCTTTCCAGAGGAAAAGAGCACTGAATCATAGACAACCCTTTGATTAAAATGGCTGTGGACACCTGGACCATCAGGCTGCTGGTCTCCAGTATGATGTGGACACAAAGAGGCTTCATCCCTTCAAAACCTCTAGACTCCAGAATCAAATGCAGGAGCTACCAATCCAGGAAACAAAATGCAAAAACAGTTTGACTCAGAATAGCTATCCTGGAGCCCCGAAAACTGCATCATTGAGAACCCTGTGTGACCTATACCCATCTGACACCATGACATGGCATAACACAGTCATAATAGCTTGTAAACTTTTCCTATAAAAACTGTGAGATTATGAAGGTATTTATTAATCATTTCAACTTTAGTTATTAGGTTAAAATGGCTGTGAACGCCTGCACCATCAGGCTGCTCTTCTCTAGTATGATGTGGACACAAAGTTAGAGGCTTCATCCCTTCCAGGACTCTTCAAAGCCTCTGAACTACAGATCCAAATCCAGAAGTTGCCAAACCTAGTAGAAAACTTCAAAACTAGTTTTATTGATTTAGAATAGCCATCCTGGAGCCCCTCAAACTGCACCATTGAGAACCCTGTGTGATATATACACCTTCTGACACCATGACAAGGCATAGCACTGTCACAATAGTTAGTGAACTTGTCCTTTAAAACTTTGAAGCTATTTATTAATCATTTCGACTTTAGGTTTTAGACTTTAGATTATTGTATAATTCACACACAAGTTCCATGATCAACGGCAGGGCCCACCTAGAAATTTGCTACAGGATTTCTCATGAATGCAGGGGGGTCACAGGGGTCGCAATTGCCCATGTGGCCCCCTATACACCTGGATAGGAGGAGTGGTGGTGATGACTGCATATAGGGAATCCAATTTCTCTGATTCCTCTTGAATGCCTGCAGGAGAGGAGGAGAAGCAGAAATTCTAGCTTCTTTTGGCTGTACCTGTGCTGAAAAAGTTAGCGCTGACACATCCCACCCCCCACAACATGGACCGAGGAGGGGAGAGAGCTGCTTCTGCTCCGCACTGACTGCCCCCCCCCCCCCAATGGACAGGAAAGAAGAGAGAGCAGTTTCTACTCCTCCTACTCCCACCCCTCACTCTGCTCCTGTGTCTGCCCCACCCACACTGCTTGGGCAGGAGATTTTAAGCCCAGGCAGAAGAGGAAAGGTGCAGCCTGCTGATTCACTATCAGTCAAGTCTCCCCCCCCCTCCCTTTTTTCTCCTGCCTCCAAATTTGTAGTGTAATATAAGAGGGACTCCTTCCTTCCCTTTCTTCCTTCCTTCCTTTTTTTCTTTCTTTTTTCCTTCTGTAAGGGATTTCCGGCAAGACAAATCGCAATTAGAAATACACATGCGCATAGGAACTCCTGGAGAAGAGTTGTTGGTTGTGCGCATGTGCGCAGAAATGCGCGATCGCGCACACGCACGTGCACACGCACGGTGAAGATTGGCGCCAGACGGTCTATTTAAAGAGTGTCTCTGCCCATGTTAGATGCTGAGTGGTCTTCAGCTCCCCCATGTCCTGCTTGTTCCTGTGTGATTCCTTTGTTGCTGACCTGGCTTGTTCCTCCCCTGACTCGGATTGCTCTCCTGATTGATACTGGTTCCTGACTTCGGCTCTGCTCCTGACCTTGGCTTTCCTTCTGATTCTGTACCGTGCTGCCTGACTGTTGATGAAGCCGGCTATTCCCATGACACTGCTCCTGTCTCTAACCCTCACTACCTGCCTTGCTCTGGTGTACGCCTGGCAATCTACAAGACCTGCTCTGCTTGTTACTACTGTGCCTGAATCAGAAGATCATCAGTCTTCCAGAGTCATGATCTGCAAGAGCTGCAAACAACAACTACTGGCGCTCTTGTTCCCCTGGGTCCTAGACTCCCTCAGTTCCAACTCCAGTGGGGTCAGGGCTAGTGACACAAGTGAGGCCGACCTCGTCATTTCAATCTCCCATCAGGTACGTGACACCTTCCTTCCTCTTTCTTTTCTTTATTTTTGTTCTTTTCTTTTTTCCTTCCTTTTTTTTCTTCCTTCCTTCATTCATTTGTAGACCCCTGATATCTCACCTAACCACCCCAACGGGCTTCCTAACAAAATTGTAAAAAAAATATGTTTAAAAAAGAAATTAAAAACAACTACTGACACCGGAACTACCAGGGTCACAAGGTCATATTTGTGACCAGGCCCTAGCGGTCCACCGCTGGGCTCTGAAGGAAGGACAATGGCTGGGGGTCAGGGGGGCACTTCATGGTTTCTTGAACCCAGGTCCTGATGGTTCTAGTTATGCCACTGCATGAATGTCTCCAATCTCAGCCTGCAACAAATTTAAATAAATTGGTGTTTTATCATATCACAGATTGGTGGCTCCGTGATAAAGCTTCCAGTGATAAAACCCACAATGCATGGTTCCTTGCAACACATTAGGTTGTTCCTTCTTAGAAACCATTGCATAGATGTTATTTTACTTGCCAAAAATCCCCTAACCCTCTTACCTTGTTTTAAAATTAGTGCCTGCCACAGAGTAAGGTCTTTTTTAATGCTCTGCATTGTGTGTCAAATGATAAGTCATAGGGATGATGTTTAACCACTTAACCACCAATAACTCTGTAAAAATGATTTTGTTTACCAGAGTTCCTCCTGTAGACTCATAATAGTTATAAAATGAATTGTGGTGGGTACAGAAGCTGGACCTCATTTTACGCAAATTTTAGTTTATTGTAAACGATAATCTTCATTTGCAGTACACTGAATGGTAGATAAATGTGTACAACTATGAGCAAGCAGAGTAGTCTCCTTATGAATCAATGGTGACTCCTGGATAAATTCAATGACCAACACCAGCCACAAAGTCTTGCATAGCAGCCATACTACTATGATATAATACATTTAGGAATACCAAAAATATGCAGAATCATAAAAAAGTCCAATCATAAAAATACCGTCAGCCATTTAACAAAATTGAAACAGCTGTTCATTGTAATAAATGAGCTGCCAAACTCATCTCTCCAGTGGCCAAAATCTTCCATTCCCTCTGTTCCAGTGCTGCAGCCTACTTCCGATTTTTTGGTATTTAGTACTTCCAGGGGGGTTGGATGCCTTTATCCCATGCCATGCACTTTTTCATCCCTTGGGAATTATGAATGCCTTTATCCGCCCACCATTTGCTGTTCCATTCTCCATCCCCTATGTCATGATAGGGTTCATAATGAATGCACCCCTGTAATGCAGCATATGGTGAGGGATACAGGTACAGCACTTACCCCCTAAAGAGCCAGTGGAATTTAATAGGTCCTACTACCCTGGTGATTTGGCCTACAGCTACTTTAAAACACTCATTGTTCCACCAGTGGCAACTGAATGACTGATATCCACACCACCAATTTTTACTTACAAGTTTTATTGGCTCAATGTCCAGGTAGAAAGGGATAGGGTTTACAGGATACTCAAACAGCAAATAAATCCCTTTGTTCAAATAGAGAAATATATTAAGCCCCTTTCACAGGCCAAGAGTGTACCTTTAAGCTGAGACCAGCAATTCTCCAATATCTGCCTTTAAGTTGAGACCTGTAATTCTCTGGGCAAGTTTTCTGAAGGATCTCCTCTTTCCCAGCCACCTTCCTATCTTTCAGACTCTTGCATAGGCCTATTTCCCATTCCCTGGGACTGGACTCTGAAGTTGATTAGGCCTCCCCAAGTAGCAGGCCTGAGAGGCAAAAAAGGCTTCTCACAGTTGACTTTCCCTGCAGAAAAAAAAACCTGGGAGGCAAAGATCTTATACCGAGACTGACATCTTGACATCCGGGCAAAACATGGGAGGAAAAGACCCTTCTAGAATGGCTGCCCAAATATTTATCTCCTTCCCCAGACCACATCACTGGCAAGAAACTTCCTAGTGGTTGGCCAGGGTGAAATAAATATCCTTAGCTCATAACACTGAGTCTTCTTACTCCCCAAAAACAGACAAAAGCAAACAATGCCCTAGAATTAGAGGAAACCCAATGAATGCAGGAAACAATAACAAACAAAGCTACAGCCCAGCTGCCCAACTAAATTCAAACTAGAAGAAGAAAAACTCCAACCTTGGTGGGACCACTACAGAGGCATCCAACACTCACAGAAGTGATAAAGTGGTTGTAAAGCCTGAAGGTTTTTTACCTTCATGCATTTTATGCAGTAAGGTAAAACAAATCTTCAGTATGCAGCTCCCAGTGCAGCCCCTAAAAATACTTATCTGAGCCCGATCCTGATCCAGTGATGTGCAAGAGAGCAACTGCTGTGCCAGCTCTCTGCCTCCTCATTGGCTCAGCCCTTGGCTCCCACTCCGTCAATCACAGCCAGTGAGGAGGGAGCGGGGGCAGGGCCGAACCTCACTCTGTGTGTCTGATGGACACACAGAGCTGGGCTCGAGTCAAGCACACACAAATGCCCCTATAAATGGTTTGCTATGGGAGCACTTGGCAGGGAGGGAGGAGCCCAGAGCACTGGCGGGGGATTCTAGAAGAAGAGGATTGGGCTTCTCTGCGCAATACACAGAGCAGGTAAATATGGCATATTTGTTCTTAAAAAAATAAATAATAAGCCTTTAGTATCATTTTAACCACTTGCCTACTGGGCAAAGTTCAGCAAGGACCAATAGAGATTTAAACCATTTATGGGCAGGCTGATTGTATCCAAGTTGATCCATTGAGTGACTTGAGTACAATCAGCACATCAGATTTTTACATGCAATTATTGCCAACAGCTATTGCCAGTAGCAATAGTCACTGTGTTCACCACAGGGGATGGCTCCCCCCCCGATGGGAAAACATAAAAGCACCACGGTGGGGTATCCGGCAATAACACTGACTGTGTTGATGGGGGAATTGAGCAATTTTCTCTCCTGCATGCCAGCCTGCCTAACTGTTCTAATACAGGGAACAGCTAGGGGTCGGAGGATGAAGCCACATCATTCAGTGGGCACCTGACCTTCCCAGAAGCATTGAATGCGATGAATATGCTGAAGGCTGCAGTGCTGGCACCGGAGAACAAAGCATAACAGCTCTTGTATTACATGAAACAGCTATTTAATTTGTATTAAGTAACTGACAATGTAACTTTAAAATCATCCCCCTAATGTGTTTAATGTCCCATAATGTAATAAAACAGTAAGCTCATTTTAGTATTAAAATAATTCTTAAAACCCCAATTTTAGGATAATTCACCTTTGGATTTATAATTAACTAACAGTCAAATAGTAACTTGTAAGAAAAACAACATAAAAAGCTGTGCATAGAAACCAATCAGCTTCCAGGTTTTATTGCCAAAGCTTAACTAAACAAGCTGAAGTTAGAAGCTGATTGGCTACCATGCACAACTGCACCAGATTCTGCATGCATCAGTTTTAGTAAATTTTTCCCTATGTCTTTTAAACAATTATATACAAAAATTATATAGGTGTCCAAAATATGTGTGTGGACCATCCTGTGTTATCCAATAAATATCCCACCCTGGCTGCTGGTGGACCATTGGTTCATATTCACCTGTCCTAAAAGACGCCTGTTGTTTAGAGAACTCTTAGGGGTTGATTTACTAAAACTGGAGAGTGCAAAATCTGGTGCCGGCTGTGCATAGAAACCAATCAGCTTCCTGTTTTTTTTTCTCAAAGCTTAACTGCTTGCCGTCTCCCTTAAACAGAAATAGTGCTACAGGGCGGCACGGGTGCGCAAAATCACGTAAATCACACATGATTTTGCTGTTTCAGGTAGGGGGTGAACGTGCGCCCTACCTCTGCTGCCATTTGCGGCCTCGGCTGTCAGTCACCGGTTCCCAGCCGGTGATTCTCCACCAGCACCCGATGATCACTGAGTATCACCCATAGGGGAGAGACCTGTGTATAAACAACACAGATCTCTACCCTGTCAGCTCCTGCACACTGCTCATAGCAGAGCCATACAAAGCAGTGTGCTTACAGTGTAAAGCACACATACAGCACACAGTAAAACAGCACACAGCACAGTTAACCCTTTGATCGCCCCACATGTTAACTTCTTCCTGCCCAGTGCCATTAGTACAGTGACAGTGCTTCTTATTAGCACTGATCACTGTATTGGTGTCACTGGGGATGTCAGTGACACCAAGTCAGTTCCCCCTTGTGTCAGAATCCCCATCGCAGTCCTGCTATAAGTTGCTGATCACAGCCATTACTAGTGAAAAAATAAATAAAGAAATTCCATTATATATACTGCCATTTGTAAACTCTATAACTTTCATGTAAACCAATTAATTTACATGTATTGGGATTTTTTTTTTAGCAAAGACACGTAGCAGAATACATTTTGGCCTAAATTTATGCCGAAATTTGATCTTTTAATTTTTTTTACTGGACACGTTTAATAGCAAAAAGTCAAAAATAATGTTTTTTTTTTTTAAATTGTCGATTTTTTTGTTTATAGCGCAAAAAATAAAAAACACACAGGCGATTAAATACCATGAAAAGAAAGCTCCATTTGTGAGAAAAAAGGACATAAATTTCATTTGGGTGCAGCATTGCATGACTGCGCAATTATCAGTTAAAGTAACGCAGAGCCGTAGAGCAAAAAATGGTCTGGTCCGGAAAAGGGGGAAAATCCTCTGAAGTGGTTAACTGAAAAAGCTGAAGTTAGAAGCTGATTGGCTACCATACAGAGCTGCACCAGATTTTGCACTCTCCAGTTTTAGTAAATCATGGCTCGGCCCCGCCCCCTCCCTCTCCTAACTGTCTCACTGGCTGTGATTGACAGCTTCAGCAAATCAGGAGTGCGGAGTTCAGGAGGAGTTACAATAAACAAACCATAAGCAATGTGTCAAAATGTCCTGCGAAAATTGCAGCATCAATCCACATTGTGCAAATACCTTTCTATGGTTGAACTGGATGGATTTTTGTCTTTTTTCAGCTAGACTAACTATCTAACTATGTAACCTTACGTAGTGTCCTTTTTGTATTTCAATGATTATTATTAACTTTTTAAACAATTTCAACAAAGAAAAACTAGAGCAAAAGACACGCCTATACAGGGGCTATCAGTGGCACATAAAAAATAAAGAGAACAGTGCTATAACAGCGACAATGTAAAAGGTGCGCCCACACAGGGGCCATTAAAGGCACATAAAATACAAAAAAAACGATGTAAAACCAACAATATACCAGCCCAAGGCAAGTATCTACCACCTCACAGATTCAAACAGCAAATAGAGAGGAAAAAAGAGTAAAGAAGGAAGAAGAAAACAAGACCAGAAGCAGGAATCTGAGAATGCCAATACCAGACAGCATCATGAACCCAGAGAAGCCGGGGGGAGCATAGGAAAAGCATAGGTCAACCACGGCTCCCATATTTTCATGAATTTCCATTTGGAGTCATTATGGATACTTGACATCTGCTCATTAAGCATCATACGGTCCCGTACCCCCTGAAGAGGGACAGAAGGGCTTTTCCAGGCCTGAGCAATTGTTCTAGTGGCCGACAAAAACAAACAGGAAGCCAGTTTCTGCTGATGGGCCAACAGGCCCGGTATGGGACAATGAAGAAAAGCATACCGAGCATCCCGGGGTATGGAGAGATGTAACAATGTGTAAAGAAGGCCAAATACACGAAAGCACACAGTGTCCTTTTTTAAGCTCAACCACTTCTTACTACACCCGACACAATGATAAAAGGAACAATTTATAAATAAACAATGTGTCAAAAAGTCCTGTGAAAATTGCTATGTCAATCTTCATCCACCACAATGCAAACATGATATATATATATCGTTTCCATTTTTTTTTTAAATTCCATTTTTTTGTTTACCAATATTCTTGTTTTGTGGTTTCTGACACATTTTGCTATGTTATTTAGGGTTTTATTGTAAGCGCTGCATCACTAAGTTAGAATATGTTTAGTTTGTGCCATTTTCTAAATTAAAGTGGTAAAACTCTTTTTACATACAGACGTACCTCGGTTTACAAATTTAATTCGTTCTGCGGGACTTTTCGTATTGCGAAAAATACGTAAGCCGAAACGCAGTTTCCCATAGGAATGCAAAACCAATTAATCCGTTCTGGGGGTCAGAAAAAAGTAAAAAAAAAGTCTTTTATCTGTTCAAAACGCTTTATAAAGTGCACTTTAAAGGCATAAATACTGCACAGGGACATGATTAAAAATTTATTCGGAAATGCATTGAAAACCAATTAATCCATTCCAGAGGTCAGAAATAAAGAAAAAAAAGTATTTTATCTGTTCAAAACTCTTTATAAAGTGTACTTTAAAGGAATAAATACTGGACATGATAAAAAAAAATTTGTAAGTGCATTGAAAACCAATTAATCTGTTCCGGAGGTCAGAAAAAAAAACAAAAAAAGTCTCATCTGTTCAAAACTCTTTATAAAGGCATAGTACTGTACAGGGACAAGCCGAGTTGCAAACAGGAGATCACAACAGCAAGAAAACACAGGACAAAGATACTGGGGAGTCAAGAGATTAACCAGCAATTGGAGAGAGTGATTGACTTCCTTCTAAAGGCCGTTTGGCGCAAAACTGTGCCAGTGGTGTGTGTAACGTGCATTTCTGCAGTCGTGCAAAGTACTGGCAGAAATGCCAGGTTTCTGAGTACCTCTGCTGTGGACAGAGCTTGACACAATGGCACTCTCAGCCCCACACTGCACAAAGATTCTCCAGCTTGCGGAACCACAATCTAGGTGTCAACACACTGAGAGCAATTGTTACTGGGTTTAGTTAACTACGCATTTAACTCTTTAAGCTGCCACCTCCGACTTTTATGGAAGAGTCGGAAACTTCCACAAGATTAGCATTAACAATTATTACCTTAAAATAAACGACTGTACAGACACTGTCATCACAGACAGGTATATTCAGAGATTTATACTACAGTAACACTTTTCAAGAGACAGGGATTATTTTAGTTTGTATTAGTGCATTAGAAACAGCTTTAGCACTTTTCAAAATATAGTTTAATAATGAAAAGGGTAAAATGGTGCAAATAAAATATTTACACAAAAAACCCAAAACCTAAATATTACAAAGAAGCAAAGAGGCAATAAGAAACAGAAAGATAAAGGGGTGAAAATGAAGAATACTTGCAAGCAGGGGCGGACTGGCCATTTGGAAACTTGGGCACTGCCCGAGGGCCCAGGGTCAGTAGGGGGCCCCATGAGATGCCCCTGGTAGCTTTTCATAGGCTTTTTTGAGTTTGGGCAAGGACACAGGGGCCCCATGATCCCCAATTGCCCGGGGGCCCATGAGTTGTCAGTCCGTCCCTGCTTGCAAGTCCTGGTTTTATCAGAGTCCAGTCAATCAAGCAAGACAGTACATTGGCTCTCATACAACTTGACAGTTGTTCCTTGGTTTGATGTTAAACGAGAGCTGTCAAAATGTCCTGGCATTCCCCTTTTCTGTGGTACTAAAGGGGTGTTGACAGAGGTCATATGACCAATTAGGCATCTGAGTGGTTTCTGGAATGTCCCTATGTTTATGACTGTGTCCCAGATACAGTTTTCTATAGGTATTCATATCTCAGAATACCTACTGGGTACAGTCTGCTATAATGCAGATTTTTGTTCAGCCTGAATTTAGCTGTGAAACTAATATAAATATGACAGGTTTCAGATGCCCAGTTCATCTAGGAGAGGAATTGGGCTGGGTTTGGCTCCCAGTACTCCTAGGGTAGCAGTGTTTGAGATCAAAATGCTACAAATAACCAAGGGAGGTCATATTCTAGCAGTACTGTCATTATTTCATGAGTTATGAAATATACTGAAGTTTTAGAGTCTTGGCTGATAACCAGTCTATCAGGAATGTGTATTAGCCATTCCCCTAGCTGAGATATTTATGACTGAGTATCTGTTAAAGCTCCGGTTACTCAGGCTTGCGGAGTCTGACATTTTTATTGTGGCAGTAAATCTCAGCACGCTCTATGCCATCTAGAGTGAGAATTGAATGGATACCATTTATCCGAGATGGTGGAGCTGAAGGCATCACAAATGCCATCCCTGGAAACAGGAATCAACTTAATTTGCATAAAATGGGTTTACACTGCCCACCCTGGCTGGGGAGATATCAAGGTATACCATGCTACACCTAAGTACTCAGTACCTATGGATTATATGTGGATGAGACCATTTAAGACTTTCATTGTACAAAAGCACCAAAGTAAAATATATTTTGATTTTGTCGTGAATAATTCCTTCACATTTAAATGCTGTCTAGAAGCTACAGGATGGAATATAATCAGAAACTTTCTTTCAAAGTTAAATGAAAAGTATATACTTTAATCAGTAGTGCATGTTGTTTGCATTTATAATTTATTGTTGCTATGCTTTACCAAGTATAATAACACCTTATTACCCAGGATTTGTTTCTATAAGGAAACCCAAGACTGTTTCCTACTGTGGCCCTGTCTGTCTTCACATACAGTACCTATGATTAGGTTGTCTTGCATAAGCTCTTCTGATTGTAGCTGTCAATCAGCATGGCTCCACCATTGCTTCCTAGCTTTTATCTCACCAACCTTATGTATCAAAACAAGTCTGGGATAAAGTTGTAGAGACACACAAATCAGGGTGGGTTATATAAAAAAAAATGCCAAACTTTGAAAATTCTCCACAGTAGGAAGGAAGAGTAAGGAACCATACAAACATGGGTGGAACTTTCTTTGCACTCCACTAAAATGGTCTTTATGGAAGGGTGATGAGAAGAAAGATGTTGCTGGAGAAAGAACCATAACAAAATCCTATTGGAAGATTGCCAGGGAAGGCACCTGGGAAAAACAGCAAGTAAGAAAATAATTTATCTGGTCTTTAAACAAACATTTTTGTTTTTGTCCTTAACACAAAATGCTGTATATGGCCAACACTGCTCATCGCCTTTCCATTATGGAGTTATCATCATGTTGATGGCTTTAATGGGTAGGGACTAGGAAACTTGTCAGGATTTAAATCAATATGAATGGAAATAAATACAGAATAATTGTAGAAAAAAAACATATTTCAGTCCACAATAAACCTGAGCCTGGGGCTCAGGTTCATCTTCCCAAATGGCGATTATTCTAAACAAGCCGCCAAGGACACATTGGAATGGCTTGAACCAAAGTACCCAAATGTATTAAAATAACCTAGTCAGGCTTCCATCCAAGACTTAAAATTGCTATTTGCCAAATGACCCCATTCAGTCTGACATATCTAGGGCAGTATTTCCCAAAAATGTACAGTGTGCAAAGCATGTATAGATTTATCACAAAAGTCTTAAGCTGGCCATAGATGGATAGAAATATGGCCAGTTCAGCAGGGACAAGATGAATTTTGATCCACATGTGGCTGCTCCCGCTCAACAGAAATCGATCCAACTAATAACTATTGTTGAACAGGCATGCTAGAAATTGTGGGGGGGGATTTACTAAAATGGTGCATGCAAAATCTTGTGAAACCCGGGGAGATGGGAGACACGAAATTGCAAAAATACACAAGATATTAACTGAATTAGATACTGACACAAAATTAATATATATAGAGAAATGGGAACGAGATACGAGAAGAGAAATAGATGAGGAGGAGCAAAGGAAAATGCTTAGATTAATTCACGAAAATATTAGTATGTGGGAGGTGGAAATAAATTATAAGTGTTTGGTGAGATAGCACATTACACCTAATATAGAGCATAAATTGAATGAAGAGATTTCACGGTTATGTTGGAGAGGCTGTGGAGAGGTGGGTACGTGGTATCATATATGGTGGGAGTGTCCAAGAATACAGGTCTTTTGGCGGAAAATAGTTCACATAGTAAAGAAAATCACTAAAATTAATATCGGATTAGACCCAGAGTTATGTCTTCTCCATACCACAGAGCTTCCAGTAAAATTATATAAAGTCTCAGGGATATGGCATTATTTGAGGGCAGCAAAGAGCTTGATACCTAGGTTTTGGAAAAAAAAAGAGGTGCCAACAGAGGAGGATTGGATGGGCAGAATGAATCAGATTTGCGGGACAGAAAAACTGTATTACATGCATATAGACAAGATGGAGATGTATAATATAAAGTGGAAAAAATGGGAAGAGTATAGAGAAAAAGTGAAATATATGAGGATATAATACCCCTTGAAACGGTCTTAGAAATAATAGAAATGTATGGTGGAAAGGAGAAGAGAAAATACGCAGAGTGGGAGAGGGAGGGGAGGCTGAGGAAGGGCGGAGGTGGGGGATTTAAATAATAAATAATTTATTTATGCTAATAGGAAGATATTGTTTGAATGTCTTTTTAAGTGAATTGTAAACGTGAGTTGTATTTGAAATAATAAATTAATAAACATTTATGAAAAAAAAAAAAATCTTGTGAAACCAATCAGCTTCCAGGTTTTATTGTCAAAGCTTAAATAAACAAACTGAAGTTAGAAGCTGATTGGCTAGCATACACAACTGCACCAGATTGTGAGTGCTCCAGTTTTAATAAATTCCCGCCAGTGTATTCTAACAACAGAGAGTCTCCACTTTCAGAATGTAGTGTCCCAGCGGGGAGGATTCCTCTATCCACCTCAGCTGTGTGGATGGAGGAATCTGTTTTCTTTTTTGTTTTGTTCAGCTCAGTGGCTGAACAAAAAAAAAGATCTACCTATGGCCAGCTTTACAGTTAGTTGCAGCCATAGATGATTTTACCATATTGATTCAAGGGGGTTTACATTTTGTTTTTTTGTAACTTTTATGTCACAATCAAAAACATTTGTAGTGCTGCAAAATATGGTTAACATGAGGGCACTGCACATGCGTCCAAGGCAGTGCTTAATAAGGAATACGCTTCCCTTGCTCAAAACTATATTTTAGCACAAAGAAATTGTGTGATACTTGCCTAGGGCACACCACAGACTAAAATCTAAATCATATTGTCATATCTGCTCATGTCATAGAAGGCAGAGTGCAAAGAGAGGACACTTGGTGAGAAATCATTTTCTCAAAGAGAACAGAAGACACCCCAGTGATAAGTAGGTCTGAGTGGGGGGATTGTTCTGTCCTTGTGGCCTGTGTACAGCTTGAGATGCAGCTAAACCCTTCAATCCTTCAATAAACCAGACAGCGTGTGAATAAATCTTGAGGCTTTATTTAAAAGAACAGCATGAAATGAAACTGGGGAAAATCAGAAAAGAAGAAAACCTTCAATGACAGTATGTACAAAAGCATAACTTAGTATACCGTTGTAGACATTGGGTACAAGTCCAATCCTTGCCAGCGATGCTGCCACTTAGAGGAAACAAGATGTGATTCTCCTCCAAACATGAGCCACAGATGTTGGATGGCTTCAGCAGATGTTTGTCCTTCACACGCAGTCCTCAAAATGCAGTGATTCTTTTCCAGAAAGCTGTTGGCTCCTCTTCTTGTAGGGAGGGGTTCATAGGAAGTACAGACACCCTACAAGGGTTAAAATTCTGCTAAAACAGTCCTTGCACTAATATTGGTTACAAGTCTTCCCATTTGTGACCCGTAGACTGGCTAGAGTTCTGGTGGAACCCATGCCTCTTCACAAGGAAAAGCCATCACGTTTCCTGCCATGTTGATTGTATTATAATATTGCGTATTTGGTCTCTTACACATTTTAATGCAATCCTATTGGTAAAGAAAGGACCCTTTTCAGCTTGCCTAAAACAGGGGTGCTCAGCCTTTTGAATAACCAATTGTGGGCCACAATGAAATGAAATGGTTCAGAATTTTGAACTTTTTATTTTGAATAGCATAATGAAGATTTTAAACAACAATCTGGATCATCATTTTCCGTGGGACCAATCCCCGTTGGATGTTTACCCACTATTTAATCACAATGACAAAAATCTAATTTTTTATTAACCAGATTACTAATAATCCTGCTCTCACACTGACCAGCCAAAAAAACTTCTAACCAGTGTTGCAGCCTTCATTAGATATCAGGGTTTTTGTAGCCATCCCTTGACTTGCAAAAACAAGGACTGTGGATAATTTAAACAAAAAATAAAAGGCCAGGGAAGTGCATGCCCTAGTAGTGAAATAAACTTTTTTAATTAAGAAACGATAAAATGACGCACCATGCAGAAACATGCTCCTGTAATAGTACTAGGCTCATCACACAACTGTGAGAATCCATCTTCAGAACACTTGTATGGATGCCACTAGATGTAATCCACTTGGCTAAAGGCTCCTCTCCCCGTGTCTTTGTGTTAGGAAGAAAAGAGAAGAATGGGGGAGCCGGCCGCAAAAGTGTAGGACAGCGACCAGGACTATGGAGGACTGGCAATCATTCAGTAGAGGGTCATGCACCCTAAAGAGGTTGTGTGGGTTACCATAGTTTGAGGTCACGGGCCATATTTAGCCCACAGGTCATGGGGTTGAGCAGGGGCGGACTGACCATTTGGAAACTCGGGCACTGCATATCATTACTGCACACTGACTGGTTGCTAGAGGTTACAGCACACATTACAGCTCACTGATTGGTTGCTAGAGGTTACTGCATATCCTTGCCGCTCACTGATTGGTTGCTAGAGGTTACTGCACATCCTTACTACTCACTTATTGGTTGCTAGAGCTTACTGCACATCCTTACCACTCACAGATTAGTTGCTTGAGGTTACTGCACATCATTACCACTCATTGATTGGTTGCTATAGGTTACTGTGCATCATTACCACTTATTTATTGGTTGCTAAAGGTTACAAAACATCACTACAGCTCACTGATTGATTGCTAGAAGTTACGGCACATCATTACAGTTCACTAATTGGTTGCTAGAGGTTACAGCACATCATTACTGCTCACTAATTGATTGCTAGAGGTTACAGCACATCATTACTTCTCACTAACTGGTTGCTAGAGGTTACAGCACATCATTACCGCTCACTGATTGATATCCTCTGCACCCCAAACCTCCACCAACCTCTCCAATCCAGCTCCCCCACCTTAACTCTCCATGGCTGCGCTACCCATCTATGCACCCACCTTCTTTACCTCTGTACATCCCCTCCTTGCTCACCTGTGCACCCCAAACCTCTAGTCCTACCTCTGCAAACCTCACCCGCACCACTTTGCTTACCTTTGCAGAACAGGCTGATGGTAGTCTCAGTGACCACAGTTGCAGGCATGACTTTCAAGCATGCCCCTGTTTACCTCGCCAGTAGGCAGCATTCAGCAAAGGTGATGATGGATGGAACCTCAGAGGGGCATTATATAAATATGAATGCCACCGCTATTTTCATGTCAATGTCGGTTATTTACATGCGAATGCTGACATGATATCATGAGTCATTTATACACTGCAATAGGGCAGAGTTGGGAAGTATAAGTGACAGAATTTCACAATGACATATTGAGACACAGCACATGGGGAAGACTTCAAGGAACAAGGACATGTGAACCGGGACAATTGGCAAATATGGGCAGCTGCTTTGGGCCTCACAAAAATGACTGGGCCCAGGGCAGCTTCCCCTTTTGCCCTGCCTTAAAGACAGCCATGCACTCGTCCATCAGTCAGGAATCTGTCAGCAAGGAATCAGTCATCTAAATGTGCTGGGTCACTGATTGTTAGTACGCCGGCAGATGTTAGCTCCCTGACAACCAGGAGAAAGCTGTTGCATTTAGCAGTGGTAATAATAGTTCACACTACAGCTGAAGGTTTGCTCAGCTGAACACACATTGGTTAGCCATTCACAAAGGTTTCTCCATAGACTGTACCAGTGCAGATCTCCCTCATATTATTTCCTCTGCTGGTTGAATGTTCTTAGCCTATAGTGGTAGGCTATTTTCTCCATTGGTGAAGGTTAACACTCATGGTCAAATATTCTTATGGCTATTTTTCTTTTAGGATAAAATTATAGGGATTGTATATTTGCCCAGTGAAAGGCTACAAAGAAACTCTTACACGCATATTGGCAAATGAGGTTTAATGTTGATAAATGTAAGGTTATGCACTTGGGGACTAAGAATATGCATGCATCATACATACTGGGGGAGTACAACTGGGGGAATCAATGGGGGAGAAGGATCTGGGAGTTATGGTAGATCACAAGCTTAATAATGGCATACAATGCCAAGCTGTGGTTTCTAAAGCGAGCAAAATCCTTTCTTGTATTAAAGTTGATCCAGGGAATATCGATTGCCTCTCGGGGGGATCAGGAATGATTTTTTTTCCCTTGTAGGAGCAAATTGGATCATGCTTTGCTGAGTTTTTTGCCTTCCTCTGGATCAGCTGAGGGTGTAGGATTATAACTTTTTTCTTTTGGTTGAACAGTATGAACTGTTGTCTTTTTTCAGCCAGACTAACTATGTAACTATATATTACAAATACTACTATGCTACATTTGCACAAATGTTCTACAGGGAATTATAAAAACACTAACAGTCAGACTGGAAATGGGAGGGCCAGCACAAGCAGCCAATCAGGCATTGCAGTGCTCATGTGCTGACAGTAAAAATGGCACCAGGAGGAAACAGCAGACTGAGCAGAGGAATGATTCATCAGCATGCTGCTTTTCTGCTGGTAGGAAGGAGGGGAGGAAAGCCAGCAGCACTGCGGGGGTGGGGACACTCAGGGGGGAAGCGTAAGGTGCACAGGAAGGGTGATAAGGTGCTACTGGGCAAAGCAATTACTGGAACCAATCTCCTGTACAGCTCTCTCTGCAGCAGCTGAAAGCCAGTGGGAGGGAGAGGAGAAGAAGCTGGCTTTCAGCTGCTGCAGGGAGAGCCATACAGGGGATTGATTCCAGTATTTGCACCCCCTCCCTGCTGATCACCCTCCCTGCCCACATGCGATTCACTCAGCTGCCTAGGCCCCCCTGCTGGCCTGGGCCCCATACAGGACTGGTGGTACCCCCTTATCCACAGCCCTGCTCATAGCATCTAGCTATGAGTAAGGCTTAGGCCAAAACAAATTAGCCTGTTATTTGCTGTATCCCATCATGTAGCCAATATAGATTTGTTATAATAGATGGTACTCAGTAGCTAGTTCCATTATTCTATCTCTGGACAATCAATAGACGGGCAGTGTTTTTTGACCAAGATGCACTGCAATACTGTGAGACAGTTGTGCCTGGAGCACAAGAAGTTTACAAATGTTTGACAGGTAACAGTTCCCATATATATATATATATATATATATATATATATATATTTAAAATTCACATTTATCAGCTTGTTCAGAGCTTCAGAAATATCCCCGGTTACCTCTCTGATGATATCTTTTAAGGGGATGCTATTTAACAGAGAATGAAAACATATATATATATATATGTATATATATCATTATATATAAATTGCAGAAAATCACTATATCTGCAAGTCCTTTGTAATAGAAATCTGTACTTACTTGTATATTTATCATATATATCTAACAAGCATGTAATGGCGTACAAAGCCTACTAAGTCTCCTACTTGCTACTACAGTGCCTGGTATTCAGTCTCCCATTCTTGAGTTCTACTCCTTTGTTCCTTGAACATAATCACACTTCATACTTTCTATAAACCAACAGCAATAAGAGATACTGTACCTGCTATTTACTCAGTTGGGTTGGATCACATCTATCACTTATTTACAAAAGCTCAGGCTTTGAGCAAACAAATGATATTCAATTCAATGTATGGTTTCTTCTACCTTCCTATACATCAGTGGTGATTAAAATCTTAAAATCTCTAAAAATTCAATATACAGTATGCAATTCTATTGAAAACTGTCAGAGACTGCAAACAAACAACTGGATAAGGCCAGAGACTGAGGACATGCTAATCGTGTGGTTGGGAACTTGAGATACTGCAGAAGACAGCCAGAGGCTGGGGACATGTTACACAAGACTGACTTCACAAATCAATGCTCCAACTCTCACTACTGACTGGTAGGTTCTGAGAGCCACACAGCAAGTACCAAAGGGCTGCATGTGGCTATTGGACACAAGGGTTCTATACAGAAATCAACTGTCCACTATGTCTACCTTGCTGAGTAAAGTGAGACCTTGCAATACAGTTTCATTTATATCTCTAAATGGGGCTAAGACAACTTCTTCCATATGTATGTAGACAACATAATCAACTATTGTGCAAACAATTAAAAAAAACAAAAACTGTAATTTATTTCACACATTAAAAATATAACAAATAATGATGATTCTAAAAAAAAAAAGAGATGAAGCTTTTTCCTGTGTAACATCGTGGTCGATGCTTTTACAAGTCAGGGTGCAGCTGTACAGCGCAGACATGGATTTGTCGAAAGTCTTCAGCCTGAGCTTTCCTGTTTCGGTTAGCTTCACGTTACTGTGCCCTGAAACAAAAACAGGAAATGACTTGTCGCTGACAGCTGGAATATACTGATGCATGAGATGTAGAGGAGGCTATGCAAAGAGTTCCAGTAAAGTCACACTATTTGCAATATGTCATAACAAGTCAGCCATGAAAGGTCACATCAAGCTAGTGGATTCAAACGCTGCACGAGATAGTAGCTAACAGCGGTGAAGTGGCATGTCTGATCGATCCCACAGCCACCAACTTGCCTAGTATTTGAGTAACCTACTTATGAAGGTTCATTTATCTCTGGAGGTGTTAACCACAATTTGCAAAGCAGGTGCTGCATGGTGGTCTACAGGGCTACTTGAGTAGATGTAGACAGCTTTGAGGTCTTCAGCTATTGTTGAACAACTTCCCACTGGCCTTGGTTTTTGTTTAAAATAGAATGTAAATGTTAAACTATTTTCCCCCAATTATCCACCTATTTTGACCTCATCTAAAGCATAACTTTAATCCTCAGATCACAATTACTCCACGTGCCTGACCTGATTATGATTATATGGAATTCCTGGTCAGCAGGTTGAACAGTACTGCACAGGCAACTCTTGTGTGCATTGGCTCTAACAGGAGACCCATAAAATAGTAGAATGCCAGGCAGTCCATTATAGTCAATTCATGTTCTACTCAACCTGCTGACTCAGAATCTGATATAAACAGAGCTGGGAAGAGTACACGCTTGTAAGCAGGTGGATGTCAAATGTTTACGTCTTAATAAAATGCTCTATGGTTTCCCAGTGATATATGCCATTAGACTTATGTACTGTGGTATAAATCTGTTGCACTGTTTAGTTGTGTTTGCCCTGCTAAGGTGATAATCCCTGGGAGGTAAGGGTTAACACTGCAGGCCATGTTTTCCTGGGCTCTTTGGGGAAGTACTGCGCTCTCCATGGGCAACCACATAAAAAGGGAGTAAAGCTGCTTTCGGGCATGCAAGTTAGTAATACAGACAGAGGTACGGTTACAAGTTAACCCAATAAGGAACAAGAAGGACATTGGAGATGCAATTGCCACTCACTGCTTAACCACCACTTGTGGAAACCCAGTTTTGGTCCCAGGGGTATGGACTCATGCTTTTGACTCAAGGATTTTAAGGGACTTTTCAAGGAATGACTACCTCGTGGGACAAGGGGCACCAGGAGAATAACTAAGGGGCACTTAGAAGATCATTTACAGAAATGTGTATTGAAGGCAGTTTTGTTGAACTGTTTATTTGTTCTATTTAATCACCTCCTTCATGACCAGGCAATTTGTTGGTGTTTGGTACTGCTCTACGTTAACTGGTAATTGCATGGCCATGCAATGCTGTACCCAAATGAAATGTATATAATTTTTTTTCACACAAATAGAACTTTCTTTTGGTGGTATTTGATTGCCACCGTGTTTTTTATTTTTTTTTATAAAAAAAATAAAAAATTATAATTTTGAAAAATAAACAATATTTTTTTCTTTCTGTTATAAAACATTTCCAATACAAAGAATTTTAAAAATCAAATTTCTTCATAAATTTAGGCCAAAATGTATTCTGCTACATATCTTCGGTAAAAAAAATCCCAATAAGTACATATTGATTGGTCTGTGTGAAAGTTATAGTGTCTACAAACTATAGTATATATAATAACATTTTTATTTATTTTTTTAATACTTGTAATGGTGGTGATCAGCGACTGTGATATGGTGACAAGTAATCTGACACTAACTGACCTGGCTGGGAGGTACAGTAACTGACTAGCTGACACTGACATAACCAGTGACACTAGCAGGGGCGGACTAACAACTCATGGGGCCCCCGGGCAATAGGGGATCATGGGGCCCCTGTGTCCTCACCCACACTCAAATCACACCCAAAAAAGCTTATGAAATGTACCAGTGACATCTCATGGGGCCCCCTACTGACCCCGGGCCCTCGGGCAGTGCCCGAGTTCCCCAATGGTCAGTCCGCCCCTGGACACTAGTATAGTGATCAGTAATAATACTATACACTGTCACTGTACTAATGACACTGACTGGGAAGGGGTTAACATCTAGGGCCGATCAAAGGGTTAAATGTGTGTCTCACAATATGTATTATATGCAGGGCTGGGACAAGGGGTGGGCAGGAGGAGGCCCTGGGCACTGTGGTATTATGTGAGGTGGTGGTGAGGGCACCACGAGGAGATTGGGGGGAGGTGATTTATGTTGGGAGGGGGAATTTGCGGGGTGGCAGGGGGTAAGAATTGTTGTAGGAGGGGAAATTTGGGGAGGTGTGCTAGGAGTGGTGATTTGAGTTGGGAAGGGGGAAGAGAATTTGTGCTGGGAGGGAGGATTTGGGAGGTTTGCTAGATATGGTGTAGGGGGGAGGGATTTGTGCTAGGAGGGGACATTTTTTTTGGGGGGGGGAGGATTTGTACTAGTAGGGATGATTGGGGGTATTTGTGCTAGGAGGGAAATGTGCTAGGGATTTGTGGTAGGACATACTGGGAGGAGGGGGGATTTATGCTACAGGGTCAGCATGCAGATTAGTGCTCAGTTTTTTTGGAGGAGGAACTTTTTTATGCTGAGACATAATGCTTTTACATAATGTGTGCTGCTTTTTCCTAAATACCGTAAAAAGCCATAAATCATTGAATGAAACCTGCTGAAAAAATCCCACTTTGTCCATTCACAGCAGGAGCTAGGAAGCCACTGCTGACGTACAGGTATGTGATTGTGCTGCTACGAGGTGCCCACCCACAGTAAAATGCGGGCGGGTGGTCGGTAAGAGGTTAAACGACTTCAGTAATTGTTATTTAACTTGGCCTGGTCTGAAGTCACTTCAGGATAATTCTAAGGGGGTACATTCATGCTTGGCATACCACACAACAGGATTTAAACCAGGGGACAAGACAAGATGCAGTACATATTGTGACAGAATGCCTGTCATCCTGATTAGGTGATTCCATCAGAGAACTGCTTCCTTGCTGCTAGGACACAGGACCAAGGTATTATAGCTGGGCATTGCACCCAAGACTAGGTGATGCTAGCTTAGATGCAAAGTGTAACCCTTTATTGAACAGGAAAACATGTTTTTATATACTTCAGAACGAGGGGCACCTCATCTCCCAGATTGTGGAACTGCTGCTGGGTAGGGAGGAGGACCATCTCCTCTCCCTGGTCCTCCAGGACTGCTGAAGGTGTGGGGCAGAGGTCTTGGACCCTCTTTCCTGTTGCCAATGTTTCAGCTGAGGTTAAGAGTTCAACTGTATCGGCCTGCTGCTGGGGACAAGGGCTGCCCACCCTGGCTCCCTGGAGCTCTGGAAGTGCTGTTGGTGCTGGACAGAGGTCAGTGGTACTCTGCCTTGATACCAACTGTTCTGCTGGAGGCTCACTGTGTTGTTTCTCCTCAGCAGAAAAGTCTATTAAATCCCCAGTCTCTGGAATTGCTGAAAATCCAGGGCACGGGCTATAAGCTCTTGGGCCCAGTGCCAGCACTTCGGTGGGTAATTCATAATCCATAACATCCATGGGTGCTGTGGCATAATGATGAGCTTTGTCAAACAGTCTTTTATATGCTTGTTCCAACTCCCATTCCTGAATGGATAGAAACTCCATATCTTCCTGTACCCAGCGCACTTCCAAGATGTTTATCATCTGGCCTCTCTAATGCATGATTTCCTCCAAATACTTGAGATCACTCCCGAAGTCAGAGTCCTTTGACAGCCTCAAGTACAACAGCCCCAAGCCATGGAAACCAAAGCTTTCTGTCGGACTGCCATCTGCTGTCTAAGGGCACACTTGGGCTACATGCCAGCGGAGGGCTCTGTAGCTCTCATCCAGCTGCATCTCTGCCCGGACCAGCCTGCTTAACTCAGCTGTTCACTCCTTGTGTGGTTGTTCTCCCAATAACAGCCCCCGCACTTCATATTGCAATCAGTACCTTTCTGGGATGGAGAGGAGATTTTTTTCTTGGCTGTGCTGCTCTTGGTCTAGTGCTTCCTTCCAGAGTTGCCGGTGGACAGAGTCATACCATCCCAGCAGCACCTGCTTTAGCACTGGTCCTCTGTGCTGCATTTGCATCTCTTTCAGTCTCCTCTTCCATGGTGGCTGCTGTCTGTACCTCTCCTCTTCTGCTAACCAGACCTCAGATCCCCATCGTGGTTTGGACGTCCCAAACTGCAGGAAGCATCCCACTGCTTGCCACCAAATGTGACGGACCGCTTGTCACCCTAATTGGGTGATTCCATCAGAGAACTGCTTCCTTCCCACTGGGACATAGGACCAAAGTATTAGAGCTGTGCATTGCACCCAAGACTAGGTAACACTATCTTAGATGCAAACTGGAACTCCTTTATTGAACAGGAACACAGGTTTTTAAACACTTAAGAACAAGGTGCAGTCCCCACATGAACAATAAAACAAATATACATTAGGATAAACATCCCACATTGATTAGATAATTAAGTGATGTTGACACCAGACTAATCCCATTATATAGGAGCCTCCAGGAGGACAGAGACAATAGGTGACTCAATTAACTCAATTAACAATGGCACAAGAACACTTTAAACACATCCCATCTTAATAAACAGTATACAGCTAGAGTCCTTAGCATCAGGTTGTTTTTAGCTGATTAATCAGGCAACCCACCCAGACAGTCCGGAGCCTATATAGGAATGCACAAAGTACATTACACATGCTGTCTTTGAGGTGTCTGGCCCCATCTGTGCAATCTGTCCTTCATGAGACAAAACTCCCACAATAATCCAACAGTCTGAAACAGTGGATTGTATCTTAATAGTTTTCTTGAGGGAGATTGTTGATAAATATTTCCGTCCCAAATGGAGGAGCTTCTCCAACCCAGTCCACATGAGGGCCACCATATTTCTTCTGACCATTAACCTGTACAAGATTATTACACCTTTCCATCCACTCCAGAAGAGAAGATTTATTGTCTTTATGCAGAGAATTAATCCAAGCCTCACTCTCAGTGTTCATCACATTGTTGTCCATCATTAGAGAATGATGGGCCATAATCAATGGGTAGAAGGCTAGCCCCTAGTCTCCACCAAAAGCCCATGTCCCAGTTGAGTCTGTCACATATATGTCTAATGTGCAGTGAAGCTATTCAGAGGATTTTACATTGCCATTGCTAATGACTGCAGTACTAGTGTCAAGTGCATACGCAGCCAGCTGGTTGGGAAGCGGTGTGACTTGGCTTAGGTGATGAAGGGCCCTTGTAGTGAAGAAGCTTGTGTGCTGAAACTTCATCCCTGGTGACCGGTACCTCAATATGGGACTGACACTGCGGCACAGGGCATCATAGGGACCCAGCCTGTATTTCACAGAAGATGGACTGACGACTTGGGAGAGAATAAGCACAGTGTTGTACAAGAAGCAAGCCTCCTAGTGCTCACGTATAATATACGGATCAATGTCACTGAGAGTGAGGTGACAGGTTACTGGGCTGCTGGAGTCTGGTACCGGCTCAGAAAAAACAGTTGTGCTCCATTTGCTCAAGAGGGCAAAGAACAAAAAGGTCATTTTCAAGTTCCTTGCATACAGTCCATTAGTTTTTTTTTTGGATTTTCAGACAGCAGATTGAGTAGTACTGTGTAAGCAGAACTTGTATGTATTTAATATATGGACTACCTGGTAATCAACTGTTTTATGGACAGCCCATTATAGGCAATGAACACGAGGCCTATCTTTATTTAACCTGCTGGCTAGGAATCCAATGTGGACAAAGCACATGAAATAGGGTAAGGGCAGATCCAAGGTCTGGTATTATGTCCTTAGATATGCTCAGGAGGGCAAGGAATGGGGATAAAGTAGAACTTAAATTCTAATGTACGCCAACACCTGTACTACGCTCTTCTGGTACTTCCAGGTATAAAGAAGCAAGTGGTGGTAAGTTCCTGTCAAAATTATAGCACTGGTGCCTGGAGAATCCACAGTCTGGTGTAATTTATGACTTGAGCAATTCATACTAGAGAGACTTTACAAAGAGCTTCTTTACTTCCTGCTGGAAGATGAATGGAACAATGAAGAATTGCACTACATCCCACTCGCCTGCTCGCATTTCGCGAGTGAAAATAACAAGGGGGCGAGGGCCAGATCGATCAAACAGCCGATGGATATGGAGCGGGGTGCTGGCACCAGAATAAGCTTCCAGGCATTTAGGCACTCACACACTACCCAAGGGCCCAGAGTCCTTAGGAGGTCCTATGACAGGCTCCTGAAAGGTTGGGGAGGGCCAGTCAGCACTGCCCAGACAGAGGTCAGGGGTTTTACATCCTCCTAGAGAAAACACCTCCTATAAGCTTTAACCAGTACTCTGATGGACACTGCAGAAGTCACAAGACTGCTCTAACTGCTGATGAGAAAAGGTATTTAGCAGTTTATATTTACTAAAATCATTGTATCTCCATGTTCTGTGTACTGTGTTCTGTGTACTGTGGGAGATCAGATATAGTGAATGCAGGGTCCTGGGTTTAGTAACACTTTAACTGCAAGTTTAGGTCTAGGGGGCATAGAAATTCTCTGTACTGCTAGACTGGTCGCCAGTAAAGATCCTGACATCATCATCAAGACTGATGTAGGATCCATATACATGCACTGGACAGGATGATGCAGAGGGAAAGTCTACCACTGGAGAATGGGGGGCATTTAATGTCTGCTTGGGGAGCAGAGGATTGGGTAAGTAAAAGTACTGTTATTCACTTCTAGAATAAACAAGCAGTTAAAGCTTGCAGTGGGACTGTGCCCAGGAGAATTTTCTAATTGGTAACAAATTCATGAAAAACCACACCAAATTTGCATTTAAATAAGCAAAATGCAACTATAAAAATACAATAGTTATGCAAAACCATATACAAATTTAAAGTGGAACTAAACTACATCTTAGCACCACAAACACTATATATTTCATTTTTAATATTCAAAGCAAACTCACCCATCACCATATTAAGCTACTTACTACCAACCTCTGAACTCTGCGTTACATAATATTGACCTCTACACTCTGTGTTTTAAATACTACTGATCTCAAAACTAAGTTACATACTACTAACCTATGCACCCTGTGGTACATACTACAGACTTCTGAATTCTGTGTTATTTGCTACTGACCCTTGTACTCTGCATTACTTATTCCTGACCCTAAAAAGCTAAAATGATAGTGGCAATTGTATTATTATATTTTTCTACATTTTCCTCAAACCTTCCTTTTTTTATTGGGGCCTTGGTAACTTTTGATCACTTCCATGCAGTTCTAGTAGATCTTCTCCTCAAAAAGGATTGCCTTTAGAATCTCTGTAGTGATCTTTGATGGTGAATTATGTCAGAGAACATGCAGCTAGAGAGGTCAGTGATGGCTGACTTGTTCTGATTGCACTTTACAATACCATCAGTCTGGACAGGAATCCTTTCCTGTGGTATCAAACCCAAAACCAAAAACTTAATATATTGCAGCTTACCAATGATTGAATGTGGTGGCTGCATTAGTTTTCTTTTTGTAGGCTGTTTTCCTTCTCTTTTCACCTGGGGATTTGGCCAGTAACACAGTTTGACATTTCTATTGAAAAAAAAATATCAGAACACTTCCTAGTTTGTAAGTGTGCCTTGGCACTCTTGTGCCTACAGTGTCACAGCAGTATATCTGCATTGTGAGATCTAAGGCTCTGCAACTTCTGACTGCTAGTCTCATGAGATTTGGTGATGTTAATATTGTGCTGTACAGTGTTCTTTTGCTGGCGGATCTGACTTAAGGATATAACGATATCTGACATAAGGAAGGAAAACCTTGCCGCTACCAATATGGCGCCTCCACACAGAAACACAATACAGAAGAAGGAATGTGGAAAAGATCAGCTGCAGGAAGACCACATGCAATACTGGCTTCTAGTACTTTGCCCTCTGCCTCTCTTGTTTAGTCACAGCCGTTGGAGATCAGTTCCTCATTTATGATATCAGTTCTTTGTTTGATTTGTCTTATGGACACATCTATGTGTAGGGTTGTTAGGTAAATTTAGTTAGCTTCTCTGTAGTCATTGGATCAATATTATTTTGGCCTGCTCAGTGTCTCACTGACTGCTGCTCTGATTACTTTCCTTTGTATTCTAGAGGATTCCAGAACTACAGTGAGAAAAAGAACAGATTAAGCAGCCTGAATATTTCATTATCCCTGGGGAGGTGTGCTCAGTAGGTGGCTGGAGAGCCCATAAATAGTCTGAGGCCTGAGGCATAGAAGGAGAGTTATTGGGTCCAGTCCTGCTGGAGGAGACCCCTATGCAGGGGCTCTGACCCTGGGGCAGGATTATCGGAGGTACCATCTAGAAGACATTGAGTTCCCAGTTGGAGCCATAGCTGGGGGACCTATTTGTAAAGCTTAGTCCTGAAATAATTTCGGGTCTGTGGAAGCTAACTGGAAAGTGCCAGGAGGAAGTTGGAAGAAAACTGTCTAGCTGTCCTATGGTGGTGTGAATTTGTGTCTCTGCAGAGTGTCCAGTGAATATTGGAAGAAGGCAACCGATGATACTGTGGCAATGTGAGTAGATGATCTGAGTGCTGGAAGTTGGTGACTGTGTGTAGCTTTTACTCTACTGGAAGAAGTCATAGTTACCCATCAGCATTCAAGAATTTGTGGGACATTTTGTACAGCTCAGAGAGATAGAGAAGAAGCCTCAAACAGTTCAGTTCACCAGTTTTGGAGTATCCTATGCTCCTTCACCCTATCCAAGTTCATTGTTACAATAAAACCCTAAAAAGACACCCCTAGACTGTTTATTCGAGCCATTGAAAGGGTGTGAAAAATTTTGTGTACCTGGCAGTGTGCGCTGTAACGGGGGGGAAAGGATTCAAGTTCACCAGTGACTCTTTAGGGGGTGTGTGACATATGTGATGCCATGTGCTCAAATGGTTTACTTAATTAGGCTCAAAATATTGTCAAAGTTGGTCAGTGTGACGGCTGAGCAACTAATATTTCCAGAAGTAGGTCAACAATGGCAGCCCTAACATTTCCCTTAGGAAAGGATTATTGCAACTGTGGAATTCTATGAGTTGTCTAATGAAGAACAGAAAAAAGATCAATAATTCATGAGAAATATGGGTAAACCGCCGTGCCTTGCAAAAAGTAATGTGAACTGAACATTTTCATAAGAACAATGTCATGCAATAAATTAATATAGGCAGTTAAATTAACTCCTCCAGCTCTTTGAATTGACCCTACACAAATAGGCAGCAAAAAAGCAATGAACAGCAAACAGCAGCCATGAAACTGTGAGAGATTTTATCTGATAATCTAATATATAAAGTACCTCTGCTTCCTTTGACTCTATGATAGGATTGCCTCCATCTGTGCCCTTTTGTGTGTACTGTACATTTATTTTTGTACATTGTGGTTTGATGTGACTGCAAGTATTATAGCCACTTTATTTTTTTGCTCCTCTTTCTTTAATGGTATGTCATTTTTAGGACTTGTATTCCTAATGCTGTGTTTTGTCCTTTTCTAGGTCACCTTTTCCTCCACTTGTCCCTAAAGAATTACAAAGCTGCATTAATTTTTCACTCATATGCATTTCTGTATTTTTGTTCCTTACATAATATATACAGTATATAAGATTATCATATAAAGGCTAATGACAGTTACAAGGTATAATTTTTCCCTGCTTTTTACGGCTTGATATTTTATCATTCATGTAGTAGCACCTTTCTGTTGCCTTTTATTCTATGTTTATGACCGACATATTTGTTTTGGTGTGCAGGATCTGTTATCTATCAAAGAAACATCACAAAAAATTTTTAACTACAATTTAACTCCATTGTTCTAAAGCAATGCTCTTTACAGATATTAGATAGCGGTTGACTGAGCATGTGCAATCTGACTGTAGTGTTAACCCCGTAGGAGCTGCTGGTAATAGCTGGTTCTTCCTAAATAGTATAGAGGCTGCCCGTCCCCGCAAGCCCCAGTCCATACACAGTGGCTCCAGTAACTCAGTCTGGGGGATGTCGTTTTGAAATCTATTGCTTGAAGAAATTTAAACAGGAGAGGGGTTTGGGCATGGAATACTCCAAAATGCTTTCCCAGCAATAGACAAACATCTTTATCTAGGCTTACAACCAGGATTCTGTTGAGGACAAGGGAATGGACAATACTCTGGGACCCTATGAGAGTTGTCTCAGTTTATAGCTACCTCTGCCACATATATCCCAAAAGCACACAGTCTCCAGGAATCAATTCATGGTCATTACTCATAAGTGAGCAAGACAGCTGCACCTCTTCCAGCTTCCACCAGACACAGTCCAGTGAGGGAGACAATCCTTCTCCAGACCAGATGCCCTTATGGTGAAGTCTACAGCCAGCTCCTCAGAAGATCACTTCAGGTCCCCAGCTCTGCCACAGCTGAGGACAGCTTCACATTCCACAGGTTGCCTCAAGGAAAAACAGCCCCCTAAGGCTTTGAACCCTCCTGGGAAGGAAAGAAAATCTCTCCAGGGCTTCAGACTATTTATCATTTCCCCAGCCCAGTCTGGAAACTCCTTTCCAGGGATGGCCATAGCATGATAAATATTCCAGCTGGTCATTTGAATCTCCCTTCCTATGTTCTGGAAGCTTCTTCCAGAGGCAAGGGGAAGCAATCAAACTCTGAATAGACCAGATCAAACAATCACTGCTCTCTTGACAACAGAAGGAGTCAAAAATTACATTTGCCCGGCATCGTACACTAGGAGGGTGCTACATGGTGACCAACTTTTTTGAAACAATAAATAGTACCAGGCTCCAAACCCCCTCCCCCTGCACCTCATTTAATCAAGGGAGTTGTTATAAAAAATAATACTTTCCTTGCACCTGGCTACTGCCACAGGAGATTGGGTCTTCTTTTCTGCCACACAATGTAGGTGGGCCTCAACATCATAATGTGCAGTGTTGACTAGTCCACTAAAAACCCTTGATTGAAAAGTTACTATAGAAATATTATGTTGCCGCACTTGGCATTGATAGACCTGTTGTGGTGACCACTCTTCCCCCCAGCATATGATAAACCCAAGTCAGGTGGTGGGAATATCAGGGCCTCACTACTGTCACATTCATACTGTTGGGTCACTCAGTAATATCTTTCCCGTCCCTGCAAGAAAGAAACACGCACCTGGCAAGTGGAGTCTTTAGGTACCTTCAACTTCAAACATTACATTAACACAGTAATCATAAATAAAACTAATATCCAACTTCCGACAAACTTTAATGAAATCTTTAGACAGACCCCCCCCCCCCATGGTCACAGCCTCATTTTACAGTTATACCTCTTCCTGACTATCACTTCTCACATTCTAACAAATTGTCTTCTATGCCTAAATGGGAAGAAATGAGGAAATCCCTATCTATGAAAGTAATATTTGGGGTCTTACCTTTAAAAGCTTCAGTAACAGCCATAGAAAACACTTAGAAAAATCTGTGCCATTGGTATCTAACTACTACACATATAAACAAATATGTTCCATATTATAACCTGTTATGTTTTCTTTAGGATGCATGGACGATATGGTGGACCTGTCCTAGACTGCAGAGACTGTGAATACCGTAGTCTGAAATCTACCACCTTATTAGAACAACATATTACAGCAGAACCTACATAAAGATCTAAAGGAGGCCCCACTGGAGCTGTGACCAAACCGGAACATACTAAATAAAAAATCACAAGGGCATGGTGGTCACCCCTTCCTCGATTATCAGGAAGTACTGCCAAGGATGGAAAGTACTAAAGGTAGCAGGTATTAATGAAAAAACTGTTATTCTCCAGGACTCTCATGGCAAATTCCTAAAGGTCTGGTCAGCTTGGATATCCTATAGCCCTTGGAGGCCTACTTTTGGCCCTAAGACAAAAGCAAATATTTCATCTGGTTCTTTTCCTTTCTCCGCTCTTTAAGTCTACCTTTTTACTTTCTCTTAATCTTGCAGGTTTTTTTTTATTCATGTTTTACCTCCTATACCTAAATCTTCCATGTCCAGCCACCCCTACCCACCCCTTTTCTTTCTGATTACAGTAATACTTTTGGACAACCATTAATCATAATGCTTTACGTCATTGACACTGTCACGATATACCAAACCATAACCTCTTCATTTCCACTTATATTCTCCATACATGGTAGACTGGCACTGGCTGAGTTAGCTAGCTCCGCCCAATCATTTACGTCTGATCGGCAACTGTCAGACCTGTCATATTGTGATGGGTGCTCATGGGTTGGCGGGTGTTGTTTTTTTTTTCATTTCAGTGAGTCAGCGTCATCGGGACAATGCTGGACGTCATGATTGACGATGGATTTGCTTTTTTGGCTTTTTTTTTAATTAACCATTTCCCAAAGTACTGCAACAGGGCGGCATGGGTGTGCAAAATCACGTAAATATACGTGACTTTGCAGTTCCAGGTAGGGGGCGCATGTGAGGCGCCCTTCCCACCTCGCCATTCACAGCTGCGGCTGTCAATCACCGGGTACCGGCTGGTGATTACCTGCCGGCGCCCGATGATTGCCGAGCATGTCCAATGGGGGGGGGGGGGGGGGAACTGTTTGTAAACAAAACAGTTCTCTCTCCTGTCAGCTCCTGCAAAAAAAAAAATGCACAGGCAATCAAATACCACCAAAAGAAAGCTCTATTCGTAGGAAAAAAAGTATGTAAATTTCATTTGGGTGCAGCATTGCACGACCGTGCAATTGTCAGTTAAAGTAACACAGCGCTGTAACGCAAAAAATGTCCTGGTCAGGAAGAGGGTGAATCCTTTGGAGGGCAAGTGGTTAAAGGACTTGTCAAAAACTGTTGTTTTGTTTTTTGTTCAATTAAACTAATTTTTCAAAAGTTTGGCATCTTTATTTTTTCTAAGTGTACAAGTACCCTTTACTCATCCATAAGGGGGGGGATCATCAGGGTGCCCCCTTATTTAAAGGGGTGTCCTGATGCTAATGAGCCCTCCCAATTGGGCCAGGGTTGAGGGGAAGATGCCCTTGTCTCCATCGGCATGGGGACAGTGTCCCCATGCTGAGGGCATGAAGCTTGGTAAGCCACAAGGAGGGGGCGTTTGATAGTTGTCCCCCCTTTTACTCTTTTACTGCCCTTGCCAGGCCTGTGCTCGGATCAGGGGTCTGGTAGGAATTTAGGGGGGACCCCACGCTTCCCCCCCATATCTGGGGGGCAGGGCTCCCCTTATACATCCTACCAGTCCTAAAGGGCCTGGTATGGCTTTTACGGAGAATCCCACACACTTTTAAAAAAAAAGAATTTACTTTGGGGTCCCTCCTAACCTCCCTAAAGGTCCTGGTAAGGATATGGACAAACAAGTATATAAAATGTTAAAAAGCTCTTGGGCTTTAAGATAAAGAAGTTCAAAAATACATTTTCCAGGCATTTGTTTGGAATTTATGTGGATTGTTTGATGAAGCTCTGCAGATGTTTCATTGGCATTTAATTACTAAGTTTACTCAAAGCACAAAAATTACAAAATCAGCACAAAGGACATTACTAACCTTCAGTGAGCTGTGTTCCTTGTCCTGTTGTGCCCTCCTTCCACCAAAATCTTACCTCTCTGATGACATCACCCTCACCCCGCTACAAAAATCTTTCAGTGCAACATAGGTTAACAGAGCTAATTCCTGTGACAAAAGTACCCGACTATGCGCACCCTTTCTGCACCGCTGCTCCATTCATAGAAGCTGTTACTACAGTTTCTATGAATGAAACACGATATATGAATGGAGGACGGGCAGATGATTGATAGGTCCTCCCCTCCATTCATATTTCATTCATAGAAGCTGTAGTAATGGCTTCTATGAATAGAGCTTCTGGGTGGAAAGGGCGGGCATAGTCGTATACTCTTCATAAGCGCCTGTCACAGATCCTTAGCTCTGTTAGCCTCCGCCACACCAGAAGATTTCATTGTCGATTTGGAGGAGGAAGATTTTGGAGGAAGGAGGACACAGCAGCATAAGGAACACATTTCACTAAAAGTTTGTAATGTCCCTTGTGCTGATTTTTTTTAAGGCAAATTTAGGCTTTAAAGCATAAACAGTATAACAATCATAACATTGTAATGAACCGGAAACATGCTGTAGATGCATGTGTTACTATGAAGCATCAAATTAGCTGTCATCTTCATTTCAGGATGTCAAGTAAACTTGTAAAATATGTTTTGAATAATTTACATAATGCTGCTTCCTTTACAAATCTTCTTATTCATAATGGCCTCAGGCAATAACATGCAATAACAGAAATTTTGCTGTCAATGCACAAGGCTCAAATATTCAGCATCACCTATGATCAGAGCAGACATCTGTGAATGTGCAGCACTGGCTATGGATAAGAACAGAGTTTCAAGATCATGAGAAGCAAACCTCAGGAAACCACCATTTATGAGCACAACTGGCCACATTCCCCCAGAGAGTGAAGTGAGGACAGTCGAAATATATTCTCCATAAGTGACGAGATGGAAACTATAGATAATATATATTTGGTGAGATGACCTGTATCCAAGTAGGTGAGAAAAAAAAAAAAGCACTGTTCATGCTTCATGCTAACCAAACCACCAGAAAAACTTGAGATCTAGTTTGACACTTCAAAATATGTGTTATTTGGAAGTCAACAAAAGTGTTTTAATGTGCATTGGCATGCTGCTACGTGCAAAGCCGTCCACCATACTGTCCCGAACTACATCACTGACCTAATATCCAAGTACCACCCAGCATGCACACTCCACTCCTCACAAGACCTCCTTCTCTCTAGTTCCCTGGTCTCCTACTCCCATGCCTGCCTCCAGGACTTCTCCAGGGTGTCACCCATCCTCTGGAACTCCCTGCCCCAACCCATCAGATTATCACCTACTCTCCTCTCCTTTAGGCGCACCTTGAAAACCCATCTCTTCAGGGAAGCCTACCCCACCCCCTGCTAACTTGCCGACCTCCTCCACTCTTCCTACCACTCCACCCCCCACAGCTATCTCCTCCTGTGCCACTATCCCCTCCCTCCTAGATTGTAAATAGAGATGAGCGAATTATTCAAAAATTTGATTCGGCTGATTCGCCGAATTTGCGGAATAAATTCGATTCGATGCGAATTTATTCGCTGCGAATTTAACTTATTAAAAGGGTTTCTAGGCTTCAGAGAGCCTTTATATTAGTGCAGAACACTGTACCTTTAATTTAAATGCCCTTGGAGTCTGCTGGGGAAGAGAAATAATACTGTCAGTCAGTATGACATGCAGATGAGTGCCGTCCATCTTAGAATCACCGCACACTTCACTCATTTGGGCAGTCACGGGGCCAAAACCAGAGTGTGGAGCCACAGTGTGGCGGTGGAGGCAGCAGCAATGGGAGGCCATACAGCACCCTATGACAAAATGGAACCCACCAGCAGTGTGAGGAGACCTGAAAGTGGCACATGGCAGAGTGTGGCGATGGAGACAGCAGCAATGGGAGGCCGTACAGGGACCCATGACACACTCTGGACCTGGCAGCAGCATGAGGAGGCGGTACAGGGGCCCATGGCAGAGTGGCGAAGCGTAAGCAGCTTAAATTGAAGGCCATACAGAGGCCTATGTTAAAAAGTCCCCCCAGCAGCAGCGTGGGGAGACGACTATCAAGAGTCCAATGGCAGAGTGGCGGAGCAGAAGCAGCTTCAATTGAAGAAGAAGAGGATGAGGATGAAGAAGAAGAAGAAGATGAGGATGAAGAAGAAGAAGAAGAAGAGGATGAGGATGAAGAAGAAGAAGAAGAGGATGAGGAAGAAGAAGAGGATGAGGATGAAGAAGAAGAAGAAGAAGAAGAAGAAGAGGATGAGGATGAAGAAGAAGAAGATGAGGATGAAGAAGAAGAAGAAGAAGAGGATGAGGATGAATAAGAAGAAGAAGAAGAAGAAGAGGATGAGGATGAAGAAGAAGAAGAAGAGGATGAGGATGAAGAAGAAGATGAGGATGAAGAAGAAGAAGAAGAAGAAGAGGATGAGGATGAAGAAGAAGAAGAAGAAGAAGAGGATGAGGATGAAGAAGAAGAAGAAGAAGAGGATGAGGATGAGGAAGAAGAAGAAGAAGAAGAGGATGAGGAAGAAGAAGAAGAAGAAGAAGAAGAAGAAGAAGAAGAAGAAGAAGAAGGAGAGGATGAGGATGAAGAAGAAGATGAGGATGAAGAAGAAGAAGAGGATGAGGATGAAGAAGAAGAAGAAGAAGAAGAGGATGAGGATGAGGAAGAAGAAGAAGAAGAAGAAGAAGAGGATGAGGATGAAGAAGAAGAAGAGGATGAGGATGATGAAGAAGAAGAAGAGGATGATGGTGAGGAAGAAGAAGAAGAAGAAGAAGAAGAAGAGGATGAGGATGATGATGATGATGAAGAAGAAGAAGAAGAAGAAGAAGAAGAAGAGGAGGATGAGGATGAAGAAGAAGAAGAAGAAGAAGAGGATGAGGATGAAGAATAAGAAGAGGATGAGGATGAAGAAGAAGAGAATGAGGATGAAGAAGAGGATGAGGATGAAGAAGAAGAAGAAGAGGAAGAGGATGAGGATGAAGAAGAAGAAGAAGAAGAGGATGAGGATGAGGAAGAAGAAGAAGAAGAAGAAGTAGGATGAAAATAAGAAGAATTCCAGTACAGCAAAAAGTGTATCTGCAGAGAGCTCCGCTATTTCTGACAGTTCTCTGACAGTTCCTTCACATTTACAGCGGTTGAAACATTGTATCTATTTGTTTCCGAATAAAAACATCTGTATCCTAAATGGAAACAAATAGATACAATGTTTCAACCGCTGTAAATGTGAAGGAACTGTCAGAGAACTGTCAGAAATAGCGGAGCTCTCTGCAGGGACACTTTTTGCCAGCTGTAGAAGGGATGAAAATCGGCCGATCGGGGAAAATTCCATTCGTGCATCCGAAGTTTGCTAATTTTTGGATTCGGCGCGAATCGAATTTTTCCTAATATTCGAAACGAATTCCACTTCGCCAAGTTCGATTCACTCATCTCTAATTGTAAACTCGAAAGAGCAGGGCCCTCAATCCCCTCATGTTTTGCATTGTATTGGTATTGTTCTGTCACATGTTCTGTCCCCCTTTGTAATGTACAGCGCTGAGCGAACTATCGGCACTTTATAAATACTGTATAATAATAATAATAATAATGCTGCATTGCATTCCTTTTTAACATCTACTTCCTAGAACAAGCAAAGAGTAGAGGAGCCACAGTTGTGATGAGCTGCCTTTTTTTTCCTGTGCATTGAGGTGCATTGCTTTGTTCTAACATACATTACTATGCATTATGTTGCACTGAAAAAAAGCATTGCTCTACTTTTTTTCGACCTCAGACCAATGCATATCAATGCAATGCACCAGTGTGAACTGCTCCCATTTACATACTTTATCTTTTACAGGTCCTTGTGTATGTCCCAATGCATCTTCTGTGAATAGACTCTAAAGGAAACCACCAACTTAATGGAAACATAAGCTCTTGTAAAAGAAAAACATCAAGCAGACAATCAGTGCCCCAGCATACTTCCCTAAATGTTAGCAGAACTTGATGCACCATCCCGCTCTGCGCAGCTGTAGCAGCTTTCAGCCTATTATACAATTTTACAAGTTGCTTGCAGTGGGGTTGGATGGTGTATCGCCACACCTAAACACCAGAGTCTCATGCGCAGTGTGCATGAGGCCTTAATTTCTTGGAGCTGGAACTGTTACCATTAGGGGCGGACTGACAACTTATGGGGCCCCCGGGCAATAGGGGATCATGGGGCCCCTGTGTCCTCACCAACACCCAAAAAAGCCTATGAAAAAGCCAATGAAAGATACCAGGGGCATCTCATGGGGCCCCCTACTGACCCTGGGCCCTCGGGCAGTGCCCGAGTGTTCCAATGGTCAGTCCGCCCCTGTTTACCATAACAATGGCATGCTCTATGAAAAGAAAGCTGCAGGGGACTGCAGGACAGGTAGGTGGTGGATTTTCTTTTTTACAGAGTGCCTGCCCAGACCACCAGGTAATAGAAGTGAGACCTTCTCCACTAGACCACCAGGGAAAATAACGGCCCCAAATTTTGACCTCCAATGCTGGAGGAGAGGAGGGAACCTCTCACCACCAATGCTGAAGGAGGGGAACATTGATGCCAAAGCTGGGGAGAGGCACTGGCCATCATTGCTGGAGGAAGGGAGCTACTGACCACCAAGGGTGGAGGAAAGGAGCTACTGACCACCAATGTTGAAGGGTAGGGGGGTGTTATTTCTGCTGCCTGCTACTGACCACTGACCAATGCTGGGGGGTGATATTTACAGCACGCTAACAGAATAATCATAGACTCTACAAGGAGGAAAAGTGTTAGCATTATTTTCATTAAATATATCTAGGTATTCATGGCAAACAAGAGGAAAATTTGTAAATTTGTCAATCTAAGGGTCAGAGTTGATTCATAGGGGATGTCCCTAGGTGCTTGATTCTGTGCTATGGCAGCGCTGGTGACAATAAAATGATAGAAAAAGTAATCTCCCCAGAGAACCAGTCAATGCATAAATTGTGAACTTGGAGCCCTGGAAAACCCAGGATAATTCAGCACAAAAGAGAAGAGATCATGTCCAATTTTCAAAATTCATGGTTAAATAATACAATAAGTGCAGCGCTAAAAAATGATAATTAGAAATAAAGTCCACCATAAATGTCCGTGCTCTAATTAAATCCACATTACAAAGTGCTTCCAACCATTAAAGGAAGAAAGAGAAAGGATCCATTCATCCAATGAGACCAGAGGAATAAGTGACACCTTAAAGTCCCTGGTGATTAGGAGCTCTTACCAGAACTGTGGGGCTTTCAAACTAATGAAAAGCCAGCAGGGCTTTATGGGTTAACCCTGAAAATATCCACAGTAGATGACATGACAGTGCTCCAACTTGTGGTTCCTCTCCAAATTCGCTTTCCACCAATAAGGGCATGCAAAATATAAATGCTAATAATGCAGTATGTTCTTATATAGAAATGTATTTAAAAAAATATATTGCACTTACAATTGATAAAAAAACAGAAAGCCGTCAAAACAATCCCGGGGCTGCAGCAATCCTGATACAGTGTAGCAATCAATCCGGGCGGCAGCTGCTTGGCATAATGACGTCACATTAGGCTCCATTCAATGTGTTTCGTCATACATTTAACGTCGTTGTTAGAGCAGTGCTGATTGGTAAGGGTAAAGTTTCATGTGTGACAGAGCTGGACCTAATGCCAGAAGCATCAGTGAAATTAATTGCTAACCTTTATTCCTTTTTTAAACGGGGGTAGATGTACTGTAGATTCAATGAAGCAGCTACAGGCTCCAGAATCAGCGATAGCTGAAAGCATCCATGTAGGTTGCTGAGTGGTGCCTCTCTAGGCCTTCATTTTTGTAGTCACTTGTCAATGTGAATGGCCACATCGATTGAATTGTCTAAAGTCTCTGGAACCCGTACTTGAGCAACTTCATCTTTTATGAACCTGGAAAGACCCAAATGAAATTGACAACAAAGGGCTGAGCCAATCCACCTAATGTCTGGCACTAGCATCTGAAATTAGAAACATTGTCCTAGTGGAACACCAGCCCTATTGCAGATGAGTGTCAGGAACATATCCCAGCATTTATAGCCACATGGGTGAATCAGTCACCTAGATCCAATCACCATGGAATGTGTGAAGGCAGATGTTGAATGTCCAAGAACTATGGGGTGAGTGGACAGTCAACAGCTGCTTTGACACATTTACTCCTACCATGGTGATATGATCAAGGTGACTCAGTTACCCATGTAGCTTCAACTACTGGGGTGAGTTCCTGACATTAGAAATGAGGAAGCCACCTAGGTGAGTGGTAAAACATTACAGAACAAGTCTACGTCAATGTGACCTGAAGAACATTCACAAACACTCTGCCACCAATCTTTTCTCATTCCTTTTACCATAAATAAAGATAATTATCGATTCACTACACACCAGGCAGTTTGAGCTTCCTACAAGATTTGCTTTATTTTGGGTTCCTAAATTATAATCACATGTTAATTCAGTTCAGTTAAAATGCAAACATCATTAATATGCTATTTCCCACAATGTAATAAAATGATTGCCCTTAATTTCCATGTATTCATCTTTACAGAGAAAATCATAATGAAACTAATGGTTATCAGAATCATCATTTTCTCAAATGTCTTATCTCCGGAAGATATATGCCAACATAGGTACTATTCATCATCCTGTCTGCTGAAAGCTTTGTTAAAATGTTGAGATATGGAAATTTTGCCCTGTGAGCGGAGATTTCTTCATTGAGATTAGTATCTTGGGTAAGATGTGCGTTTTTATGAAATATGGATGTATTTACTTATTAGAGGATTAAAGATAAGTTCTGGTGTGAAGAAAAAAAGGGTATTGTTTTTAAAGGAAACCTGTCAAGAACATGTAAACAAAACAATAGTCTAATCTGAGAACTCTCCCACAAGCCTTTTTCCTTTGGATGAGTAGCATGATCTTGACTTGGAACACAACACTAAGGACCTGTAATTCCTTGGTAAGCAAGAAGAAGATTTCATGCATTTCAAAATCAGCATTCCTATCAGGTGTACAGAGGGACCCAACTACAACTCCACTGAAACAAAAAGTAAAAAACGGACAAAGACATGAACTCTATTAGGCACATTTTCTTGGCAGCATTACGCTGGTGAAGAGGGGTGGGATGGCTTCTCTCCAGCAAAGTACCAACATGCAGGCAGGGGCGGACTGAGAACTCATGGGGCCCCCAGGCAATAAGAGATAATGGGGCCCCCTGTGTCTCTGCCTACACTCAAGCCAAAGCCACACCCACACTATACCCCACCTACATATTGCAGCCCAGCTGCATAGAAAGGGCATTAAAAATAATTTAAAAAATAATAGAACAACGTCGTGGGGTCCCCCCTCCATCCATATCAAACCCTTCAGGTCTGGTATGAGTTTTGAGGGGAACCCCCACGCAATAATTAAAAAAAAGTGGTATGGGGTCCCCCGCAAGATCCCTACCAGACCCTTATCCAAGCATGCAGCCCAGCAGGTCAGGAAAGGACCTTATTCCCATGTTGATGAGGACAAATGCCTCTAACCCACAACCCTGGCCTGTGGTTGTGGGGGTCTGCGGGCAGGGGGCTTATTAGAATCTGGAAGCCTCCTGTAGCAAGGGGGCCCCCATATTCCGCCTCCCCATGTGAATGATTATGGGGTACACGGTACCGCTACCCATGCACAAAAAAAAAGTGTAGTGTGAAAAAAGACAGGAGACAGTCCTTGACAAGTCCTTTATTATAAGAAGAAAAATAAAAGAATGTCCCCCGAAGTAGATCCAATGTCAATCACGATGCCCACCACCGCCGCTACCCGAAAAATGAAAAAAAAAAAGGCTCTGCTCCCAATGCTGGCTCCCAGCCGTCTGCCTGCTCCGCTGCTTTGACAGTTCTTAAATATATAGGGGTCGGGGCCACCAAGTAACATCACGCATGTGGCCCCACCTCCTTGTGACATCATTGATCCAGCATGTCCCGGCTGATGATGCCAAAAGGAGGCGGGGCCACACAAGTGATGTCACTGGGTGGCCCCGCCCCTTACATATTTAAGAACCAGCGAAGCAGGCAGATGACCGGGAGCCAGCTTCGGGACTGGAGCATTTCTTTTTCCTTTTTTTGGGGGGGCTGCGGCGGGCAACGTGATTGACGTTGGATCTACTTAGGGGGACATTCTTTTATTTTTCTTCTTTTAATAAAGGACTTGTTAAAGACTGTCTCCTATCTTTTTTCACACTACACTTTTTTTTGTGAATGGGTAGCGGAATCATGTACCCCATGCTCATTCACATGGGGGGGGCGAGATATGGGGGCCTTCTTGTTAAAGGGGTCTTCCAGACTCCGATAAGGCCCCCACCTGCAGACTCCCACAACAACCGGCCAAGGTTGTGGGGAAGAGGCCCTTGTCCCCATCAACATGGGGACAAAGTGCTCGGGGGGAGCTCCCTCCACCACAAAGCACCCCCCCATGTTGAGGGCATGTGGCCTGGTATGGTTCAGGAGGGGGGTGCACGCTCGTCCCCCCCTTTCCTGACCTACCGGACTGCATGCTACGATAACAGTCTGGTATGGATTTTGGGGTGGACCCTACGCCATTTTTTTATGTTGGTATGGGGTTCCCCTCAAAATCCATATCACACCAGAAGGGCTTGGTAGGGATGGAGGGGGGGACCTCCATTGTTTAACCACTTACCCTCAGGGGATTTACCCCCCCCCCCGTCCTGACCAGGCCTATTTTGGCAATACAGGGCTGTGTTACTTTAACTGACAATTGTACGGTCATGCAACGTTGTACATAAATTAAATTATGTAATTTTTTTTCCCCACAAATAGAGCTTTCGTTCGGTGGTATTTGATCACCTTTGTGTGTTTTATTTTTTGTGCTATAAACAAAAATAGACCAACAATTTTGAAAAAAAAATATATTTTTTACTTTTTACTATAAAACATATCCAATAAAAAAATTTAAAAAATCAAAAAAATCAAAGAGAATTTTGTACAACAACAAATTTAATTTCCAGAGTCTAGACCAGTGGTCTCCAAACTGCAGCCCCAGGGGTGGATGCGAACCTTTGCTTGCCTTTTTCCAGCCCTTGAGACATTATTACTGCAACTGACACCAACAATGAGGCCTAATTCATGCCACCGCCACCAACAATAGGGCACTATTGCTCTCCCTAAAACCAAAGGTGGGACATTGTTTACTCCCACAGTCTGGCCCCCCTAAAGTCTGAAGGACAGTAACCTGGCCCTTTGTTCAGAAAGTTTGGAGACTCCTGGTCTAGACAAAACGTGCAGAAGAGAAAAAATGTTAAAACTAATGAATAGCTCAGGAGGCAGAGCTTGACCACTTCTGCGTAGTCTCATATAGCATAAGAGATTCAAAACTTTTTTTTTCAACATATATTTTTCATAGCATATTGAGAAGTCCTCCTCCAGCATATGGATCGACTACTGTTACTGTAACTGACCTCCTTTGTGGGGAACGCCTGCAATCACACCCTGAATAGGTGCTGTCCCTAGTGCAGACATTGTACAAATGTGGCATTTATAATTATGCCCTCAGCCTTTGAACAGTGAAACACAAGCCACAAGGGAAATTCAAAAGGAATTTGTAATTCTTTGCTTTTGTTTTCACAATTTTTAGCAATGCAGAAATGTTTAAAACTTTAGGACTCCTTCACACAGTTTTCTGTACTAAAAAAATGCCAATCTCCACAATGGCATGTGCCTTGTCCACACTCAAACACAGCATTCAAGTGAGGTTTAATGTGGTTCTGAAATCTGCATCATGTCTGTATTTTTCTGCCCGACACCTTCGGACTGCCGTTCTCACACTCCAGCACAGTTGCAGAGCATAAAAAAGATTAAACTGTCACAATAAACACACAAAAAAAGTTAAAAAAGTGAACAGCGCACTACGCTTTAAAAGTGCAAGGCACTGCCGGCCAGGAATGACACATTCTGCATGGCAAAACATTGTACTGTGCAGGTAGTGTGAACTGTCCCTTAATCTATTAAAAATAGTCACTAATTATAACAAAAAAAAAAAATTGAACAGAAAGGCCAAGACTACAAAAACAAAATTATATTTGATTGGCATGTCAAATAGTAGCCAAAATTAAAGGTGACAGTTTGTTCAAGATACAAAGAGATACAAAAAATGAAAATTATTACGGGAAAGAGGAGACGAAATACAGCAGAGTGATGGTATCAATATGCATGGGAAAAAAAGCCTTCAAGAAAAGTCAACACTTTGGTTTGGTATATTCAATGCAGATTGAAAGTTATGTTTGTATTCAGAAGTTTCTTTAGATACTAGGTGGGAGGCAGCCTAGTACCCTGTTGGAATCCTTGAAACAATGTGAAGGTCTCAGGGAATCCTTGCTAAAAATAATGATGTCTACAGCTTATGGTACTTCAGCAGTATCAGTAAGGAATATAATATTTAAGTAAATAATACACGTAGTCCCCCCTCACATTGGTGGTCAGGGGGAGAAGAACCTCCTTAGATTGGTGGTCAGTGGAAAGAATGCGTTCTTACATTGGTTGTTATTCGGAGGAATGCCCTTTACATTGGTGGTCAGTGGGAGAAGGGCCGTCTTAGCTTTATGGTAAATGAAAGCAATGCCTTGTTTCATTGGTTGCCATTGGGGGAGGGGGGGGGGATTCTCCTTACATCGGTGGTCAGTAGGAGAAAGGCCCCCTTAAATTAATGTCCAGTGGAAGGAATGTCTTGTTACATTGGTTGCTAGTAGGAGGAATGCTCCTTACATTGGTGGTCAGTAAGAGAAAGCCTCCCTTAGATTAGTGGTCAGTGGAAGGAAAGCCTTGTTACATTGGTTGCTAGTGGGAAGAATGCTACTTACTTTTGTGGTCAGTAGGAGAAAGGCTCCCTTAGATTAGTGGTCAGTGGAAGGAAAGCCTTGTTACATTGGTTGCTAGTGGGAAGAATGCTACTTACTTTTGTGGTCAGTAGGAGAAAGGCTGAGCTGGACCGGAGGGATGGAGGGCGGAGCCTGAACATGGCGGCAGGGGAGAGCTCAATGTAGGAGCTCGTGGACGGAGCTCCGTTGTCTGACCTCCCCAGGCCTCCAAGCTTATCCCCTGGGGCATGTTAGAGCCCTGCGGTGGGGGACTTACCCGGTCTGACGGCTCCCGGTGGAGGAGAGGCTGATGCGGGTGAGGGAAGAGAGAGGAGCGGCTGGTGACTGGTGAAGAGAGAGTCCCTGGACGCTGGGAGACGAGAGGGGCCGGCGCGATCACGTGACCGGCCGCAAGGCACCTCTGGGAGAGCGGGAAGCCGGCCGGCCGGTGTTTTGCAGGGAGAGAGCAGCGCCGACCTGTTTGCCGGGGGCCGACACACTCTCCCCCTATCCCCCTAGTAACCCTGGAGCCTAATAGAATGTGGAAGGAGAACCATCGAGACCTGGACAAGGAGTCTGAAGAGACCCTGGGGAGTTCCCCCCCATGAACAGACCCTCAGAGGAATCGAGCGAAAAGGCACTCATTGGAAGAAGACATAGGAGGAGGGTGAGTGACAATTATGATTTGCATTTGAAGACCTATTGTTCTGACCTCCAAGAAATAGAGTGCATGTGAAAGGGGGGACCCCTGGAGACTGTATAAAAGGTGGAAGAGGCTCGCAGAGAGAAGAAGAGAGGCTCAGGGGGAAGGAGGGGGAGAGGAGGGAAGGAGGAAGAGGAAGAAAAGAGAAAAAGAAAAACCAGCAGGGGGACAGGGCAGAGACTTGAAAGTTTAAAGAAATATTTTCCCACCCCACCCACGAACTTATAAAGGATTATAAGAAGGATAAGTGCCACAGAGAAAAATGAAAAACAAAAATGTAAAAGGAAGTGGGCTTAAAGGGTCCCAGACTGGCACAATTAAAAAATACACATCCCAAGGAAACGTAACCCCAGAAAGACCCCAGAGCAGATCTGAAAAAGGAGAAGCAGACCTTAGTATGGAAAGAAGCCCTAGAGTATCAATAGGCCCTGATACTAGTAATCAGCAAATATCAGGCAATACAGAGATGGAAAAAGATCTACAAATACCTAATAAAAAGGAAATGGCAGAAATGTTTAAAGAACTGGAGAAAACAATAAAACAAGAAATGGTAAACATTCGCAGTGATCTGGGACACCTCTTGGAGAGAGTTGAGGAAACGGAGGAGAAAGTTAAAGGTCAGACCCAGGCTATCTCTGAACTTGAAAAAGAACTAACTAATATAGGGAAAGCCCAAGAAAAACTGTTATATAAGGCTGAGATACAAGAAAATAAAGACAGGAAGAGAAACATCTTGATACGTGGGGTCTCAGAAAACTTAAAGGGAGAAAGTCTGCAAGAGGTGGTTTGTAAAATATTTACCACTATAACAGACAGCTCTGAAATGGAAAGGTCTAAAATAGAAGGAACCTTTAGAAAAGGAAAAATTCTGAGAAATCTGGGGAAAGAAAGGCCGAGAGATATAATTGTTAAATTCTATGAACTTCGGGATAAAGAAAAAATCTGGAAGAAGACTAAGGGAAAATCAGTAATTAAGTATGAAGGAGGAGACATACAGATATATGCGGATCTGGCTCCAGAGACTTTGTGGAGAAGGAGAACTTTGAGACCCCTATTGGAAAGGTTGAAAGAACAAAAGGTGCAATATAGATGGGGGACTCCCGAATGTTTAATAGGATGGAAAAATGGGACTACAGCATACCTTAGGTTTCCAGAAGATATGAAAAATTTTTGTGACAGTTTAAAATTTCAAAGAATGGAAATCCCTGGCTGGGAAGAAGAACAATGGGAAAATAGAGCGAAGAGAAAAGAGGACTGGCAATATGTGGTGGGGAGAGGGATGGAGGAAGAGAAATAGTTCTTTTTTTTTTTTTTTTTCTTCTTCTCTCCTTCTATCCCCACTCTATTGCCCTCGTTTCTGATTTTTTTTCTTTTTTCTGCCTGTGATAAACCCAGGTGAGGCCTGGGAGGTTATGGGGAGGTTAGACAAGGGGAAAGTCGTCCATGGACGAAGTCTTAGCCCAAGGACCAAATCAAAGGTGGACTTTTTAATCCATAAATGATTAGTAGGCAAATGTTAGGCCTAAAAAGAGGGGGGAGGGGAGGGGGGAGGGAGGGGGTTGGAAGGTTGGAAGGGTGGGAAATGAGAGAGGGAGGTTGTTTTTCCTGCAAAATAAAAGATGATATAAAAGCAAGTGAGAAGGGAGAAGGAGAGAGAAATGAAAAATATAGATGGAGGAGAAAAGAGGAAATTTAAGGAAGATGGAAGAGATTCAGTTTATAACATATAAAATAAATGGGTTGAACTGCCCCGGGAAAAGATATAGATTATTTAAAGAATTACACCATAGAGATGCCTCAGTGATATTTCTACAGGAGACACATCTTGAGATAAGTTAAAATGTTAGGCTGAGGTCTAGAAACCACCCAACATGGTATTATGCAGATTCCCCGGTTAAAAGAGCAAAAGGGGTAGCAATAGGCCTGGCAAAGAACATTAGGTACAAGTTGGAAGATAGAAAAACAGATCCAGATGGGAGATTTTTGTTTTTAAGGGGCAAGTTACAGGAGATCGAGTGTACACTGGCCAATATCTACTGTCCTAATAAAAAACCGGAGGAGTATCTGAAAAAGGTGTTGAGGAAGCTGATGGACTTTAAAAAAGGACATTTGATCCTGGCAGGGGACTTTAACTTTTGTATGGACCCACAAAGGGACGCCAACTCCCATATAAAGACAGAAGGAAGTAAGGCCCTGAAATTATTGAAAAAAGAATTACACATAAGTCAATTGGTAGATGCCTAGAGAATTACACACACGCAAGATAGAGATTATACTTTTTTCTCAAATATGCATAAGAGATATTCAAGACTAGATTATATATTAATAGAACACCAATTAATTGACCACCTGACCCAGGTAGAAATAGAGACAATATCTTTATCAGATCTCGCTCCAGTTATTATGAAAATGGAATGGGGGAGAAGGAAAAGCGGAGGGCTGGGATGGAAATTGAATGAGACACTTTTAGTGGAAAAGGAAATAGCTCAGAAAATAGGGGAGGAGATCGAACGCTTTTTTAAGGAGAATGAGACAGGGGGGGTGTCAACGGCCACAGTGTGGGAGTCTCACAAAGCTTATATAAGAGGAATATTAATGGCGATTGGGGCAAGAAAGAAAAAAGAAAGAAGGGAGAAAATGAATGAGCTCTTAGAAGAAATAGGTAAATTAGAACAAATACATAAGAATAGAATAACAAAAGAAATAGAGCTTAAGTTAAAAAAACAGAAAGAAGAACTGAAAGAAATGATAGAAGTGGAGAGGAGAAAAGTATATAATAGAGTTTTAAGTGAGAGATATAGATGGGGAGAAAGACCTGGAAAGTATCTCATGAGAGCCCTGAGGAAAAAGAAAAATAGAAATTATATAGAAAAAATAAAAGATGCTAAAGGAAACATGAAACACTCAAATAAAGATATCACCAAAGCCTTCATAGAATATTACAGGAAACTGTACAATATAAGCCCCTTGGAAGGTTCAGAAACTATAGACAGTGAGAAGAATCAGAAAAGAAAGAAATATTTGGAAATGGCTGGGTTACTAAAATTAAGTGAGGATCAACTAAACTCCCTAGATGCAGATATCTCACAGGAAGAAATAAAACTAGCATTGAAGGGGACAGTGTCGGGGAAAAGCCCAGGTCCAGATGGTTATACAGTGAGATACTATAAAAAATTTAGTGAAATCTTAGTACCAAAACTCAAAAACTACATGAATGCACTAGGTGGAGAGATGGAAGTAAGAAGAGAATCATTACAAGCCCAACTCGTGCTCATTCAAAAAGAGGGAAAAGATCCCTCTCAGTGTTCGAGCTATAGACCTATTTCACTATTGAACACAGACACTAAGTTGTACGCAAAGGTCCTAGCAAATAGATTGAAAGAGCTAATGCCTGGATGGATACATGAGGATCAGGTGGGCTTCGTTCCAGGGAGGGAGGGAAAAGATAATGGGGTACGATCATTGATGCTAATCCAAAAGAGTAAAAAGGGAAAAGAACCGGTGGTACTACTGTCTATAGATGCTGAAAAAGCGTTTGATAGGGTAAACTGGAGATTCATGATGGATACTCTGGAAGCCTTGGGAATCGGGCCTAGGATGAGAGAGTGGATAGGAAAGCTGTACAGATACCCCTCGGTGGTTATTGGGGTAAACGGGGAGAGGTCAGAACCCATTGAGATGTCAAACGGAACAAGACAGGGATGCCCATTGTCCCCATTGCTGTATGTTCTATCACTAGAACCACTATTGTCAACAATAAGGCTGAATAGAGACGTAAAGGGAATCCTGATAGGAGATACAGAACATAAAGTTGCTGCTTTCGCAGATGACTTGTTGTTCTATGTAGGAAACCCCAGGATAACACTTCCAAACTTAATGAAGTCACTAAAGGAGTACGGAGAACTATCAAATTTAAAGATAAATCCAACAAAAACGGAGATTCTAAATATAAACATCTTAAAAAACGAAAAAGAAAGGATACAAAAAGAATTTCCCTTTAAATGGAAAGACAGGGATATAAAATATCTAGGAGTAAAACTTACAGCCTCACATAAACATCTATATAAACTAAACTATATTTCACTGATTAATGAGATTAGAGACGAATTAAAAAGATTGGAGGGAGGAACCCCGACATGGATGGGCCGTATTAATCTGGTAAAAATGGTAATAGTACCAAAAATCATATATAGATATCAAATGATCCCAATTAAACTCCCAGAGATTTTCTTTAAAATAATTAAGAAACTGATAACAAGATACATATGGAGGAATAAAAAACCAAGACTGTCATACGAACTGTTAAGTAGGAGGAAAGAAAGAGGGGGTTTAGGGCTCCCAGACTTTAAAAGATATTACAAAGCGGTAATATTGGCAAGAACCATAGATTGGATATTTAATAATAAAAAAAGCTGGGTGAGAATAGAGAATGAACTCAGCGGAATAGACTTGGGAAGAATGATATGGGTGCCAACACAGTATAGGGGTTTAAATGACAATGTAAATACATACACTTTGAATGTTTTAAAGATTTGGGATAACTTACACAGAAGTATGAAATGGACTTTTAATTCCACACTGATTCCACTAAAAAATACAGAGTTTTTTCCCCCAGGCAGAGAAGAAATAGGAGGGAAGTGGTTTAAAAAAGATAAGGTGCAATTAGGAGATATCTTGGTGGGAGATGAAATAGGAACATTTGGCGAATTGAAAAAAAAAGAGGGAGAGATTTTCACTAAATTAGACGAATGGCGCTATTTCCAATTGAGGTGTTTTGTTGGAAGTTTGCCAAGACCTTTAAGGACAAGAGACAATTGGAATTTGTTCGAAAAGATATTGGGAACACGAGGTGATGGGAAACACGGGATTGCTAGAGTTTATAAAATACTCACTGAACTAGACACAAACACAAAGCCAACATATATAACAAAATGGGAAATGGATATGGGAGTTGTGATAGATGAGGAAAAGCAGAGGAGAATGTATAGATTAACTCACGAAAATGTCTCTATGAGAGAAGTAGAGATGAACTATAAGTGTTTGACAAGATGGCACATTTCACCAACAGTAGAAAATAAAATGTGTGGAGAGAGTACACCGTTGTGTTGGAGGGGATGTGGAGAAATAAGCACAATATACCATATATGGTGGGGATGCCCAAAAATCCAGATATTCTGGAAAACAATAATCCACTTAATAAGAAAATTGACAGAAATAGACATAAATCTAGATCCAGAAGTATGTATTTTGCACATCACGGATATAACGGTAAATAAATATAAAAAATCAGGGATATGGTACTATATAAATGCTGCAAAAGCCCTAATACCCAAGTTCTGGCGGCGAATAGAGGCACCAAAGGAAGAGGACTGGATTGAAAGAGTCGAGCAGATTAAAAAGATGGAAAGGTTGTGCCATACCCAAGAAGATAAGATGGAGGCTTACTATGGGAAATGGGAGAACTGGGAAAAAGCTAGATTATATATGAGGTATAGGAAAGAATAAAGATAACAACAGAAAAATTCCACTTGCTGATATAAGAAGACGCAGAGAAAAGGTAGAATAGGCAGAGGGGATACGGGGTGGGGGGTGGAGGTGGGGGGGAAAGGTAGCATAGAGTATATAAAGTAGAAATGTTGGTTAATATAATACTATAGAATATATTTATATATATATATATTTATATTGTGATGATGAAATGTAATTAAAATGGAAAATTAATAAATATTTAAATTATTAAAAAAAAGTAGGAGAAAGGCTCCCTTAGATTAGTGGTCAGTGGAAGGAAAGCCTTGTTACATTGGTTGCTAGTGGGAAGAATGCTACTTACTTTTGTGGTCAGTAGGAGAAAGGCTCCCTTAGATTAGTGGTCAGTGGAAGGAATGCTTTGTTACATTGGTTATTACTGGGAGGAATGCTCCTTACATTGGTGATCAGTAAGAGAAAGCCTCCCTTAGATTAGTGGTCAGTGGAAGGAAAGCCTTGTTACATTGGTTGCTAGTGGGAAGAATGCTACTTACTTTTGTGGTCAGTAGGAGAAAGGCTCCCTTAGATTACTGGTCAGTGGAAGGAATGCTTTGTTACATTGGTTATTAGTGGGAGGAATGCTCCTTACATTGGTGGTAAGTAGGAGAAAGGCTCTCTTAGATTAGTGGTCAGTGGAAGGAATGCTTTGTTACATTGGTTATTAGTGGGAGGAATGCTCCTTACATTGGTGGTCAGTAAGAGAAAGGCCCCCTTAAATTAGTTGTCAGTGGAAGGAATGCTTTGTTTCATTTGCTATTAGTGGGAGAAATGCTCCTTACATAGGTGGTCAGAAGGCCAGCCTTAAAGACAGCCAAAACGTTCATGGTCTTGTAATAAGGTGATATACAACAAGTGCATAAAACATAGTAGAAACATTTTTTGACACTCCAAAGAAAACACCACCACTCCATACACTAAGCTCCCCTTGTCCTCCATGAAAGTTCAAGTGCTGGCTAGGGAGCCTTTACTTGCTCCTAGTACTGTGACTGCAAATGTATTTGATCTTGCGGCCTCTGATGTATTGCAGTCCCAATACCATAAAACATACTTCACAGTGTATCATTGTGCATCTTTAATTACATTTATTATAAGAGATAAAACTAATGACAAGAATAATTTTGCCTTTATTTTGGTGCAGAGTTTCCAAAGCAGAGAGCAATGCCTTAAATCCAACTCATGCTACCCCCCCTGTAACCTTCCAACCAACTTTCAAGTCCCAATTCCCCCACCTCCCCAAAAGCATAATCTTAACTCTTCCTGTAACCCTTACCCTGACTGATCCTGTAACCCACATGGAAGAAAAATATATTTGAAATATATTTAAAAAAATATTCTTCCCAAATATATTGCCATATATTTGAAATGCTACAATTTTGGCCATATTCAATATACTTAAAAATATATTTCAACAAATATATACAGTATCTCACAGAAGTACACCCCTCACAGCGGTTTAGACATTAATGGCTGTGTGTTCAGTTATTTTGAGGGGACAGCAAATTTACACTGGTATACAAGCTGTACACTCACTACGTCACATTGTAGCAAAGTGTCATTTCTTCAGTGTTGTCACATGAAAAGATATAATAAAATATTTACAAAAATGTGAGGGGTGTACGCACTCCTGTGAGATACTGTATATATATATATATATATATATATATATATATATATATATATATACACACAGTATATATATATATATATATATATATATATATATATATATATACTGCATGTTGAAATGCGTTTTTATTACAAAGTATATGAAAAATATTTGTAATAAATACATTTCAAATATACTGTATGTCTTTAAAAATACAAATCTGGAATGCATTTACAAAGATATGTAAAAATATATGTCAAAATGACTTTTTATATAAAAAAATCTGAGGAATATATAAAAAATATACATATAATTACAAACAAGTTGTTTGTAATTTTATTTATACACATTGAGTAAGTGTTTTTTGTGCTGACGCACCTTGTCAAACGGAAGTAGTGGCTCACAAGTTTTTTAAAAAAACACCCTTTTTATAAAAAATATACATATTTTTAAAAATATTTTTCATATATTTTGTAATATATAAAAAACGCATTTCAACATGCATATATATATATTTATTGAAATATATTTTGAAATATATTGAATATGGCCAATATTGTAGCATTTCAAATATCTCAATATATTTTTGAAGAATACTTTTAAAATATATTTCAAATATATTTTTCTTTCATGTGGGAACCCTCACACCCTCATATTGATCTTTCATGCAACTATAACAAAAACCCTAATATAATCCTCTCCACTCCCTTGACCGTAACCCTTTCTGGTACCCTAACCCTTCTTGCATCCTCACACTAATTCTTCGTGTATTCTTCATACTAACCCTCCCTGTACTCTCACACTAATTCTCCTGTATCCTTCATACTGTAGCTCCCTGCCCTAGTTAGGATAAATTTAGTTTTTGGCCCAGCTGTACTCAGTGGAGCAGTGGTGTAGTTTGGGTCGTCAGCACCCATGGCAAGGCACGTAATTTGCGCCCCCTAACTGTAGACTTATCTATTCTCAACTCACTCTGGTCTGGTCACATGATCCCGTATCAGTCAGCGGTGGCTGAAGGGGAGAGGAGAGAGTGCTTGACAATGGCCAGTAATGCCTGGAGCGGTGACATTACCCACAAGTTCCCATGTCCCATCTGTTGTTGGCACTACCTCTTCTCCCCAGCATACACCACTGGCTCACACAGCGGATGACCTGACCAGACTGGAGTAGCCTGAAAATAGGTGTATACATCTTTTCAACACAGGTTAGCCAGCATAGTCGTTAGGAGGGGGGATGGGAGAGTTTTAAAGGCTTGTTAGGTTTAGGTTGTTTAGGTTTTTTGTAATACCTCCCCATTGGTGGGCATTGGTGGAGTTAATTAACCCCTTTGTGCTGCATTAGTGGCCACTGGCAGTGTTTTTTAACTCATTCATAAAGGGGTTAACACTGACACTGGTGCCACTAACGCAGCACAAACGGGTTAAATAACTGTCACTGGTCACTAATGGATCAGTGACCAGTGGTAGAACATTAACTCCTTCTTGCTGTACTTTTCTGACTAATGACATTGTTATTGAAATTAGTCCGTCATCCCCCCCCCCCCCCCCAGGAGTAAACCAGTCCAGTTCACAGGAAGAGGGACTGGGAGTGAGTGAGACAGAGGGAGAGGAAGAAGGGTGAGAGAAAGAGAGGGAGAGGGGTGAGAGAAAGAGAGGGAGAGAGGTGAGAGAGAGAGCGGGGGTTGAGGGGGTGTGGGAGAGAAAGGGGGGCTGAGGGGGGGGTGAGAGAGGAAGGGGGCTGAGAGAGAGGGAGGGGGTGAGAGAGAGGGGGGATGGGGGGATGAAAAAGAGAGAAAGGGGAGTGAGAAAGAAAAGAGGGGTGAGAGAGAGAGGGTTTGAGAGAGAGGGGGTAAAAGAGAAAAAGGGGGTGAGAGAAAGGGGTGGTAAGAAAGAAAAGAGAGGTGAGAGAGAGAGAGAGGATGAGAGAGAAGGGAGGAGAGTGGGGGGGGAGAAAGGGGGGTGAGAGAGAGAGGTGAGAGAGAGGGAGAGGGTGAGAGAGATAGGAGGGATGAGAGACAGGTGGGGTGAGAGAGAGAGAGGGGTTGAGAGAGAGGGAGGGGGGTGAGATAGTGGAGGGATGAAAGAGAGGGGGTGAGAGAGAGAGAGAGGAGGGGTCAGAGAGAGGAGGGATGAGAGAGAGGGGGTGAAGGAGGTGAGAGGGAAGGGGGTGTGAGAGAGAGAGAGAGAGCGAGAGAGAGAGAGAGAGAGAGGGGTGAAAGAGAGAGGGGTAAGAGGAGAGATGAGAGGGGGGCTGAAAGGGGTGGGAGTGAGAGAGAGAGGGGGTGAGAAAGAGGGGGGAGTGAGAGGTGGGATGAAAGACAGAGAGTGTGAGGGGGAGAGAGAGAAAGGGGGGTGAGGGGGGGGAGAGGGGGCTGAAAAAGAGTGGGGGTGAGGGGGAAGATGAGACAGAGACCCCTAGCCCTGTCCCTGTTTGCAGTCCCTCCTCTGTCCCCCTGTCCCAGTCTCTGTGGGTAGGTGTGTATGATGCCTACCTTCCATGCCAGCAGTAGGTACCTGCGCCTCTCACCTGTCTTCATCCTCTGGGCCACTGTTACTGTTGAGCCCAGGGTCTGGGAGGCGCCGCTGCTCTGGGGATGCAGCACGTCTTGTGTCCACTGCTGCTCGCCTCTTCGGGGATGCAGTGGAAGTCTTCTCCTTCCTGGGTTCTCAGGCCTCATATGGGCATCACATGTGGAAGCTGACAAAGGAAGAGATCTGGCATCATGGAAGAATGTTGCATGGAAGCTGATAGGTGACAGGTATCCTTGTGGCACCCCTGCTAAGAACTCTTGGTGTGCATGTGCTTTTGGGAAGTAAGTGTTAGAGGTTCCTGAAAGGACTGGGACAATTGCGTGGTCATGCAATGCTACGCCCAAATGAAATGTATGTGCTTTTTTTCCCCACAAATAGAGCTTTCTATTGGTGGTATTTGATGGCCTGTGCATTTTTTATTTTTTTTGCGCTATAAAAAAAAAAGACCAACAATTTTGAGAACATTTTTGGACGTTTTGCTATTAAACATGTCCAATAAAAAAATTTAAAAAATCAAACTTCGTCATAAATTTAGGCCAAAACATATTCTGCTACGTCAAAAATCCCAATACGTGTAAATTCATTGGTTTACGTGAAAGTTTTAGCATTTACAAATGGCGGTATATATACTGGGATTTTTTTTTAATTTTTGCTAGTAATGACTTATAGCGGGACTGCGGTGGGCATTATGACACTGGGGGGGGAACTGACTTGGTGTCAATGACATCCCCAGTGACACCAATACCGTGATCAGTGCTAATGAAAAGCACTGACACTGTACTAATGGCACTGGGCAGGAAGGGGTTAACATCCGGGGAAATCAAAGGGTTAACTGTGTGCATTTTTACTATGTGGGCTGTGTTTCACTGTAAGCACACTGCTTTGTATGGCTCTGCAGAAGCTGACAGGGGAGAGATCTGTATTGTTTACATGCAGGTCTCTCTCCCGTCGGAAATCCTCGGAGATCGCCGGGTGCTGGCGGGTAATCATCGGCTGGGACCTGGGGATTGACAGCCAAGGCTGTGAATGGCGGTGTGGGTTGGGCACGTGCCCCCTATATATGTATGTGAATTTGCACATCCGTGCCGCCCTGTAGCAGTATTTCTGTTAAAGGGCGGCACGGAAGCTGTTAACCGTAAAACCCTCCCTTGTGTAGATTCTGTATCCCAAAACAATGAGACTGCTGCTGAGTGCCACCATCTTGGATGTTATGTCATCAGCAGATTTAGAGTTTGGCACTGAAGGTACACTCTGTAGTATTCCCTCTTTGCTCTTCCCCTGGCAGCTACATAAAAGGATATGTAGGGAGGTGGTGGGAGGGGCATAGGGGCTTGGCCAGCATAGATAGCAAGTAGACATGCCCAGCAGAGAAGAGGGCTATGAGGTGGTAAATAGGAGGGGGAACTGTGGCTATGCAAGAAAATTGACTCATTATAGACTGATTTAATTCCAAAGGCATATTGAAAGCGAATAAAAAAAAAAATTGGAAAAGAAAAACGCTGTAATTAAGCATGTATTTTATTAGCAATTTTTTTAAATTATGCTTTTTATTATTTCAAGAAACTCTCAGATACAGAGCCATACAGATCAAACATATATCGAACAAATGCATAGCAGAAATACAATGCTTACAGTATTGAAATCTTTGAACGATGTAAGCAATAAATTTAACTAGTAAGTGCTAAAAAGAATAAAAGCAATATAGCCCATCAGCAATTTTTTGAGCTGGCAACAGGGTCTCCATAATCAGCAATCTAAGATTACTAATAAACTGGGGGCACCTGCATGCTCTTTTATTTTTACCCCCATATTGTTCTTTTTTCTATCTTCGGGATTTTTCAAACCTAACTGTGCTGCAAGTAATGACCTGATCTATGATTCCTTGGAGCTTTGGTACCTCTGACCCTGCATCATCCCACTGTCCATAGGAGATACCTATCTATTAGCTGCTGGTTTGCCCAATCAAATAGTTGAACCTCAAACAATGATATACAAAAAAATAATGTTACATTCATTTAACTTGCAGTGTCAGCCAATACAAGTGAAAGGATGGACGCTGCTCAACTGACCTCAGGAGCCAATGTTGAGGAATGTCCTCAGCTGCTGTACTGGCCACACCTTCTGATGCTTTTTGCCCCTCCCATTGGGGGCTTGGTCACGGGAGCATTTTATATTTTCCACAAATCTCCAGCCAAAATGAATTTAAACTTTCACTGACTTGTACTCACCAGCAGGGCTGCTGTTAGAAACCACAGGGCCCCGTACAGCCAACCTGACAAAAAACAACAACTCAGTTTACTATGCTTCAGTTATGAATGAACACAGTGAGTGATCAGTAATGATCATTCATTGTGTTCATTCCTGAAAGGAAGGGCTGGTTAATGTGACATATTTATTGGACCGTTCCCCCACTCTTCATCCTGAAGGATCCTATTGTGTGCTTGCAGCTGGAAGGAGAGGAGGGAAGCCGGCACTGTGGGGGCCCAAGCAGCTGTGTGAATCAAATGTGCACAGGGAGGGTGATCGGCATTGTGGACGGGGGAGGGAATTACTGGAACCGTTCCCCTGTAGGGCTCTCTCTGTAGCAGCTGAAAACCAGCGGAAGAAAGGATGGACGCTGATCAACTGACCCCAGGAGTCCAATATTGAGGAATGGCCGCAGCCGCTGTACTGGCCACGCCATCTGATGCATTTCACCCCACCCACTAGGGGCTTGGTCACGGGAGCATTTTACATTTTCTACAAATCTCCAGCCAAAATGAATTTAAACTTTCACTGCCTTGTACTCACCAACAGGGCTGCTGTTAGAAACCACGGGCCCTGTACAGCCAACCTGACAGGGCCCCCCACTCTCTATCCTGAAGGATCCCATTGTGTGCTTGCAGCTGTAAGGAGAGGAGGGAAGCCGGCACTGTGGGGGCCCAGGCAGCTGGGTGAATCAAATGTGCACAGGGAGGGTGATCGGCATGGTGGACTGGGGGGGGGGGCAATTACTGGAACAGATCCCCTGTAGGGCTCTCTCTGCAGCTGCTGAAAACCAGGAGGGAGGGAGAGGAGAAGAATCCAGCTTTGAGATGTTGCAGCGAGAGCCATACAGAGGATCAATTCCAATAATTGCCCCCCCCACTGTGCCGATCACCCTCCCTACCCACATCCGATTCACCCAGCTGCCTGGGCCCCCCTGCTGACCTGGACACAGAAAGACTGGTGGTACCCCCTTATCCATGGCCCTGCTCACCAGGGTTCACATCCCTCTGCTTAGGGAGTTGGCTCAGAAAATATTTCAGAAATATGAACAACTTCAGACATCCTAAGCAACGGCCTTTGGAGTACTTCGATTAGCTCTTTATCTTTAGTAACATACTAGCAAAGGGTGCTCCATGTCTGAAACAAGAGTGCTGGAAAGGCCTATTTCGGTATCTGCAGACCAGAAGCAGGTAAAAATATACAACAAAGTTTCATGAAATCTTTACAAAGCATACAGCTGAGTCAGAGAAGATAGCTTCTCAACAAAAATGGTGTTCCTCAAGCAAACTAGATTAATAATCAGCTACCAGATCTGCATGATATTGCTGGGATTTTCTTATCTTACTTTCTCCGTCACTGTATTACTTTCTTGCACTGATGAATGGTGTATTGAAGATGAATATGGAAAGATGAAATTTATGGTATGCTTTGTACTGTATTTGAACTGCTTGCCTGTAAAAAAAAAATCAAAAAATATTACTGAAAGATAAAAGGATTCACTATCATATATATTTTAATAGCTAGAATAATGCAATATTCCTTTAGGCTTCCAAGATGCTTTCACATGCTGCTTTCATGTAGGAGACATGTTGAACAGCCTTTGAAAAGCTGCAGATCTATTAATGGGGGGGGGGGGGGGTCATAGAAGCAGAGCTATATCACAATCAGAACACTGACTAGTACTACCCATTTAGAATACAGTCAGCTGTATTTGACCCCAGAGATGTTCAGATAAGAGAGCACCAAAAAGCATGTAGCCAATGGGTGCTTCTTATCACAGTGTTACTAAACCCAGGAGCCTGCATTTACTATATCTGGTCTCCCACAGTACACAGAACATGAAAGCGGAATTATTTTAGTAAATATAAACTGCTAAATACCTTTTCTCATCAGCAGTATATAGCAGTTTTGTGACTTTTAGCAGTGTTCAGCAAAGCACTTGTTAAAGCTTGTAGGAGGAGTTTTCTCTAGGAGGATGCAGAACCTCTGTCTGGGCAGTGCTGATTGGCCCTGTTCTGTTCACATGCACTCTCCCAAGAAAAAAAAAAAGGTAAGTACACTCCTATGACCCAAAAGTGAAGTATGGTCAAAAAATCTTTTTTCCATATTTCTCTATTAAGTTGCACACCACTGTAATGTTGGTTCTCTGTTCCATTGTGTGCACTTTGGTCCAGCTGGGAATCTTCTGTGATGCAGACTGGGACTCCTGACACTGCTCCAATTTGCTGGCTAGTATTAGATAGCTTAAAGTGTCACTAAACCCAGGACCCTGCATTCACTATATCTGGTCTCCCAGGACCCTGCATTCACTATATCTGGTCTCCCCAGACCCTGCATTCACTATATCCGGTCTCCCAGGACCCTGCATTCACTATATCTGATCTCCCCAGACCCTGCATTCACTATATCTGGTCTCCTTGGACCCCACATTCACTATATCCGATCTCCCAGGACCCTGCATTCACTATATCCCCGGACCCTGCATTCACTATATACGGTCTCCCCGGACCCTGCATTCACTATATCTGGTCTCCCCGGACCCTGCATTCACTATATCTGGTCTCCCTGGACCCCGCATTCACTATATCCGGTCTCCCAGGACCCTGCATTCACTATATCTGATCTCCCCCGGACCCCGCATTCACTATATCTGGTCTCCCTGGACCCTGCATTCACTATATCCGGTCTCCCCAGACCCTGCATTCACTATATCTGGTCTCCCTGGACCCTGCATTCACTATATCTGGTCTCCCCGGACCCTGCATTCACTATATCTGATCTCTCCGGACCCTGCATTCACTATATCTGGTCTCCCTGGACCCTGCATTCACTATATCTGATCTCCCCGGACCCCGCATTCACTATATCTGGTCTCCCAGGACCCTATATTCACTATATCTGGTCTCCCCGGACCCTGCATTCACTATATCTGGTCTCCCAGGACCCTGCATTCACTATATTTGGTCTCCCCAGACCCTGCATTCACTATATCTGATCTCCCCGGACCCTGCATTCACTATATCTGGTCTCCCCGGACCCCGCATTCACTATATCTGGTCTCCCCGGACCCCACATTCACTATATCTGGTCTCCCCAGACCCTGCATTCACTATATCTGATCTCCCTGGACCCCGCATTCACTATATCTGGTCTCCCCGGACCCCGCATTCACTATATCTGGTCTCTCAGGACCCCATATTCACTATATCTGGTCTCCCTGGACCCTGCATTCACTATATCTGGTCTCCCCGGACCCTGCATTCACTATATACGGTCTCCCCGGACCCATTCACTATATCTGGTCTCCCCGGACCCTGCATTCACTATATCTGGTCTCCATGGACCCCGCATTCACTATATCCGGTCTCCCAGGACCCTGCATTCACTATATCTGATCTCCCCGGACCCCGCATTCACTATATCCGGTCTCCCCAGACCCTGCATTCACTATATCTGGTCTCCCAGGACCCTGCATTCACTATATCTGGTCTCCCTGGACCCTGCATTCACTATATCTGATCTCTCCGGACCCTGCATTCACTATATCTGGTCTCCCTGGACACTGCATTCACTATATCTGATCTCCCCGGACCCCGCATTCACTATATCTGGTCTCCCAGGACCCTATATTCACTATATCTGGTCTCCCCAGACCCTGCATTCACTATATCTGGTCTCCCAGGACCCTGCATTCACTATATTTGGTCTCCCCAGACCCTGCATTCACTATATCTGATCTCCCCGGACCCTGCATTCACTATATCTGGTCTCCCCGGACCCCGCATTCACTATATCTGGTCTCCCCGGACCCCACATTCACTATATCTGGTCTCCCCAGACCCTGCATTCACTATATCTGATCTCCCTGAACCCCGCATTCACTATATCTGGTCTCCCCGGACCCCGCATTCACTATATCTGGTCTCTCAGGACCCCATATTCACTATATCTGGTCTCTCTGGACCCTGCATTCACTATATCTGATCTCCCACAGTACACATGTAAATACAATTATTTTAGTAAATATAAACTGCTAAACACCTTTTCTAATCTGCAGTTAGAGCAGTATTGTGACTTCTATCAGTGTCCAGCAGAGCACTGGTTAAAGCTTGTAGTAGGAGTTTTCTTTCTGCTCTAGGGGGATGCAGAACCCCTGAACTCTGTCTGCATAGTCCTGATTGGCCTTGTGTTGATCACATGCACTCTCCAAAGAAAAAAAAAAAAAAAAACCTCTCTAGCAATACACACCAAACTGAGCATGTGCATTGTGTCTCCTAGGGCTCTGTACTATCTGCAGATGGATTTGGGACTGTAGAAGAAAGGGAGGATCAGAGAAGACAGGAACAAACAGCCTTTTTACATAATGCAGAGGGTTAACCCCTTAGCTTCCATAGTGAGCATAACAAGCATGCTTTACTGCATATACAGACCGATTTTACTGTTGTGGGTTTAGTAACGCTTTAAGTTGTAGAAATCTGCTAGTGTACTGATATGCATGGAAACATGTAATGAAATATTAGTAAAAACACTATGTGTTTCTGAGTGGTATCTCTTCACCTTCTTTAGGATCAGTGTCAAACATAAAAAGCAGCATCAAGTGCTACACATAAAACGCAAGGTATAAATGCACTCCCACTGGAACTGCTTCGAGTTAAATACTAACCTCAGTCTTCCTATGGATATTGTCAGTATCAATTCAAGACAAATAGCAATCATATCATGCAATTATACATAGCAATCATGTATAGATTACCTACAATTCAGTAGATAATCAAAATTAGAGCTGGGGGTGGGAGGATTAGTGCTAAGAGGGGGGATTTAGGGATGAGAAGATTAGTGCTGGGGGGGGGGGATTTGGGGGTGAGAGGATTTGTGATAAGAGGGGGGATTTAGGGATAAGAAGATTAGTGCGGGGGGGGGGATTTGGGGGTGAGAGGATTTGTGCTGGGGGCAATGGGTGGGTTGTGCTAAGAAGAAGGATTTGGGGGGAGATGAATTGAGCTGGGATTTTTGCTGGGGAGGAGGAATCCATGGAAGAGGATTTGTGCTGGGGGGTGAAATGGGGGGAGTAAATTTTTCTAGATAAAAGGAGGGATTTGGGTGGGTGTCTTGTGCTGGGAAGTGGGAAATGATTAGTGCTAGGAGGAGGTGGGTTAGGGCAGAGAATCTGTGCTGGGGAGGTAGAATTTGAGGGAAGGAGGTAGATTTGTGCTTGGAGGTTGAAGTTGTTGGTGCTGATTTGTGCTAAGACTAGACATGTGCAGTTCGTTGCGTTCTGAATCAAAATTCAGACAAATTTTCCGTTATTCGGATGTATCTGAATTCCGAAATACAATAGTAACGAATTTAAAATGAATCAAAAATAACTAAATGAAATTCGGCCAAAATTCAAATCAATTGGAATTTGAAAACACATTCGAAAACATATTCAAATTCGAAAACCAATTTGAATTTGAAAACAAGAATAGAATAAAACAGAACAGAAAATAAAGAAATAGAAAAGAATAGAATAGAAAATAAAAGAATAGAATAAAAAAGAATACAGAAAAAAAGAACAGAATAGAAAATCAAAGAATAGAACAGAATACAGTAGAAAATAATAGTGTAAAACAGAACAAAATAGAACAGAAAATAAAGGAATAGAAAAGAATAGAATCCATTAGAATAGAATAGAAAAGATTAGAATAGAAAATCAAAGAATAGAATAGAAAAGAATAGAATAGAAAAGATTAGAATAGTAAATCAAGGAATAGAATAGAAAATAATAGAGTAAAACAGAGCAAAATAGAACAGAAAATAAAGGAATATAATAGAATCAATTAGAATAGAATAGAAAAGATTAGAATAGAATAGAAAATCGAAGAATAAAATAGAAAAGAATAGAAAAGATTAGAATAGAGAATCAAATAAAAGAATATAATAGAATAGTATAAAAAATCAATAGAATAGAATAAAATAGAAAGAATATAACTGACTTCCGAAATTGGAATTTTGAAGAGAATGAATTTGAATTCGAACAGAATACATTAGAATAGAATATAAAATAATAGAAAAGAATAGAATAGATTAGAAAAGACTAAAACAATTTACAAAAAATTGTGAGCTGCACTATGGTGATGTGAGTAGTGATCAACAAAGGCATTGTGAATATTTTGCTGAAAGAGGATTTATGTGTGGAGGGGGGAGAATTAGTCCTGGCAGGGGACACATTTGGGGGGCGGGGTAAGAGGATTTGTGTTGGGCAATAGTATTTGTGCTGGGGGGGATTTGGTAGGGGGATATTATTTACGTTGCGGAGTGAGATTTGGGAGGAGATTATTTGCGCTGGGAAGGGGGACTTAAGGGGAAAGGATTAATTATTGGGGGGTTTGGTGGAGAAGAGGTATTTGTGCTGTGGGGAAGGATTTGTGCTGGGGAGGGGGGGGGGGTGAAGGGAGAGAATTTGTGCTGCTACTGGTTTGGGGAGTCCTATGATTTGTGCTGGGGAGAAATTTTGGGAGGAGATGACTTGTGTTGTGAGGAGATAATTTGCGTAGAGGGAGGAGATGGCAGAGGATTAGTGCTAGGAGGGGGGATTTGGGGTGAATATAATTTGTGCTGGCCGGGGGGAGATTTGTAATTTGAAGGGGAGTGGATATATACTGGGGGATGGGGGAGAGGATTATTGTTGGGATGTAGGATTTAGGGGGAGAGGATTAATGCTAGTAGGTGGGATGGGGGGAGGATTAATTCTGGGGGTTTTGGGGAAGACAAGGTGTTTACTCTTGGGGGGAAAGATTTATAATCAGAAGTATCATGTGGGCGGGATTTGTGCTAGGAGGGGGAATTTGTGCTGGGAGATGGGATTTAGGGGGGAGAGGATTTGTACTCAGAAGTATCATGTTGGTGGGATTTGTGCTACGAGGGGGAATTTGGGGGAATTTGTGCTGGGAGGTGGGATTTAGGGGGCAGAGGATTTGTAATCAGAAGTATCTTGTGGGCAGGATTGTGCTGGGAGGTGGGATTTAGGGGGGAAAGGATTTGTACATTGAAGTATCATGTGGCGGAATTTGTGCTACGAGGAGGAATTTGTGCTGGGAGGTGCGATTTAGGGGGGAGAGGATTTGTAATGAGAAGTATCATGTAGGCGGGATTTGTGCTGGGAGGGGGAATTTGGGGGGATTTGTGCTGGGAGGGGGGATTTGTGCTGGGAGGTGGGATTTAGGGGGGAGAGAATTTGTACTCAGAAGTATCATGTGGGCGGGATTTGTGCTAGGAGGGGGTATTTGTGCTGGGAGGTGGGATTTAGGGGGGAGAGGATTTGTAATCAGAAGTATCATGTGGGCGGGATTTGTGCTAGGGTTGGGAATTTGGGGGGATTTGTGCTTGGAGGGGGATGTGTGCTGGGAGGTGGGATTTAGGGGGGGGGGAGAATTTGTAATCAGAAGTATCATGTAGGTGGGATTTGTGCTAGGGTTGGGAATTTGGGGGGATTTGTGCTTGGAGGGGGATGTGTGCTGGGAGGTGGGATTTAGGGGGGAGAGAATTTTACTCAGAAGTATCATGTGGGCGGGATTTGTGCTAGGGTTGGTGTCAGGAAACGCCTCCCAGTAGTACAAGAAAAGCGCCGTGGCGCACGAATATGTGCATGCGCAGGGTGCTGACAAGACGAACAGATGTGCGGGCGCCTGGACAGAGGCGCACACCTCTTCACGTCAGGCTCTCTACCCAGGTACATGACAGTACCATATGGCCATGTCTGAGCCTGCAAGAGGACCCTCTCCATTGGATGAGATATGTCATCACCTGGCAGCACTCACCCAGGCCGTTAAGACTTTGCAGGATGGGTATACACACTTGGAGGAACGTATACAAACCTTGGCCACACCTGCTCCTGTACCAACGGATCCTGCCACTTCAGCCACGGCCAGAGATGCCACAGAATCCTGCGCCAATACAATTGTTACGATGCCTCCACCTGAACCCCGCGTACCTACTCCTGAGCGGTTTAATGGAGACCGGAGTAAATTTAGAGCATTTCGAAACGCTTGTCAACTGTATTTTGAGCTACAGCCAAGAACCTTCTCCACTGAGACTGTTAAGGTGGGGTTCATCATCTCCCTGCTTCAAGGCGAACCACAGGGTTGGGCCCATCGACTACTTGAAAGCCACCATCCACACCTAAATACCATGACAACACTCTTCAATGCAAGGGCCCAACTGTATGACGACCCGCAGCGGACCACCATGCGCTCCAACAAGGTCGCCGAGCACCGGAAGATTACGTCACTGACTTTAGACGTTGGAGTGAGGATACAAACTGGAACGACGCAGCCCTACGTCACCAGTTCTGCCTGGGTTTGGCCTAACCCCTCAAGGACGAGCTAGCTCGGGTTGGCATCCCTGATTCTCTGGAGGACCTGATTGCATTAGCCATCCAGATTGGTCGTCACCTGCGTGAACGCAGGTTAGAAAGGTCTAACCAACCTCCTAGACGTACATGGATGCTACCTAAATTCCCAGTTCAGCCTAACCCTCCTGCTAGAACTCTGGATTCTGAAGCTACAGACACAGCAGAACCCATGCAACTTGGACTAATACACCCCTCACTTACTCCGGATGAACGCCAACGACGCCGAGTCAATAATCTCTGTCTCTACTGTGGAGAGTCTGGTCATTATGTGCGTTCCTGTCCAGCTAAGCTGCGTAAGTGATTCTCTGTCTCTTCTGCTGTTCCTTCATCATGTTCTACCAGCTCAACTCACCTGGCTGTACCCATTTCCTTCCAGCTTCCCGGAAGAACCATGTCGGTAACTGCGATTATTAACTCTGGGGCCTGCAGCTGCTTTATTGATCTAAACTTCGCAGCCCAGCATCATATCCTATTACAGCTAAAAGAACATGGATTGAACATCTTCCTGGCTGACGGGTCTCGTATTAAATCCGGACTGGTAGACAAAGAGACCCCGCCAATCCGGACTACCATAATCAACCATCATCAAGAATTCTTATGATTGGACTACGGCTACGGATGCACGACCCACAAATCAACTGGAAGTCCGGATCGATCCAGTTTCCCTCGTCATACTGCCAAAGACATTGCTTATCCATGATGACCTCAGCCACACCTACCTTACTGTGCATGGACTCAGATACTGAACTCTCTCAAATAATTCCTCCAGTCTACCATGGCTACCTGGATGTTTTTAGCAAACGAGCAGCAGATACTCTTCCCCCTCATCGATCCTATGATTGTCCGATCGATTTACTCCCAGGATCTGAAATTTCTTTCGGGCGTGTCTTCCCTCTATCCGAACGGGAACTGGGAGTTCTGAAGGAATACATAGATGAAAACCTTAAAAAAGGATTTATTCATCCCTCCACATCACCAGCAGGAGTCGGAATATGGAGAAAAAGGACAAATCCTTGCGGCCCTGTGTGGACTACCGCAAATTAAACAAAATCACAGTAAAAAAACGTTATCCCCTCCCCTTGGTTCCAGAACTTTTCCAGAGACTCAAGACTGCTATTTTTACCAAGCTAGACTTGAGAGGGGCATATAACTTGGTTTGCATCCGGGAAGGGGACGAATGGAAAACGGCTTTCCGCACCCGTTTCGGTCATTTTGAATATTTGGTCACGCCGTTTGGACTTTGTAACGCACCCGCTACCTGTCAACACTTTATCAATGATGTCTTTAGAGACTACCTGGACATTTTTGTTGAAATATACCTGGACGACATCCTGATCTTCTCTACATCTCTGGAAGTGCACCGGGAACATGTTAGAAATGTCCTGGGACGACTTCGCCAGCACGGACTATACGCTAAAGCAGAGAAATGTAATTTTGAGCAGCAAAGCATTCCATTCCTCGGTCTGATCATCTCTACAGCAGGGATCGAGATGGATCCCCAAAAAATTACAGCAATCTTGGAATGGCCCTCAGACAAAAAGGGAATTGAGCGATTCATTGGCTTCGCTAACTTTTATCGGACGTTCATCAAGAATTTTTCAAGCCTCGTATCACCCATTACTCAACTCACCAAGTTAGGGGTTTGCTTCCACTGGACCCCTGAGGCGCAGGCTGCCTTTGAGGCTCTGAAGGGAATATTTACGGCAGCCCCTATTTTAAGCCATCCGGATTCCTTACTTCCATACATCCTGGAAGTAGATGCGTCTGAAAGGAAAGGCCTTAAGGAACTGATGCATCCGGTGGCCTTCTTCTCTCGGAAACTCTCTCTAGCTGAAAGAAACTATGATGTAGGGGACCGGGAACTTTTGGCAATAAAGGTAGCTCTGGAGGAATGGAGATACTTGCTAGAAGGGGCTACGCATCCAATTCTAATTTACACAGATCCCAAAAATCTGGAATACTTAACCTCTTGCCGTCCGCCTGCTGTTGATATACGGCAGGGCGGTGGCACTCCAGGGGCGGGTTGCCGTTCATAAACGGCACCCGCCTTTTCTAGCTGTGCGCGCTCCCTGGGAGCGCGCAGCACCGCGATCCGGTGCCCGCTGTGTCCGATCTGTACGAGGTCCCGATCATGTGATCACTGATTGGCGAATCAGTGATCACATGCAAAGTAGTAAGCAAGATGTCACTTGTGACATCATTGCTTACTACGTGTGAAATCTGTGAATGATCACAGAGGTCACATGGTACAAGGCTATTCACAACAGCCTTGTACCATGTGACAAGCTGTGACCAATCACAGCTCACTCAGTACTTCTCAATGACTGCAAGACTGCAGACAGAGAGAAAGAGAAATGATTGCTTTTACATCCTATATGGGTGTAAAAGCAATCAGTGAAAAAAAAAAAAAAAATCTTCATCACCCCCCACAAGTAGTACAGTGTCACCATGGTGACACTGTACTGCTAGGGTGACAGTATGTAAAAAAAAAAAAAAAATTAAATAAAAAATAATAATATAAAAAAAATAAAATAAAAATGTAAAAAAAAATGTTTAAAAATTATAATTTTTGGTTATAAACTAATTTGGATTTTTTTTTTACTAAAAAAAGAACGGAATAAATTTTGGCCAAGATTTATGATGAAATATTATTTATTTGCAAAATTTTATTAAAAAAAACACTTTATTTAAAATTTTTGGACTTTTTCATTTACATAGTAAAAAAAATAAAAATCCCAGCGGTGAATAAATACCACCAAAATAAAGCTTTATCTGTCTCAAAAAAATGGGGAAAAATTCATATGGGTACAGTATTGCATGACCGCGCAATTGTCATTCAAAGTGTGATAGCGCTGAAAGCTGAAAATTGCCCTGGACAGGAAGGGGGTAAAAGTGTCCGGACAGGAAGTGGTTAAGGACTTTTAAACATCAGATGGGCACTGTTCTTTTCCAGATTTGTCTTCCACATCACCTACAGGCCAGGATCCACTCCCTGCATTGGGAGCGACACCAGCAACCAATGGTGCCGCAAATACCACACACGTTCTGGCACATTTTGTAAGAGCAACATGCGATTTTGCGTGTGTTTTTACTTTGCAGTGTTTTCTGTGAGAATTCCGCACCGCATCAGAATCGCACCCCATTCATGCGAACCGCTGTGTATGTTAACAACACCCCGAAAGCGGTCCGCAAAACGCGGTGCGATGTGCAGAATCAGATCACATAGGTGTGAATACCCATGCAATCCGATTCTAGTGCGGACCAAAAAAAAAGGTCCTGCACGGTTTTGGTGTGGGTGCGATTAGAGCCATACAAAATGTACGGCTCCAATCGCACCGCACACAAATCGCATGTGATTTGCACTGGAATGCGGCGTGGTTCCTGCACAAATCACATGCGATGTACCGCACTGCATATATGTGAGCCCAGGCTAAGCCCTGGTTCACACTGGTGCGGAGTGGAAGTTGCAGCGTTTTCAGTGTGAATTCCGCACAACATCAGAATCGCACCTCATTCATGGGAACCACTGCGGGTGTGTATGTTAACAACACCCCGAAAGCGGTCCGCAAAACGTGGTGTAATGTGCAGAATCAGATTGCATAGGTGTGAATATCCATGCGATCCGATTCTAGTGCAGACCAAAAAAAGGGTCCTGCACCTTTTTAGTGTGGGTACGGTGTGAATAGAGCCATACAAAATGTACGGCTCCAATCGCACCGCACACAAATCACATGTGAATCGCACAGGAATGCAGTGTGGTTCCTGTGCGAATCACATGTGATATACCGCACCGCATATATGTGAACCCAGGCTAAAGGGGGTCTAACCCCAGGTTCACACCTATGTGTTTTCCACAGCGTTTTTCAGAAACGCACTACAGTCCATTTAACATGATTTCCTATGGGACAGGTTCACATCTCCGCGGTTTCACCCGGTGCGTTTTTTGAAAAGGGTCAGGGACTTTTTTGAAATGCAAAAAGTTGCGTTTTTGGTTTTATAGACGTCAATGGAAACGTTGCAGAAAAGCATGTAGTGCGCTTTTGCTGCATTTTAAATCTGCCTAGCAACAATAAAAATACACAATTAAAAAAAAAACATATCAAAAGTGCAAGTGCAAAATCGCCAAACAGCGTAAAATGCAGAAATGGATCAAAAGCAAACTGCATACAGTAGGTGTGAACCAAGACATCCTTTATGAATCCCCCAGAATCAATTCGTATTCATGGCGAAGGTCCGCTCTATGTCTAGGTTCACACCTATGCAGGTTGCGTTTGAGCCGTTTCTGCATTGCGTTTTTTTTTCTAATTTTTTTATTTTTCTTGTTGCTAGGCAGATTTAATAACGCAGCAAAAACGCACTCCGTGCTTTTCTGCAATGTTTCCATTGACGTCTATGTCTAGGTTCACACCTGCGCAGGTTGTGTTTGAGCCGTTTCTGCATTGTGTTTTTGCACCTGCATTTTTGACGCGTTTCTGATGCTTTTTTTCCCATTTTTTAATTTTTCTTTTTGCTACGCAGATTTAAAACGCATAAAAAAACGCACTATATGCTTTTCTGCAATGTATCCATTAATGTCTATGTCTAGGTTCACACCTACGCAGGTTGCGTTTGAGGCGTTTCTGCATTTCATTTTTGTTTTGATTTTTTTTTTTAATTTTACATTTTTCTTGTTGCTAGGCAGATTTAAAACGCAGCAAAAACGCACTCCGCGCTTTTCTGCAACATATCCATTGACGTCTATGTCTAGGTTCACACCTACGCAGGTTGCGTTTGAGACGTTTATGCATTTTGTTTTTGGTGTTTTGATTTTTTTAATTTTTCTTGTTGCTAGGCAGATTCAAAACGCAGCAAAAACGCACTCCACACTTTTCTGCAACGTATCCATTGACGTCTATGTCTAGGTCCACACCTACGCAGGTTGTGTTTGAGCTGTTTCTGCATTGCGTTTTTGCACCTGCACTTTTGACGCGTTTCTGATGCTTTTTTTCCCATTTTTAATTTTTCTTGTTGCTAGGCAGATTTAAAACGCATAAAAAAATGCACTATATGCTTTTCTGCAACGCATCCATTGACGTCTATGTCTAGGTTCACACCAATGCAGGTTGCGTTTGAGCCGTTTCTGCATTGCGTTTTTGCACCTGCATTTTTTACGCATTTCTGATGCTTTTTTCCCATTTTTTAATTTTTCTCGTGGCTACGCAGATTTAAAACGCATAAAAAACGCACTATATGCTTTTCTTCAATGTTTCCATTGATGTCTATGTCTAGGTTCACACCTACGCAGGTTGCGTTTGAGACGTTTCTGCATTTTGTTTTTGATGTTTTGATTTTTTTTTCAAATTTTTTATTTTTCTTGTTGTTAGGCAGATTTAAAACGCAGCAAAAACGCACTCCGTGCTTTTCTGCAACATTTCCATTGACGTCTATGTCTAGGTTCACACCTATGCAGGTTGCGTTTGAGCCTTTTCTGCATTGTGTTTTTGCACCTGCACTTTTGACGCGTTTCTGATGCTTTTTTTTTATTTTTCTTGTGGCTAGGCAGATTTAAAACGCATAAAAAATGCACTATATGCTTTTCTGCATCGTATCCATTGACATCTATGTCTAGGTTCACACCTACGCAGGTTGCATTTGAGCTGTTTCTGCATTGCGTTTTTGCACCTGCATTTTTGACGCGTTTCTGATGCTTTTTTTCTCATTTTTTAATTTTACTTGTTGCTAGGCAGATTTTAAACGCATACAAATGCACTATATGCTTTTCTGCAATGTTTCCATTGATGTCTATGTCTAGTTTCACACCTATGCAGGTTGCGTTTGAGCAGTTTCTACATTTCGTTTTTGATGTTTTGATTTTTTTTTCAAAGTTTTTATTTTTCTTGCTGCTAGACAGATTTAAAACGCAGCAAAAACGCACTCCGTGCTTTTCTGCAACGTTTCCATTGACGTCTATGTCTAGGTTCACACCTACGCAGGTTGCGTTTGAGCCGTTTCTGCATTGTGTTTTTGCACCTGCGTTTTTGACTTGTTTCTGATGCTTTTTTCCCCATTTTTTAATTTTTCTTGTGGCTATGCAGATTTAAAACGCATAAAAAACGCACTATATGCTTTTCTGCAATGTATCCATTGATGTCTATGTCTAGGTTCACACCTACGTAGGTTGCGTTTGAGACGTTTCTGTATTTCGTTTTTGATGTTTTGATTTTTTTTTTAATTTAACATTTTTCTTGTTGCTAGGCAGATTTAAAATGCAGCAAAAAACGCACTCCGCGCTTTTCTGCAACGTATCCATTGACGTATATGTCTAGGTTCACACCTACGCAGGTTGCGTTTGAGACGTTTCTGCATTTCGTTTTTGATGTTTTGATTTTTTTTTTGAATTTTTTATTTTTCTTGTTGCTAGACAGATTTAAAACGCAGCAAAAACGCACTCCGCGCTTTTCTGCAACGTATCTATTGATCTCTATGTCTAGGTTCACACCTATGCAGGTTGCGTTTGAGATGTTTCTGCATTTCGTTTTTGATGTTTTGATTTTTTTTTTTAAATTCTAAATTTTTCTTGTTGCTAGGCAGATTTAAAACGCAGCAAAAACGCACTCCGCGCTTTTCTGCAACATATCCATTGACGTCTATGTCTAGGTTCACACCTACGCAGGTTGCGTTTGAGGCGTTTCTGCATTGTGCACTTTTGATGCGTTTCTGATGCTTTTTTTTTCATTTTTGTTATTTTTCTTGTGGCTAGGCAGATTTAAAACGCATAAAAAATGCGGCAAAAACACACATGCTTTTCTGCAGCTTTTCCATTGGGGTCTATAGAACCAAAAACACAACTTTTTGCGTTAAAAAAATTCCCTAACCCTTTCCAAAAAACGCGTCAGCTGAAAATGCGCAAACGTGATTATGTCCCATAGGAAATCATGTTAAATGGACTGCTGTGCGTTTCTGCAAAATGCTTAGGTGTGACCCTGGGGTGAGGGATGTGTGACAGTCTCAGAACAAGCCCCAGAAAATGTCATAGAGAAGGTGAGGCTCAGGCGGAACCCCCACCTACAAACACACCTTCACTACAGCACGACACTGCGGAACTCTAACCGCATCCTAGCCCACCTCCCCTCCCCGTGCGCCTGACGTCACGGACTGCGCATCCCGGAAAAGGCTTCATCTCTGGAGTCTCCAGCACGCCTGGTACTTGGAGGCTGCGCGGCAGAGGGAGAGGCACGTGGAGCGCGGGATAGCCGACGACTCGGAGGGAGCAGCAGGATGACAGGTGAGGTGATGGGCTGACCGTCCTCCCCGCCGCTCTGTACAGCCCGGCTCTGCCATGTCACAGGGCACAATAGACCACCAATGCACACAGGAAAAAAACTTACTAAGGATTTGAGTTTTCTTTTGAGTGTCTTTGTTTAATATGTTATCAGAGAAATAATAAACGGTCACAGTAACAAAGAAAAAAATCATTTTATTTATTTGTTTTTTTTTGCTGTTTTGTTGTTCAATAAAATACAAACTGAGGAGAATTTACAGTAAATGGTTCCTTAAAGGGCAGTTTTAGTGAAAAATAATAGCGTTCAGTATGGAGACTCCTTTTTAAAATTTTCTTAACTTTTATTTATATTATTATATATGGTAATAGATATTGTATTTATATTACTATATATTAGTTTTTTTTTTATTTTTTTTTATAATTTTTTATATTAATTTATATCATTTATCATATTATTTTTATCATATTTTATTAATCATACACCATTACTTTTATTTATGGTAATATACACACACATATATATATATATATATATATATATATATATATATATAAAAAGATATATATGTGTGTATGTGTATATAGATATATAAAAATATAAAATGAATATATATTTATTTAGGTAAGTTCTTTATATTTATTAAGTATTATTTATGTATATTTAGACTTTTTATGTTATTTATATTTTACTTAAATTATTATATATTGCTTATTTATATATTATTATATACTATTTATATATATATATATATATATATATATATATATATATATATTAGTTACAGTATTATGTTATTAATATTTATAATTGTTATTTTTATAATATATACTATATAAATCATATATAATAATGTAAATAAAAAATATATTTATAATTTATATATATATATATATATTTTAGATTATTATATTTTATTTATATAGGAATAATATGTAATGATGTAAATAAAAAATAAATATATATTTATAATTGTTATATATATTTTATTTATTTTTTTATATATATACCAACAATTATATATATATATATATATATATATATATATATATATATATGGCAGCACAGTGGCCAAATGGTTAGCAGTTCCTGGCAGTACTAGGGTTCAAATCCCAACTACGGCACCACCTGCCTGGAGTTTGCATGTTCTCCCTGTGCCTGCATGGGTTTTCTCTGGGTACTCCAGTTTCCTCCCACACTCCAAAGACATGCTGGTAGGTAGGGGCGGACTGACAACTCATGGGGACCCCGGGCAATAGGGGATCATGGGGCCCCTGTGTCCTTGCTCAAACTCACAAAAGCCTATGAAAAAGGTACCAGGGGCATCTGAAGGGGCCCCCTACTTACCCTGGGCCCTCGGGCAGTGCCCGAGTTTCCAAATGGTCAGTCCGCCCCTGCTGGTAGGTTAATTGGATCCTGTCTAAATTGGCCCTAGTATGTGTATGTATGAATGTGAGTTAGGGACCTTAGATTGTACGCCTCTTGAGGGTTAGGGACTGATGTGAATGTACAATATATATATATATGTGTATGTAAAGCGATGCGTAAATTGACGGCACTATATAAGTGCCTGAAATAATATAATATATTATTTATATATATATATTTTTATTTATAAGAATATTTATAAAATACTTATATTCTGAGTAATATTTTATATTATTATATGCTATTTATATATGAATATTATGTAATAATGTAAATACAATGTATATATTTTTAATTGTTATATATATATATTTTTTATATTATTAAAGATTTATATATGAGTAATACGTAATAATGTGAAAAAAAGTATATATATATATATATATATATATTTGTTTATAATTCTTATATATATTCTATTTATATTATTATATATTATATTTTGATATCAGCAGGGGCGGACTGACCATTTGGAAACTCGGACACTGCCCGAGGGCCCGGGGTCAGTAGGGGGCCCCATGAGATGCCCCTGGTACCTTTTTCATAGGCTTTTTTGAGTTTGGCCAAGGACACAGGGGCCCCATGAACCCCTATTGCCCGGGGGCCCCATGAGTTGTCAGTCCGCCCCTGTTTGATTATATTTACATTTTATATTATTATATACTATTTATATATGAGTAAATATGTAATAATGTAAATACAATATATATATTTATAATTCCTATATATTTATTTTTTATATTATTAAATACTATTTATATATGAGTAATATGTAATAATGTAAATAATATATCTATTTTTATAATTGTTATATATAGTTTATTTATATTATTAATATTATTATTATACAGGATTTATATAGCGCCAACAGTTTGCGCAGAGCATTACAAAATGAAGGTAGATATTACAGTTACAATACAATTTGGTACAAGGGGAAACAGAGTGCCCGGCTCGTTAGAGCTTACAATCTAGGATATTATGTATATATGTTCATATTTTTATATTATTTACGTTTTATATTATTACATAGTATATATTTATACTTTTCTCCAGTGGTGGGTGATTTCGGAACATGTTTTTTTCTTCTGTGCGTATTTATCTGTTCCAGAGATACTCAGGCTTTGGTGTTTTTTCCCCAAATGGAAAGCTAGTTACTAGGCTTGAAAAATGTTAATTTCCTGGCATTATCAGACGCTCGTATTGGCACCAAATGAAGCCAGAAAGTGAATAGTGTGAATGGGATCCTAGGTACCGAGCTACAGGCAGCTGAGCCCTCTTGTGTGAACAAGCACAATTCAGAGGCATGGGGTTTTAGGTGTGTGTTTTGTGAATCAGGGCTTAGAGGCTCATGGACATGGGGGTACAGGTGTTGCGCACAGCCGCCTGTACAAATGGAGTACAGAATACAGCGGTACGTGGGCATGTGCAGCTCCAAGCGTATGTATGTATATGGATGTACCCCCCTTAATGCAGACATGTATGTATATGGATGTACCCCCACCCCCCTTAATGCAGACATGTGTATGTATATGGATGTACCCCCCTTAATGCAGACATGTGTATGTATATGGATGTACCCCCACCCCCCTTAATGCAGACATGTGTATGTATATGGATGTACCCCCCACCCCCCTTAATGCAGACACGTATGTATATGGATGTACCCCACCCCCCTTAATGCAGACATGTGTATGTATATGGATGTACCCCCCACCCCCCTTAATGCAGACATGTGTATGTATATGGATGTACCCCCCACCCCCCTTAATGCAGACATGTATGTATATGGATGTACCCCCACCCCCCTTAATGCAGACATGTGTATGTATATGGATGTACCCCCCTTAATGCAGATATGTGTATGTATATGGATGTACTCCCCACCCCCCTTAATGCAGACATGTGTATGTATATGGATGTACTCCCCACCCCCCTTAATGCAGACATGTGTATGTATATGGATGTACCCCCCACCCCCCTTAATGCAGACGTGTATGTTTATGGATGTACACCCCTTGACGCAGAAAATCTTTGCTTAGGTTCCATGTACACTGCAGCTGATAAACTCACGTTTAGGAACTTTCCTGCTTTTTTTTTCAGCAGCCCCTGAACTCTCCCGAATGTTTTCCTATGTGTCCATGTACACATCATCCTTTACAGGCAGTTGAGTTTACAGTCGTTTCTTTGAATGCACCAAACCTGCGTTCAGGAGTAGATTTTATCAGCGTTTGTAAACGCGGCTAACCGCGTTTATAAACGTTTGTGTTTGGAAACTTTTTTTAACTCTTCCACTTCCAGTTGCTGTCCAGATCCTTTTTTCATCATGAAAAATGCATGCAAAGCGTATTCCCGGTACTCCAATGGACCTGGTACACCATATTTTGAAGTTTTGCATGAAAGAGAATATGTTAGACACTGTTGCAATGACTTCTGCACAGAAATGAGCTGGAACACATCCAAACACCACAAAAAAAAAAGACAGCTAATTTCAACACATACTGCTCTCTCTGCTTCTGCTCTCTCTATTTCTCTCCAGATGTCTGAAATAGTTAATTTTTCTACAGTTTTTCAGTGCATTCCGGGCATTTTGGAAGGTCTCCTGAGGTTATCTTTAAAAAACGCTTCTAAACGCAAACGCGCATAAACGCGTATGCAAACGCGGCTAAACAGACTTTTTTTAACCTACGTTTTTAACCTACGCAATCAGTTTCCATCGTTCAGAAGTGTCCCGTGTACATGGAGCCTTAGGGATGTACATCTGAATGTACGAATATTCAAATTCTTATCAGTACATTCAAAAAACGTTTCATGCCGGCGTCTCCCGGCCCTTTAAGGGTTTCAGAAGCCGGGGTTTAGGGTCATGTGACCGCCGTGACACGCCATCACAGTGGTCACATGATCGGGAAAGGTCTCGATCGAAAGAGGGGATCGGGACCTTTCCGTGAGCACTGGACATGTGTGCTGGGAGCATGCAGGGTGCGCGCTCTCAGCACATATGTTCCTTTTTAATAGAACGCAAATGTTCGGCCTCTCGGCGTCTAGGCCCAGACATCGGGAGGCTGCACATTTGCGTTCGGCCGGCGTGAAGAGGTTAATATTCGATTTTGGGATGAATGGACTTTCCTGAACGAAAACCACATACGCTGTTGGAAGTTTCTTCGAGAAAAATTTTCCTTCCTGCTCTGTTTCATTAACATTCCCATTACCAGTTCAAAGAATATTTTTATAGTGAACATTTTCACACATAATGTATGGCCGGCTTTAGAATTTGTTGCTCTGTCTGGCCATAGACAGATCAAAATTCCGCCGGTACAGCAGGGACCAGCCGAAATTCGATCCAAGCCTGTTGGAAAGAAGTTGATTGTCAGATCGATTTCATTCAAACAGATTTGGTGGAAAAGTTTTGTTGACTGCAGCCATTGACTAGTGTATTATGACAGCAGTAGGAGAAGCTGTCAGAATACAGTGTCCCTGGGGTGGGGGAGGGGATTCTATCATCTACTTTGCTTGTGTGGATGGAGGAATGGGGCTGAATGAAAAAAGACAGGGTTTCGATTTACTAAAGGTGCAAGTGCAGTTGCACTCTACAAATGCAGAGCTTAGAAAATAGGAGGAGAGGAGGAGAAGCTTCACTTAACAAAGAATACATAATCATGCAAGGAAAATTAACCTCCCTGGCGGTATTCCCCAGTGTAGCTCGGGGTAAAGTTTCAGTACCACAAGCGGTAACCCTGAGCTACACTCGGGCTTACCATGCATCGCTGCTCCGGGATCCCTCGATCACTTACCTTGTCCTGCGCTCCCTCGATGTCCCTCCTGCAGTGTCCCCTGTAATGTCCTCTAGCGGATCCCGGCATCTGTCTTCTGGGTTCCGTCCCCTGCGACGTCGGGACGTACGAGGGACAGAACTGGCAGGAAATTTGAAAATGACAAAAAGTGACATTCACTAAATTCACTAAAATCACATAGTAAAACATCCATGTATCAAACCATTTCACATACATTTTGTCCCGAGTGCTTTGTCCTGTACCCTGCCTGCATTTTTACTGTTCCTTCTGCCTGGAAACTGAGAAACGTCCATGGCGTCCAAAAAGCATCCCTTTAGGTCAAAAGCGGTTTTAGACCGGCTAGAGAACAGTGATAGTAAATCAGAACCACTTGCAGAATTGAGTGATAATGATTTGTGGGGAAATTCGTCATCAGACACTGAAAACGATTTTGCGACTTTGCTCAGTGATGTGCGAACTTGGCGCTATATTTCAAATTTCAGTGTTTTTGGTTTGATTATATTATTGAATTAAATTTATTATTATTTTTTATGTTTATTTATTCAATTATAATTTATGATTTCGTGTTTCAAATTTTAACATACCCGGAATGTTTACTAGACGGACAGACGGACCATGCGGTGTTGCTCAGGGGGTCCCTGCAGCACTTACCTTGTCCTTCGCTCCCGCGATGTGTCCCCTGCAGCGTCCTCGGCCATCTCCTCCGGCCGATGCCGGCATCCAGCTTCTGTGTTCTGGTCCCTGTGACGTCGGGACATACGGGCGCCGGAACCGGCAGCAAATTTGAAATTTTTAAAAAATGTAATTTTTGCTGTCATTGCTGTTTCAATGCATTTCACATATATTTTGTCCCTACTGCTTTGTCCTGTGCCCTGCCTGCATTTTGAATGTTCTTTCTGCCTGGAAACTTAGAAAAGTCCATGGCGTCCAAAAAGCGTCCCTTTATGTCAAAAGCGGTTTTAGAACAGCGATAGTAAATCAGAACCACTTGCAGAATTGAGTGATAATGATTCGTGGGGGAAATTCGTCATCAGACACTGAAAACAATTTTGCGACTTTGCTCAGCGATGTGTGAACTTGGCGCTATATTTCAAATTTCAGTGTTTTTGGTTTGATTATATTATTGAATTAAATTTATTATTATTTTTTATGATTATTTATTCAATTATAATTTATGATTTCGTGTTTCAAATTTTAACATACCTGGAATGTTTACTAGACGGACAGATTTCAGTGAGTTATTCCTAAAAATTACAGGCCTACAATAAAAAAAAATACATATTTCCATGCAAAAAAAATGTACCGCTTTGAGCACAGAAATATGGACATAATCAGACCGCTAGGGAGGTTAAAAAAAAAATTATTTTTTTTTGCTTGCATATGACTGGATGATGGAATCAGCAGAACTTCCCCTCGTTTACTAAGCACTGGAGCAACTGCACTTGCAGAGTACACAGCCTCTTTGCCTTTAGTAAATAAAACCCCCTAACTGTCTATACCCAGATTGATGTAAAATACAACACCACCTGTCGGGCAAATTGAGTAGGAGTCGATAGTCCACGCCTCTACCCCTATCCCATCTGGATTCTCATTACGTATCTCTGTCCTGATTTTTTGGGGAATATGTCTGATATAGATGCATTCTTGACCATGTGAAGCTTTCTGTTACCATGACCTTAGTATGTGCCACTTTGGGACGGAGTTGAGGTCTCCAGACCTGAATTCGGCTTTCCTCTGTATATGATGTGAATGACAAGCTTTCCTCTGACTATTTGTCTTGAGGTGTACATTACATTTAGTTAATCTGCTGATATATATATATATATATATATTTATATATATTTTTTTAAATTTTTTTTCATTTGTTCATTTGTTGCTTTTGTCTCCTGCCTGGTTCCCTTTTGTCGGGATTTTGTATTTTACTTTCTTTTGTAATTTTGTGAAAAGGAAAATGAAAAATCTAAATACAGATAATTAAAAAAAAAAAAAAGAATGCAACACACTCATCTAAAGCTAGCCATAGACTTTACAATCTGATTGTACGATCTTTGTATTTAACCACTTCAAGTCCGGACACTTTCACCCCCTTCCTGTCCAGGCCAATTGTCAGCTTTCAGTGCTATTACACTTTGAATGACAATTGCGCAGTTATGCAACACTGTACCCATATGAAATTTTTTTTTATGAAATTTTTTTTTTTGAGACAGATAAAACTTTATTTTGGTGGTATGTATTTACCACTGGGATTTTAATTTTCTTTTTTTTGCTATATAAAGTCCAAACATTTTGAAAAAAAGGTGTTTTTGTTGTAAAATTTTGCAAATAAATAATCTTTATTCATAAATCTTGGCCAAAATGTATTCAGCTATCTTTTTAGTAAAGAAAATAAATAACCCAAATTAATTTATAACCAAAAATTATAATTTTTCTAAATTGTTTTTTACATTTTTATTTTATTTTTCTATATTATTATTTATGTTTTTTTTTAACATAAGGTCGCCCTATCAGTACAGTGTCACCATGGTGATACTACTTGTGGGGGGTGATGAAGATTTTTTTTTATTTTTATACTGATTGCTTTTACACTCATAAAGGCTGTAAAAGCAATACTGTCTCCTTCTCTCTGGCTGCATTCTTGCAGCCATTGAGAAATACTGTGAGAGCTGTGATTGGTCACAGCTTGTCACATGGTACAAGGCTGTTGTGAATAGCATTGTACCATGTGATCTCAGTGATCATTCACAGATTTCACTAGTAGTAAGCAATGATGTCAGGAAGTGACATCTTGCTTACTACTATTCATGTGATCACTGATTGGCCAATCAGCGATCTCATGATCGGGACCTCACACAGAGGACCGCACAGCGATCGGTCACAGTGGGCACCAGATCGTGGTGCCGTGCACTCCCAGGGAGCACGCACAGGCAGTGAATGCGGAGGCCGTTTATTTTGCACTCCTCCCGTCCAGCTGTTTATGTACATGGGCCAGACGGGAAGTGGTTAACTTTATGAAAAACTATGGTAAAACCTAAACAACCCAATCAATTAACATAATATCAGGCGGGCCTTAATACTGCATAGTTTGTTGTTACATCTAAAAGAGATTGTACAATCAGAAGGTATAGTGTATGGTTTCCTTAAGACCAACCTGTGACATGCTGTGTAATTTTCACCACTGGAAAAAAAAAAGTTGTCACCCTGTTAAAAAAAAGGAGGAAAAAAAACAGTTCTACTATCAGGATGAACAGGTGATACAAACATGTTACAGGGCGGACTCAGAAAAGCAGAAATTGCTGCATTAATGCCACCAACAGGCTTCATCATACATGTCATTTGTGATTTCTGTCCGTAATGACAGGATAATTGGATTTATTAGACCCTCACCTTGTCATAGTTGCCAACTCTTGGAATTTTTTGGACATTTCTGACCCCAATGGAATCCCTGATTGTAATTCCAATCAATGCAATAAAATCCATCTTTTTTCTGCACACTAGGTTAACTTCTCATGGACTGTTACTGTTTAGGGAAAGTGTTTTAATGAATATCGATTGATTGATAAAGAACATTATGCAGTATTATGCATGACGAGCACATACTGTATGTCTGCAGGGGAGTCTGCCTCAGAATTATTGAAAAATGTGAACATCTGAAAATATAGCTTTGAATAAAAATAGTACCGATATCATGTGATATCTTGTCATTTTATTCCACAAGGTCTCTACTTTCAGAAAATATATATTTTTGGCTCCATGTACACGGAACGTTTGGAAAACACTGAAACTGAAACGTAGGTTAAAAAAAGTCTGTTTAGCCGCGTTTGCATACCGCAAAACTTTAGCTGCTGACTTTTAAAAAATGGACACTTACCTGTCCCTCGGTCCCGCGATGTCCCCTCCACAGCCGATTTCACCGGCCTCCCTATGTTTCCGGCACCAGCATCGTCAATGTGGGTACTTCACAGCCGGGTGCCCACTGCGCATGCACGAGAAGTGCTGCGCTTTATGAATGGTCCCGTAGTCTTCTGGGACTTGTCACGTGTCCCAGAAGACTATGGAGGGATAACTTCCGCTTCTGATCGCCCAGGCAATCGCAGCAGAAGTGGGAGCGGGTACCTGTCCATTTTGGGTACCCGCTCCTGAAAGGTGCCAATCCTTAACAAGGAGCGGGAGACCAGTCCTTAAAGCGTAACTTCCCCTTTTGGGTGGAGCTCTGCTTTAACCACTTGCCTACCGGGCACTTATACTCCCTTCCTGCCCAGGCCAATTTTCAGCTTTCAGCGTTGTTGCACTTTGAATGACAATTACGCGGTCATGCAACACTGCACCCATACGAAAGTTTTGTAGTTGTTTTCATACAAATAGAGCTTTCTTCTGGTGGTATTTATTTGCCGCTGGGTGTTTTATTTTTTGTGCTATAAACAAAAAAAGAGCAAAAAAAAAAATTTTTTTTCTTTGTTTCTATTATAAAATTTTGCAAACCGGTAATTTTTCTCCTTCACTGATGTTCATTGATGAAGCTGCATTGATAGGCAGCACTGCTGGGCACTGATAGGCAGCACTGCTGGGCACTGATAGGTGGCACTGATGGGCACTGTTTTGCGGCACTGATGAGGTGGCACAGATAAGCAGCACTGATGGGCACTGATGGGCACTGATGGGCACTGATAGGCAGCACTGATGGGTGGCACTGATGAGCTGGCACTGATGAGGCGGCACTGATGATACTGCACGGATATGCAACAATAATGGGCACTGATAGTCGGCACTGATGGGCAACACTGATGGGTACTGATGGATGGCACTGACTGACGGCACTGATTGGCGGCACTGCTGGGCACTGACTGGCGGCACTGTTGGGCACAGATGGGTGGCACTGACGGGCAGCACTGATGGGTGGCACTGCTTGGCACTGGTGGGTGGCACTACTAGGACCAGATATTATTATACAGGATGTATATAGCGCCAGCAGTTTGCTCTTCGCTTTACAAAATGAAGGGAGACAGACCAGTTATAATACAATACAGGTGGAATCATACGGCCGATCGGGGCAGGCAAGAGATCAGTCTGACACTTCTCTCCTCAAGGACTCCCCAGCAACTTCTGGAATCACCCTAGTTGACAATTCACAATATCGTTATCGGTTAAAACATCCTGCTCATCAACGAAGAGCAAATCGTTCGATCAGTGGTTCCTCAAAATTTTTCATATGATTTTCTTATCGTGTGTACGGGGCATTACAGTCTGAACTCCTCCCATCATTCCCCCTGCCAGAATACACAGATCAGTGCTTGCAGCCATTGGCAAGTTTTCCAGCAAGATTGTTCGAAGTGGCAATGGTACACGTGTTCCTGCTGAACCGGCCAAATTTCGGTACGTTTCCCAGGCTTTAGAATACTCATTAGACAGCCAAATCATACTGTATATAGTTCATCAGTATGGCTGATGTAAAGTCAGATCACACGTGGAAATCACTTTGTTTTTAAATTCAACTAGCCGTTCTTGAGGAAAGACAATTGGAGAAGCAAGATGTCCAACTTCCCAGAGCTATACAGAATAAGGGGCCGCTGTGTATTTGGACGTTGTGGATAGTTATTCAAACTGACAGTCCGCCATGAATTTATTCATACAATATGACGTTAGTCTGGACTAAAACTGACTCGGCAGTGCGATCCGTTTATGCAGAGGAACCCAGTCTGCAGTTTAGGCATCAGATTCTGAGTTATTCTGGTGGTCTTTATATTTTAATGAGAACTAAATCTTTGGAGACCTCCAGAATTATGTCACAGTGATGCCCACGGTCACATCAACAAAATAGACAAATGTAAAGAATGAAAATATTACTTATTCTCAGTTTTTTTTTAACTGTTTGTGGTTACGTCTGCACACCAAGCTAACCAGGAGGTTATTGCACCTGCTTTTACAGTTAAATATCACGAAAATAAATGAAAGCACATCACTTATTGAGGATATTCTAATTTGCTTCTCTGCTTCTTGATAGGTTCTTTTCATTTCCAGTTCAGAAAAAAATAGCGAACGCTCATGTGTGTCACTAGCAAATTAGAAAGCTAAAAGTGTTCAAGAACAGGTAGTCATCTAGTGGCAAATTAGTCATTTTTGCCTTCGCTTGAGCTCAGATACCCATTCACAAGCGTTTTTTTAGTGTAAAATGTTTTACCCACTTATAGCTGTGTTGCATAGTCGTGCTTTTTTTTTTTTTTTTCATTCTTAACCACTTGACCTCCAGAGGATTTACCCCCCTTAATGACCAGGCCTCTTTTTGCTACTCGGCGCTGCACTAATTCAACTGATAATTGCGCGGTCATGCAATGCTGCACCCAAACGAAATTTACGCCCTTTTTTTCACACAAATAAAGCTTTCTTTCGGTGTAATTTGATCACCTGTGCGCTTTTTACTTTTCACGCTATAAACAAAAAAAAGCCAAAAATTTTGAAGAAAAACAATATTTTTTACTTTCAGCTATAAAAAATATATAGTAAACTCAAAGTTGGTTATAAATTTAGGCCAAAATGTATTCTGCTACATGTTTTTGGTAAAAAAAATCTCAATAAGTGTATATTGATTGCTTTGTGTGGAAGTTATAGCGTCTACAAACTGTGGTATAAATACTGCAATTTACGCCATTTTTCTGCTATACAGCGCTGCGCTAGTTTAACGGACAATCGCGCGGTCATGCAATACGGTACATAAATGAAATTTGCATCCTTTTTTTCCCCACAAATTGAGCTTTCTTTTGGTGGTATTTGATTGCCTGTGCAGTTTTTATTTTTTGCGCTATAAAAAAAAAGGCTGACAATTTTGAGGAAAAAAAAACAATATTTTGGACTTTTTGCTATAAAACATGTCCAGTAAAAAAAATGCAAAAATCAAATTTAGTCATAAATTTCTGCCAAAATGCATTCTGCGACATGTCTTTGCTAAAAAAAAAAACAATACGTGTAAATTAATTGGTTTACGTGAAAGTTATAGCGTTTACAAATGGCGGGAAAGATACTGGGATTTTTAGTTTTTTTTTTATACTAATAATGGCGGCGATCAGCAAATTATGGCGGCGATCAGTGACTTATGGCAGCGACTTATGGCGGGACATTCTGACATTGGGGGGTACTGACTTGGGGTCACTGACATCCCCAAAAACACTAATACAGTGATCAGTGCAAAAAAAAAACACTGACACTGTACTAATGGCACTGGGGAGGAAGGGGTTAACTTTATTTTGCAGGGAAGGGTTATCTGAGTGAGGGGGAGTGTTTTACTAGGGGGCGGGGGTGTGTGCTGGACAGGGCAAGGCGGGGGTGTGTGCTGGACAGGGCAAGGCTGATTGAGAGAGAGAAACTCTTCTTTCTCGATCAGCTCGTCCTCGAGCTGTCAGGGAAGTGACAGACAGCACAGCTACTGCAGCTGTGCTCTACCGATCGCCGGCGACTGACATCCGCGGTGGTGATCGGTGGGACAGATAGGGCGGCGGCGCGCCTCGCGCGTGCCCCCTATCTTTTTACAAAACACGCGTTTTAAAATGTGGTTTTGCCTGCCAGTGCCGCCCTGCGGCCGTATTTCTACAGTGCCCCCTATCTTTTTACAAAACACGCGTTTTAAAATGTGGTTTTGCGTGCCAGTGCCGCCCTGCCGCCGTATTTCTACAGTGACAGGGCGGCAAGTGGTTAAGGGAAAATGGGCTACTCAGCTCTTTTCAAAAAATGTTGGCATTTACTAAAAAATGCTTATAAAATACCAAAATATATGGTATTTATCTCAGGAAACCACGCAGTATTTTATCTCAGTGGGATGGACACAGTGGGGAAGAATTAGAACCCCTGTCAGTTTTTATTGCTAATAAAGAGGTAAAATGGTTTAAACTGTAGAAATTTGCCAAGAAAATAGGTGACTAGAATAGCTGTCAAAGGTTAGCTGCTTTCACAGGACAAGTGCGGTGTATCAAAAACAACTAAGTTAATTGAAGTAAATACAAAATATCTTTCTAAATGTGAAATATTGAATGAAAATACTATTTAAAAAAATCACACACATATATAAATACCCTTCATCCACTAATAAAAAATACAATGTTGTCTTTTTATTGGGGTAAGATGGGTATTTATATATGTGTGTGATTTTTGATACTATTTTTATTCAATATTTGTCTTTTTGAACGATATTTTGTATTTAGATTGTAAGCTCCCAGGATCCTAACCCTCTTGTGTTGAACTGTATTGTTGCTGTATTGTCTCCCGTTATATTGTGAAGCGCTGAGCAAACTGTTGGCGCCATATAAATCCTGTATAATAATAATAATAATAATATTTACTTAAAGTATAACTAAAGGAAAAACTTTTTTCTTAGTTTGGATAGAGTGGAGAGCTGTTCAGTGTTTTTTTCAGCAGCCCCTGAACTCTCCCTAATGTTTTCCTATGTGTCCATGTACACATCGTTGTTTACAGGCAGTTGAATTTTCAGTCGTTTTTTTTAATGCACCAAACCTGCGTTCAGGAGTAGATTTCAAACGCTTGTAAACATGTTTACGGGTAACTGCGCTTATAAGCGTTTGCGTTTAGAAGCGTTTTTTAACTGTTCCATATCCAGATGCTGTCCAGAGCCTTTTATTGTCATCAGAAATGCATGCAAAGCGTTTTCCATGTATTCAATTAGACCTGGTACACCAGTGCAGTCAGTTCCAGGTTTTGCGTGAAGGAAACAATGGTAGAACGTGCTGCATTATGCTCATGATGGGATCCATAGTGAATACAACCAGGAGAGACAGGTCATCTCAACACATACTACTCTCTCTGCTTCTGCTCTCTCTATTTCTCTCAAAATGTCTGAAATAGTAAATTTTTTTACTATTTTTCAGTGCATTCTGGGCATTTTGGAAGGTCTCCTGAGGTTATCTTTTAAAAACGCTTCTAAACGCAAACACTCATAAAAGCGGTATGCAAACGCGGCTAAACTGGCGTTTTTTAACCTACGTTTTTCTAGCAGTCAGTTTCCATCGTCAGAAGGGTTTTCCAAACGCCCCGTGTACATGAGCCCTAAAATCTAAATATATATTTTCTTAAAAAAGTCCAGTAGGGACAATTGTATTAAACAGCCAAGGCATCAGACTTACTCACTTTCCCTCTAGTTTACCGCCTTCAATTATGATCCCAGATTTTCACTGAAAGATGATTACTTGGCAAGCATAGAACACTTGTGTCAGCGTTTATGATTGTTTTGGGTCTGCAGCAAGTCGCATGCACTTCAATTAGTTACAAAGTCCAGACGACACTATAGCACAAGGGAGAAATTGCTGCCCACTTGGTGCCATGGTTCGATAATGAAACTGCCAGTGTATCAAAGCCTGCTGGTACTTTGTGGCGGACAAAAGGTCATAAAAGAGAGAACTTGATTTAAAAGCAGTCCTGTGCTTTGCTCATGCAAGGAAAAGCAATAGGTTGACTTTAATCAGTTCTCCTCTGGAGCAATTTGTTTTTTACATTTTTTTGCACACATTAAAAATCTGCATTTTTGGCTATAAAATTATCTAAAGCCCCCAGAAAATTATATATTTTCTGAAAGCAGAGTCTTTGTAGAAAAAAAAAATGGTTGTTGTGATTTTGTATATCGCACAATCACACAACTGTTATACTTTCAGGAAAAAAATACACTGATATGAATTTTTTTGCACATAAACACAAATCCCTATTTTTTGTACAAAATAAAAGATAATGGAGTATTGAGTAAATAGATACCAACAAAACTATGCATTCCTGAAAAATGGCAAAAAATAATGGTAAGTAGGTATCAGTAGCTGACATTTTAAATGTTTTTAGGCTAGGTTCACATATGTGCGGCCGTGCAGACCGCGTTTTGCATGGGCACGAGAGCCCATTCATTTGTATGCACTCCCGTGCCCCGGAACACGCAGGACCCTGCACTTCTTCGGAAATTGCAGCCTTCACGACAACCTCGGTTCCCAGAACGGTTGTGATTTCCAGTGTGGGCGGCGTGCCATTAGAATTAATGGCACCCACCTGCTGGTCCCGCTTTCCTTTGTGCGGATGGTGCTGTTGCAGGTATTTGTGCTGGTCCTGCAGCGGCACCACCCGCACAGATATGGACCAAGCCTTATAGCTGATCACTGTGTAAACTCCAAATGATGGACCTAGAATTATAGAGGAGAGAGAGGTGCGCCGGACGAAGTGTAGTATAAAAGTCACAGTTTATTGCACACAAAATAAAAACATTCACAGGAGGTAGAGATATATCAGGCATCAATGATATATAGGGAGGACGTCATCTGGGCATGATCCCATCAGCAGGATGAATGGAGTTACAGGGGCCACAGTTGTTGTACCGGCTGGTACTCCTAGGTCATTCCCATGGGAGGAGTGAGGAGGGCGGGTGGATGTCCAGAGGGCTGCGGTGCATGTGTGAGCCGGGTCTCCTGGTAGGTGTATCTCGCCTCTCCAGCCAGCATGGGCTGTGTCACTTAGGAGGGAAGAACCAGCCTGGAGCGCATCCAAGATGGCCGCCGAGGGGAAGTGACCTCTGGATGTGGCGTGGAGCCGCAGGAAGAGGGCAGTGACGCGTTTCAGAGCAATCAGCTCTTTCATCAGAACTAGAATTATTGCTGTCATTCTGACATTTTCAACAATACCTCCCATGTGTGGTGCAATTCTGGTTTATATACATGTGTGAACGTGGTGATTGCATTTGCAGATGTGCACATTACGATTTATTGCAACTACTTATTTTTTAAACAATTTTCTTAAATTTTATTATAATTTTACTTTTTTTTTTGTACTTTTTTTTATTAAATTTTTTGCTATAACAAGGGATAGGTTCTCTTCTTGGAGACATCAGGGGTGTATTAGACCCCTAATATTTACCCTGTCCTCCAGTGCAGCTAATCAAGCACAGATCATGATCACTTTTACAATACAGTAGCAATCTGGCTGAAGAGAGCAAACGCACGTTCATAGCTGCTACTGCAGCCACGAACTTGTTTTAACCTTTCTCTACAGCATTCTCCTGAGAACTCCTAGAAGTTTGGTCCATGATGCATTGGGCTGACCCAGAAATGGACCAGCGATGGAAAACGGTGCACAAGGCAGCACTGAGGAGAAGGTGGATGTAAGAGAAAACAATGCATATAAAAAAAAACAAGTACTAAGTTGGCTTTTAGATTAAGTTTTTTTTAAAATGCTGGGATATGAATTGATGCTCCAAATATGCTGCCGGAAGTTTGCAGAAAAAATGCCTCTAATGTTGTATATGTACATGCATTTATACACATTTACATGCGTATGGTGAGTGTATGAGCAGAAACTCACTCTATTGGCTAGAATATAAATTTTTATCCATTGGAAAAAATGTACATGCATTTGCGCGTTTATGCACGTTTACCTGCGCACGGACATAAATGATGTTAAAAAACTCCTCTCTGAAGGCAGGTTTTGGGGCATACCATCCCTACTGATCCCTTTACTCACCTTCCATTCTCTTTCTCTGCCACTCTGTTTGTATAGTGGTTCCTCTCCATGGCTCCTATGTCCTGTATTGACGTACAAGCCAGCAGGAAGAATCGCATTGTGCACTGGGGGTGCAGATATTCTACATACCCAGAAGTGTGCAATACATGCAGCCACTGAGGAGCAATGAAGTGGTAGTAAAGTCTTTCCACGCATTGCTAGCCCACTAATCAGTGCCACATAAACATGGCTAAAAACATCTCAAATTGTCTTGATTTCGGTTTCTGTTTTGTTTCTTGCTCACTATTTTATTTGGTAGTAGTCAAATGCTCAGTAGATTTCCTTGTTTCACTGGACATGCAATTTTGATGCCAGATGTACTTTTTAACCACTTCAAATCCGGACACTTTTACCCCCCTTCCAGTCCAGGCCAATTTTCAGCTTTTAGCGCTGTCAAACTTTGAATGACAATTGTGCGGTCATGCAACACTGTACCCATAGGAATTTTTTTGCATTTTTTTGAGACAGATAAAACTTTAATTTGATGGTATTTATTCACCACTGGGATTTTTATTTTGTTTTTGCTATATAAATGAATACGTCCAAACATTTTGAAAAAAAGTGTTACAATTTTGCAAATAGCCTTTCTTCATAAATTTTGGCCAACATTTATTCAGTTATCTTTTTAGTAAAAAAAAAATAACCCAAATTAGTTTATAACCAAAATTATAATCTTTCAAAATAGTTTTTTACATTTTTATTTTTTAATATTATTATTTATGGTTTTTCTTTTTTAACATTATGTCACCCTAGCAGTACAGTGTCACCATAGTGACACTGTACTACTTGTGGGGGGTGATGAAGATTTTTTTTTTTTTTACACTGATTTCTTTTACACCCATAAAGGCTGTAAAAGCAATCATTTCTCTTCTCTCTGGCTGCATTATTGCAGCCATTGAGAAATACTGTGAGAGCTGTGATTGGTCACAGCTTGTCACATGGTACAAAGCTGTTGTGAATAGCCCTGTACCATGTGATCTCTGTAATCATTCACAGATTTCACTAGTTGTAAGCAATGATGTCAGGAAGCGACATCTTGCTTACTACTATTCATGTGATCACTGATTGGCCAATCAGTGATCACATGATCGGGACACAGAGGTCCCAAACAGCGATCGGACACAGCGGGCAACGGATCGCGGTGCTGTGCGCTCCCAGGGAGCTCGCACAGGCTGTAAATGCGGGTGCCATTTATGAACAGCAACTTGCTCCTGCACTGCTCCCGTCTGGCCAAACGGAAGTTTGACACTCCAAAAACAGCCCAAATTTTGTCTTCTTAACCACTTCCAGTCCGGACACTTTCACCCCCTTCCTGTCCAGGGCAATTTTCAGCTTTCAGCGATATCACACTTTGAATGACAATTGCGTGGTCATGCAACACTGTACCCATATGAATTTTTTACCATTTTTTTGAGAAAGATAAAGCTTTATTTTGGTGGTATTTATTCACCGCTGGAATTTTTATTTTTTTTGCTATATAAATGAAAATGTCCAAACATTTTGAAAAAGTGTTTTTCTTATAACATTTTGCAAATAAATAATATTTCATCATAAACCTTAGCCAAAATTTATTCCGTTATCTTTTTAGTAAAAAAAAAAAATACGCCAAATTAGTTATAACCAAAAATTATAATTTTTAACCTCCCTAGCGGTATTCCCGAGTGTAGCTCGGGGTAACATTTCAGTACCAAAAGCGGTAACCCCGAGCTACACTCGGGAATACCATGCGGCGCTGCTCCGGCATGTGTTCTTCACTTACCTTACCCTGCGCTCCCACGATGTGTCCCCTGCAGCGTCCCCGGCCATCTCCTCCGGCCGATGCCGGCATCCGGCTTCTGTGTCCTGTCCCTGTGACGTCGGGACGTACGGGCGCCGCCGCCGCCGGCGGCGGGAAATTTAAAAATTTTAAAAAATGTCATTTTTTTTTTTTCATTTTACACAGTAAAACATTGCTGTTTCAACCTATTTCACATACATATTGTCCCTAGTGCTTTGTCCTGCGCCCTGCCTGCATTTTGTCTGTTCTTTCTGCCTGGAAACTGAGAAATGTCCATGGCATCCAAAAAGTGTCCCTTTAGGTCAAAAGCGGTTTAGATCAGCTAGAGAACAGCGATAGTAAATCAGAACCACTTACAGAATTGAGTGATAATGATTCGTGGGGGAAATTCATCATCAGAAACTGAAAACGATTTTGCGACTGAGCTCAGCAATGTGCGAACTTGGCGCTATATTTCACATTTCAGTGTTTTTGGTTTGATTATATTATTGAATTAAATTTTTTATTATTTTTATATTATTTTTATGATTATTTATTAAATTATAATTTATGATTTTGTGTTTCAAATTTTATCATACCCGGGATGTTTACTAGACTCTTGTTCGGACAGATTTCAGTGAGTTTTTCCTAAAAATTAGAGCCTACAATAAAAAAAATACATATTTCCATGCAAAAAAATGGTACCGCTTTCAGCACCAAAAATCTGAAATAATCATACCGCCAGGGAGGTTAAACATTTTTTTTACATTTTTATTTTATTTTTTTATATTATTATTTATGGGGTTTTTTTTTGGGTTTTTTTTACATACCGTCACCCTAGCAGTACAGTGTCACCATGGTGACACTGTACTATTTGTGGGGGGTGATGATTTTTTTTTTTTAACAGTGATTGCTTTTACACCCATATAGGATGTAAAAGCAATCATTTCTGTTTCTCTCTGTCTGCATTCTTGCAGCCATTGAGAAATACTGTGTGAGCTGTGATTGGTCAGAGCTTGTCACATGGTACAAGGCTGTTGTGAATAGCCTTGTACCATGTGACCTCTGTGATCATTCACAGATTTCACACGTAGTAAGCAATGATGTCACAAGTGACATCTTGCTTACTACTTTGCATGTGACACTTACTACTTTGCATTGGTCCGAAGATCAGTGTTTCATTGTGTCCGGAGGACACAGCGGGCACCGGATCGCGGTGCTGCGCGCTCCCAGGGAGCGCGCACAACTAGAAATAGCGGGTGCCGTTTCTGAACAGCAACTCACCCCTGGAGTGCCAACCGTCCTGCCGTTTAAAAACAGCAGGCAGACGGCAAGTGGTTAATATGAGGTTCTGAAATTATTTTAAGAAAGCAAGGCTTGGGGCAGCCTGCAGCCATAACATTTGGATATGTCCGCATCTTGGATCTGTATTAAAAAGTAGAAGTTTGCTCAGGAGTGATGAAGGTTGATATAGTGTACTTTCTGCATGAAAAGCACTTTTTTATTTGACTCAATGTTTTGGACCCAGAGTAATTATTTTTGTAGAAAAGGCTGGGTTTTGTGGAAGCAAAGTACATCCACGCGTCATCTATGGTTAGCTTAAGCCTGGGCTGAGAGGCCAGTGCTGCCATGGAGTCAAGCACGCATCCTGACTCCTCCAAAAACATGTGATGTTGCCTTAACTACTGTCGCACTACAGGCTGCCTATAAAAAAACTACAGGAGGGCAGATACAAGACCAGTCTTGCCTATCCCAGAGTTTAGCTCCAAAGCTGAAATCCAGGAGTTCAGCTACTTTGTAAGATGTGGAGGCATAATAGTGGTTAAGTCCAGTTAGATGCATGCCACCTTCTGGACTTTTCTTTTTTATTTACATTTGACAGTTTATTCGTAGCTAGGGAGTACACACTCCTGGAAAGATGCTGTCTTCTCCTCAAAACAGCTTTGCCCACCCCTTCCCTCTGATGCCCATTCACAGAAGGCTTTGTATTGGGTTCACATAACACAAAATGCTCTTTGAATGGGCAGGAGGGGAACAGTAGGTGCAAGCCTTCTGCTGCTAGAGGAACTGAGACCAGAAGGTACAGCGATGGAGTTTCAGTAGTATGCAATAGCTTTACTCCCCGGAGCTTCATACATTTTTCAGTTGTAAATTAATGAGATAGGTCCACCAGGTGATATGTACCTCTTTGGACCTAACTCACATGTTTTAAGGTTGCTGAATTCCTGGAATTCAGCTTTAAAAAGGTGTGCATTTTGTTACCTAAAAGTCTTTATACTGCAATTTGACATTCCCAATGTCAGTGTATTATTATCATGTCACCACAAAAAGGCGATATTTCCTGAAATGTATTCTAGAGGCAGTGTAAGCAAACAATGACGTGTCGCTGATCAAGGATGGCTGCATGTCATGTGACATTTTTGAGTACACTGCAACCAATTTGAACATTACCTCCAAATTCCAAAAATACTAAATGCATGATTTGCAGCCCAGGCCATGCCAAACACATGGCCAGTTGAAAAGAATTGTCGAACATTTTGGAAAACATTTTGCTGTCTTTAACTCATGTTTGTATTTTTACCGAGAAGTGAACAATCCTTCTAGAAAGAAGAAACAGAAATACTATAAATGGACTTTATAGGCACAAAAACAAGGCACACGTATAAATAAAATAAATTTTGCTCAATATTGCTATACGTGTACCTTGTTTTTGTGCCTATAAAGTCCATTTATAGTATTTTGGTTTCTTCTGACTAGTCAAAATTAGGACATGGCACTAGTGTATATATTGGGAGTGACCCTTCACCCGAGGGACCAGAAAATATTGACTGAATTGGGAGTGAGATTTGAAGCAGTAGGTTTGACAGCAAGGAGGAGTTGCAGGCAGCAATGACTTGAGGACTGCACTAGGATGACATAATGATGAGGGGGGCATCTTTGATACTTCACCAGCATAATGAGGTATGGTTTAGGGATGATGGAGGATTTTGATAGACCATTAAACATTTTCAGTTTCATTATATATTTGCCAAAATTAGAAATTGATTGTCAGATTTAATTAGGGGTTGCTTTCCCACTTTGCTTTGCTCATTCTAAATTGTAGTGAAATTAGATAGTATTGCTTTTTTAAACGTTTTTTTACTGTGCAGTAGTTATTTTTCCACAGTCCTTTAAGGTTTTCTTTAGCTAGTCCCTCCAAATGTCATTCTGCCTTGTGTTACATGTAGTTTTTTTGATGTGTTCACCATTTTTCCGGTGATGTTTTTACATTCTTGTGGCTGTGCACTCCATTCACGAGTCTTTCAGTGCTTCTTAGGTGTTTTTTTTTGGTTGTGTCTGCTTTTTACCAGCCTTTCTAATGATGTTTCTGATACTGTGGTGTACCAAAAAGATGTTGGAATTATTCTCTTGGTCAAGCACTCAAAAGGGCTTCAAAAAGTCTCCTGTCAACTACAATTTATAAACAGCTTAGGTTTGCCTATAGAGAACAATTTGGGGTTAACTGTATGGATAACAAATCAAAATAGTTCATGTTCAATATTATATACAGTCTTGTAGACATTTAAAGATTAACTGAAAACTATTTTTTTTCTTTTTTCTTTGGATAGTGTGGTTGTTGTCTCTGTCCATGTTAGGAAGTATCAGTCCCTCTATTTGTCTTTATTACTAATGTCATCAGAAATTAAGGTGAAAAACAGGAATAAAGGGGAAAACTTCCTGTGTGGACTCTTCCTATTTACAGCTGGGCAAGTGGGCTTTTCCTAACATTTTTATAAGTGTATTCTTTTATTTATTTCAGGTACTTATATAGCGCCGTCAATTTACACAGCACTTTACATATATATTGTACGTTCACATCAGTCCCTAACCCTCAAGGGGTGTACAATCTAAGGTCCCTAACTCACATTCATACATACACATACTAGGGACAATTTAGACTGGAGCCAATTCACCTACCAGCATGTCCTTGGAGTGTGGGAGGTAACCAGAGCACCCAGAGGAAACTCACACAGGCACAGGGAGAACATGCAAACTCCAGGCAGGTGGTCCCGTGGTTGGGATTCAAACCGACGACCCTAGCACTGCCAGGCGTAAGTGCTAACCATTTAGCCACTGTGCTACTCCTTAGGTGTGATGCAATGGCTGATGGGTGAGTCTTGTTTGATTTTAAATGTGATGGACGAACTTCGTAAATGGAATATTGATTATGTTGCGTGCTTATTGGCAAATTTTTTTTCTCATTTTAAATGTGACAGAAGAATCTTATTTGTATTTAGAAACTTTGGTTTATGTTTTATAGCGATGGGCAAATCCTGTTTAAAAATGATAGTCAAATGCTGTAAAATACTGAAAGATGGATGTCCAGCAAACATTTGCTGTACAAAATGCATAGTGTCTTTGTCAGAGTTTACTTCTACTTTAAATCTTTCAATGTACATTCGTTGTTTGTTAGAAATGTTGCCCAGATTACTAAACAGCCTTTTTCAAACTTTTCAAAACAGAGAATCCCTTAAATTAACTTTCTGGTCTTGGGGAACCCCAGCTTAACCGCTAGCCTACAGGGCACTTATACCCCCTTCCTGCCCAGGCCAATTTCCAGCTTTCAGCGCTGTCACACTTTGAATGACAATTGCGCGGTCATGCAACACTGTACCCATATGAAACTTTTATCATTTTTTTGTGACAGATAGAGCTTTATTTTGGTGGTATTTAATCACCTCTGGGTTTTTTATTTTTTCTGAAACAAACCAAAAACCACTGAAAATTTTGAAAAAAAAAACTTTTTTTCCTAGTTTTTGTTATAAAATTTTGTAAATAATTGATTTTTCTCCTTCACTGATGTGCGCTAAGGAGGCTGCACTGATGGGCACTGATAGGCTGCACTGATGGACACTGATAGGTGGCACTGATGGGCACTGATGAGGAGGCATTGGTAGGTGGCACTGATGGGTATTGACAGGCATCACTGATGGGCACTGAAAGGCAGCACTCATATATGGCACTGTTAGGTTGCACTGACTGGCACTGTTAGGTTGCACTGACTGGCACTGTTAGGTTGCACTGACTGGTACTGTTAGGCGGCACTGATAGGCAGCACTGACGGGCACTGATAGGCGGCACTGATGCACACCGATAGGCGGCACTGACTGGTAATGATAGGCAGCACTGACTGGCACTGATAGGTGGTACTGATTGGCAGCACTGATAGGTGGCACTGATAGGTGGCACTGACTGGCACTGATGGGTGACCCTGAAAGGCAGCTCAGATGGGCACTGATATGTAGCATTAATGTGGCACTGATGGGCACTGAAATGTGGCACTGATGAGGCACTGATGGGCACTGGCAGGTGGAATGGATGAGCACTGACACATGGCACTGATGGACACTGACAGGTGGCGCTGCTGGGGCTACACAGATCATCAGGGCACACTGATCATCAGTGCTCTGATGATCTGTGTAGATGTCCCCTCCGAGGAATGCCGATTACCGGCTCTCCTGACAGCTCGTGAGGAGAGAAATGTCGATAACTGGCATTTCCCTGTTTACATGTGATCAGCTGTGATTGGACACAGCTGATCACATGACTGAGCCGACATCTTTGGCTCTTTCCGTGGATCGGTGATCTGCTGTGTCCGAGGGACACTGCGCACCGCCGATCACTGCGCTGCACGCTCCGGGAGCCGCGCATGCACGGTTAGAATGGGAGGACGTCCTCCCAGAACGAGAGAACCACCTTGCGTCCGTCATATTACTATATGGCGGGTGGGAGGCGGTTAAAATGACTCTATCTACAACTCATGATACATTACTGTGATGGTCGGTGGGAAGAATGCTTCTTACACTTGTGGTCATTGGGAAGAATTCCTCCCTTACAGATAGCTAGAAAAATCATTGGTGTCAGTGGGAACTTATCTGAGAGGCAGGAATTGATCATTGCTCAAGGCACCCTTAGCAATCTCTGGAGGTACCCTAGGGTTTCATGGAACATTGGTTGAGAAACCCTGACCTAGAAATTAACTTCAGTACATGTGAGGTCTAAAGAATATAATATGATTTCACATCCAAAGAAAAAGATATTATTCAACATTGGGTACAATTTGGATCTTACTGCTGCGAGTCTAATCTTCATCTCAAATATGTGTATTCAAATGTTCCTAGTATCTTTTTCCTGCAAGAGATTTTCAGACCAGTTTTTTTTGGAATTAAGCAAGATGACCTTTATTAGTGTGTAAAACACACTTTCTCTCTCCCTCTTTGTTTTTTTTTTTCTTTCTTTCTTTTGCTTTCTTTCTACCTCATCCTTCAGTTCCCACACATAAGCTTTACTATGTGCCTGGGCTTCTTCTTTGGAGGAGAGAGATCTGACTCAGCAGCTTGAAATGACAACTATCTCACCTCTGCCATAGTACTGTTATGGGTAATGAGGGGGATTTGTAGAAAATTACATAAAAAAAGAAAAATAAAAGCTAAATGTTTAAGCCTTATTTGACTGAAGGTACAGACATTTTTATTATTATTATTATTATACAGGATTTTTATAGCGCCAACAGTTTGCGCAGTGCTCTACAAAATGAAGGCAGACATTACAGTTACAATACAGTTTGGTACAAGAGGAAACAGAGGGCCCGGCTCGTTAGAGCATACAATCTAGGAGGAGGGGTTGAGTGATACAAAATGTAATAGCTGTGAGGGGGATGAGCTGGTGGAGGAAAGAAATGGCAGTTTACTAGGTAGGAGCAGGATAGGCGTCTTTAAAGAGAAAGATTTTCAGGGATCATCTAATGGTGAATAGATTAGGAGACAGCCGGACAGATTGGGGTAGGGAGTTCCATAGGATGGGAGAAGCTCGGGAGAAGTCCTGGAGGCGAGCATGGGAGGAGGTGACACAGGAACTAGAGAGCAGAAGGTCTTGGGAGGATCGAAGAGAGCAGTTTGGTTGATATTTTGACACCAGGTTGGTGATGTAGCTGGGGGCAGAGTTGTGGATGGCTTTGTAAGATGTTGTTAGTATTTTAAATTTTATTCGTTGGGCGAGTGGAAGCCAGTGGGAAAGGTTTTCAGGGATCATGTAAAGGTGGATAGATTAGGAGACAGCCGGACAGATTGGGGTAGGGAGTTCCACAGGATGGGAGAAGCTCGGGAGAAGTCCTGGAGGCGAGCATGGGAGGAGGTGACACAGGAACTAGAGAGCAGAAGGTCTTGGGAGGATCGAAGAGAGCGGTTTGGTTGATATTTTGAGATCAAGTTGGTGATGTAGCTGGGGGCAGAGATGTGCATGGCTTTGTAAGTTGTTGTTAGTATTTTGACTCCTGCAGTCAAGCCATCACCTGAGGCTGATTGCAGGAGGTGTATTTAAGCAATGGCCAGACCTGCAGTCAGTGCCTTGGTGTTTCCCATGAGCCCCTGTACCTGGTATCCTGTGAATCTTCTGTTGCCGACCTCTGCATTGTTCCTGACCCTGCTAACCGTCTCCTGTTTAACCCCTGGCTTGCCTGACCATCCTTCTGCCTGCTCCTCTGTACTGCGCTGCCCATGAGTTACTGACCCGGCTTGTGACCCTGACCATCCTTCTACCTGCTCCTCTGTACCGCGCTGCCCATGAGTTACTGAACCCGGCTTGTGACCCTGACCATTCTCTGCCTGCTCCTCTGGTACCTTGCTGCCCGCACGTTGCTGCCCTGGCCTGCCTGACTACGCCTTACGCTACCCAGACGATCCATCCATCCCGCACGGATCTGTCCCTGTTACCAGGTCTGCCAGCCTCTTCACGTCAGGCTCCTTTCCCGCACACCTCTGACGACACTCTCTACCATTGCTGGACGTACTCAGGGGTCGCGACCTGGTCTCAGTCTGCTCCAAGTCCATCCCCACCATCAGGGGCCCTGGTGAATAAGCAGATTGGGACTTAGATCCCGCGCCCTGAGGAACCCCGTGCTGTGGGCTGCTAGAGACTCCACCAGGCGGTGCTTAACAGTACCAAACGGTCTGCCTGACCATTCCACCTCTCAAGCCCTGACTACACCTGTGTTCCTACACATTTCTGATCATATCCGGATCCCTGACAGTGCTCCTCTGTTCCTGCAGCTTTTGAGAGTGTGTGAAAGCAGTGGGTTTCCGTGGACAGAGGGGCCTCTATGGAAAGGCAGGAAGGCCCAAACCAATACTTGGTAATTACACATGCAACACAATTAATTTATTCTAACACGAAAGAGCTTTCCTTTCTACCAATATGGCGGTGTTTATGAATTTTTTGCAACAATAGTGCCATACAGTGAAAGTGTGGCAGATAAGAACTTCCTGAATTTGTCCCATACGTTGGTACTAACAATGCAAATTGACACAGACTCATCATGAATTAGGCGCAAGGCTTCCAACTACCAACACACCACCAGAAATGTGCCTCTAATGCCTTATTGGATCGCCTTGATAGTTTTAGTAAGTGTGCATGCTTGTACTCTTTTTAACTTGCAATTTCAGATTAAAAAGTAGGCAAAACTTTAGTTCTGTACTATTTATTAGGAGAAACCATTTAATTAACAGATACTAAGATCATATGACTTACAGTATATATTTTCTGTTTGACACCCACATACCTGGACCAGGTTGCCAGTCTTCCTACTTGTTCCAGAGCCCTAAATTGTTCAAATGTTTTGTTTGTTAGAGATAGTTGGCAGGTGTATAACATAGACTAGTCTCATTAAAATTCTTTTGATTCCATTATTCAGATCATCTTCCTCGGTGGAGGGATGGAATTGTGGTAGTTGTCCCTGTTGTTCTATAATGAAACTGGCACTTGTCATAAAGTTAAGTCATCATGAGAGCACTACAGTAACTGCCATTATTTCTCTTATTCTAGCTTTTAGACCAGTAATCAAGCTACAGTACTTTTTGAGTCACTGACCTAAAACGAGAAATTAGATGTTGTTTTCTGCTTTCATGTGCTGGGTCAATGACTCAAAATATTGAAGCAAGGGGACCAGCATGAAAGCCTGATGGCTAATTCAGATGCAGATATCAGAAAAGGCAAGGTCTTGAAAATTATGAAAACTGGATAGAGTGGTGGAAAAACTTGTGTGAAAGTTTATGAAAACAGCTCTGGTGGGCTTCAAAGGTGGTTAAGCAACATACAAGAGATTACGGTAATGATCAGTGTGTACTTCCATTTTTAACCTTTGTATTCTCCCCCTTCCTGTGGAAAGAAAAGTATAATTATAACCTTGTGTTAGACCAGGAAAGGAAGTCCTTGCTACGCCTTTATAATACACCAATTTGTCATGTATCTCCAAATCGCTAACTCTGTTCTAAGCTGATCCAATAAAGAAAGCTTCTTGGGACTTAGTTTACCTGAAAGGTATTCATGAAAAGGGGGAATATTCAAGTTTATGTAGACCTAGATTATTATTTAATATTATTATTATTATACAGGATTTATATAGCGCCAACAGTTTGCTCAGCCCTGTACATTATAAAGGGAGACAGTACAGTAACAATAAATTCGATACACGAGGGGTTTGAGGGCCCTGCTCCTTGGAGCTTACAATCTAGGAGGGAGGGGATAGTGGTACAGGAGGAAATAGCTGTGGGGGATGGAGTGGTAGGAAGAATGGAGGAGTTCAGTAATTAGCTGAGGACGGGGTAGGCTTCCCTGAAGAGATAGGTTTTCAGAGTGCGCCTAAAGGTGAGGAGAGTAGGTGACAGTGTGATGGATTGGGGTAGGGAGTTCCAGAGAATGGGGGGAGCCCTGGAGAAATCCTGGAGACGGGCATGGGAGGAGGAGACCAGGGAAATAGAGAGTAGGAGGCCTCGTGAGGAGCGGAGAGTACGTTTTGGGTGGTATTTGGATACCAGATCGGTGATGTAGTTTGGGGCAGTATTATGAACAGCTTTATAAGTCAATGTTAGCATTTTGAATTCTATCCATTGGGAAATTGGAAGCCAGTGGAGGGATTGGCAGAGAGGGGTGGCGGATACGGATAGATTTCAAAACTCTGGGACTACATTGCTCTGTCCCTTTCAGTCAACTACTGGTACATTTTATTTATTCAGTAAAAGATGAAGAAAAACAAAATATCTGGTGATCCTGCCAGTTTATTTTTGAATATTGTAATTATTTCTGGTTTATGACCACACTACGCACAGAAACTGTGTAAGCTAAAGCAATACAGAGGACACACTGGCCCTGTGCATTATCTTTAAAACATGATTTTATTTGTATAAAAGTGGTATTATGCTGACAAAAGGAGAATGAATCAAATGCCCATCATTTAAAAACAGCACCATTGGCTCTGAGAAAGAGACAAGTCCTCGAAACGCGTTAGTAAACAGGAGGGCGCAATAGCTTAGTGCATATCTTTAAAACATGATTTTATTTGTATAAAAGTGGTAAGTATTCTGACAAAAGACAAATGAATCAAAGGCCCATCGTTTTAAAACAGCACCATCCAGTCTGCAATAAATCACATGCCATGACAGGATCAATGGACTTCCAACAGGCTAACGCGTTTCAAAGACTTGCCTCTTTCTCAGAGCCAGTGGTGCTGTTTTTAAATGATGGGCCTTTGATTTATTCATCTTTTGTGAGTATAATACTTACCACTTTTATACAAATAAAATCATGTTTTAAAGATAATGCACTAGACCAGTACGCCTTCTGTTTTGATTTATGGTTACAGTGTGCCCAGACTTCCCCAGTTCTTTGTGGGCGGCAAAGTAAAAGTGATCTAAGAGAGCCAGGATAGAAATACAGCCAGTTGTTACCTTTGAGTCCACCCCCAAGTGCAGGAGATTTTTCTGTTTGATGTTGACTTGGAAGCACAGAAACAGATCTGTGCTAGCATGGTAAGTTTGTATTTTTTTATCTTCCAATAGAATAGGACATACAGGACGTGGCACCAAAAGTCTTTTTTTCTTTAACCACCCTGGCAGTATTCCCGAGTGTAGCTCGGGGTAAAGTTTCAGTACCACAAGTGGTAACCCCGAGCTACACTCGGGCTTACCATGCGGCGCTGTTCCGCGATCCCTCGATCACTTACCTTGTCCTGCACTCCCGCGGTGTCCCCGGCAATGTCCTCCAGCGGATGCCGGCGGATCTGTCTTCCGAGTTCCATTCCCTGCGAGCGTCGGGACGTACGGGGGACGGAACGGCGGGAAATTTGAAAATGACAAAAAGTGACATTCACTCAATACACTAAAATCACATAGTAAAACATTACTGTATCAAACCATTTCACATACATTTTGTCCCGAGTGCTTTGTCCTGTGCCCTGCCTGCATTTTTACTGTTCTTATTGCCTGGAAACTGAGAAAAGTCCATGGCGTCCAAAAAGCATCCCTTTAGGTCAAAAGTGGTTTTAGACCAGCTAGAGAACAGCGATAGTAAATCAGAACCACTTGCAGAATTGAGTGATAATGATTCGTGGGGAAACTGAAAACGATTTTGCGGCTTTGCTCAGCAATGTGCGAACTTGGCGCTATATTTCAAATTTCAGTGTTTTTGGTTTGATTATATTATTATAATATACATTTATTATTATATTATAATTTTTATGATTATTTATTAAATTATAAGTTATGATTTAATGTTTCAAATTGTAACATACTGGGGATGTTTACTAGACTCTTGTTCGGACAGATTTCAGTGAGTTATTCCTAAAAATTACAGGCCTACAATAAAAAAAATACATGTTTTCATGCGAAAAATGTACCGCTTTGAGCACAGAAATATGGACATAATCAGACCGCTAGGGAGGTTAAGCTGGGTAAATAAGATGTAATTAGACACGGGCACAAAACTAATATATATAGAGAAGTGGGAAAAAGATATGGGAAGGGAAATAGATGAGGAGCAGCAGAGGAAAATGCTCAGATTAATTCACGAAAATACTAGCATGCGGGAAGTGGAGTTGAACTATAAGTGTTTAGTAAGATGGCACATCACACCAAATGTGGAACACAAATTGAACGGGGAGATTTCACCATTGTGTTGGAGAGGATGTGGTGAAGTGGGTACGTTATATCACATATGGTGGGAGTGTTTAAAGATACAGGTGTTTTGGAGGAAAATTGTTTACTTAGTAAGGAAAATCATTGAGATCGACATTAGATTGGATCCAGAGCTATGTCTTCTCCATGTCACAGAGCTTTCAGTGAGATCATATAAGGATTCAGGAATATGGTATTTCTTGAGCGCAGCTAAGAGTCTTATACCTAGGTTCTGGAAAAAAAGGGAGGTGCCGACAGAGGAAGAGTGGATGGTCAGAATGAATCAGATTCGTGGGACGGAAAGATTGTATTATATGCATATGGATATGATGGAGAAGTATAATATAAAGTGGAAAAAATGGGAAGAATATAGAGAACAAGTGAAATATATGATGATGATTTATACCCTTTGAAATAAAAATGGATTTTAGAAATGGTTTTTAGAGAAGAGAAATGGGGAGGGGGGGGGGGGGGAGGAGATTGAAGGAGTTGGGGGGGGGGGGAAGGGAGGGTAGGGGAAGTGGGATATAGATAAATTACGTCAATAAGAATATATTTATTTGATGTCTTTTTATAGTAGTAGGTGATTGTGATTTGTATTTGGATGAAAATCAATAAATATTTATAAAAAATAAAAATAAAAAATAAGATGTATATGAATATTTTATATTCTCATTTTCAGCTACTAGGTGACACTTTAGTTTTCTTCTCACATGTTTTGCATAGTATTCTTTTCTGCCTTGCTGAAAACAGTCTGGTTGTTTTCAGAAATTGATAGCTCAATAAGGTGACCCCCTCCACTATAGTTATGTCCATGGACCAAGGTTCTAAGCAGACAGCATGAGTGTGAAGGCAGATGTTTATCTGATAAACATGTTAATCTAAAAAAATACTACTAATAATAAACTATTTGTTTAAAGCCGTAGAAAAATGTAAACGTAAAGTAACCCAAAACCACAAGGGTTTGCCTTCAAATATGTGAAGCCTAGAGGACACAAATGTAGAAAACTCTAGTGCAGGCATAGAACTACTCTATAACAATGTGCCTTTCCTTTCTAAAATAGTAATGCCAAGATACCGTTTCAGATTTTTTTTTTTTGCATTGGTCACATGACCTCATTCTTTTTCTTTTGCAGAAAAGAGTAGTACATTGGCAGGTGATGCAGCCTGAGAGTCAGTTCCAGAATTGGGTCCTGCTGTCACGCAAACATTTCAGGGGGGCAGGATTAAAGACGGTGACAGTGTTTGATTCTGCTTAGGACCAGAGGTGGTTGTGTAGGTACTGCTGCCAACATTGCACCTGGTATGTTGGTAGTCAGTGCATTAATGTTGTCAGCATACATCTAGAACAGTGTTTCTCAACCTTTTTTCAGTCACGGCACCCTTTAAAATCATGGACAGTCCCGAGGCACCCTTTAACATTATGAACAGTCTTGAGGCACCCCATTCTAAAATTGGGTGCCTTAAGACTGTCCGTTATTTTAAAAGGGCACCCCATTCTAAAATGCCTCAAGACTATCCATGATTTTAAAATGGCACCCCATTCTAAAATGTGAAAAACTATTCTAATAGTTGTATATAACACAGCAACATCCACACATGTAGGACACCCAACATTAGAGGTGATTTATTCTTCCAAAGCAAATACACTTTTGCACACTGGTACTGACTAGTATTCCAGTGTTTCTCTTCTCTCTCAGTTTTTCTCCATCACTGAACTAATGTGACCCCAACACTGATGGAGAGGGGCGGGGGAGGGTCAAACTAGGATGCTGTGCAGGCAGCTAACATCCTCCTTATCAGCTAATGATGTGATTGGTTGTCAGGATGCCGGGAGCTAGAAGGTCGTAGTGGTGCACAATGAAAACCTGTGGCTTTGTGTAACTAAAAGGCAGGCTTGTTCCACCTGCTGGCTTGTATACAAGTTTTGGGCAATTTTTAGACATTTTGCCAAGGCACGCCTGAAGAAACCGCAAGGAACCCCAGGGTGCTGCTGGGCACCCTGGTTGAGAAAGGCTGATCTAGAAGACCTAGGACATGCCACTTATTAGTAAAAATTTTATAAAATCAGATAATATTTATAACACTGTTGAAGCAAGATAAAACACTTTATGCCCTGAAAGATTAAGCCCCCTTTCATGTGAGCGGTCAGATTGGGTCCACCTGTCCGTTTTTCAGGTGGACCCAATTGGATCCTCCATTCTCCTCTTTGGGCAGTAAGATGTTAATGGGCTTGTGTCCATTTACACCCGGGAACCGCCAATCTGATCTGGCAAAAACAAACAGAAGCCCGATCGGATCAGGGTGCAGTTGGGTGTAAATGGACAGCCAGTCTGTTTTCATCTGACTGCCCATAGAGCAGATCAGCAGACAGATCCCTTGCTGAACAAACCGGATAAAAACAGATTCCAACCCATGTTACATAGTTAGTCTGGCTGAAAAAAGACAAAAGTAAATCCAGTTCAACCATAGAAAAAATTAAAAAGTTATGTGAAAAGGGCCTAAGGGAATATGAGCAACAAGATATTTTATTTTTTGGGTTTACGTACACCTTATATAAGACAGAATGTTGTATCCAAGAGAACATGACTGTTTCAGCTTAAGGTAATGGTAGACCTTTACAGGCAGACAAGAAAATGTCAAGATTTGAATAAATGTAAAAAAAAATTTTTAAAATACATTTGTTATTTTTAAAATAACTGTTGTATATTGTATAGTGGGTTAAAATCTTCATCTGTACAGAAGCATAGATGAAATGAACATTATTAGCTAACAGTCCCACATGCAGGCAGCAGTATCTTGAATAAGCTTTGGTGCTGCTTGTAGATATGAGCCTCAGTTTGTTTTTTTGTACTTGATGTAAGTTAAATCTTGCTAACATTATCCATTTGTAACTACGCCATCCCTTTAGCCTTTCTTTGACTTTGTTTCCTTGTTTGCCTTATGATGTGAGATGCACATTAGAAGGGGGTGTTAATGTGGTCTTTAGATTATGAAATCGCTCCTACATTGCTCCCCTGTGGTCTCTTTGTACAGTTAGGTCATAAAGTCTGCAGTGCTACATAGTTTTGCAAAGAATAATGTGCTTTATCTGTAGGGAGCTGCAGAGCACGACTTGTTTGACTGAATATTTATAACAAATTTATACCCAAGTGGTTAGCTAATTCATGTTCATGGCCATGGTTAGCTAATACATGTTCATCCCTACAAACAGAAGTATGGCCAAAGCTTTTTTAAAAGCTTTCAACGCATTCAATAAAAAGGTGCGTCCAAGTGGATTCTTCAAGAAGAACTTGAAGAATCCACTTGGAAGCACATTTTTCTTGCATGGGTTCCTCTGTTGACCAGACACTGGTTCCATTTTGGGGCCTTATCCTTTCTACCATTGATTGCCGGATCTGCTCGCAATCTAGCACTATGCAAGAATTTCCGGAAAACCCCAACAAGCAACGAGTGCGTGAAGACAGTCATATTGTCTATATGTTCTAAAATAGATTGCTTGACCCTAGGATGGGTGTCCAGCAACCTTATGAATGTGAATATACTCTTACTACCCTTTTTGACATATTTTTCCCATATGTACAACTGAGCGCTACTCTTAAAATGATCTTTCTTGTGGCTCCCATGGTGAGACTGCACCTGCCAGCATGTCTGGAAGTTCTGTCCGTGGTTATCTGCAGCTGGAGAACCCCAAGACAGGCCATTCTGGCTACACATATTGCACGTTTAATTCAGGATTATTGTAATCCTCTATTAAAAGTTCTTCCTTAATTTATTCATAGTACCACATGTGCATTTGGTTCCAGATTTTTGACAAACTGTACCCCAGAGCAGAAATCAGGCATCAGGAAATCAGAGTTCAGGCTCTCAGTTCAGGCTCTTGAGAATTAACTCTACAATGAAGATTACCTTTCTAGCTGTTAATGGTTTATTTATGTAATGAATAAAGCTCCATATACTGGCAAAATTTGGAGATGCTGAATCAAATATGAATACCCACATATAAAAGTCACAAGCCATCCACAAGGGGATTGAGCAACCTGGAATATTTCCTATGTCTGTGCAGAGAGTGCTCACACTCGATGCTCATTGGGGTTTTCTTCCGGGGTATCCTGCTATGAAGAGCAATTGAATTCTAGTGTTTTTTCCAAAGAAAGGGAGTGGAAATCAGTAGAGGTACCTGTTAGATAATCAGTGCTGGAGAGTTTAATTCTTTAAAAATTGGGCTTTATTGGTCATCTATTATGTATATAAATCACAGTCAGTGCATTTTATGTCGCTGCAATGGCCACTTCTTTAGGAGATGTGTAGGTTCACTTTAAATCTGTGTACCAGACTAAATGCTTACCTACACAAACTCCTGGGGAAGTGTCCAGCACAGCACGACTAAACGGCTTGACAATGTTTTTCTATTTCCATTGTATGGCCAATAAAGTATTAGTGTGATCTTCTGCAGTTCTGTGCTTGGAGGATTAGTGTGAGTGCAAAAACAGTTTTTCAGAAATTTGGGGTGACTCTCATAATAGAGGTAGGGACTATCGGTAGAATATTTTTTATAGTCAGGGTTTAAAGTTACTTTAGGGCTAATCTCTGGACATTCTAAAAAAAAATACATATTTCCCTACTACTCTACTTACCTGTAGCTGATCATATATTGTTATTAGAAAAAACCTGAAGACCCCCAAAAACCTACCTAAAACAGCTTGCACATGACAGGCAGTTCCATTTGCTTTTTTTCTTCTCCGTAGTATGGAAGGGTTCTTCTTCCAGTGCTCATGTTGCTTCCTGATGACGTTGGCACTGTCTATTGGCTAAAGATGGTGTCTATCGGCAGGATCCTTTAGTCTTGCATCATAAGCAGATGATACTAAGACCAATCAATGGAGACCATCAAGCCATCTCAAGTCCCTACCATAGGAAGAGGCACAGTGGAGAACCACGTTATTCTGAGTGGCAGAGTAGGGGGCTTAGAAGTAGGACTTTTTTGTGGGCATTAGCATATAAGAAAAGCATGCATTACTTTAGGTGACCCTGTGTATTAATGCTTTCTAATCTCCTAATATAATGAGGGCAGTTTCCCTCACATTGGCTTTTACAGAGATGTTTTATGTTAAATGTGTCAGAGTTTCATTACACCCCCTTATCTCTCCTGCGCCCAAACAGGCATGATTTTACTATTTACGATAATACTACAATGTACTTACTGAAAGTACACCATAGTTTTCTTATAAAAGCTCCTGTATTACATAAATAAAGTTACTCTGTTTCCAGTGTTCATGGTGAATTTATTCTACTTCTTTCAATGATTGAATATGTCATGTAGATGAGAACATTGTAGCTAAATGTAGTAAACCACCTTTCATTCTCTTTTTAATGCTTCAAAAACCACAGTCACTTTGCAGTTCAACTAGTATAGGTACTTTAAATCTGGTGCCACCTGAAAGTTGAAATCTTGCTTTTAAAGTCTTGCACTGTAAGGTGATCGGCATTCTCTGCCATTTTTTTTTACTACTAGATATATTCTTTGCATCTCAAACAAATTTGATCTCACCAGTGTATCCTGCAATTTAGAATTCTTCAATATCACAGGTCAGTTGGGGCAATGTAGGTTCATTAGATGGTTTAGGACTAAACATTTTTTTTATGTAATTAATGTAAACAAGAATAATTATATTTGGCATGAAATTAAAGTGTCAGATTAAATTTACCTTGGGTTCTGGGTTGTTTTCAATTCAGTGCCCCCTTCCTGAAAAGTTCAGTTTATTTTATGATTTATTATTTTATTCGATGAACCCCAAAAAGCAACAGGCTAGAACAAATCTCCCAAATACCAGAATATAACTATTAACAAGTGAGGCATTCAACTCAGCATATTTTTGTTACTGCAGTAAAAATGTCATACCAACAAAACCACCATCATGAACCCCAAAAAGCAGCAGGCGGGGGTGGCTAGAACAAATTTCCCAAATACCAGAATATAACTATTAACAAGTGAGGCATTAAATTCAGCATATTTTTGTTACTACAGTAAAAATGTCATACCAACAAAACCACCATCATGAACCCCAAAAAGCAGCAGGCGGGGGTGGCTAGAACAAATCTCCCAAATACCAGAATATAACTATTAACAACTGAGGTATTAAATTCAGAATATTTTTGTTACTGCAGTAAAAATGTCATACCATCAAAACCATTCACCGTTTATAGTAACGCTAAAATTACCTTTCTGGTTCAAAGCATGGCAAAGTTATTTATGGAAATAACTTTTTTTTTAAAGATTTTTATTGTGCAATGCTGCAAAAAAGGTTTAAATTTAAACAGTAAAAATGGCATAAAAATAACTGAAAAAAACTATTGCATGTCTGTTCATACTAGCCCTGAAGAAGGGAAGAGCAATTCCCCCAAAACACATTGGCTAAACCTGTTACCTCCAATACACTTCCCAAAGAGACCTTTGAGTGAGACAATCTTTTGTTACTGAACACTGCTCTTTAACCAACAAAAGTGTCTCCTGCTGAAATGTCCTTTCTGTCATATCAGAAAGGAAGATGCCCAAGACCATAACACAGACCACTACCATTGCGGCTCCATTGGGTATCGAACCCTCAGAAGGAAGTTCTACCCCAAAAATATATCCATCAGATACCAAACTTTGGTTCCATTAGTCCAGTACTGTCATCCACACACATCAAACTTTTAGAGTTGTCACTAGAACAAGAGGTGCTGAGAAATATGGACACTTGTTCTGGGGCCAACAGTCTCAGAGGGGAATTTTGCTCTAAATTCCTGTTGTGTCGCTGCACAGGAAGTGAATGGAAAATTTGGAACCCAAATAGCAAAAATGAACTGGAAGGAGTTTTGCCTTTTTCTTTCTTTTTTTTTTATTTTTATAAGTGATCACATAAGGGGCTTAGAGAGCTTGGATTGGAGACTTCAGGTGGGCAGAGAAAGATTCACCTGGTGTTCCCTGTGATTAGATGCAGGTGGGAAGGCCCATTGAAAGCAATGGGAGCCTGACAGCGCCATCAAACTGCTGATGGCCTTTCGCATGTAGTCGCTCATGCAGCAGTTTCCTGCAAATGATCAGCCCTGGACACAACGGGGTTTATTTACTAAAGCTGGAGAGTCCAAAATCAGACTCCCTTCTGCATAGAAACCAATCAGCTTCTAACCTCAGCTTGTTCAATGAAGTTTTGGCAATGAAACCTGGAAGCTGATTGGTTCCTATGCAGAAGGGAGTCTGATTTTGGACTCTCCAGCTTTAGTAAATAAACCCCAACCAGTCTGCACCCAGAGCTGATCATTCACAGGTTATCACTGCATTAGTAATTACATATGAATAGCTGCAGTGCCTGTCATGCTCTCATTACTTTCAATGGGGCTTCCCACTCATAGCTAATCATAGGGAATCCCACTGAGTCGCAAAAGGCCCTATTCGCAAGTGTAAATGGTGCATAAGGCTGCCAATAGGTAACTAAGCAGTTGAAACTAATGGCTCCATTTGGTGCAAGCTACACAAGACACATGCACATTATCTACAATTATTCATTGCTTGTATAGTTAACACTCTTTTTTGGTAGCATGATAAAGAACTACCTGTGTAGTTTGGACCTAGCTATATTTGAACAGTAAATTGATGGAACGTCTGAGTTAACCAGCAATAGTAAGGTTAGCAAATACTAGGGACTCGCTGAATCCTGCATTGGCTAATCTATAAATTGCAGACTTAAACTGTTTCTTTTTTCCGTTACTGAACTTTCTACTTTAACCTTAGTACAGTAACACACTGTCTACAGAATGAGTCTGGTAATGTGAGTTTATGTTTGCTTTCATGTCTCTATTGGTAAAGTTACAACTGCTTTTTGATTTTCTCAGTTTTTGACTTTAGATTTCCTTGCATTGTAGCAGTGAGAGCCTTGGTTCTGTTATTTGTGTATGGTGCTAAGATCTTTGTTCTCATGTGAATGACGTATCAGAAGAAGGTGTTAGCCCAGTTCTCACATAAGGAGATGATTGAAAAGCATCTCCTGTGGACAATTTGTGTGGTTTTTTTTCTCCATCAAAAGACCAACACATTGGAGAAATATACACTTCATCTGAGAAATGTTTAGTTACACCCAAAAACATGAGAAGCTGACTAAATTTAGATAGCTAAACTAAGTAAATGCTTAAAGTGATATTATACACATACTGTTTCATTTACATTATGCCTTCTCTTTCTATATGAGGATGATGGCACTATAATTATTGAAAGAAAAAAATTCTAGGTGCCTTTCCTAATTGACCTACAGCTGGCACATGACCCAACTCTTTCCCAGCCGGTCTGCAGGAAAACATAAGCAGGAGGAGCTTCTAGTCCTTTACAGCTGGTCACATGTTCAAAATGAAAAAAAAAACAGCCTTTGGGATACAGAGTAAAAATAAAAATTGAATGTGTTACTAAACCCAGGACCCTGCATTCATTGTTGCATGTGGAGACATGTTCTCTGGAGTGACCACTCATTCTTCTTTGTCTTGCAATCTGATGGACTTGTCTGAGTTTGGCGGTTGTCAGGAGAACAGTACTTGCCTGACTACAATGTGTAAAGCGTGAAGTTTGGTGAAGGGGGGATTATGATGTTGGGTTGTTTTTCAGGGGCTGGGCTTGCTAGTTCCAGTGAAGGGAACTCTTAACCCTTTGAGGACCGTAAGGTTTTGGAACGCCAAAAGAATCAATTTTTTTGTTTTTAAAGTTTGTACACTTCAGTTGCTGTAACTAAGCCATTTCATGAAATAATTGGCAAAAAGCTAGATCCATTTGTTGTTTGTTGATAAGAACTAATATTTTGACTCAAACCAAAAAAAAAAAAGAGTTTTAAGTTCTTAATCAGATGATACACGCAATTACAAACATGGTACAAATACGTCCCTTGGTCCTCAAAGGGTTAAGGCGTCGGCATACCAAGACATTTTGGACAATTTCATGCTCCTAACTTTGTTGGAACAGTTTGGGGATGGCCCCTTCCTGTTCCAGCATGACTGAGCACCAGTGCACAAAGTAAGGTCCATACAGACATGGGGTTTGGGGTGGAGGAACTCGACTGGCCTGCACAGAGTCCTGACTACTACCCGATAAAACACCTTTGAGATGAATTAGAGTGGAGACTGTGAGCCAGGCCTTCTCATCCGACATCAGTGTCTGACCTCACAAATGCACTTCTGGAAGAATGGTCAAACCTTCCCATAGACACACTCCTAAACCTTGTGGACAGCCTTCCCAGAAGAGTTGAAGCTGTTATAGCTGCAAAGGGCGGGGCCAACTCAATATTAAACGCTACAGACTAAGCCTGGGATGCCATTAAAGTTCATGTGTGTGGAAAGGCAGACGTCCTAATACTTTTGAGAATATAGTGTATATATATGAAATCAAATCGTTATTATTTTTAGCAATAACATGGTGTGGGTGAGTTTCTGTTAGTCATAGGCTGTGTCGCCCCTTCAGCCAGTGTCTTAGAATAACAGTGAGGTGAAGACTCCATTAATCAAGATGTAATATCCTACTCCCATTGTGTTTAGCTAGTTAGTGGGCATTGAGGAGAAGGGAAGGAGTGGGCTGTCATTTACCACTGTGTATACGCCCACATGTTTGACTCTAGTAACATGGGCTACTCAGATGTGATAGGGAGGAAATGCTCAGCAAAGAAACTCACTGAAAACTGAGCATGTGCACTTGCTGCCAACACTGCTCTGCAAAATCTCCAACTGCATTGGGGACATGGATAGAAGGGGTGATAGAAAACAGCAGAATCAACCATTTTTTTTGCAGAATACAGAAAACAAATCCCATAGTGATTGAGTGAGTATGCACAGCATGTAATACACCATGTATTGATAATTTTTTATGACATGGGTTTACTGACACATTAATGGCAATTTAGTTCCTACAAAATATAGACATATAGCAGCATTTTTTTTACTGATAAAGAAAATAATGTATACAGAGGGGGTGGGAGATAGGCTCATGATCTGGTGCATAGGCTGGATGGTCTGGCAAATGCACCATGTGAGGTCTGGCACAGTTTGTTAATAAATAATACCAGACCATGCCAAATCTCATATGGTGCTTGCATGAGATCACACACAATTGTTATCACTGGGCTGTCACAGAACATAGTAGAAGAAACCAGCCACTGATGATGTTATTTGTTAAAAAATGGTAGCACGAGATGTGGAGCCCAGGTGAGAACAACGTATGAGAAAGGGGCAAGCTAATGAAGAAAGAATTATTGTTTCTTTATTAAAAATTGTTACATTTATGAAAAATTATTGTATTTTATTAAATGTGTTTATTGGTTTCCCTAAATACATTTATTAATAACTGTGGTCAGCAGGGTGGATTTGATTTAAATCACGATTTAAATAACTAGTCAGTAAGGCTTGATTTAAATCCTAGTTTTCTACATAAAGACTAATTCTTGCTGGTATAACTTTAATATGCAAGTAGATGAAGATTTTTAGAATAACAACTTTTCATATTAGTTTTTTTATCCCCAGTTTAATAGGTTAATCATTCATATTTGGACAACTTTTCTGTTGTACTTAGGAAGGAGAAAAATAATCTTTACCTTAATAATAACAATTTAAATTGATTTATTCAACTGAAACAATAACATTCCAGCATATGTTATTTGCTTAAACAAACATCCATGTTTAACTAATTTGGCTAAACAAAATATATATATTTTAAGAAACTTAGACTGTCAGCCCCTTCCTCCTCACACTTAGTTTCACTTTCTTCTTGTGCAGATCTATTCCACTCCAAACAATCAGAAAAATATTGTTTCTATTCTATTCACTGAACTTCTTGAAATTTAGCACTGAAGGGGTTGATTCTGTATTCATAGGTTTGTAGAAGTTAGGATTAAGGTCTTTTTCTTAACTCTGTTCATGTTATAACATTTTTGCTGTGAAGAAGAGGCATGTGATCTCCGCTGAGTCAAATTCAGTTTTGAGAACTGCAAAAGTAATCCAAGCATCTGTGATAATATCTTGTAGGCAGAGAAACTGCCCAATAATCTTACCAAAACCTCTGGAAGAGCATGACATTGTGAATGGATTCATGGAATTTATTTACCAAGAAAATTAAACATATACAGCCTTATTCTACATAATTAAAAAACAAATCTTTATTTCATGATGAAATAACCTTTGGATGGTAATATATTTTCCTCAAAAAGCATTTTATTTAAAAAAAATCCGATTTAAATAAAAAAAATCCGATTTTTTTTATTTTTTTTAAAAAATCATTGATTTTTATCCACCCTGGTGGTCAGTATATTAAGGGGGGGGGGAAGTTCACTTTAGAGATATAAAACAAGGAGAGCTGTACTGCAGTTGTGTTCCATACATGTTCTTTTTTTTTTTTTTATTTAGATATTTTTAAAGCGCAGCATTATTATTGTAATGTAACTTCCTGGAGTGCTCCCCTTTGCACTCTGAGGTTTTGTCTGCTGGCCTACTACAGTATGTCCTGTAGTGAGTTAGGGACCAAATGAAGCCATAGAGTGTAGTGGGAAACCAGGCAACCTACACACCTCAATACATGCTGGATGCTGATTCTTCAGTAAATTGTAAATGATATTTCACAGAGGATGTCCCACTTGTACATTAACATACATAGTCATACATTATGTAATACTAACAAAGCCAGCATACAAAATGCAGTTTCCAGTTAAACATATCAAAAAGTATTATATACAAAAATGAACTAAGGCTTAAACTGTTATCTAGACCCAGAGGGCTTGTAACTACTAAATCCACATGGTTTCTTTCTGTAATATCAACCTATCAAGGTCTCCTCCATGTGAATTACAGTATGTTTTATCTTTTCAGTAACTAAAAATTTCAACATATCTCTTCCATTATGTTCAAAGATGACATGCCTGGCAGCTGGGCACCTGAGATCACACTTTCTAATGTCACAAAGGTGGTTATACATATGTTTTTTTAATAGTTCTATTAGTTTTTCTCACCTAGAAGGCTTCACATGCGTAGGAGAACTCATATACCACCCCACAGGGGTTACACTTAGTGTCCTTTGCACCTAAGGAGCCTGCCAATAGACAACTTTAAACTGTCATACTCTACAATGTAGGGCCAATATTCACAAGTCTGCATTTAAAAACTCCATTCTTTACAGTTTCTGTTTATCGTACTTGTGACATTGCTGTGTACAGTATTATATATAGTACATACAGTATTTCAGATTGGCTTTTTAGTGACAATATTCTGCCACAAAGTCTCTGATCATGTCATCTTTTGTGACAATACCTATGTTTTGTAACATACTCTATACTTTGCAGCTTATTTGAAACATTTGTATACTGAACATTTAGTTTGGTTCTGTCCAACATTTGCCTATCTAACTTGTAAAAAAGGTTCTCTCGTGTACTATCCCTTGCCCGACAATATGCCCTTTTTAAACATTTCTTACCATATTCCAGTTTAGAAAGCTACTCCTTAAAACTTCAGCCTTTTTTTTTTAAATCCTCTAATCTGCTATAGTTTTTGTAAGCTTGCAAGTATTATCCCATCAGTATGCTTTTCATCAGTGGTGTAGGATGAATCTTTGCAGGAAGAAGAAGTAGGCTTCCTATAGTATTTTATGGTAGTTGTTCCATACTCTTGTATTTCAGCTGTCAAGTTCAAAAGAGGTAAAGGGTCAAACATACTAATTAAAGTAGAACTATAGGCAAAACTTTTTTTAAAATTTTGGATAGAGTAATGCCCCGTACACACGATTAGAATATCGGGCGAACGATCATTCGTTTTTTTTCACCTGCTAGTCTCACATCGAAAGTGAAAAGGTTACTAAAGATACGAAAATTCTCCTATGAAAGAAAAGAATTTCGAAAGTGATGTCATGTATTGTGTTGTGTTTGTATTGTACTTTCAGATGACTACTGTACTAATTAAACGCAAATCATACGGTCTGGTATCGTATGAGAAAAATGTTTGCACTTGTCCCTTCAAATATTGTCGTGATCGGCTCTCAAAAGCTGTGTACTAAAGATCCGATTATCGGACGATCGGTCCTCGTACAAAAATTTTTGTACGATTTTCTTATAGTGTGTACGGGGCATTAAGGAGGGTTATAACCCCTTTCACCTTTTTTGCCATATGTTTCCTATTAGGGAGATTTGCCTCACTGCCTGTCCCCTAGCCAAAACAGAAAGTGAAAGGAAATGCCTTCAAATTAAGGGAATCTCTTGGAGACCCCCAGGTCACCAGAACTAATGCTGGTCCTAGAACTAGATGATTGGAAGATTTCCCCTCTATTACTTTTCTGGGGACAACCGAAAATTTGGGATTTTCTTTTACTTTCACTCTCAATGATAATGGTAAACAGGACAAATAGAGAGGGTGAATCACCCTTGCAGGAGCAGAGTTGGCAACAAAAAAACCTGACAGGGTATTCTAATCCATCTCTACTCTATCCAAAACTAAACAACAAAGGTTCATAAGGCTATTACCAAGTATTTGAACCAACTCAGGGGCCTCCACAGGCTTAATCTTTGAGAAATAAATTGACGGCCTTCCCTCATCTTCCATTTTTTGCTTCCTTCCATCTTTGCTTTTTTTCTCTCCTGATGGGACTCTGTCCCCTGCTTTTGGTCTCTGTATGGGCCCATTGTACAGTTGTCTGTTGCTCAGTGTGTCCAGGCGTGCAATTAGCCACGTTGAGCTTTCCTGGATCCCCCTTTATGGTGTTGCTATATGTTTTGCTTCTGATGTTTTATCTCTCTACTTGCATCACATAAGCTTTATTGTACATATGCTCTTCATTCTAGCCCAGGGGTGGGCAAACTTTTTGATTTGAGGGCCGCAATGGGTTCATATATTGGACCCGGGGGCCGGACCAAGAGTAGATGAATGATGTGTATGTGTCATCCATAGTAAGTATAGTAATATTCCCCCATAGTGAGCATAGTAATTAATCCCCCATATAGTAATTCATCCCCCATAGTAATTCATCCCCCATAGTAATTCATCCCCCATATAGTAATTCATCCCCCATAGTAATTCATCCCCCATAGTAATTCATCCCCCATATAGTAATTCATCCCCCATATAGTAATTCATCCCCCATATAGTAATTCATCCCCCATAGTAATTCATCCCCCATATAGTAATTCATCCCCCATATAGTAATTCATCCCCCATAGTAATTCATCCCCCATATAGTAATTCATCCCCCATATAGTAATTCATCCCCCATAGTAATTCATCCCCCATATAGTAATTCATCCCCCATAGTAATTCATCCCCCATATAGTAATTCATCCCCCCTATAGTAATTCATCCCCCCTATAGTAATTCATTCCCCATATTATTTCATCCCCCACAGTACTATTCCCCCCCAAGTAGTAAGCCAAGTCCCCCCTTTGTCAATTCACTTACCTTTGCTCCGCGCGTTCCTCTCGCCGTGTTCCCGCGCCGTTCCGGTCTTCAGGGCAGACTGTGAGAGGAGCCTAGCTCCCCTCCCCTCACGTTCGTCACGCTGCCCCGCCTACACACATCCTGACAGCCACATCCGTGGGCCGGATTAAAAGGTCTGCCGGGCCGTAGTTTGCCCATTGCTGTTCTAGCCCCTGCATGTGTGGATTCAGTGCTTGCCTTAGTAATTTTTTTAAACAAATAAAAATTATTGCACCAGGAAAATACATTGACAAGTTTTCGTCTACAAATAAGCTATGCTTCCATTTTTCTAAAAAACAATCAAAGGTGGGTGCACATTTTTGTCCATCGCCGTCCCCTGAGTGTGACAGTAGAAGGCAATGACAACATGGACCTTATATGTTTCAACAGCTCAATAATAAGAGATGATCCCTGAGATTCAGAAAAACTGGTGCAGGCAGATTTCACAAAAGTGTGTCTCATTTATTCTAAAAGTGGTTAAGAATGTTCCAAATTCATGTGCCTGTCTAGAACATAGCACATGCTGCGCCACTTTTAGAATGCACGTGAATCACTTTTGCAAAATCTGTGTGAGCAAGTTTTTCAATGTGACACTATGTACAGTGCCTGCTGCCTCACAGATTATAATTCCTGGAAATTAGAATCTGTGAGGCAGCAGGGTCTGTACAGGGAGAGAGCAGCCTGTCATGGTGGAGTGACTGGTTTCCAGGAACACATCAAAGTGTTTTCCAAGATGGGAGTCTTCTTTTAGGACCTTTTTTCAGATCTTTGAGGGGAGGATTGATATCCATCTAGATGAGGGTTGCTGGTTCCATGACCTACACATATTCATCTCCCACTTGAGTTGCCTATATTGACCAGTGTGTTTCGGTCAGAGTTTCTGGTAAGTGGCTGAACCAGTCGGGTGTCCTGGTGATGGTGGATCGTGGGAATTACATTTGGGACTTTTTAACTGGAACTTTTTTTTTTTATATATTGGACTTTATGTTTTTTTGATTAGCGCTGCAATTTTATCACATCTGATTTTTGTCTGCATGGGTCATCAGTCAATGGAATTAGTTCAATTGTCAGATTTTTTACAAGGCTTTTGAATTAAAAAGTGTATAAATAGGAATATATGGTCTGCGGTGGATTGTGATGACTCACTGTTTGCCTCATTGAAGCTAAATTCCAAGCACATAGTTAAACATAGAACATACAGCTGAAGTACCTGCAATAAATAATAAATGTATGAGTGCTTTTTTTCTAAGGCAGTCATTCTGTTCAGCCAATCTTGTAATCCAGGATAAGTATGGAAGGGGCTCTTGTAACAGCAATAATCAGGCTGCTGTTATCAGATAACTTTACCTTAATTAGGGTACCCAGAATCAAAAATTCAGAAAGAGAAAAATGGTACGGAGAGTGCCAGATCAAAAGTGAAGTTAGGGAAGCCAGTAATCTGTTTTTTTATTTTTTATTATAGATTTTATTACATTTTATGCTTTTTATTTGCATTTTATTGTTTGGCCCATGTTGGCTGTTTAATTCAATTATTCGATGAAGGATTAAAGCTTTCTTGAGACCCTTTTTTGGTCTGGCACTCTTTACGCCATCTTTTTATTTTTGAGTTTTGAGATCTTGCCCTCGTGCCAAACAGCATGACCAGGTCATATCTCTCTGGAGTCTATACCACAGTTAGGCAATACAGCCTGGTCAAGGGCACAGCACAGTCTGTGAATGGACAGTTTAGGAGCATCAGCACTCTAATGAAGTCAATTGCCTGCTCTTCTCTATTGAAAGGATGTTTAAGTACTACTTGGATAAAGCTGTGCTATAGTAACAAGTAGCAAGGGATTTTTTGGCTATTGAATGCTGCTGTGCAGGGATGAAAAGAGAAATATAATGAGGATGTATTTAGGTACTTATTAATTTAATGTAAAAATACAGTAAGGCCCCTTTCACATGGGTATACTCAACCTGCGATGCGCTTGCTCAGCAGGGGATCTGTCTGCAGATGACAGGTACGTGTCTGCTGCACTTATGCAGGGCAGACATGGACACCTCTGCTCTCCTCTATGAGCAGTCTGATGTAAATAGGCCGGTTGTCCGTTTACAACATACTGCCATTCGATCAGGCCAGACGAGAGGGAATGGATAACCCTTCCATTTGTTTTTGCTGGATCGGATTCGAGATAATCAGGTGTAAATAGGCACAAGTCTGTTTACATTCGTCTACCCATGGAGGAGAATGGAGGGTCCGGTTGGGCCCATCTGAAAAAACGGACAGGTGGACCCAACCAGATAGCCAGTCTAAAGAGGGCCTTAGTCATTTTTAATGGATACAAAACTAGATTAAGTGTTGTTTCCATTAACTGCTAGAAGTTCAGCTTTAATTTCAGTGACGCTTAGTGAACTGCAATCTCATACACTTCTCACCTGTGCTTGCTGGCAGTAAACTCTCCATGAAAATTTACAAAAAAATGTGCATATAGTAGCTATTCTAATAGGCTTTTTCAATGGATATCAATTGAAGGTACATTAGCCCCCAAGGGTACTTCAGAGCATACCAGGGGCTATCTCAGACAGTACATCCAATGCTATTAATTCATCTCTCCAATGCTAAATTAGTATAGGGTTTTTTCTTCCTCAAATTTAGGTACCCATCCCCCCCCCCCCCCCCCGCTCCTCAAGGGTGTCAATCCTTAATGGGGAGCGGGGGACCGATCTTTAAGGCGCAACTTCCCCTTTTGGGTAGAACTCTGCTTTAAGGTTGGCTATAGATGGATAATTTTTTTTCTTTCTTTCAGCCAGTAAGCTTCAGGAAAAAAATCAAGAGACTCCTCCATCCATACAACCAAGGTGCTGATCACCCTCTCAGATATAGTATTGATCTCCCCTGCAGAGATATTGTATTCTGACACTTAGCTATCCGAATGCACTAATGACAGCATGACAGTGGCTAAAAGCACAGTTAACATGCAGATATGTGGGCTGTGTTATCTGCTTTGAGATTCAGGCACCCCTCATAAGCATCAAAAAAAAGCAATAAAGATTTACTTCAACTGTAAAAATCAGGTCAAAGCAGGCATGCAGTGCAGCTTTGCCCATGTGTGGCCAGTGTGAATCATCTTGATCTACAATCCCCTCACATTGCTGCTTTCAGACTAGAAGAGGGAGGGCCAGGACTAGTAAGCAATCAGGCTTAACTGCAATGCATATCGGGTCAGCACAGTGGCTAAATGGTTAGCACTTCCACCTGGCAGCACTAGAGTTGTTGGTTCAAATCCCAACCATGGCACCACCTGCCTTGAGTCTGCATGTTCTCCCTGTGCCTGCGTGGGTTTCCTCCAACACTCCAAAGACATGCTGGTAGATGAATTGGCTGCTGTCTAAATTGGCCCTAGTATGTGTATGAATGTGAGTTAGGGACCTTAGATTGTACACCCCTTGAGGAGTAGGGACTGATGTGAATGTATAAAATATATATGTAAAGCACTGCATAAATTGACAGCATTATATAAGTACCTGTAATAAATAAATAAAATATTGCTGAAAGTCTGCTCTCCTGTCCTGTAAGCATGTTCAGAAAGAGAAAGGGATGACTTATGTTAATATTCTGTTCACTGTACAAATTATCAGCCCGGTAACCAATTTTAATGCTTAACTAGAGAAAAGTAGGTTACTGACCACCTAGCTATTCGGTGCAGCAGGGATGTCTAGTTTACAATATCAGATCAGAATTACAAATATTTTAGCAAGTACTACAGTCCCATATACACATATTTTAGCTGTACATTTAGCTGTCTGAAATGTGGCTTTAAGAACATGGGCATGCTGCTCACATCAGTAGATGACAACTAATTTGCATATCTGGGATGGTAAAACTAGTCAGTCTGAATAAGGATCCAACAGGCATGGGTATGGTACATAGGAAAAGGTGACATCACAATCCTTCCAGTGGTATCCCAGGAATGCTGAGTAGCTCAAATCTCACAAGATTTGGCCCCTGCTCTGCAGGATCACCTGTAGTATAGCGCAGGATTTGGGCGACTCAGCATTCCCTGGGATCTTGTCGGAAGGTTGGTGGCATATCACCCCCTGCAGTAGGGAAGCTGGGAGTGAGATAAGTATATTTATAATTACCTTTTTATTCTGCTTTTTTTTCATTCGTTAATGCAGTGTTGGGCAGGGCCTTAGTAAATAAGCCAGCCTTACTTATAGCACAAAGTCCACTTCAAAGTTAACTGTTATATCTGATAATTAAATGCTGCAGTTGTTAGGCAGCTGAGTTAGAAACCCCATTTTTGAGATACCCCAACCTGGAGTTTATACCAGGGCTTGTGCCAACCTAATTCCGGTGGTGGATCAAAGGTCTTTTGCGTATTGAGGACTACCTCAATGGTGATGAACCATAGTCATTACAACACCTTAAAGTAAAGCTATAACTGCCCTCCACTGTAATATTTGGTACAATCAAATAGTATCGTTTATAAGATCTAAACTTACAAAATAAGTTCACCTTTTGGACAAAAATAATAAATGCACATTTGTTATTAATAATTTTTGTCCAAAGGAGCCTGGACAGCATTGCACCAGCGATCAGTAGATCACTGATGCCATGCAGGTCTCCTGCAGACCTGTCAGAATATCTGCTTCCTGTCCAGGGATGTACAGCCAAGCAGATATTCTGATAGGAAGCTTCAATTAGCTACCATGGTGCTCCACAGTGCTGTAGTAGTTCATTGAAAACTACAAGCCAACAGTCACTAAGGCTGTCGGTACTTTCTGCTCATTCATTCATGGAAGTCCATAAATGAATGATGCGGATGGGTGGGCGGAGTCCCGCATGGCCACCCTGTTTTAAAATCTGACAGATAGTACGGGGCTGCAGCTATGGAGACATGTTACATGTTCCATCCTAAAAATTGGTGGAACATGTAACATGTTCCCAAAGGTGAATTTATCCTTTAATTTACTAGATGGACATCTTAAACTTATAACCTTTGAAGTGTCCTGTCAGGCTAGGGGTCTCCTAAGAGGTGAACTTCCTTACATGACCCTGTGGGAATGGGACCTAAATCTTACTTTTGACCTAAAGGTTATTGCTTATGCTCTATCTATTAATACCTCATTGATAGAGTTCAATTATAAAATGCTTTTAAGATAGTACTTAGTTCCCACAGGGATTGCTAAAATGCATCCTACTACCTCTCCCATTTGTTTCCGGTATTACAGACAGATGGAGACTATGCACCATATCTGGTAGCAGTGTCCCATAGTATCCATATTTTGGGTTTAGATGTTTAATTTTATCTACTCAGTGACAGGAGTGACTATCCACAGATCCCCAAAGGCTACCCTCTTCCCGACAAGGTTCCCCAAAAAATCCACAAAATTGATTATGTATATGTTTTTGGCCGCAAAGTACCATTGCAAAATATTGGAGGCAATCAATAGTGCCACTTGACTATGTTAAAAGTAAGCTGAACTGGATCATGGTAACAACAAACTTACCTGCATTCTCCAAAATAATACTAAGAAATTTGATAAAACGTGGGATTCATGAATTCAGTATTTGTCTGTTCCTTACCTTGTCCCTGGTCGACCCTCTTCTTTCAATTTTTCCCTTTCTTTCTATCTGGTACTCCCTTCACCTTGTTGGTGACTTAATTATTATTACATTGCCGCAGTTTTCTTCTCAAGAATTTACTTGTTGGTCAACTTGCTGATTACAACGTCTCCTTGAAAAAAAAAATATTGTAATACGTTATGATGTTCACTAAGTTTACTGTAGACCACTTTTGTGTTTATTGATGTCCTGAAGACATCTGTTCACCATACCTATACTCTACAATGTATACCAGAGGGACCTCTGATGATGTTCACTAAGTTTACTGTAGACCACTTTTGTGTTTATTGATGTCCTGAAGACATCTGTTCACCATACCTATACTCTACAATGTATATTAGAGGGACCTCTGGCATTTGGGGCTTGAAGTTTGAGGATCTTTTGATTGGCTCCTCTGGATGTTCTTGAAATGTTCTCATTCTTATTGTAATTGCACCTTGAGAACATCATGTTACTTTTTATGTGGCATTTTCTACTATTGTATCTCCATTATTCTTAATAAAAACATTGAAATATAAAAAGAGATACCCCACCCGAATTTCCAATTCTGCCTAACAGCCACAAGGATTACAAAGTGGAATGATGATGCTGTTGGATTCTCCATAATATAGAATGAGTGAACAGGGGAATTTAGGGGTGACACTTTTATTATGACCTTGTGGGAGGTGGCAGAGATACAAGCTACTGCTGGGAAGTCTTGCCAGTGAAATCTCTGAGAAACAAGCCAAACGGTGATCCAACCCACAGGTTCCCAACCTAAATATTTGCATGGCATGCATTATCACCTATGGTCTATAGACTGATTTACTCATTTAAATTATGCACTCCACTACCTCCTCATATGCATACTACAGCCCCTTACTTTGGTAAAATATGTGTCATCTTAAAGAATTTGTAAACTCACACCTTGTAAAACAATCCATTCAGTTTAAAATCGAAATGAAAGGCTATATATATATATATATATATATATATATATATATATATATAATGTGGCAGTGCGGTATCCTGCCACGGTGGAAATCACGATGGAGACCCAGGATTCTCAACCATACAGGTTGAGGGGCTCCAGGCAGATCTCATAATGCAGAGGAAACTGGTTTATGAGTTTCCTCTTTGGTTTGTAAAGCCTGTTTTGGGACCTGTAGCCTGGAGATTTCTAAGAGATTTGGGAGGGATGAAATCTCCAATCTTGGGCCCATATTTTGGGAGCAGCAAGCGCGCTGATTGCACAGGTGTGTGCAGGCCTTTTTGTGGAGGCCAGGCCATGATTCTGAGCTCCACCCCGGCAGATAGGAGTCAGGAGGCCTCCACCCTGGCAGACAGGAGGTCTCTGCCTTGGAGTCAGGTGGGCTTCACCTAGTAGAGGTGGAAGCCAGACAAGCTGTGTGCTATTGGCTAGCTGTGTGCGGGAAAGCCATTTTTGGATAGAGTCTGCAGGAGACAGACGGAAATCGGTGTACCAGCCAGAAGGCTGAATATCGTTTGCATTTGTTTGATGTGGATACCCCTGCATGGGAGGATTTTATGTGACGGGACATTTTCTTTCAAATAAAATTGGGCAAAAAGGCCCTTAAGAAGAAGCGAGTTGCCGTGTGCTTTAAAAAAGCTCTACCACTCTGAAGCGAGTTCCCACAATATATATATATATATATATATATATATATATATAATTTTTCTTTTTTTTTTATTTTTACAGTGATCACATGACCTCTGTTCACAGTTGCATAGGGAGCCTGGAGAGGTAGGAGTGGATAATCAGCAGTACACAGATCTTCTCAATAAATGGCTGACCATTGGAAGACAGGTAGGCTGTTCCCCCCAGCAAAGCCAGTTAACTGACCATGCTGGGAAGGATGTGCTTCTATGCTTAGTGTGGTCAGTTTGAAATAGGAAAGCAAAGGGACAGGCAGGATCACCAGTTATTCTGCACAAAGAAAGGAATACAAAGAGAACAGGATATTTTTCAACACAAGTACATGTTACAACATACACATATCAGTAATATGAAATGTTGGGGTGACATACACTTTAAATGAAACTGAAAAAAGTCAATTTGCCGTGACAAGCACAAATTGCCTAAAAATCTATCCCAAGGCGTGTAATCTGCTGTAAATAAAGAAATGAGTTGTATTTATATAACATGTGTATGACAATGTGGTTTATGAGCCAGCACCACCTGCTGATAATCTACTTTCATAGAAATGACTCACAGGTAACTTTTACTCATATGGCCTGGTAACATTTTCTACTCTTCTTATCAGTGCAAAACCACTGTAAGAACGCCAGTGTCTGCCCCAAGCCTGGAGACTGAAATTTTTCTTTTTCCGCAGAGTGGATTTGCTGTTTTCGGAGACGTTTTCTGAGAGCGATACTATCATGTATCTCGTCCCATCTGCTAAGAGAGGGCGGCCTGTGAAAGCCTTATGCAAACTATATTACAGGAATCAGCGGAGTAAAAAACAGTTTTTTAGGTAGTGGTTTGAGTCAGAACAAAGAAGTTGCTTTCGGGAGCACATGGACTTTTTTACGGACATGTTATTTTTAAATGCGACTTTTGTAATTTCGTAAAATGTAACTAGATATCAGCCTCAATCTCTTGTATAACAGAGCTCAGACTGGGAGAGAGCAGCAGTACCAGGAGCTAGTCAGTTGTGCTGCAGTGACCATGTGCTATAAGAGGGCATGTTGATAGGAGGAGAGAACAGAGTGTATTGCAGTGCATGTGCAGGACACAACAAGGTTTCTTCACAGTGAGAGCTGTGAAAATGTGGAATAGACTCCCTCAAGAGTTGTTTCTGGCCAGCTCAGTAGATTGCTTTAAAAAAGGCCTGGATTCTTTCCTAGATACACAGAATATAACTGGATACTAACATTTATAGGTAAAGTTGATCCGGGGAATATTCGATTGTCTCTCGGAGGATCAGGAAGGCATTTTTTCACCTACAGGAGCAAATTGGATCATGCTTTGCTGGGTTTTTTTGCCTTCCTTTGGATCTACTGTAGGTATAGGATTATAACTCTTTTTTTTTTTTATTATTTATGATTGAACTGGATGGACTTTTGTCTTTTTTCAGCCAGACTAACTATGTTACAAAAGGAGAGAGTTCTGTAACAGAGAGATGAGCTCCTCCATCTGCTGTTTCTCTTTTTAATGTTTGGGGGAAGGACAAGACCTGTATAACTGCAGTAATGAAAAATCCAATCTCCCCTGCTAGACTGGACTGTGCTAATCTCAAGACTGGAAAAGCCCCCTTATATTTATTTCATTTGGGAATTTAGCTCCTTGTCTGTTCAGCTTTAGGTTCTAACCTTAAATCTTGTGACATAATGGAAAGGTTGCCTTTTTTCCTCCACCACCTATAGGCCTACTCTGCCAGAGAGTAAATCTAGCCTGGGATTATGAGTACTTTGTTTTTGACTGCAGAGTCATTTGCCCTGTGCAAAAACAGTAATTTAAATATAAAAACATGAACATAACTCATTTAATCACTTCCCGCCCGGCCCATGTACATAAACGGCCGGACGGGAGCAGTGCAGGAGCAGGGTGCCATTCATAAGCCTGTGCGCGCTCCCTGGGAACACCGATCGCTGTATGGGACCTCTGTGTGAGGTCCCGATCATGTGATCACTGATAGGCCAATCAGTGGTCACATGAATAGTAGTAAGCAAGATGTTACTTCTTACATCATTGCTTACTACTTGTGAAATCTGTGAATGATCACAGAGATAACATGGTACAAAGCTATTCACAACAGTCTTTTACCATGTGACAAGCTGTGACCAATCACAGCTCACACAGTATTTCTCAATGGCTGCAAGAATGCAACCAGATATAAATAGAAATGTTTGTTTTTACAGCCTTTATGGGTGTAAAAGCAATCAGTGTATGAAAAAAAAAAATCTTCATCACCCCCACAAGTAGTACAGTGTCACTATGGTGACACTGTACTTCTAGGGTGACAGTATGTTAAAACAAAAATACAAATAATATCAGAAAATAAAATCATGTAAAAAAAAAAAAAAAAGTGAAAATTATAATTTTTGGTTATAAGCTAATTTGGGTTATTGTTTTGTACTAAAAAGATAATTGAATAAATTTTGGCCAAGAATTATGAAGAATGATTATTTATTTGCAAAATTTTGTAAGAAAAACTGTTTTTTTTTTTCACAATTTTTGGACTTTTTCATTTATATAGCAAAACAAAAAAAATCCCAGTGGTGAATAAATACCACCAAAGTAAAGTTTTATTTGTCTCCAAAAAATGCTAAAAAATTCATATGAGTACAGTGTTGCATGACCGTGCAATTGTCATTCAAAATCTGACAGCGAATCTGACAGCGCTGAACCTGAAAATTGTCCTGGGCAGGAAGGGGGAAGAAGTTTCTGGATATGAAGTGGTTAAGAACTCCAGGGATGAGAATGTCTTGGCAAGAATGTTTAATAAATATAGGTGATTGAATTAGTAATAACAATCAGTGATTCACAATTTTTACAATTCTACAAATGTCTGTATACTCGTAGGTCTAGTCTTCAAAGAATTTCACAATCCAGGCAATGGTGATTTGCAAATAGTTTACTTTCAGGCAGATTAGACTGATTTCCATGCATGTTCAAGGAGAATCAAATATTTGCAGTTTGGTAGTTTACAAATTAATTTGCTCTTCACCACTAGGAATGACTCATAATAGCGATGATGGGACAGCATAGCTGACTCATTCATAAACAGACACACTAACAATGACTATTTAAAACTGAACTCCGCACACACATAAAAACACCATTTTAGTCCGGTTATGTATTTTGAAAAAGGTATTTTTAAATATGACTTGTATAGGTTACAGAATAGACCTTTGTGTTAGCTTCCTGTAATCCTCTGCATACCAGCAAGCAGAATGAAGGAAGGGGGGAAGCTTATGTGATGTGATCTGATCAGAGCTCTGAAAAGTTTTTTCCTTTGGAAAGAAAATTAAGCGTCATGTATTCTATCTTTACATGGCAAATTGAAATACTTTCTGTATATTCCATGGAAATTATCAGTATGAGAGCCTGTATGTCATAGTAGTAGAAACTTTACAGCTGGTGGGTGGGACCACAACACGTAGTGGGGGACCAAACATCTGACACAGAAGTGTTTCTGATGCTAATGAAAACACACTGGGCAGAATATATATTATTTTACGTATTAAAATGGCATGTATAACAATTATGTTATAGAAGTATCTAATAAAATTACAACTCTGCCAACACACTGCGATAATATTAAGCTGTAATTTTATTAGATACTCATATAACATACCGTATTTTTTGCTCCATAAGACGCACCTGACCATAAGACGCACCTAGGTTTTAGAGGCAGAAAACAGGAAAAAAAAAATTCTGAACTAATGGACTGCAGACATAGTACAGGAGATGACCAGAGACTGCGGACAGCACAGGATGACCAGAGACTGCGGACAGCACAGGGATGACCAGAGACTGCGGACAGTACAGGAGATGACTGCTGACCTTTGGGGAGGGAGGGAGGGGAGAGGGGTACCTGAATTTGACAGGTACCCGCTTTTACTTCCGCGGAGTTGTTCTTTGATCTTACCTGTTCCTCTATCCAGCCGCGCGCTGTCTTCCCAGCTTCTGTAGTGTCGGCGCTCGGCATGACAGCCGGGTGCCCAGTGCGCATGAGCGAGAAGCACTTGCGCTTTGTGATTGGTCCGACGGCTTCTGGGATCTGTCATGTGTCCCAGGTACCGCCTTACCATTCACAAAAAGCACCACTTCTTGCGCATGCGCACTTGGCACCCGGCTATCAAGCCCAGCGCTGACACTACAGAAGCCGGGAAGACAGCGCGCTGCTGGATAGAGGAATGGGTAAGGTCAAAGAACAACTCCGCGGAAGAAAGAGCGGGTACCTGTCAAATTCAGGTACCCGCTCCCCACCTCCCCAAAGGTCAGCAGTCATCTCCATAAGGTCCCGCTGCAGAGCTGAGCGACCGGCCCGGTATTCTGACACAGCGGCGGTGGAAATACCGGACCGGCCACTCCATATTCGCTCCATGAGATGCACTAACATTTCCCCCCCTTTTTTTGGGGGAAAAAAGTGCGTCTTATGGAGCGAAAAATACAGTAATTGTTATACCTGCCATTTTAATATGTAAAAAAATATATATTCTGCCCAGTTCCGTCTGCAAGCACATGGATTTTCCAAGTAGCCAGAAAATGCAAATGTCGTTCCAGTGAAACCATGCGAGTTTGGAGATGGTCTGTAAAGAACGTGGTTTGTACAGAGCATCCCTAGAGATCTCACTTTCTTCCCTGTAATTGTGTACTTCCTGTTCCAAAAGTCTACACAGAGCTTCTGGTCAACTTTCAGCAATTTCCAACAATGTCCTTGGTTTAGTTCCATGAGCATATCACCATTAGTAAGATAGTGTGCTTTTCATGACTAGAGCAATGCTGGGATTCCCTTTTTATGAGGGTAGTCTGTAAAGTTCATGGCCTGAAATGAAAGGGGTGTCCACACAGACATGAAACTTTATCACTGCAGCCACTCTTCAAGATGTTCAGCACTGAAAATGGTACATGCAATGATCATTAAATAATGAACAAAAATTCAGCGCTCACACAATGTAGAATGGGATGGTGACATGGGGCATAGTAGAAGGAAAATGGGAGCTGACTGTACACCAGATATAACAGAGAAGAGTCACTGGGCGGAATCGTCCATGGGATAGGCAAATGGAGGAGAGTGCAGAGCAAGGAACCAGGGTACCTGGATTGGAGTCGGCAAGCCTTGTCAGGGATGGTGAAGATCCTATGTGACTGATGTGGCAGTGTGAACACAGTTAATGCATCCTGAGGCTGACAATGGGAGAAGGGATGGACCGGAAGGCAAATGCCTGGAAAAGGACCGACAGCTCCTCGTTAAGGATGTGGGGAATCCCTCGAAGACAAGCAGAAGAAAGGTGGGCGCCAGGTCAGGAGGAGTAAAACCAGTGAAAAACTTTAAAACATGATGACCTACATCTGGAATTCCTTCAGTCAGCATGTGGAGTGGAAGGACCAGCAGAAGTTACACATCTTTATTTTTTCAGACACATTGGCTGCCTTGGAGGTGTGCAGTCCTTGATAGTGTTGAGTAATGCTACATATTTTTATAGGTAAATTAACAAATTTACCGGACAAAACCATTGATAGACTCCATTTGCTTTTCATCACACTGAGACATGCACTGAGGAAGGTTGAGAAATACAATTTACAGTCTTAACAGAAGTGGACATGACACACAGATAGTTCCTTCTTCCTCTTTGTAATATTGCCAGTGTTATTTTTTGTGGTTGTAAAAAAAAGTTAAATATGGATTGTAGATATTTTGCAGAAGACCATGTAGGAGCTTGTTCACACTCGACTCAAAATGCTTGACTCGTATTTAACGCTCGTTAAAAACGCCTTCCAAGCACCCTATGTGCATTTTTGGAGTGTTTAGAAAGGCATTAAAACCTCACCCCAAACGCCTATAATAAACGAATGTTATTAACGCGCTGCAACCGCACGACAACCGTGCTGCCAGCACATTTGCGGACCATTACTATAGATTTGAATGGGAGTTGTTGAAAGGCTTCAAACTTCTTCAGATTTGACAGGAGGCTTCACTTTTGAAGGGAAGCAACACTATAGAGCTTCATGTTTTGTTAATGTGAACAACACTGTGTGCTGTCCATAGTATCATTTGCATAGGCATTTAAGGAGCATTAAAAACACCCCTCAAATGCCTGCTTTCAATGCCAGTGTGAACTTAAGTCTAACGCATATTGGCTGCTTTGAGGAAAATGCACTGTTCACACATCATACTGACACTGGCTAGTCTACATTTTCTTCAGAAATATACAGTATTTCCAGATAGATGGTACCAGTATGAGAAAGTGTGTGTGCGTGGGCATTAGATACACATACAAAGTGGTCTTTCACAGGTCCCAATATACAGTAACCATTAAGGGATTCAGATATTCTTAGAGGGATAGAAATGTACTAATCAGTTGTGTGTAAGGAGTAAAAAGAAAAATGCACGGTGCCTAGAGTGAAACATGGTGGTTGCAGTGTCCTTCTGTGGGGCTGCATGAGTGCTGCTGCTGTAGGAGAGCTAATTTTCATTGATGGGATCATGAATTCACAGATGTACTGCTCTATATTAAAAGAGAAGATGCTAGCATCAGTCCGTGCCCTTGGTCGTCGTGCACTTTTCCAACATGACAATGACCCAAAACACACATCAAAGGCCACTGTTGCATTTCTGAAGAAGAACAGGATGAAAGTGATCCGCTGGCCAAGTATGTCTCCTGATCGAACACCTATGGGGAATTCTGAAGCGACAAGTTGAGCATCACTCTCCATCCAGCATCCAGGCTCTAAAAGAGTTCGTTCTTGAGGAATGGAAAAAGATAGATGTTGCAATATGTCGCCAACTTGTTCATTCCATGCCTAGAAGAGTTGGTGCTGTCCTTACAAATCACGGAAGTCATAGAAAATACTAGATGTTTTTGTTGTGGGTTGTATTTGCATCAAATAATTTGAGTAAAACTGAAGATTTTGTAATTTAAGTTATATTATTAACCTTATTTTCATGTAATGAGCTAAACAAATGTTCTATAAAACTCAGTTTTGTCAAAATTTTGGAAATTGTTTGTGTGTTCATTGAGTTATTGATTAAAATCTTACTGTTCAAAAGGGGTGTACTCATTTATACTGAGCCCCGCGCCTGTCATTGTATTTTTGAGCTGCATCAGTCCAGAATTATGTAAAATAGGTGTTTGGAACACTCATAATGCCGAATGAAAAGCCGATGCAACAGTTTAGGGATAAAGAGTCTTTCAAATACATATACATTTTTTCTCCAGTTGTTATTGAATAACCTGAAATAGCACAAAGGCAAGTGGTAAACAGCCAGAGATTAGGAAGAAAAAAGTTTTGGTTACCAGAAATTGAACAAAAATACAAATTTCAAAGCCAAAGTATAGCTACAGGGTCAATGAGTACAATATTCTACACCATTGGAAGGCACCTAGAAAATGGAAGAAACTCTGGCAGATCCAGAGCCACAAAAGAATCAAAAGACATGTTTCTGAAAGTCAACAGCTTGGATGATGGGCACCCCACAGGACATCAACTTTCAGCGCAGTGCTCAAAGTAACTAAGTCTCGCTTCCTGCTTTGAGAATAACATTTCAAACAAATAAATGATCGATCAGACGTGGAAATTGCCCTCTCCCAATCTTTTTGAAGTTAAGGGTCGTATACAGGTTGTATTTTTCAATGAAAAGCTAATGGCTTTCCCAAATGATATGCATGATAAGTTTCCCACAATTTGGCAACTATGGCTTTACTGCTACCCGCCTTCCCAAGTCACTGTGCGTCTACTGGACTTGTAAAATGGACCTACTGCATTTAATCAGCTTTCCACGATGGCCTCTGGAGTTCCCCCCCCCCTTTTGCTTCCCTAAACTTCTCCATCTATCTACTTCCTCCCCCAATCTTTTTTCCTTCCTCCCTCCCCTTCCTTTCTCTCCTCCATCATGCTTGATTACCCTTTTTTCTCTTCTTTTTTTTCTATGCTTTCCTTTTCTCTTTCATTCTCCAGTCTTCTCAATTTGGCTCACAGAGTGGGACTTCCCTCATAACACAGAGTTCTCATAAAGAGCCCCAGGATTTATAAGTTAAAGTATAATTATACCCTCTGCATTTTTAGCTTCACACATTGATCACAATAAAATAAACATTCCCCCTACACTCGCAGTCTGCAACTTTCCATGCCACTGCCTGGTTCCCTGAATGCCTGGTATTCACAGGAAACAGTGGGCAATGCAGTCTCCAGCTAGTCTGTTAGATTATTGAAGGAAGGGGAAGGAGGGGTGAAGGGCAAGGGAGTGCCTTTCCATCCTTGGCTACAGGCTTGTGTGTTTCTATTGATGTACACAGTGTAAGGTGACACAACTGTAGTTCATGCATGTAAGGGTGACTCCAGAGAATTCTGCAAGAGAAAGGAGCCACCTTGAAACAGGAAGAAGACAAAAGCAGAAAAAGCACAAAAAAAGAAAAAAATATTTATTGTAGAAAGGGGGTGATGGCTTACAATTAGCCACTCACATGGTGTAGGAAGAGAACATCTTTAAATGCTGCAGAATACTTGCTGGCAGAGGAAACACCCCGCAAGCCATCCCAGATGACCAAGAGGGGAAAGATCGCTAGATTCCTGTGTAAATGGTGGAAGCCAGAAGCTCTGCCAGGCGTTGGAACACAGCGTAGACCGCAGTGTTTTTATTTTAAATAATTGTGCTTCTTCCCTCCTTTTCCTCATTATTTATATATCATTGCTGATGTTTTAAATTGTATTATTACAGATTGTTACTTTCTACTGATTTTACATTGCCTATATTAACCATCTCCCGTCTGGCCATTGTATATAAACGGCCGGACGGTGGCACTGCAGGGTTGGGTGGCTGCTTATAAACGGCCTCCCCACACCCTGCTTGTGCGCGCTCCCTGGGAGCGCTCAGCACCGCGATCCGGGGGCCGCTGTGTCCTCTGGACACAGTGGAACATCGATCGTCGGATGGGACCTCTGTACGAGGTCCCGATCATGTGATTACTGATTGGCCAATCAGTGATCACATGCAGAGTAGTAAGCAAGATGTAACTTGTGACATCATTGCTTACTACGTGCAAAATCTGTGAATGATCACAGAGGTCACATGGTACAAGGCTATTCACAACAGCCTTGTACCATGTGACAAGCTGTGACCAATCACAGCTCACTCAGTAGTTCTTAATGGCTGCAAGAATGCAGCTAGAGAGAAGGAGAAATTATTGCTTTTACAGCCTTTATGGGTGTTAAAGCAATCAGTGTAAAAAAAAAAAAAAAATCTTCACCCCCCACAAGTAGTACAGTGTCACCATGGTGACACTGTACTGCTAGGGTGACAGTATGTAAAAAAAAAATAAATAAATAAAAAATAATATAAAAAGTTAAAAAAAATTAAAAAATTCTAATTTTTGGTTATAAACTAATTTGTTTTTTTTTTTTTTTTTTTCACCAAAAATATAACGGAATAAAATGTTGGCCAAGATTTATGATGAAATACCATTTATTTGCAAAATTTTATAAGAAAAGCACTTTTTTTCAAAAGAACTTTTTAATTTACACAGCAAAAAAAATAAAAATCCCAGTGGTGAATAAATACCACCAAAATAAAGCTTTATCTGTCTCAAAAAATGCTAAAAAATTCATATGGGTACAGTGTTGCATGACCGCGCAATTGCCATTCAAAGTGTGATAGCACTGCTAGTGTGGAAAGGTTTTTTCTCATCTCTGTAGCTGACCACATTCTGCTGGAGAGCTTGAGACTTACTGGCTGGATAACCAGATAAAAATAAAGAAAAGAAAGCCTAAGTAAGAAAACTAATGCAGCGATCACATCTAAGAGCTGCAATATAATAAATGTTTGCTTTTGGGTTTAACACCACTTTGAACCTATTAGCTGCTTTGCTTCCAGTTCTTTTCTACTTCGTTTAGTTTTAGTTTTCCTATTATGATACTTTTTTATGCTTTTACTTCTGACAGTAGCAGATCTATATATTCATCCTAGAAGATTTATATAACCTTACAGAGGAGATACGACGAGGTATATAAGGAGTGGCGCTCAATATTTATTTAAATCATTGGCCTGAAGACAGTAAATGTTTAGCTTCACAAGAAGTTGCACTGGCTTTGATGTGTATTGGGTCTTCCAGTGTCTTCCTTGGTTATGAAAGATATCTGAAGACAATTCATAAGCCGCAAATTGAAGTTCAAAAATATGCTAATGTTTTGCATCAGTGCATCCTTCCCAGTAAATTTGCAAGTTAATTTTTTTTTCTTTTTCATATTCTTATCTGCTATTTTCCACCTCTAAATCGTGACATTAATGCAGGATTACTTGACTGCGAAAGCTTTATCTATACCCAGATAGATTTGTGAGTATTGTTCCACTTTGTTTTCAGTCGTGCGTTGAAGTTTGCAGTTTCTGCAGCAAAGATAGATTGACATTGATGGATATTGTAGGATTTGGTTGATTGTTTAAGAAGAACTGCAGCCTGTCTATTAATTTTAGGTATACATTTGAAAGAGAACTTCAGTCTTGAGACAGCCACAGTGCTGCAAAAGCTAACTCCCTTCCTAAATAGCCAAATGCCTGGCTGTTATGCGAACTTACTGGCTTCAGTACTTTCTGCATGACTGACCTGGAGCAAATATGCAAACCATGGAAAAGTTAGAACCCTTAAAAAGGTTGTATTACTAAAGTAAAATAGAAATGCAAAGATGACATACTTAGAAAAATATACATGGATTTGTATTTCTTTAAAGTGTTATTAAATGCAGGACTCTGCATTCACTATATCTGGTCTCCAACAGAACATGGAAATGCAATTATTTTAGTAAATTTAAACAGCTAAATACCTTTTTTCATCAGCATTTAGAGCAGTTTTGTGACTTCTATCAGTGTCCAGCAGAGTACTGGTTAAACCTTGTAGGGGGAGTTTTCATTTTCCCCTGATTGTCCTATGGGGTCTCAGGACCTCTGACCCTCTGTCTAGACAGTACTGATTGGTCATGTGCTGATCACATGCACCCTCCCAAGAAAAAAAAACTCTGTAGCAATACACACCAAACTGAGCAAGTGTAGCTTGCCCCCAAGACTTTGTTCTATCAGCAGATGGATTGGGGACAGTAGAAGAAGAGAAGTCAGGATCAAACATCCCTTTTACATAGTGCAGTGGATTTACCCCTTAGGTTCCACAGTGAGTATAACAAGCATGCTTTAGTGCATATGCAGACTGATTTTACTGCTGTGGGTTTAGTTACATTTAAAATCCATTTGCACAGCTCTGCCACTGCACATCCTTGTCTGGTAGGGCAGGAGAACCGTGTCGTGCAGATGATTGTCTCTTTGTGCTACTTCCTCTTTCTCTTCTCTAGTCTAAGCTAAGCTCTGCTGCTTAGTGAACACAGGAGGTCGCTCGCTCAGCAGGGACACCTTTCAGAGAACACTTTGCATTTTCGTGGAATGCAAAGTGTTCTCTGAAAAGATGAGGTGGAGATTGTGACATCACTGTGCCACCTCTCCACCTCTTTCGATCAGAGCGCGCTTTAGGAATATCCTGAACAGTGACACAGCAATATAAATCTGATTCCAGCCTTACTCTAGTCTACTCTCTGTTTAAAAAAGTTTCCTTTTACTGACGTGTTTTTCTCTTGGAGATTTCTCCTCACTTCATGTCCTAATGACAACGTTAACTGGGACAGAAAGAAAGGGAAGATCTCACCAGCGGGGCTGCTAAGGGTGACAGAAAACTGGCAGAAGTTCTATCCTACAGAAATAGTAGTTCATTTTAGATGTAGGTGGGCATAAATCAGAGGAAATGAGCATCCCATAGAGAGATTTCCTTAAATATTCTTGACCAGAGCTTGATAGTTCAAAAGATGTTAGCTCATGCACTTGCAAATTTATTCTCTCTCTTGGATGTATGAATAAAATAGTTTCTGATTTCCATTTGGTATTTTCTTGGTGAATGCTAAGCGATCTACAATGGTAAGAACATGATGGCCAGAAGACAATTTGCTGAAAGTATCTTTCTTTTAAGAGCGGAGTGTGCGTAAGTGGGTGGCTTTGTGCTTTGGATTTATAATGAGTATCTCACGGGGGACCCCAGAATATGTGGTCAACAAAGAATTGATCTTATCAAATCCTTCATGCCTCCTTTGTGCTTAGTGAGGCAATTTAATAAGTATCCCATACATTCATATAGAAAGTTAATGAATACCTTGCATAAATCTGCCCTCTTAAAATATAATTTATCCCTCTGTGCTGCCAAACAGACCTCACTCTTATTAGTAGTCTCACATCCAGTTATGCCAACTCTTTTTTAACTTTAACTCCTTACATCGTCTGCTAGTGCCTCAGTCAGCCAACTCATGCACTGCCCAAGAACTGCCAGTTTGAACCAAACAAACTATTTAAAATGAACTGAAAGTTCTAATTTTACTTTAACCCGTCCTCTCTATTGGCATCTTCCCCTCCCCTCTAAAACATGCACTGGTCGCATTAATACTTAAAAAGTCCACACTGGAACCCGCCAACTTGAACAACTCATTTCCATGCTCTCATTTACTGCCCACCTTCTAGAATGCCTAGTCTACAATCCTCTGAGCTACTTTCCCAATGATAACAACCTCCTCGACCACTAACAATTTGACTTCTGCCCTCAGCAATCTACTAAAACTGCCTTACTAACCTCTTAAATCAAAGGAAACTACCTTTCTGCTGCCTTTGATATGGTTGACCACCTACTGCTCCTCAAAAAGGGCAACTGCTTTGGCCTTCACATTCTGGTCTTTCCTGGTTTTCCTCCTATCTATCTAAGCGCTCCTTCAGTGTCATCTACATCTCCAACTCCTCTCTTTTTCCTCTTTCCGTAGGGGATCCCAAGGCCCCTTCTCAGACTCCTATTCTCTGTCTACACTTCCTCACCTGCTCAGTTGATTGTTTCCCATGAATTTCAATACCATCTGTGTGCTGACAACACTGTAATCCTCAGCTCTCCCCTTCAGTATCCCTGAACACTACTGATTTACAAATACTGACATATCAGTATGGATGTCACACCACTTTTAAAACTAAATATATCCAAAACTGAGCTCATATTTCCTTCCCCTGCCCACCCCCAACTTTTCAATCTTGATCCATAGTACAACAATAAGTCCATCATCTTTGTCAAATTTATTCTTGGACTCTGACCTCACCTTCCATCCCCACAACCAATCTTGCTACCTTCACCTCATATTGCCACCCAATATTTCCAAAACATGCCCATTTGTAACCAATAACAGCACCAAACTACTTACAGTATTTATTCTTTGTTATCTCTCACCTCAACTACTTCAACTAACTCCTTGTTGGTTTACATCTATTCCTCTTTCAGTCTCTCATGACTGTCTGTCAGACTCATCAACCTTAATAATTGTAAGTGTCCACTGCCCCTCTGTGCCAGTCCCTCCAGTGGGTTCCATCCACCTAGTGAATAAAATTAAAAATGCTAACAACATACAAAGACATCCATAACTCTGTCCTGAGTTATATCACCAACCTAGACTCAAAATATTACCCAAAAGGTCCTCTTCACTCCTCCCAAGACCTTCTGCTATACAGCTCCCTTTCATTCTTCTCCCATGCTCACCTCCAGGATGACTCCAGAGCCTCTCACATTCTCTAGAACTTCCTGCCACAATCTCCCTGGTTATCTCCTACTACTGACCCTTTACGTCTAGACAAGATACTTATTTTTATAATGTATCTGTTAAATAAAGAGAACATTAATGAATCCTCATTTTGGAATTAAGTTTTATTTTAGGTAACATTAAGAGGAAGTTTTAGAGATGTACTGTAAGTCTTTTATACCTTTGTATGCCTGGCAGGGATTGTGGTTCTTAGATACTTTATAGCAGGAAACCTATTAGAACAGGAAAAGCTTTGCGGGCCAATTCTAGAGAATAGTCCTCGTTTGAAAGCTAGTGATAGTAATTCCTTTCATTATTCATGTATAGAGCTTCCGTACAAGAGATTACATTGTGTTCTCATTGGGATTGGACATGAGAGGATTTAGAGAAGAAGTATCTATTGTTAGTCAGCTGTGGTTCGATCACACGATCCCCTGTGTAAGTCAGTTGCGGCTGCATGGGAGAAGAAGGGACATTCAACAACAGAGTTGTGACGTCACTCATAGACTCTCATGTATCAGCCGTATGTGTCTTTACTAAAAGATAGGTAAGTAGACACATAATTTACACACTGGTTAGGCAGCATAAACAGCGGGGGGGGGGGGGGGGGGGCTAAGACTAGTTAGTGTTAGGCTGGTATTCTACTTTAAGGTGGAAAACAACTAAAATTCTAAGTTCACGCTTTGTAGGAGATTTTGTGTCATAGCATGGAAGGGTCCATTTATTTATTAAGTTCATGTTAGTTTATTCTTTGGCGGATCACTTTTAAGGGTATGGCTAAGCAGCTGCTTTCAGGTTACATAGTTAAATAGTTAGTCTGGCTGAAAAAAGACAAAAGTCCATCCAGTTCAACCATAGGAAAAAAAAAGTTATCCTATACCCACAGTTGATCCAAGGCAAAAAAACCCCAGCAAAGCATGATTCAATTTGCACCTGCTGGGAAAAAAATTCCTTCCTGATCCCCCGAGAGGCAATTGGATATTCCCTGGATCAACTTTACCTATAAATGTTAGTATCCAGTTATATTCTGAGTATCTAGGAAAGAATCCAGGACTTTTTTGAAGAAATCTACTGAGCTGGCCAAAACTAACTCTTGAGGGAGTCTTTTCCACATTTTCAGGTGTTTGGTAGGTGATCTTGACACTTTCGAAATGCCTTTTTTTGTTTGTTTTTGCTGAATGGCAGTTTTCAATGGTAGTAATTTGCTGCAACTGCAAGGAAAGCAATTGTTTGGTTTGTTGCATGGCCCCATAGGCTAAAATTAGTTTTAGGTAGCAGTGAACTCTTTAGCCATCTGTAAGTTGTCTACCGTTTATTGTTTTCTGTTAAAAGAATTTCATGCATACCCAGATTGTCACTATGTATAATTTACAGTGAATTGTGGATGCCATTGTGTTGGAGTTTCAATTTAGGCTGAAATATGCCTCAAATTTTATATTATGCGGATTATGTGCTCTTTTATTACCTATTGTCAGGGACTTTGCCTGCAGTGAATAAAATGTTTTCTTTTCATTGGTTAAATAATTTGCGTCCATTTTGAAGATTTGTTGATTTTTGTTTTCAGATGTGGAGACAAGTATGGACTCAGTCAACAGCCAGGATCAGCCTCAGCCTGCAGGTAAAACATTTCTCGTTGTGTCTTGATTTTGATTTGTGTGTGGCACCACAGCTTGGCTTCCCCGGTCTGATGTACAGTATATTAGAAGTGGTTTATAGTGGGCAGTTGAGGTAACATACAACAATATCGAAAGGGGATTTCTCGTGGTGTCTTGATTTTAATTTGTGTTTGGCATAACAGCTTGGCTTCCCAAGCTCCCGGTCTGATGGGTACAACAATATGGAAAGGGGATTTCTTCACCTAAATGTGGTCTTGATTCTGCAAAAGCAAGTTCTGCAACTAATAATCAGCTATACAAAGAACAATGAGAGAAACATTAAAAAAGTAACTTTAAAGGTGGACACATGCGGATCAAAATCCAGCGGGTTCAGCAGGGACTAGATACATTCAATGTGTTTGGCCCTCCCTATTTGTCAGAAGTCGATTCATAGATAGACTTCTGTCGAACAGGACTTTTGGAAAACTTTCATTCAGTCAGCCGTGGCAGCCAATCAGCTGCAGCGCTGATCTGTGTATTCTGACAGCGAAGGAGTCTCAGTTCTCAGAAAACAATAGCACAGTGGGGAGGATTCTTCCATCCACCTTGACTGTGTGAATGGAGGAAACCATTCACTTTTTTTAGTTTTGCCCACCGGTTGAACAGAAAAAAAATTGAAGCCTGCATACCCAGCCTAATCATTTCATGTATATGGCATATTGAGAAGTCTTAATTGTAAGAATTTAAGTCCTATAGCTAAGGCAAACACATTTTTCTTTGTTTGTCATAAACATTGAGAAGTCTTTATTGTGGAAATTCTAGTTCTATATCCAAAGTAAAATATTTTTTCTTGGATTTGGATACAGTATGAAACACTTAAAACACGTCTGGTGTTTTGGAAGGAATTTATGCTTTAGACTAGTTTTTGATTGCAGCAGATGGATCAGTCTATCTAAATCTACATACATATAGGTAGTACGTGTCTCTTTAAAGGGACATTTAGACTTGCTGTTGGGGGGGTGGCAAAAATGTGTGGTGAAGTTGCAATAGGCAACAGAGGGGGATGCTTACATGCTGTGGCTATGTTGCTTCGCGATTGTGAGTAAGTTGACCTGACACATAGGGGTTTATTTACTAAAGCTGGAGAGTCCAAAATCAGACTCACTTCTGCATAGAAACCAATCAGCTTCCAGGTTTCATTGCCAAAGCTTCATTGAACAAGCTGAGGTTAGAGGCTGATTGGTTTCTATGCAGAAGGGAGTCTGATTTTGGACTCTCCAGCTTTAGTAAATAAACCCCATAGCGTTCTCTACATAACCAAGTCATTGAGGAAGTGCCGCAAACACCCCAAAACTGCGTACATTACAACTGTTGCCAGTGAGGGGGCGTTGCATCACTTCCTCACTGCCTGTAAGTTGCCTCTGGAGTGCCATCCTGAAGCAGATCGGGCTTCAGGGGCAAGGGAGATTTGGACGCATATCTAAAGCTACCCTAAGAATCACATTTTAATTGAAGACTTTACATAAGCCTCTCTCTTCCTGATCACTCCCACCTCTGTGGTTAGGCTATGATTAAGGAGAGTAAAATGCATCATTGAGGGGGTTATAAGCATACATTGCTCAATTGAATAAAGTTCTGTGAAAACAAGTGGCTTCATCAGTGTGTGTCCCTTTTTGTTTTCTGTACCTATGTTTCTGACATACACATGTAGAGGAGCGTTTGAGGGTGCTGTGAAGGGAACACACTTTTTTGTTAAGTCCTCTTCTGGGTCCTGAAACCCAGAGGCTATGTAGAGCTTTTGGTGGATCAGAGCCTACATTCCTAGGTCTAAATCTTACCTGGCATCCAGACCACATTATTAGTCTCATCTGTGCACTTACCTTTATATGTGTGAGCTGAATGATGCTGAGGGCATTTTCTCTCTGCTGTGGGAGTATGCTACTGGATGAAAAGGCTGAGTGCTGCCAGAACTTTAGGTGAAAAGTAGTGACATCATCTGTTTGCACCCCTTTTTGTTTTCTGTACGAAGTCTACATGGAGTGTGAACAAGCTCCTGTGACTGGCACCCAGCGCACCCGCAGCTCGGGGGAAGATTGGAGAGTGGAGCAGTGGGGTTTCGTTTGTATTGTTCCATGACTGGGAAGCCTAGGTGTCACGTGCACACTGTCCACAATCCTGACTGCCAATGCCTCACAATATATTATATTGTGAGACATTAATTTACTGGCATGCCACGTAAAAAATGGCATACTATACAGTGTGTGTATGCATACTATTGTAGATTATCTACAGACATATTCTGCTGCACTCTGCAGAGTATGAATAAATATACAGTATGTGAAGAATATGTTAACACTCCTGAAGGAGCTTCCAATCTCTTTCCATACCACAATCACACAGTAGGGAGAAGAAAGTTACAGTAGGTTTATGAATTGTGGGAGATTATCAAAGTACTTGGAGAAAATGCACAAAAACTCAGGGAGAAAATACAAACTTCATGTAGAGTGTGTCCTTCATTGAAGTCAAAACTGCGATGTCAGTGATGCAAGGCAAACGGTGGACATTCATTAATTACACAGGTCTGCAACAAATTTTTTATCAAGAGCTGTTTTGGTTATTCCACGTAATCTCTATGTTTTTTGGTGCGCTGAATCCGAAAATTACCTCCATTTTGTCATAGGACATCACGTTTCCTGACAATTTAGGTAACTATGTTAAATAAGGCAATACCTCAAAATAAATGGAAATAGACTTATAAAATTAAAGTTTTATTACAATTTTTTCATGAAAATCCTTTTTTGAACTGAAATGAGCTCACCTACACACACTAAACTCGATTCTTCTTCCCTGTGAGGCTCCTCTTGGTGCATTTCCGCTTGTGAGTAGCATCTGTATTGTCTCTCTGAAGCATCCAACAGTAGTCTGCCATCATTGTAATGCTCCATTTTCCCTGGTATCTCCTTTCCATCTCTTTAATGTCTTGGTGGAATCGTTCACCTTGTTCCTTACTCACAGCTCCCAAATTTTCAGGAAAGTAGTCAAGGTGGAACTGGAGAAAATGCACTTTCAAACTCATCAGGCAACCTAAAGCTTGAAATGCTTTCAGCATTCGTCCGACGATCTTTTTGCAGTGAGGATCTTTGTTATTGCCTACAAATTTCTGTACGACTTCTTTAAATGCAATCCACCCTTCTTTTTGAGGATCCATCATGGTATTGACAAACTCTTGATCAACTATAAGCCTTCTAGTGTCTGGTCCAACGAACACACCTTCCTTCAATTTTGCCTCCGACAGGCCTGGAAACTTGGTGACCAAGTATTTGAAGCATTCTCCATCTCTTTGAAGTGAATTGCTTCATCAATCCCAATTTTATGTGGAGAGGTGGTAGAAGAACTTTATGGGAAGACACCAAATTTTCTCGGTGGACATTTTTTTCACCGACTGTTAGCACCCTGGGCTGCTAACTCTTCTTGGTCCAGTGATTTTGTCGGTCTCGACTGTCCCATAGACACAGAAAACAAGGGTATTTGGTGTCCCACCCACTGGATTCTTCAGGAAAGATTAACCCCTTCTACAATTAGAAGCGCAGACTCAGGGCTGAGGCTTACACATACAGCATGCTGCTGAGCATCCCAGTAGTCAGACATGTCACTCAGAGCAGCACTTGTATTCACCCCCTTTGCCGGGGGGGAGGGGCAGAGATTGTTTACCTGCAAATAACAACAAAGGGCCAGAAGAGAACTAGAGAAATGAGGAAATAGAATTTCTTTTCCCTAAAACTTGCTTAGCTTATATATATTGCTGATCATCAGATTTACAGTGCTATATTTTTTTTTACATAACTTGGACAACCCCTTTAAGGTTTTTTTTGGCATTTTATATCTTAAATGCACTTATGTGAATTAATTAATAGTAATTTGGACTTTAAATTTGGTTAAAAACCCATAATATAAAAAAAAAAATCAAAAATTTAAAAAATTTGCTAAATTTGAAGACAATTTTGCATTTTGCAAATCATGACGTCTAGGAGTTTTTTCAATATTTTATTTGTTTTCAGCACACCACAATACATGGAAATTAGATGAAAATAATCAAACAGCTTTTTAGTCGTAGACCTGTGTTAGTTATTTAATGGTTATTTTTATTTTCATACAAGAATCCTGGATTCTTTCCTAATTGGGTAACTTTCCTGTTTTAGGCAAATCTTGCAGTATTCTATTTAGTGCTTTCATACTCTGCTGTACTACAGTTTTTTCCTCTCCTTTTTCTCAGATCTGAGTGTTTGCTCTTCAAAGAGAGTCGTAGAAACTGACTTGCATGTTTCTGTATACCCAAAAAGAAAGGTGGAAGAAGAGGCACAGTTCCAAGGATTAGACCAGGAGGATCTTAATGGAGACGATAACAGTGGTAAAGTTTATGTACCATTTTACTGTGTACACAACACATGCATACTCTCTTCTTTGTTTCTAATCAAGTGTTCCAGACAACCATATGAAAGGAGGCTGCAAGTATATGGACAGCTGCAGGCTTGCCAGGGATGTTGTTTTGAATATACACTATATTGCCAAAAGTATTGGGACGCCTGCCTTTACACGCATATGAACTTTAATGGCATCCCAGTCTTAGTCCATAGGGTTCAATATTGAGTTGGCCCACCCTTTGTAGCTATAACAGCTTCAACTGTTCTGGGAAGGCCGTCCACAAGGTTTAGGAGTGTGTCTATGGGAATGCTTCCAGAAGCACATTTGTGAGATCAGGCACTGATGTTGGACGAGAAACCTGGCTCGCAGTCTCATCTCTAATTCATTCCAAAGGTGTTCTGTTGAGTTGAAGTCAGGACTCTGTGCAGGCCAGTCAAGCTTCTCCACCCCAAACTCACTCCTCCATGTCTTTATGGACCTTGCTTTGTGCACTGGTGTGCAGTCATGTTGGAACAGGAAGGGGCCATCCCCAAACTGTTCACACAAAGTTGGGAGCATGAAATTGCCCAAAATGTCTTGGTATGCTGACGCCTTAAGAGTTCCCTTCACTGGAACTAAGGGACCAAGCCCAACCCCTGAAAAACAACCTCACACCATAATCCTCCCTCCACCAAACTTTACACTTGGCACAATGCAGTCAGGAAAGTACTGTTCTCCTGGCAACCGCCAAACCCAGACATGTCCATCGGATTGCCAGACAGAGAAGCATGATTCATCACTCCAGTGAACACGTCTCCACTGCTCTAGAGTCCAGTGGCGGCGTGCTTTACACCACTACATTCAACACTTTGCACTGTACTTGGTGATGTAAGGCTTGGATGCAGCTGCTTGGCCATGTAAACCCATTCCATGAAGCTCTCTCTGCACTGTTGTGCTAATCTGAAGGCCACACAAAGTTTGGAGGTCTTTAGCTATTGACTGCAGACAGTTGGTGACTTCTGCGCACTGCTCTTCAGCATGCGCTGACCCTGCTCTGTTATTTTACGTGGAGTTGTTGTTGTTCCCGGTTGCTTCCACTTTGTTATAATACCACTAACAGTTGACCGTGGAATATTTAATAGCATGTAAATTTCATGGATGGACTTATTGCACAGGTGGCAACCTATCACAGTACCACGCTTGAATTCATTGAGCTTCTGAGAGTCACCCATTCTTTCACAAATGTTTGTAGAAGCAGTCTGCATTCTTATGTCCTTCGTTTTATACACCTGTAGTCATGGAGGTGATTGGAACATCTGAATCCGATGATTTGGAGGGGGGCCCAGTACTTTTGGCAATATAGTATAATTCTCAATACTCCCTTGTCTTGGAAAAAAACTTAATATGTCTTTATCAGTCACCTCAGTACACTATGGCTATGATTACTTTTTTCATTCTGCAATAATAACATAAATAAACATAACAGACAGGCAACTAACATTTCAGAAGGAGCACAGCAATGGCAGCCCCCATATTTCTCTTATTAAAGGTTCACTTTAAGGAGTACTAAATAGTGATTAAGTCATGCCAAAAATTACTTTTATTAAAACTGGTTGAAAGGCCACTTTAGCATGCATTTAGTGAATTTTAAATTGCCTTAGGGCCAGTTCACACCACAAAAATGCACTCCGGATGTGTTTCTGATGCGTTTTATGCTTACAGTTCACTCTGTTCTGGTGCATTTTTTTTATGTATTTTGCTGTGTTCCAGTACAGTTCTGTGCAGAAAAAATGCAGCGTGTTCTATTTTTTTTTCTGTACCGCAACACATTGAAACTGTTTGCACTGGTGTGAACTAGAGCCATTGGAATACATGGAAAACACTGCATGTATTTTTGATGCAGAAAAAAAGCACTGGACTGAACTAGCCCTTAAATGCTATTGCAGCTGAAGAAATCAGGACCATTTGGTGCAGCTGGAAAACTAGCGAAGACAGCAGTTTCTGTACTTTAAGCAAAAATGGCAACCACCTCAGTTTGCAACTAGCTTTTTAAAGCAAGGTGCACATGGAAGGGCTTTGCAGACAACAGAAAAAGCAAAATATATTTTTAAGCACACTTTTCAGCTAGCCAGCGAGAAAATAAAATCAAAGGTTGTAGTTGCACATTTGCAAATATATGTCCCCTCTGCATCGTGTGGGTTACTGCACTGCACGTATTGTCAGCAGTACTACTCTACTAAAAAGCTAGTACACCTGGATGATTGTTGTAGGGCAAAATATTCGAAATATATTGTGCATTTGGTACCCAGCCTGTCCGTTCTGCCAAAGTTTGTACTTTCCCCAAACCTTATTAGCGTAGAATATTAGCCTGTCCTGTTCTTGCAGCATCAGCTCTTCCTGCCACAAGCCACTCACAACTCCTCACCCTCGTCTGCTGTGGGTATGGCGCTCTTTCTTCATACGTTACCACCCACTCTCCACCGCAGCAGACCCTGTATCTTGTATGTCCTACATTGAAGAGTTCTTCTGACTCCCGTGCCTCTAATAGCTTCTCACTACTGAAAAGGAACCTTTAAAAAAAAGAATATTGTTTCACCACAAAACCACACAGACATGATTTCTGTCTGACAAATGTCAACTTATGGGCACTTTCTGAATTAATACCCATATTATATGTACTATTTTGCTTTAGAAGACTCCATAAGCTAAATTGTTTTAAATAACATCTCCTACCTACCACCTGGCAGCCTAATTGTCTTGAATATGATCTCCTTCCTACCACCTGACTCTACCTACCAATTTTAGCATTATATATATATATATATATATATATATATATATATATATTTATCTCTAGTACATCTCCCTTACCACTTGTGTATATCACTTGTGATTTTGAATTGCAAACTCTTTTGTTCAGGATCCTTTTGCCTAGTTTTCTAAATAATTATTCATATATCCCGCCTTGATTACTGCAACTCCCTCCTCACTGGTCTACCGTTACACAGGCTATTCCCCCTTTAGTCTATTATGAATGCTGCTGCTAGACTCAACTGCTGCCCCTCTCTGCCAATCCCTTTACTGGCTTCTACTAACCCAACATATAAAATTCAAAATACTAACCACAGCTTTCAAAGCCATCCACAACACTGCCCCTAGCTACATCGCCAACCTCATCCATAGATATCTCCCACTTGGCTCCTCCCAAGATATTTTCCTCTCTAGCTCCCTCATCACCTTCTCCCACGCTCGCCTCCAGGACTTCTCCAGAGCCTCTCCCATCCTCTGGAACTCCCTACCACAGCATGTCCGGTCAGCCCCCACTTTGTCTGCCTTTAGGTGATCTTTGAAAACTCACTTTTTCAGGGAAGCCTACCCCACCTCTACCTAAGAACTGTACTTGAATCACCTCCAACAGATCATCCCCCGCAGCTATCTCCTTTTGTATCGCCTCCACCTTCCTTTAGATTGTAAGCTACACAAGCAGGGCCCTCACATTTCTTTTGTACTGAAATGTATTGTAATTGTACTGTCTCCCTTATATTGTAAAGCGCTGCGCAAACTGTTGGCGCTATATAAATCCTGTATAATAATAATAATATTGTATTATGTTTCTAGCTACTGTTTGTCTTGGGACTCCAGACATGTTATCCATTTTGCTGCATTTTCCAGAGCATTTAAAATAAATGGGTCCCTGTTCACAGTGATGACTAAGTTTTGGTGTGTCTTTGAGCCAAGTCATTTGTGTATTGCCTTTGAGCCAAGTCATTTGGATGGGGTTTTTCACATTATGTTTGAATCCAAATGCATCCAAAACATATTTGCATGCACATTTAAAATATATAAAGGATCTTGAAGAAGTTTCATATTTCTGAAGGTCTGTAGAAGTAGTTCACACTATATGATAATATGTGGTATAGTATCTTTTGAGACCAATCTATATTGAAAATTATGGTACACAGTACATATAAGTATTCCCACAGACAAGACATGAGAGAATCTTTTGGAAAAGATATCTACATATTCTGCAGACTCCTAACTGCTGTCAGAGTAACAATTGATTGTACAAGTTAGAACGCCTTTTACAATCAATATTTTTTTTCTGTGGACATACACCTGTATGACACATTCACCTGTTCTGGCAGGTCTTCTCTTTCGTTAGTCAGAAAATAGTGAGGCTCAACGCTCTAAACCTTTTCTTCAGCAATCTAACCAGTGTCTGATCAGCATATTCTGTCCTTTTTCTGCTGCCAATGACTGCTGTGTCACTGCTTCTCCTGTGCTTTAGCATCTCAGTGTGGTACCATAACCCCAGTGCACCCCCGTTAGCACCATAACACCAATGGATTCCAAAGCATCCTGTGTTATCTAATAACCCCGGTGCACCTCGGAGTATCCTGTCTACTTCAGTGATCCCAGTGTATCCCTGTGTGCCCTGTGACTCAAGTGTACCTTAGAGCATCCTGTATCATCCAGTGAGGCTCCTGCCTCCGGTGCACCCCCAAGCATTCTGTTCCATATAGCAGCCAAGTTCACCCTGTGTTACCAAGTGATTTCAAGAGTGCTCTTTTTCTGCAGTGTGCTCCCATGCACCTTCATGACACCTGTGTCTCCACACAGCCTCAGGTACGCTCCTGTAATCTATTTCACCTGTGATCTTCACACTTCTCCAAGGATTGCAAGGGTGGTTGCAGGTACATAAATCTCTAACATTCACTTTGTGATAGAGCTTCATATCCTTCCTATGAACTGCTCAAAAGTGGCCTATGTAATTTCCCTGCTCCTCAGGGAAGCTTTGTTCTGCATATCTCTGTTTTGCGATCAACAACATTGCTGCTTTTCTGGCCCTCTTCTGAGGAATTTTTATGTGCCTGCTTGAGCTTCCTCATCAACAAGGGGTCTTCTATGCCTCCACCCAGTCACCATGCATTGACTCAGCTTCACCTCCCTGAGAGGAGCCTATGCAACTTGGCTGTTCATGACTATCACAAAAAGAAAGGTCCAAATATTAGAACCAAGGCCTTTATATTTACTGTGGACCAAAAGAACAGTTTATTAAGCAGTGACCACAGTGGGTGGGAAACCTCCAACATCTAGCATGGCTGGAGTGGGATGCGTTGGACCAGCTTTCCTAGGTTTGTGAGCAGCTGGCAACTTTATTTCATGCATCCCTCATAAAAACGTTTGCCTGGTTCCACAAGCCTCTCCCTTAACCTCTGCAGTAGATGGCACTATCCTTTCCTGTGGACCCATCTGCTCTTGCACAAAACCCATCAGGAAGCCACCTCCTTCCATGTTCTGCCATAAGCCACTCCTACGCTCATCCTGGGCCTTCCTTGGCTGCACCAACTCTCCCCAGTGCTTTACTGGTTCCTCTCAGTTACTTGCCTGGGGGTCCTTCTGTCATTGTATGTGCCCTGCCAAGGTTATGCCAGTTATGTCTATATCTACCTTAGGCTATCTCCAAGGTAACCTACTCCATTCCGGCTCATTACATGAATACAACCATATCTTCTCCAAGTGCTAGGTGAATCAGTTACCAACACATTTTCCCTACAGTTGTGCCATCTACCTATTCTCCTAGAGCAGTATATTCCAAACTGGGGCCTGGAGGCCGGATGTTGTCCTTGGCTTGCCTTTATCTGGCCCTTGGGGCACTATTCCACCAACTAACAGCATCGATGGGGCACTATTCCTCCCATTGATACCAATTATGGGGCAATATTATTCCTCCTTCTAAACACAAGTGCCTGCAACATTAATCACTCCCACTGATGCTGGATCATTTTCTACTCCAACTGGTCACAGTCTGGCCCTCCAAAGTCTGAAGGACAGTAAATTGACCCTTTGCTTATAAAGTTTGGAGACCCCTGTCCTAGAGGATGAGTACATCTGCTCAGTCTCCCAGAGACAAAGGCTATGTCTGAATAGATCTCAAAGAATCATCAAAAAGGCTTTATCTGCAAATTTCCTCTTGCTAGGGTGTATTCTTTTTCATAGAAAAAAAATGTATTTTCTGCCCCTTTATTGAGTATGGCAGACTAAATGGAATCACTGTCAAGAATTGCTACCCTCTGTCCCTTATTACTGAGCTCTTCAGTTGCATCCAGGGAGCCCAAGTCTTCACAAAACATGATCCATGAGGTGCAAACAACTTAATTTGTATCAAACAAGAAGACAAATAGAAGACAGCATTTAATACCAGCCTCTTTGGCCTCTGTAGCATCCCCTACAGTTCTTCAGCACTGTCAATGAAATCATCTGATATGTTTTCTACAAGTGTGTTCTACTTAAACATTGTGCTAGGTTTTTTACCCAGATATTCCCACACAGATGTGTGAATGAACTCTATGCTAAGGCTGAAAACTGTGTTTTAAAACTTTAGTAGGTACCTTTTCTGGGCAATATAGTCTATAAGGATGGTTTTCCATGGACAACGAGGAAGCTTCTGCTATCTCCAACTGGCCCCATCCATCTTCTTCACAGTGCTTTCTAGGATTCACAAACTACAACTGGCAGTTCATCATCGACTATTCTGTATTCATTGTTCTCATTACTGCTCTCAGCCAGAAAGATGCCAACCCAGAGAACTGGCCTTTCAACGCAGTTGAAGCCTACCGTTCGTGGAAGCTAGCCTTCCTTTCCATTTGGGCCCAGTGGAACTAGAGTTTACAAACCCATTCTGCATCAAGGCTGATGCATCACCCATGGAAGTCATGCCATCCTTTTTCAATCCTCCGGTGAGGCCCTGCCCCTTCTTCGCTAGACAATTTTCTTGAGAGGAAAATAATTATTCCATTGATGATCAAAGACCGCCAGATGTCAGGTGTCTCTTGAAGATTGGCAATAACTTCATCAAATCACCATTTACAGGAACTAAAAAAAAAATGAAACTCCAGGCACGCTCATTGGTCCTTTTTCTTTCATTTTGACTTGATAGTGAGTGATCGGGATCTCCAACTCCAGAGCTGACACACTCTCATGCTGCTTTGATTCCCAAGATTCTAAAGCTACTACTGCACCATAATTCATTATTTTGGCCACTTACATTTTTGCCCTGATTTCAACCCAGGAATCCTCTTTTCACCCTGGCAAGACTTTAGCGCCTCTGAAACTTAGAACTAAATTTCAATGTTGGGCCCATGACGCCAAGCTCTCCAGACAATCTTGTGTTCATATAACTCTTTTGTCCCTTTCCCACCATTCTGGTGGACCATTCTCTCAGAGGACATGAAGGATGTAAAAGTCTGTGTGACTTGTGCCCAAAGTGAACTGATCCATGCACCTGCAGGTCCTCTTCTCCCTCTACCCATTCCCATATATCTTTGGAGCCACCTCTCTATGGACTTTAATTACTGATCTCTCTCCTTCTAATAGCTGTCTGGTTATTTAGATAGTGGTAGACTGTTTTTTTTTAAATAGCAAACATAGCGCACTCCAGTGCTCCCTAGAGCATCCTGTGTGACCTCTGTCCATGACTCAAACATCCATCCAAAAGGGGTTAATGTTAATGAGGTGGTGCACCTAAGTGTACCTCTAAGGTTTGTGGTTGTAGTGTCAATAGACAGCGATGGTATTTAGCCATTAGTTGGAGTTGTTTTTAAAGCAGAACACCAGACAAACATAAGACGTAAGTGAATTCAAAAAGAAAGTAAAAAATAGCTGTTGCTGAAAAAATCCAGTGATTTCCCCTGCAGTTCTTTTTTCTTCTGCTAGATGTGCCCAGTCAGAGGGCCAGCCATCATTCAATTCACTTCCTCTCAGCCAAGGTTGTCCTGGAACCTCCCTAGCCTGTGACTGGACAGTGAAAGGAGAAGCAGCACACTGATGAGCTCCTCTCTGTTGCCCTGCTTTCTCTTAGTATGCTCCTTATCAGCACATAACCGATTGGCTGGGCTGCTTGTGCTCCTATTTCCTCCATTTCTCCAGCCCTGCTGTAAAGTAATACTAGGTCTAATTCAGATTGTTATTCTTGTATTAAAAACAATACACTCCAGGAAAAGTACAAATCCTCCCTTGTGGTGATACTGCCCCCCCCCCACTGCAAGGGTTAAATGTGCATTTAGGTCTAGGGAACCAGTAAAATCACTTTTACTTAACTGGTCCCCACTCCACTGGTAGATGGGCTCTGCATCAATCTTGATGACATCATTAGCACCAGACCACCAGAGCATAGGACAGAATGTAAATGAACACTGCAAGGGAGCAATTTCCCTTTCCCTGAAGTTCATCTTTAATAATGTATTAGTGATTACAGATAGGGCTGTCACCTCATCCCTTTAAACCAAACACATTAATTGCACAGGTTCTGTGGCTGATGAAGATGGTAAATAAACTCACTTAGTGCCTTATTTGCATTAAATTAGCCTCAGAACCTGTGCAATTAATATGTGTTTGCTTTTAAAGGGATGAGGTGGCAACCCTAATTACAGAGCTGCATTAACATTCAATTAAACTTGCTATTAGGCAGTCGTAGACACAGCCATTGCGTTTTTCTTCTTTTTAAAATGTTAGTTGTCTGGCTGTCATATTCACCCAAAATACCTTGAAACTGATTTGGAACAATGATGTAGACAAGAACTTATGGCTTTATATTTTACTTTCTAATATGTATACTTTTTCCTGGTCATTAACTAGTTTAATAAGAGTCAGACAATTATCATTTCCAGATGGCACCTTCTATAATTTTTCCAACATGTTTGCTATAAAAGGCACCATGACCATAAAGCAAGAAAAAATTATTTTAAAAATGTATTAAAAAAAGTTAAAGCAGTAAGCAGGTACTCCTCTACTTCACTAGGACAGTAATGTATTTAGATTATTCAAATTGTAAAGGCTATCAGTCTTATTAGAGATGGGAACTTATCTCTGCTTTAGTAAATGTTAACCAAGGACCTTCTGAACCCTAATGGGTTCTGGAACTCTATATCCTCTGATTTGACCTGATGCATTGCTGGGTTGGGGAGATAGGGCTCCAGTTCCCCATGGACGCAAAGGCTGTGCAGGTGAGTGATCACCAGCCACTATAATAGCTCCTGTTGAGTTTCTTTACTAAATGATTGGCTTTCTTTACTAAACTAGACCAGAAACTATTTGTTCCACAGTGAGCCAGGCCTTGTGCTCTAGGTCTGTGTGGAAGTGCTATCACAGCGGCTGTCTATGCACAGTTTGAGTCACAGACTGCAGCCCAGGTTCAGGATGTGGTAATTGCCTTGGTGTGGCAGCTATGAGTTCTCAGCAGGCTGCAAGTACATTTCTATTATGTCCAGGGAGTGGTTGCCGGTTAAGGCGCTAGAGTTTTGTGGGTTTTTTTCTAGTTGAGGAAACCTGGTTGGATTTACATAGTCATGTTCTGGTTTTTATATATGTTGTGTCTTTACCGAAAATAAACCCTTGTATTAGGTGCTTAGTGTGAACATCTAACCAGTGTGTATTTTTGGGATGGCACCAATATTTGTACACACTACACAGGAAGAACACAAAAAGAATAGAGGCAAAAGAAATGTCATACCTATTATATTATGGAGTATTTACAGTAAGAAAATAAAGTAGCATTCTTAGGTGAATCTCATTTATTTTTAAAGGATAACTAAACCCAAGAAGGAAAATGCATTATATTGCATCTTACAGTCCTTACAGTGGTTGCATTTATTTTTCCAGTCTAAGAATACAGAAAATATCTTGCCAGAAATGCAGCTTCCCTCTCACTTCCTGTGAGCAACATCAAAGAATATCTCCTTTTCTAGCTTTCTTAATTCTGTAAGCTACCAATTGTCCTGACCCCCCCCCCCCCCACACACACACACACATAATAGAGATGAGAAGATATAGACATGTTCACATATTTGTAGCCCATATCAGGAGAACAGCCTAGGGTGACCACCATGGCTCTTTAACCACTTCCCATCCAGCCCATGTACATAAATGGCCGGACGGGAGCAGTGCAGGAGCAGATGGCCGTTTATAAACGTCCTCCCGCATTCCTGGGAGTGCACGGCACCGTGATCCGGTGCCCACTGTGTCCTCCGGACACAGCGGAACACTGATCGCTGTACGGGACCTCTGCGTGAGGTCCCGATCATGTGATCACTGATTGGCCAATCAGTGATCACATGAATAGTAGTAAGCAAGATGTCACTTGCTGACATCATTGCTTACTACTAGTGAAATCTGTGAATGATCACTGAGGTCACATGGTACAAGGCTATTCACAACAGCCTTGTACCATGTGACAAGCTGTGACCAATCACAGCTCTCACAGTATTTCTCAATGGCTGCAAGAATGCAGCCAGAGAGGAGGAGAAATGATTGCTTTTACAGCCTTTATGGGTGTAAAAGCAATCAGTGTAAAAAAATCTTCATCACCCCCCACAAGTACTACTGTACTGCTAGGGTGACAGTATGTTAAAAAAAAACAAATAATAATATAAAAATGTAAAAAACATTTTTGAAAAATTATAATTTTTGGTTATAAACTAATTTGGGTTATTTTTTTTTCACTAAAAAGATAGCTGAATACATTTTGGCCAAGATTTATGAAGAAAGATTATTTATTTACAAAATTTTTAAGAAAAACACTTTTTTAAAAATTTTTTGGACTTTTTCATTTATATAGCAAAAAAATTTAAATCCCAGTGGTGAATAAATACCACCAAAATAAAGTTTTATCTGTCTCAAAAAAATGCTAAAAAAGTCATATGGGTACAGTGTTGCATGACCGCGCAATTGTCATTCAAAGTGTGATAGTACTGAAAGCTGAAAATTTACCTGGACAGGAAGGGGGTGAAAGTGTCCGGACTTGAAGTGGTTAAGCCTGGTACACATGGACCGAATATCGACCAGTTCAACAGAAACTAGCCGGCATTCCGCCCATGTGTACAACAGCCTGTCCAGCGTCTGTAGAACGGGCATGCTAGAAAAACATCTGCCAATTGGTTGAAAGTGCTCACCAGTGTTTTCTGGCGGGGGGCAGTCCCCTTGTCAAAACACAGAGATTTTTCTGTACTAACATTGCACAGTTAGTACAGAGACCTCGCGAGTGCCTCATTTTTACCTTTCAGCCCACTGGGCCTAACAAAAAAAAACAACTCATAGAGTGTACCAAGCATAACAGTGGAGGATATATGTAGCCACCCAGGGACAGGAAGTGTGATATTTGCAGGATTACTTGCAAAATAGAGCTAATAGGGTTGAAAAAGAAAACTAATGCAGCCATCCCAATGACTAGTAATCTGCAATATAGTACATGTTTGATTTTGGGCTTAGATACACTTTAGGCCATATGTGCAACTGATGGGGCCACTATTAACGTGAATTTACTGCTTTGCCTTGCGTGTAAAAAGGCACACCAAAACTTTCACATATCAGCGAGTGCATTGTTCATAATGAGTCAGCCAACTTATTGAGGTTAATTTACTAAAGGAGGAGAGAATGTTGATTTTGCAAATGTAGGTTCACATAGTTTAGTAAATGAGGTGAAAATGTGTTCGCTTTGAAAAGCCAATCGCGTATAATTTAAATTTGGAAATCAGGATTTTTTTCTGGCACGTCTGGATGATTAAAGTGAGCAAAGTTTCACATTTTTACTAATCCAGGTGAACATTCACTTTGGAAAATAAAAATGATCTACTCCTTTGATAATCCCACTCTATAGGCTTGCAATATGAGAAGAGGCAGTTAAGCAAAACCATTGTGTACAACTGCAAAGTAGGAAGCAGAGCCTGCATATGTAATGAGCAAATATACGTAGATGCCCATATGTACATATACAGTATCATTACATATATAAAACCATACACAGAAACAAGTTCAAACATGAACAAACCAATATCATTTACTTCCAGTTGATTTCTTTTACATGCACAACTAAAGAACAATTTAAAAGACTGTACAATGTGATGTTGCTACTTTATGACGATTTCAATACTAATAAAAACTCTTGGATTAAAAAAAAAAAAATCTTACATTGCATTAAAAATAAACCTGAGAGAATTACTGAAGCTGCTGTTACTGGCCCAAAGTGTTAGATGCCCAGCTTCCATGCTAATGCAATTGCTTCAGTGCTTTCTGGTCTAATAACAGCGAATATGTAAGTAGTTAGTAAAGCCAGAACTTCTATACTGCTGCTGTAACTGGGTTAGTAAGTCAGAAAACATTGAGGTATTTTTATCAACATGACAGCCATGCAACTATGTTTTTTTTAGATGGTCAGAATTGATAAGCTTTGTATTTCTTTAAAAATGATATTAAAACCTCAGTTTTTAAAGCACTTGAAGCAATGGATTTAATTACTTACTGAATATAATTTATTCTCTATTTTTTGATCCTTGCCTATGCTCCTGTTTAAGATGGTGACTGCTACCCCAGGTTCCCTGTTTAAAGGTGGCTCCTCTTCTTGCTGCATTCTATGGAGCCACCCTTGCACGCAGGGACTAGAGTTGTGTCACCCTACACTGTGTGAATCAATAGAAACGCATACCCCTGGAGCCTAGGATGGCTAGGCACTCCCCTGCTTCTCCCTCTTCCTCTTCACTTGCTTTCCCAAACTAACAGAGTGGCTGGAGACTGCATTGTCCACAGTTAACTTTTTCCTGTGTATATCATAAGTTCAGGGAAAGAGCAATGAGAAAGCAGGAACCAGCAGCATTGAAAGTTGTAAACTGCAAAGGCTGGGGTAAGATTTTAACAAGTAGTTTACTGGGAAATGTTTTATTTACTTGTGTTCAATTTGTCAAGCTAAAAATTGTTGAAGATTGGATACTTCTTTAAACATACAGTTGTGTTCAAAATAATAGCAGTCATACATCACTAACCTGATCAATCACTGTTTTTGGTAGAAATTATATTTCTACATGGCAAATAATTTACTAGCAGGTGTAGTAGAGTAATAGAAATCCAACAGACCCAACAGTCATGACATGCCTGCTGCTGATTCTGTGTAATTGAATCACTAATTGAAAGGGGCATGTTCAAAATAATAGCAGTGTGGAGTTCTATTAGTGAGGTCATTCATTCTTTGAAAAACAGGTGGCAATTATTGCCCTTATTTAAGGAAGGAAGGCAGCAAATGTTGTACATGCTGGTTACAGTGCATTTCTCTCTGAAATTCTGAGGAAAATGGGTCGTTCCAGACATTGTCCAGAAGAACAGCGTACCTTGATTAAAAAGTTGATTGGAGAGGGGAAAACATATAAAGAAGTGCAGAAAATGATAGGCTGCTCAGCTAAAATGATTGCAAATGCTTTAAAATGGCAACCAAATCCTGAAAGACGTGAAAGAAAGCGAAAAACTACCATTCGAATGGATAGAAGAATAGCCAAAATGGCAAGGACTCAGCCAACAATCAGCTCCAGGAAGATCAAAGAAGGTGTAAAGTTCCCTGTGAGTACTGTTACAATTAGAAGACGCCTATGTGAAGCCAAGCTATCTGCAAGAAGCCCCCTCAAAGTCCCACTGTTGAAAAAAAGACGTGCCAAAGAGGTTACAATTTGCCAAAGAGCACATTGACTGGCCTAAAGAGAAATGGCGCAACATTTTGTGGACTGATGAAAGTAAGATTGTTCTTTTTGGGTCTAGTGGCCGGAGACCGTTTGTCAGACGACTCCCAAACACCGAATTCAAGCCACAGTACACTGTGAAGACAGTGAAGCATGGTGGTGCAAGCATCATGATATGGAGATGTTTCTCATACTACGGTGTTGGGCCTATTTATCGCATACCAGGGATCAGGGATCAGTTTGAATACATCAGAATACTTGAAGAGGTCATGCTGCCTTATGCTGAAGAGGAAATGCCCTTGAAATGGGTGTTCCAACAAGACAACGACCCCAAACACACCAGTAAACGTGCAACATCTTGGTTCCAGACCAACAAGATTGACGTTATGGAGTGGCCAACCCAATCCCCAGATCTTAATCCAATAGAAAACTTGTGGGGTAACATCAAAAATGCAGTTTCTGAGGCAAAACCAAGAAATAGAGAAGAACTGTGGAATGTAGTCCAATCATCCTGGGCTGGAATACCTGTTCACAGGTGCCAGAAGTTGGTTGACTCCATGCAACACAGATGTACAGCAGTTCTCAGAAACAGTGCGACTACAACCAAATATTCATTAAGTGATTCAAAGGAAAGCAAAATCTTCAAACATTTTTCAGTTTATATAGTGAACGTTTGAGTTTGTAAAGAAGAATACAAACACTGCTATTTTTTTTGAACAGTCTAATATTCACTTTTCTTCAATTTGTTTAGAGGAACAACACAAATTTGATATATTTTTCTTCATGTTTTGATTTGGAATAGAATGTGTAGTGTTCCCAATGCATTTGTGTGTATGGAAATAAAAGCTATTAGAAGGATTTTGAGCTTTATTCACTTTTTTCAACACACTGCCATTATTTTGAACACAACTGTATGTTCCCTTTGGAAGGATGTGACATTTACAGAACATGTCTATGCAAAGTCTGGCTCTGCATATCTGGCCAAAGTGGTCAGATTATAAGCGCTCTCTCTGCTTGGGAGTAGTTTAAAATGTAACTAAAGTCCTAGCTCAATGTGAAAAATTGCTGTCAGTGACATTATTTGGCAAAGGGTTGATAGTCTTTTTTTGCTAAACTTTCATTCATGCTTATAGAAATTTTTTTCTCTGCACTTAGGGCTCATGTACACTGCAGCTGATAAATTCACTTTTAAGAGCTGTTCAGCAGCTCCTGAACTCTCCCTAATGTTTTCCTATGTGTCCATGTACACATCTTCATTTACAGTCGTTTACAGGCATTTTTTTGAACTCAGGAAACTTGCATTCAGCAGTCGATTTTATCAGCGTTTCAAACGCTAAATGCAGCAAATCGTGTTTATAAGCGTTTGAATTTTTTATTAACTCTTCCAGTTCCCGATGCTGTCCGAAGTTTTTTTTCATCATGAAAAATGCAGGCAAAGCATTTTCAAGGTACTCAGATGGACAAAACACTGAACACAGGATGTTCCTACCAAGCTTGTCACACATTGTAATGGCCAATTCACACCTCAGACCTCTCCCACCCTTGGAAACAAAAGATATGTTAATGACCATTCACATCTCAAATTCCTCATGAAGACCCCCTGCCAGGTGACCTTAATGACTCCCTCCACCAGACACCTTTCCCACCCTTGGAAACAAAAGAAATGTTAATGAGCAACTCCCACCTAAGCTAATCTCAACACACACTGCTACCACTGCTTCTACTCTCTGTATTTCTCTGAAACAGTCTGAAATAGTTATTAATGTACCACTTTTCAGTGCATTCTGGGCATTTGGGAGGTTCTCCTGTGCTTATCTTTAAAAAACTCTTCTAAACGCAAACGTACATAAACGCGTTATGCAAACGTGGCTAAACCAACATTTTTTAACCTACGTTTTCCAGCAGTCAGTTTCCATCGTTCAGAAGTGTCCCGTGTACATGAAACCTTACTGTGCGGACTACATTCTGGCTCATCATTGGCCAAGAATAGAGCTGGGTACTGTCAAGGTCCTACCTTTTCCCAGAGGTTATGTTACTCCATGTGCTGGCATCCATCCTGGATTTCTGCAGAGCATGGTGGGAATCCTTTATGCCTTCAGGTCTCTGAGGTCCATCCCCCAGAGGGGTGTGGCTGATTACATATAAGCCTGTGGTCCGCACATGCTCTTTGCACTTGTGTCTTGGTGTTGCTGTGACTCTCCTGGAATCTGACTCGGCTTGTGACTCGACCATTCTTTGTATTCTCCTTTGATCTGACCCTCCGTTGCTGAACCCGGCCCGTGACCTGTGATTCTCGTCTGCTGTCCTGTACCGTTTTGTCCCGTTGTTGTCGACCTGGCCCGCCCGACTACTCTATTGTCCTTTCCACCAGCTACACGCCATTGGCGGCGGCCATTACCGCAACTGGGGTGTCTCAGGGGCCGCGACCTGGTTCCTGGCTGCGTCAAGTCCATCCCCACCATCAGGGGCCCTGGTGAAGGGCAGCCTGGGACTTAGACTCCGCGCCCTGAGGGACTTCGGTCTGTGGGTGGTGGTTGTCGTCAGTTAGTGCGTTACATTGTTAATAGGCCTGCCTCTCCATTCCAGCATTCCTGTCCTGACAGGTACTGGGGATGATGTAACTTCAAAGTTACATCATCAGTGCCTGTCGAGTGGCCAAAGATGAGCATCGGCAGAACAACCTCCAGACGTTGGATCTGTCACTGCAGAAGGCAGTAAGTGTCCCAATTGTGCAATTATGCTTTGCATACTTGGTGAGAGCTCACCCCCACACAGTGGAATTCATTCTGCTTTACATCCCAGTCCATACTTTACATTTGTATGCAAGTGTCTTTCCAAAAGAATCAGCTGTAGACTAACTCTGTGGAGCTGAGATAACTTGCAGTCTGCTCTCTGTATCTCTGCTAATGCAGAGTTTCCTTTAAGGTAAGATTAGCGTACATACAAAATGGGTTACAGGTATACAGGTTTGTGTGCATTTTTAGTTTCTTTTGCTTCCTCTATAATCTAGAAAGCTGGAACTTACTGTACTTTGCCTTTAAAATGCATCACATGAATACAGAAATGACAACACTGAGTTGGTTATAACATGTTTTTAGGCCCCATGTACACGGGACACTTCTGAACGATGGAAACTGACTGCTGGAAAACGTAGGTTAAAAAACATCTGTTTAGCCGTGTTTGCATAACGCGTTTATGCGCATTTGCGTTTACAAGCGTTTTGTAAAGATAAGCACAGGAGAACCTTCCCAATGCCCAGAATGCACTGAAAAGTGGTAAATTGTTAACTATTTCAGACTGTTTCAGAGAAATACACACAGTAGAAGGAGACAGAGCAGTATGCGTTGAGATAATTAGGTGTGAGTTGCTCATTAACATTTCTTTTTGTTTCCAAGGGTGGGAAAGGTGTCTGGTGGAGGGAGTCATTAAGGTCACCTGGCAGGGGGTCTTCATGAGGAATTTGAGGTGTGAATGGGCATAAACATATCTTTTGTTTCCAAGGGTGGGAAAGGTGTCTGGTGGAGTGAGTCATTAAGGTCACCTGGCAGGGGGTCTGCGTGAGGAATTTGGTAGGCACATCCTGTGTTCAGTGTTTTGTCCATCTGAGTACATTGAAAATTCTTTGCATGCATTTTTCCTGATGAAAAAAGGCTCTGGACAGCATAGGGAACTGGAAGAGTTAAAACAAATTTTCAGACGCAAATGCTTATAAATGCGATTTGACGCATTTACAAGCATTTTGCGTTTGATATCGCCTGCTAAATGCAAGTTTTCTGCCTTCAAAAAAAACAACTGTAAACTCAAATGCCTGTAAATGACGGTAAACGACGATGTGTACATGGACACATAGGAAAACATTAGGGTGAGTTCAGGGGCTGCTGTAAAAAAAACTGAACAGCTTCTAAATGTGAGTTTATCAGCTGCAGTGTACATGAGCTCTTAGAGGACACTTTATAAATTTAATTTAAACAGTTTTTTATATAGCTTCCTAGGTACGGAGATAATTAAAAGGGAAGTCCCGTACGAGCAAGGTGATACACTGACAGGAAGACTCAATGAACTACTACAGCGCCATGGTTTTTAAAAATTTCGACAGCTAGCAGGGGTGGAGTGGGCGCCGATCCTTTCATAACATGTTACATGTTACACTCTGAATATGGGTGTAACATGCTATGAAAGGTGAATCTATCCTTTTAACAAGTATGCATACCTACCAGGGCCATTATGAGGTATCTCACTCTTTCTGTGGGATCTTCTTCATCTTGGAAACAGGAGATGTGTCAACAGCAATGACAATTGATTTGTGTTGAACAGGAATGTTGGAAAACTTTTCTTAATCAGCAACTGTAGCTAAATAACCGCAACCTCTGATCAGTGTATTCTGACAGTGGAGGTGTCTTGCTGTAGAATACAATGGAAGCAGATACAAAGATAACACCTCCTGCGCTCTAGGACTCAAACCAGGGGGGAGGAATCGAGGAACCTCAAAACAATTCCACCAGAACATGGAAGGTTGGGCAGCTCTACAACAAGGCTGGGGAAGCCCAACTGATACTGTGAAGTGAAGCAAAAAAGTGCGCACCAATCTTGCGCATTACCTTAGTAATTTTGTGATTTTGTAAAGTAAAATATATATACTCACAAACAAGGAAGTAAAACAAGCATTACAGATCCTCAAAGGAACTAGGGAGTATAGAGCCAGTGTGAGTCACGTCACAAGGGTAGACTCTCAAAGTGAGGCTGACGCGTTTCAAAGGGGGACCCTTCTCCATCAGCGTTCCTTTGAAGATCTGTAATGTTTGTTTTACTTCCTTGTTTGTGAGTGTATATATATATTTTATTTAATAAAATTTCAGAATTACTGAGGTAATGCACAAGGTTGGTGTGCTCTTTCTTTTTGCTTCACTTCACAGTAGAATACAATGGCACAGGGAGGGAGGTGTCCTCCATTCACTTTGCTTGTGTGGATAGGGAAATCCTTTGTTATGTTTTTTTTCAATCAGCGCACTGACCGATTGAAAAAGAACGATCCATCTATGGCCAGCCTTCCCTAGTAGGTTGGCTTTGGTGCTATGAGCCCAACTAAGTTCATCTTGGTATGTGTGTCTCAGTGCAAGCCATAACTGTTAGCCAAAAACTAACTTTAAAGTAGAATAACTAATTTTAAGAATGCTTCCTCCCCTCTCCTAGCACCTATACTATTTAACTGTAAAAAAAAAAGATGTATATACTTACCTATTTTCAACCCTCTCCAGTGTGGTCACATGATCCCCTATATCAGCCAGCAGTGGCTACAGGGGAATGGAGTGAGTGCCCAACAAGGGCTGTGAAGCTAGGAGTGATGATGTCATCCATAGGCTTCCCATGGTGCAGGCATTGTTAGCAGTCCCTCGTCTCCTCTGCAGCTGACACGGGAGTCGGATTATGTGACCGGACTGGATCAGGATGAAAGTAGGTAAGTATATACATCTTTTTTACATAAGTTAGTCAGTATAGGCAATGGGGGGGGACATTTGTAGGACAAGTTAGGCTTTACCTTTAAACTAATTTTTAAAATGGGCCCTTCACACTTAACCTAAACATATTAGTTTACATTGAACATTACATGACTCTACCCCACTCACTGAAATTGCGTGCTTTTTCAATACAAAAACCCCACAGACCCATGCTGAAATCTTAGCACTAAAAACAAACTATTCACTCTCTCTTACTTCTCTGTGCCCCCCCCTCTCTCTCTGCCCATCTCATTCTATGTCTTTAATTTCTTTGGAAAAATATCACATTTGTACACTTGACAAAAAATATACATTGTTTATTGATTCTGTCTCTGATTTCTGTTGTCAGTGGACATGGTGAAGGTGAAAAATGAATCCATGGAATCATCGCAAGCACCTCCAGAACACCCTGAAGGCATTGATCTTACTTATGGCTACGGCTCAGAACCCTATAAAAGCATCCAGCTGGAAAGACACAGCTCTTCATATGACCTCAATAGACCTAGTCTAGGAAAACTATACTGTGACATCTGTGGACTGGCCTGCAACAGCCTCAATGTTTTACTGGTGCATAAAAGAAGCCACACAGGTAGGGATCTTTCCGTGATCAGCTGACCAAATAAATATGTGCTTCTTCAAACTACCTAGTTACAGATGCATTGCAAAAAGTTGTTGAGACTGTAAATCATGTATTTTAAAAAGGAGTTCCTAGAATTATATTTGAAAAGGACCATGGTCCAAGATACATCTCTCCTAAAAATGAGACCAGAGGTCAACTTTAACATCAGCTTCGTGGTTCGGGTCTTGCTATTTTCTGAATGTAATTAGTCTCAGTCTATGTGGCCACAATTTGCAGCAACTAATTCCATTCAGAAAATGGAAAAGACTGGAAGTAGACAGTGTATGAGCTGAAGCACTGAGCTAGCGGTTCCAGTACACTTCATTCCCAGTTTTAGGAGAATTGTATTTGTGAAAGGGCAGCAGCAACACTTTACACTCAACACCCACTATTTTTTTAAAATCGAATTCTTGGAGCTCTCCTTTAAGCATAATGTCAGGCAAACCGCTAAATACAAAGTTCAAATTCATATATATGTTTTTTTCTCATCCATTGAGGCACACAGGAAGACTTTCATCTTCTTGTTATACTGACACCTACAAGAGAATTGGATACTGGCAATCAAAAAAAACTGAAAGCCAGCCAAAGATAACCCCTTCTATTACCAGCATGTCTCAGTTTTTTGCAAGTTGGACATTCTTTCTAAAGTTGTGCTGTGTAAAAGACTAATATTATTTTTAACCTCTTTCTAACCTTTCTGCACAGTTGATGGAGCTGGTCTCTCAGATTGCAGATATCCAGCATGGCCATCCTTGTCCTGGCTTTAAAGTGCTTTATCTGGATGGACATTATGGCGTTAGTCTAAACGATACCCTTGGAGACTGAGTCATTGTGCGTTTTAGAGGCTCTGCTATTGTAAAAGTTAGCCACGGAGCTCTGAAGGTGGACTAGTCAGGAGAGCTACTTTTAAAGTGGTTGTAAAGCCTGAAGGCTTTTTACCTTCAAGCATTCTATGCATCAGAGAAGCCTGATATTTTGGTTGTCATCCTGAAGCTTCAGTTAATTTGGCTGCGTTTTTTAACATTGGATCATCCTGTTGGAGGGTCATCCAATCTGGATTCAGTTAGACAATACCAGAGCTGAGGCATGCTTCAATCATTAGGAAGGAACCAGAAGTCTCACCACAGCAGGAAATGTAAATTGGATCCTGTCTTAGGCAGAATTCCACATTCCAGCCTATTCTGGCTTTGCATAGGGACAAAGTGTTGTTGAGGCCTAAAATTGCCTTCTTACCTAGTGTAGTTTCTACCTTTAACGTCAATCAGGACATCGTTCTTCCTTTACTCTATCTGGTTCCAGTTCACCAAAGGGAATTTTTACTTTGTCTGGATGTTTGAGCTCTGAACCATGCTTCTTTCAGAAAGAGTGATTCACTTGTTGGCATTCCATATAGCCTTTGTAAGGGTACAAGAGCTTCTCCTTTCACCATCTCTAGGTGGCTCAGGCCTAGAATTATTCAAGCTTTTGTTCTCAAGGTTTGGGTCCCACGCTTTCCAGTAAAAGCATGCTCTACTAGTTCTGTGAATGCTACTTGGGCTTTTCAGCATCAAGCAACTGTTTCCTAGATTTGCAAGAGGCCACCTGGTCTTCTGTTTTGGGTGTAAGGTCCTGCAGGCAGTCTCTGGTTTTCTGTTTTCTTGGGCCTGGTAGCATTTGCTGTGTTGCGCACCCCTCAGCTGGACATCTTTTGGATATCCTGGATATGAAAGACTTCCTGTGTCCCTCAATGAACTAGAAAGAAAATAGGAATTTTGTATTCATTATAAAATCCTTTTATTGGAGCCTGTTAAGGGACACACTCCACCTTTAGAAAACTGAGGCATGCTAATATTAGGATGGGTTGTCCTGGGCTGGCCTACAGTAAAGTGTAGAATCCTTCTATAAGTGGCAATATAACTTGAAGGTGAAAGACCTCCTGTGTCCCTCAATAGACTGCAAGAAAAGGGTTTTATACTGAGTATATTATTCTTTTCATCAAACTTCATTTTTGTAGCTTCCTGTTCTCATTGGACAAGGAATCTGCAGATACTGCTGATTCTTTGTCCAGGGAGAATGCTGTTCACGCAGGGCTCTGAAACAGAATTGGTGGGATTTAAAGGAGGTACACTTTAAGTTTCAAGGCTCAATATATTTAGTACAGATATTTCACTTATAGCAAGTAAATAGAGTCACCCACCAGGATCTGTTAGAGAATTCAGTGGCAAGTTCACCCTAATGGAATTTATTTCTTGTTCAATGTTTTTATTGATTTTAGACAGGTAGAAATACATATAACAGAGGTAACACTGACATAAGCATACAATTGAAAAGACAATTGGTTGTCATTAGTAGTTGAACAATGGAGTTTATCGTCTATGGAGTCTCACTCCTGCAGGAGCAGAAGCCCCAAGCATACTGGTGCAGTCACAGTAATGTGCGCAAACCTGCGAATTGATATGCTGTGCTATTGCCACTGTATTACCTAGAAGACCTAACAAAACATTTGTTTAACTCTTTTGTATCCACCATATACTGATATAGAACATTTGGTTGTACTAATCCTTTAATAGCTTGCTTGATGTCAGCACATAGAATTCTTGAACATGAATGGTTTTAGGAAGGCTTACATATAGCCTTTGGTGTAAGATAAAATGAGTAAGTATAGATCAGAGTAACCTCCTTGTATACTACTGTAACACAAAAAGGTAATATTATTAGTGTTTTTCTTGCTGTACATTTTGCCTTAACTTTTAGGGTGAAATGCCAGCATTTGTGAGAAAAACAATGTCCTTCTAAGCTATATACAGTGAAAGCATTTTAACACAGTGTTTAAATATCTTTGTTCAGATTCTTAGCAGCAGATAGAGCATTATGGTGCACTTGCTCAAATGTTTCCAAATGAATACTCTCTGTGTTATAATAAGAAGCACTGCATCCCTAGAGCCACATTTAGAAGTGTGTCACCAAAGTCCAAGCGCAGAAGGACATTGTGTGCCATATTGTAATGACAAAGTTGTTATGGGCCACTGAAGTGTTCTCCTTGAACAGGGGTGGTAAGCAGTTGTGGATATAGATTCCAGAGATGGAACTTTGACCCAAAGTCTAGGAAGTCAAGCCCTTAATAAAAAAAATTATAAAAAGCAAGATCAGAAGGATGCAAAGAACTGTTAAAATGTCTTGTAAGCCATCTATACATGCTGTAATAATGAAAGTGGAATGTTTTATTTAAAGATAGTTAAGTTTCTAACTGTAGTTAGCACAGGTTTAAATCTCCATTTGAGAAACGTTGAGGTTTCCATTGCTAACCTTCTCTTGAAAAAGTTGTCAAATTTAATATGTGTCATTGACCTAATTCTAACAATTTTTCCATAAGAGTATATATGCATTCAACATATATTAGGCATGGTATTTATTTTTAAAATCCTCCCGTGTATGGATATCTAAAAGTCCTGAAACTGGTGCTGGGTGCAGAACTCCTAACTCATTTAGAGGGATAAGCTGCACATTTGAGGGTGTGGCAGGGGTGTGCCTTTTGTCTACATACTTTGTGATTACATGACACTCTTAAGTGTTCACCTTTGTTCCACCCTCCACAGCTACATGAACAGTTATGTAGGGAGGTGAAGGGAGGGATGGAGATGCTGGGCCAGCATCCCCAGAAGAGGGGATGGCTATGACATGTGGAGGATGAGGGCAGAGCTAAGGAATTGACTCTTCCTGGAGCAGTCAAATTTTCTACCACATTTAAAGGTACATTGCAAGTGAATACAAAATAATTAAGTAAGCATTGAAAAGTTACCAGCATTTTAAGAAAAGGGTCAGCAATGGCAACCTCCGTAAGTCTCTCACATCAGGCGTACTTGAAAAATAAACCCCTAAAGAACCTTGATCTTATGAGCTTACTCTCTAAGAGCTATTCAAATACTGATACATACAGCAAATGTTCTGAGCAATATGTACACATGATAAAATATGCTGGAAAGGTCTGCTACCTGACTTTCATGTCTGGACACAAAAATACATTTTTATTTTAGCATAAGGAATAAACTTGACTGTGTAGCAAAAGCATCAGTTGGGAAGAGAATGATTTTTTTGTGATGTGTTTTTATATGCAGCATCAAAATTTTAAGATATTAGTCATTTAGCAGAACAAGATGTCAAGTGTGGGCCGTCGAAGCTGAGGTATCCACAGGGGTATATATCTCCCAGGGATTCTAGTTGTAAACTCTCTGATGAGTTTGGCTCCCTTTGCCATACTATGACAGGTGTGCTTGGCCATATATTTTTCCCAGGCTCTGAATCTGAAAATACTGTTCATCATGTTCCCAAGATCCAGCACAACCCTCTTTATTTCCTAAGCTTTATTGTTGAATTTTCAATGCAAACATTGATCAACATTGCTTGTGAAAAGGAAAGAAAGTAAACAGATTTAAAAAAAAATTGTATTAACGGGAGCATAGAGAAAAAAAGGGTAAAAAGAAAAAGACATTTTAGGCCATACAAGTTAAAACACATTTTTTTAATTGTTGTGGTGACATCTAGCTGGGGGCAGTGAGGGGACCATTCTTAAAGCATAGTCAATGATATATTTATGACAGCACCATCTTCTGTAGTTTTGAAAGAGTACAGGATCTGACTATGGTCCTGCCCAGGGACCCTGTGCGAAAAAGATTCTAAATCTGGCTCTATTATATGACATGAATTATATTGAGTTACAGTGTTTGTTAAATAGTCGTAGTGGTTCAGTTTTTTTTTTGCATGCTGAATGGAGTTTGCTTTTATAGGCCCATGCTTGCCTGTTTCAGGGGAACGTCCTTTCCAGTGCAATCAGTGTGGAGCATCCTTTACCCAGAAAGGGAATTTACTCAGACACGGCAAGCTGCATACTGGAGAGAAACCATTCAAATGTCATTTGTGCAGCTACGCCTGCCAAAGGAGAGATGCCCTGAGCGGGCACCTCCGCACACACTCTGGTGAGCATACCTTCAACTTTCCTCACGCTCACTACATTTAAAGGCCAACTCCTTTCAAAATGTTCCGCTTGGTTGAATTACCTTTCAAATTCGTGTTTCTTTTGGATGTTCCCTTAACAGGATTTCCTTCAGTAGTTTGCTTTCACTTTTCACATAAAGCCATAACAAAGGCAGCATTCATTGGTTTAATGGATTCCAGATATTTTCTTTTGCTTAATTATGAAGGATCCTTTAGGAGAAGACAAGACCAATATATGGTTTTGTGATTTACTGGCATGGCAGAATTGAACATTTTGATGGGGATTTCTTAAACCTGGAGTACCCAAGAAGTGTGAGGGATCAGCATGTGATAAGGATGCCAGCAACTATGTACAACTAAAACACAATTTTGATGGAGTTGGCCGTTAAACCTGTTGTAAGAGTTCAGTTAGTGGTCAATAATGCACCTAAAATACTTTTATTAGCAAGTAGACATAGTTTGGGTAACCAATACTATGTCTGTATGCCTATAAAAATATTTTTTATGAAGTCTGTGCTGAGGGAACCATGTATAGTAGACTTCCATTGCTGACCTTCTTCTGAAAATGCCAGTTGCCTTACTCTGGCTTTGGTATTTGGAGCCACGGACCTGGATCAGGTATGCAGCAGGGTGGGTTTGAGATGTAAAACTCCTGATATGCATATTTGCTCTTGGAAACTCCCAGCCTGCTTAACTGGTTGTTAGAAGCTCTTGATCTGCTTAGTTACTCTTGATTGGCATCTCAGAAAGTAATAAAAACAGTACATCAGTCAGGCAACTAGCATTTTCTGAAGGAAAGATCAGCAGTGGCAGCCTACATATTTCTGAGTATTGGTTTCCTCAGTTGTTGTCAGCTAACTGATCCTTTATATGTAGATAGCCCTTGTGGTGTCATAAGGATTGATTAACATTGTGTATACAGGTATGAAAAGTTAAAAAAAAAGATATATATTCATTTATAAAGCACAAACATATTTTGCAGTGCTTATAAAAAACAATTTCAAATCAATCCCTGCCACCAACTGAACATTCAGTCCAGTGTCCTGGCCACATTCAAGTGGACACACAATGGAACTACTGTGTTTTTGGAATATGGGAGTGATTTCACTACTATGTACGAGTCAAGAGACTCTACTATATGGGAAATTATGGGATTTAGTAATCTTTGGTGGAAGAAATTACATCTGGGCAAATTATTTATATTTACATTGTAAGGTTTTTAGCAAAGACCTGATGCATAGGTTTTATAAAATACCACTTTAGCCTTTGCTGGCTTAAATCTTGCATAGTGTTGTTTCAGTCTGCAGGGTCTAAGCAGCACGGGGCTGAAAGTTGTGGTGAGCACACAAATTATCACTGAAGAAACCCCATGCACTTGAATGAGAAACCACACAAACCAAGAGCATACACATTCCAAACAGATGGGTCCTTGTGGCCACCAAATCCAGGCCCTAAGACCTGCACGGAGGTAGGGCTAGCCACTGAGCCAATATGCTGCTCCAGTTTTCATGTCACCACACTGGGTGCGTTGCTGTAAGCAGAATATTACAATTTAGGTCAGTGATTCCCAGTCAGTGGCTTGGGAGCCATACCCAACCGTTGATGTAATTTGTGGCAGTCTGTTAGTAGGTACTGAGTACTTCTCTGCCTGTCTTTATGTTGTGTCTCATATGCTTCATATAATCAGTAAGGCAAGTAGAGTTTGCAAGTTTGGTATTGTTTCATTAAAATATTTTTTTAAAGCGTAAATACACCCAATAAGAGCATTGCAGTTTTGGTAGCTATTGGCAGGTTGAATCACACACTGGCAGCCTATGTATTTCATTACAGTGTATGTTTCCAATCCACTCACTTACCCTAGTCATTATGTAAAGGCTCACATTTTCTGTTATATTGTAAATTTCATTGTAGTGAGGAGAGTGAGACTACTCTGCCTTCTACAGCAAATAAAAAATAATCCTCCCCAGTTATATTCCTGCACTAAGTTCCTAGAAGATACATGGTGCCAGTAGGTGATTCAAGGGTGTGCAGACTCGTTAACATGGTTGACTAAAGTGTTATTAAAGTCATTATTTTTCTTCTAAATTAGATACTAATAATATAACTTACATGTATTTGATGGTTTTTATTTATTTTATAAACTTCCTCCCTGGAGCTTCCTTTTTAAAATTTTCCCTGGCCATTGTCTTACATTGCTGTCCTATGTGTGGCCCTTGTGCCATTGGGACCTACGGAGTCCTGTAAAAAGAGTGGAAATCGAAGTGCCACACCACTGCTAAGAGGTCCAGATATAACTTTATTCCATTAAAGGTCGGGTACAATTAAAAAGTAGCCAGTGCATTTCAGGGATCTAAGTGCCCCCTTTATCAGGGCTAGAAACTTACGATTTTGATATAAATCTGATATCGATACAATATGCCTTCCACTGGGTCATAATTAAAACTAAACAGTTAATAGTAAGGAAAGAGTCAAAATAATTACATAAAAATGAGAACATGAGTGCTGAACAAAAATGAGAGTGTGAGCGCTGAGAAAAAAAAATGAAATAAACAAAAATATTAATAATAATAACAACAATAATAATTATAATAACTAAATTTAAAATGATACATTGTGGGTGATGTGTTAATCTAATAAAAATTTTGTATGGCTCAATTTATACACATAGACCAAACACGATTTCTTCTGCACTCTAGGACCCAGGCGGGTGGCAAATAGATGGAACCAGAACTGGAAAAAAGCGACCACCAGTGCATCAAAGGTTGTGCAGCTCCAAACAAGGCTGGGGAAGCCCGACCAACACTACAAAGCGAAACAAAAACGAGAAGCGCACAAACCTTGCGCATTACCTCAGTAAACAAAAATTTATTAATAAGAAAGGTACTCGCAAACAGCGAATAAAATCAGGCATGTAAGTCCTCACAGGGACAGAGCTCTGATGAAGAAGGTTTGGCCTTCGAAATGCGTCAGCTGAACTGAGTGTCTACCCCCACGATGGGCCTCGCGCTGGCTCCTTATCTTTGAAGTTCCTGTGAGGACTTACATGCCTGATTTTATTCGCTGTTTGTGAGTACCTTTCTTATTAATACATTTTTGTTTACTGAGGTAATGCGCAAGGTTTGTGCGCTTCTCGTTTTTGTTTCAATTTATATACATACCAGTTTTTAGAAATCAAATTAAATAAAAAAAAAAAATATTAATAATGACAACAATAATAATAGCTAATTTTAAAATGATACATTGTGGGTGATGTGATAATCTAATAAAAATATGTATGGTTCAATTTATACACATACCAGTTTTTAGAAATAAAATGAAATAAACAAATAAAAATAATAATAATATTAACAACAATAATAGTAATAGTAGGGTCGTTGGTTCGAATCCCAACCACGGGACCACCTGCCTGGAGTTTGCATGTTCTCCCTGTGCCTGCATGGGTTTCCTTCGGGTACTCCGGTTTCCTTCCACACTCCAAAGACATGCTGGTAGGTGAATTGGATCCTGTCTAAATTGGCCCTAGTATGTGTATGTATGAATGTGAGTTAGGGTCCTTAGATTGTACACCCCTTGAGGGTTAGGGACTGATGTGAATGTACAATATATATATGTAAAGCGCTGCGTAAATTGACGGCACTATATAAGTACCTGTAATAAATAAATAAATAAATAATAGTAGCTAATTTTAAAATGATACACTGTGGGTGATGTGTTAATCTAATAAAAATTATGTATGGTTCAATTTATACACATACCAGTTTTTAGAGTTTTTACCCAATTTTTCTTTTTTCATTCATATTAGGCTAACATATCACCCACAGTGTATCATTTTAATAATAGCCATTGTTGTTATTATTATTTTTTAATTATTCATTTTTCTCAGCACTCATTTTTGTTCAGCACTCATGTTCCCACTTTTATGTAGTTATTTTGACACTTTCATTACTATTGACGGTTTGGATTTAATTATGACCTTGTGAAAGGGATATTGTACGGATATCATATTTATATCAACATCTTCTTATGTTCTTTCTTGCCCCATTGGCTACTTTTTGAGTTGTACCCCTGGCCTTTAATGGAATGCAGTTGTATCTGGACCTCTTAGCAGTGGTGTGGTGCTTCAATTTCAACTCTTTTACGGCACACTTCAAGCCAAGGAGACAGTGGAGATCCTCTGGGGTGTAAAAGCCGCCTGCCCAGGAACCAGATCATTTACATCAGCACAGGGGCGGACTGACAACTCATGGGGCCCCCGGGCAATAAGGGATAATGGGGCCTCTGTGTCTTTGCCCAAACTCAAAAAAGCCTATGAAAAAGGTACCAGGGGCATCTCATGGTGCCCCCTACTGACCCCGGGCCCTCGGGCAGTGCCCGAGTTTCCAAATGGTCAGTCCGCCCCTGCATCAGCATTAATACCTTAAAATAACAATACCAGTAAAGTAAATCTGCAGGTCCAGTTCTATCTTTCCACTTTCCTCAACTGTGGAGTCCTGTAGCAGTCTTCCTCCATGCACGTTCCCACTGAGACTGCAACTGTACATGCAGTCATTCAGAGCACCGCATGCACAGGCCGCTGTCAATCACTGCTGTGCAAGAGGAGAAGAGGGAGAGATGTGGCTTTTGCTCTGTGTCCCTCTTGCACTGGCTCTGCATGTGATGCGTGGAATGGCTGCATGTACAGTTGTAGTCTCAGCACACACATGTAGAGGAGACTTCTACAGGACACTATAGGTTCCTACGGTATAGGGGAAAACATAGTACGACAATATAGTAGCATGGCAAGGGACAGTTTAAAAGGGAACCCCCGAAGAGAAATTTTATTAAAAAAAACATCAACTACTTGTCAGTTATATTAGTATTCAAGTTAAGGAAACAAATTGACTTTAATACCACATTGACAAATTGTGATGAGAGAAATAGGGTGGCTGCCACTGCTAACCTCCTGAAAATGCTAATTTCCTGGCTATTGTTCTGACCCACTTGCTTTTATAGTTCAACACCAAGCTGAGCATGCCAATACCCCCCTCACACCTTTACATCCATTTGGCTAGTTGTTTTTAAGTGAAATATCTTTAGACGTTTTATTAAATTCTCCTAAGTTGGCACTGCTTCCAGGAGTCATGACTGGTAGATCCAGTGCTACAGAAGACTGGTTGCCTCTTCTTAATGTCTTCCGTATGCTGTAGTCTTCTGAGGACCCAGCCAATGGGAAGTGTGGCATGATCACCTAAAAAAGGACCCTTTTGCTCTGCATGAAAAAAATAAAAGACTCAGGCACCAGATCATCATGCAAGCAGGGATCTAAGTATTTCTGCCATTCAGAATTAGAGGAGGGTATTTGAAATCCAACTTTAAAATCGGGAATCGGTATATATTAAGGTCAAAATAAAGCCCAATATCTTGCATACTTTTTCAGGGCCTCTTCCTGACAAGGAGCTACCATCTTCAGAAGAAAAGATCAGCAGTGGGGAGCCTCTATGTTTCTCTTATCACAGATTTCTTTTAATGAGGAACTTTTGGGTGCTGTTTTGTCATACTTTGTGTTGGCCACTGCTACTTCATGTGCTCAGGTGTGGCTCATGAGCTAACAGTTGTTGGGTACATCTAATACAGACAGAATCAAGCTGTTGTTTTATTGCCCTCAGTGGAGAAACCATACAAGTGTGAATTCTGTGGACGTAGCTACAAGCAGCGCAGCTCTCTGGAGGAACACAAGGAGCGATGTCGTGTTTATCTTCAAAATATTAATGAGTCTGGTGGGTTTAATGCTTACCTCACTAACATGGCGGCTCTAGTCCCTGAGAAGATGCCTCTTCAGGGAAGCTTTCCACCTATCGCCTTTCTTACATTAACATTTTCTTATCCTGTTATATTTATTTATGCATTACTTTATTTCAGTGTCCAGACAGTGTAAATATACAATGGTTAGCAATGCTGCACAGGGAATTTTTATAATAGTTCATAGCAACATCACAAACTGTTTTGGGCTACTTTGTTCTTCAAAGGTCTTTCACAAAGCACCTCTAAGATCCTTGCATTAGATTGTAAAGATTAGTTATTTATTTTTTGTACAAGAATAAAAAAAAGTATAGTTAGGATCCGCAGACATAAATCCACCATAAAAATATGGCAGGAGAAGGGGCCTCTCGATCTTCTGATGGTGTTTAAGTGAAAGGGGTAGAGCCAGTATAAGCTGTCAAGGGAAAAGTTAAGATTTGCATTTTATTAATATCTTGATTCTCTAGGGTTTTAGATTGAAGGGGTAAAGCCTAGTGCAGCTTTCAGAGGAAAAGTTGGGATTTATGTTTCATTCATGTCTAGACTTCCTGGTTGGGTTTTAGGTGGGAAAGGGTAGGATCTAGTGCAGCTTTCACTGGAAAGGTTAAGATCTGTTTATGATTTTATCTGTATATGTCTCTGGATCTGTTGATAGGGTTGATGTTAGATTCTTCCTGAAGTTAACCTCTGCTCATGCATTTTGGTCATGTTTGTTGACTTGCACAGTTTTATGACAGGTTCACTTGACAGCTTATCACACACGTTTCAGTCTGATTGTACAATTTCCGTTAGATCTACAAACAAGGATGTAGTGCAAGAGCCTGCCTGATTCTATTTAGATTGATTGGCTATCTTTGTTGGGCCCTCATTGCTCTTAAAGTGTTCCTAAACCTACAACAGTAAAATCAGTCTGTATATGCAGTAAAGCGTACTTGATATACTCACTGTGGAACCTAGGGGGTTAATCCTCCCCTTTGTGTAAAAAGGCTGTTTGATCCTGTCTTCTCTGATCCTCCCTTCTTTTACTGTCCCCAACCCATCTGCCATAGTACAGAGCAGCAGTGTCAAGTTTGCACATGCTCTGTTTAGTGTGAAGTGCTAGATAGTTTTTTTTTTTTTGGGGGGGGGTGCATGTGATCAGCACAGGGCCAATCAGCGCTGTCCGGACAGAGGGTCAGGGGTCATGCGGCCTCATTGGACAGTCATAGGAGAATGAAGACAACGCATCAAAGTCAAACTACTCACTCTGACCTACAAAGCCATTCACAACACTGCCCCTAACTACCTCACCAACCTGATTCCCAGGTACCACCCTACCCATACCCTTCGCTCTTCACAGGACCTCCTTCTATCTTGCTCCCTGGTCTCTCCTCCCACGCACGATTGCAAGACTTCTCCAGGTCCTCCCCCATCCTCTGGAACTCACTACCCCAATCCATCAGACTGTCACCTTCCCTCCTCACCTTCAGGCGCTCCCTGAAAACCCACCTCTTCAGGGAAGCCTACCCCACCCTCACCTAACAGCGCTCTCCTTCATTCCTCCTACCACTCCATCTCCCACAGCCACTTCCTCCTGTACCACTACCCCCTCCCTCCTAGATTGTAAGCTCGAAAGAGTAGGGCCCTCGAACCCTTCGTGTGCTGTTTGTTGTTGCTGTACTGTTTCATGTATTGTCCCCCCCTCTATTGTACAGCGCTGAGCAAACCCTTTGGCGCTATATAAACTCGATGTAATAATAATAATGAAGACTGCTATATATTGCTGATGAGAAAAGGTATTAAGCAGTTTATATTTACTAAATTAATTGCATTTCCATTTTCTGTGTACTGTAGAAGACTGGATATAGTGAATGCAGGGTCATGGGTTTAGGAACACTTTAAGTTGATTGTAAGGTCAGATTGCAATGTGTGTGGTAAACCTAAGATAGGAGCTGACATAGGAAATACACCAGTTGTCAGCTTAAAAAATATATATCGGCTTTGGCTTCATTGCCATTTGGGTAAAAACAAAACCTTTTTTCACACTTCGTTCAAATTACAGCCAGTGTTATTCAGAGATCATACGGGAGATAGGACTTTTCTGCAGGTACTGCATGTCTTGAAAACAGTACAGTTTGGCACGCTTTATGTAATATTGCTAGAAGACTTGACTCAGCCTCTGATAACCATCTTGCACGCTCAACTCGTGTCTTGTGCATTGCCGGCTTCCTCCCCCTTTGCTCCACTCTCCTTCCTTCACTGACCACAAATATGAAGGGCAGGAAGCAATGCCTGCCATTAGACAGCGAGGATACCCGAATACTCACCCTCTATTGAGAGAGAAGACAAAACCTCAAACCAGTTCAGGGGAAATACTGACAAAAGGCATAAATATTTGAGAGAAGGCAGCTTGCAGGTGGCCTGTGCCATTGCGATCACGACGGTGGCTATTGTAACCTGCTTCATGGTGTCAATGCTGGAAGCAGGGACCACCAGACTTTGATGTTTTCTCAGTCAGCACTGACAATATGTTTCCCCTCCTAAATGATGTGTATGAGCCTAGTTTTATAGTGGACACATTTTAGCTTCTACAATGAGGCAATACACATACCAATGAAGATGTGTTCAGTGCAGTAACCCATAGTATCCGATCAGATGTCAACCTACTGTTGTCAGCACATCCTCTGCTTGTAATGGGTTACAGCATTATGCACTTGACTGTTCGCCTTGTTGAACAAGCTCAGTTTGGAATTATTTATAAAAGCATGATCTGATATTATTATTATTTTACAGGATTTATATAGCGCCAACAGTTTGCTCAGCGCTTTACAATATAATGGTAGGCAATACAGCAACAATACAGTTCAATACAAGAGGGAAAGGAGGGCCCTGATCCTGGGAGTTTACAATCTAGGAGACCAAGGATCCCTCTTGTATTGAGTTGTATTGTTGTTGTATTGTCTCCCGTTATATTGTAAAGCGCTGAGCAAACTGTTGGCGCTATATAAATCCTGTATAATAATAAAAATAATATCAGATCATGCTTTTATAAATAATTGATATAGTCAGATTACTTGTCCAGTTTTAACAGAGATGGAAGGTAAGGATTAGGACCTGGCTGTCAACTGGCTTTCATTTAATTTTCCAATAAACATTTTATGGTGAAAGTAATTGAATTGATGCAAAGAAATCTTCACAAATTCCACATATCTAATTGCTTAAAGGCACGTGTCGACGGGCTTTTGTTTGCTTCAAGCAATTTTGCATTCCCATGCAAGTCTATGGTAATGCAAAATCCACTTCAAGCAGGTCAAGTGCAAGTCAAAAGGAGGTCAAATGCATGTGACAATAAATTCTGAACAATCTCAGAAGTGCCTCAAGCTGATTTCAAACTGATGCCATTGGCACAAGCTCAAAATTTTTTCAAACAGACAAATATTCAGCTCCACACAACTCTGATAGTGTAATGCTGATTTGACACTTTGTGTAGGTGTAGCAATAGTAGTTTGATATATTATGTACCTTGTTGGTTTAAAATACTAAACATTCAGTGGCTTGCATCTCCATTTAGAAGGCACTAGTATAGCCTGTGCAAGAGATAATTACTGTGGGTTACTACCCTCCACCCTTTTTAGTTAAAATGAACCTACCACTAAAAGCTGGCTTACACATATGCAAATTTGATTCCTTTTGAACTGCATCCAATCCGCATGACATGTGAAAGAACATTGCTTTCTATTGTGCCTGTTCACATATGTCCATTGCAGCCAGAGTGCGGATTCAGTGCAAATTAAAAAAAAAAGTAGTCCCTTCAGTTTTCTGAACAGTGCAGTCGGCTCAGGTGCAAAGTCCATTGACTTCTATGGGAACGCTTCTGAATCGCACATGTCATTCCGTTGTGAACAGGATAAAATCCTGACCTGATCTAACTCTGACCTGCTCCTGATCTAAACCTGACCTGAAATCCTGAACAACTACTTTGTCAATTAGCTATGAAAACAGAGCTTAAGAAAACACTAGCAGCAAAATAGTTATGGAACGAAGGCAGCAAAAAGCCAAGATAAGATTACAGATGGTATATATATTGAAGGTATATATACATGTTTGTAATTCTAACAAGAAAAAGACATTATTTATAAATATCTTTTTTCTAGTTTGACCTTTGTTAACCTCCCTGGCGGTATGATTATTTCAGATTTTTGGTGCTGAAAGCGGTACCATTTTTTTGCATGGAAATATGTATTTTTTTTATTGTAGGCTGTAATTTTTAGGAAAAACTCACTGAAATCTGTCCGAACAAGAGTCTAGTAAACATCCCGGGTATGATAAAATTTGAAACACAAAATCATAAATTATAATTTAATAAATAATCATAAAAATAATATAAAAATAATAAAAAATTTAATTCAATAATATAATCAAACCAAAAACACTGAAATGTGAAATATAGCACCAAGTTCGCACATTGCTGAGCTCAGTCGCAAAATCGTTTTCAGTGTCTGATGACGAATTTCCCCCACGAATCATTATCACTCAATTCTGTAAGTGGTTCTGATTTACTATCGCTGTTCTCTAGCTGATCTAAACCGCTTTTGACCTAAAGGGACACTTTTTGGACGCCATGGACATTTCTCAGTTTCCAGGCAGAAAGAACAGACAAAATGCAGGCAGGGCGCAGGACAAAGCACTAGGGACAATATGTATGTGAAATAGGTTGAAACAGCAATGTTTTACTGTGTAAAATGAAAAAAAAAAATAATGACATTTTTTAAAATTTTTAAATTTCCCGACGCCAGCGGCGGCGGCGCCCGTACGTCCCGACGTCACAGGGACAGGACACAGAAGCCGGATGCCGGCATCGGCCGGGGGAGATGGCCGGGGACGCTGCAGGGGACACATCGTGGGAGCGCAGGGTAAGGTAAGTGAAGAACACATGCCGGAGCAGTGCCGCATGGTATTCCCGAGTGTAGCTCGGGGTTACCGCTTTTGGTACTGAAATGTTACCCCGAGCTACACTCGGGAATACCGCCAAGGAGGTTAAAGTGATTCTAAAGGTTGTGGTTTGGAGAAAAAAAAACATGTTATACTTACCTGCTCTGTGCAGTGGTTTTGCACAGAGCAGCCCCAATCCTCTTCTTTTTGAGTCCTGGCCCCTGCTGAGTGCCCCCAGTTAGCACCTCTTGCTACGGGGGCTCTTCAGCAGGCTCTCTCCCGAGCCACGCTCCTGTGAATGGACATTGTCCATTCACACACAGAGCGTGGCTCATCCCTTCTCTCCTCATTGGCTCACTGGCTCTGATTGACAGCCATTGATGCTGTGTTAGCCAGTGAGGAGAGAGAGACCTGGAAGAGCCGCTGCTCTCATGCACATTGCTGGATCGAGATGGGGCTCAGGTATGAGGGAGGGCACTGCACCCAGAGGGTTTTTTACCTTAATGCATAGAGTGCATAAAGGTAAAAAAAATCTTCTGCCTTTAAACCACTTTAATTTTTAATCAAATTGTAGATAAAATCAGCAAATTTTATCTATTTTTTTTTTTACTCCTTTTGTGTAAAATAATTAAATATTAGGCGCAAAGCATAGATAGGTTGTTCACAAATAAAATATATGGGTTTTTTTCAGTGCTCTAAAAAATCAGCAAATGAAAACAGAAAACAAAAAATAAGGTTATACTCTATATGAGTCCTTAAAGCCCAAATCCAGGCAAAAAAAAAAGTTTTCTCAAGCAGTCGAGTTATGCCGCACTGCACGGGTTCACTGCTCGTTTTGTCTAGGGGTGAGGAGAAAGCTTATATTCACCTGATTCTCTGCTCCACCAGCAAATGGTGCTCCCCCACGATCCAGCAGTGGACTGTTCCTGCTATGCTCTTGCCCAGAGCAGGTCTGTGTGTGTGATGCCATCAGGAACAGTCCACTGCAAAAGACCACTAGACTGTGGAGGACAGGAGCCACAGGAACCCTTCTTGTTTGGGGACAGTGGGTGGAAGCATATCTCGGTTCTCCAATCCCCTAGACCAGGGGTGTCCAACCCGCAGCCCATGAGAGTTCAGCTTGTGGCCCAGGCATGTCTGGAGAGATGCCATGCAAGCATAAAATTCATGGTGGATGGCAGGGACAAGCTAGACACAGGAACGTATGGAGGAACGCGAGGGATGTCATGCAAGCGTAGCAGGCGCTTCAGCTGGCACTGAGAATACATGGACTTCCAATAGCGCCAAGCAAGTAAATGCCGCATGGCTCTATCTAGAGTGTTTGCTGGGGTGGTCTGTGCTCCCCCGCAGATTTCAGCTGTTCCCTCCCAAAGCCCCCCACCCACAACCTCCCCACAGAGCATCATATGCTCTGTGGAGAGATACAGGGGCAGGAGCCCTGGGGGGGGTGCAGCCCACCCTAGCACCCCCCTAGATACAACCATATGGCTGCATGCTGCCCTCTTTTACTTTTATAATAAATATTACAATAAAATAAAGTTTTATTACTCAGGTATATCTATATCAGTGATCTGCCCGACTTTTTCTGTTCATCAGCTATCCTTATTATTAGTGTATTTTATGTGTGGCTCAGGACAATTCCTCTTCTTCCAATGTGGCCTAGGAAGGCCAAAAGGTTGGACACCCCTGTCCTAGAAAAAATGAGCAGTTAACCCATGCAATGCAGACACAGCCCCACTGCATGGGAAAACTTTTTTAAAACTTTGGGCTTTAAAAAAAAATCAAAACATATGACTGTTCAGGGCCAAATAAGGGTTATTAGGGCTTAAGTAGGTAGAATTTTCATTATAAAATTAATTAAATACATGTTTTTTCACTTGCGAGTTTGCTAGAACTGATATAATGTGGGAATCAAGGAGCATTGCATTTGAGCTGCAGATAAAAAGTGAATAAAAAACATTTTCTACATTTCTTGTTACTGGCTAATTATGAATAAGGCCTGCAAACAATGTTTACAGACATACCAGAGCCATTGTCAGCTTCCTTGAGAGACAGACCAGGATCTTGCTTTCAGTCCCAGTGGTTTCAGTTAGTAGCCACAGTGGTTAAGGGAGCTTTGGAAATACAAGGTACCTTTTGAAGTATTCATATGGGGTTTATGAGCTGCTTACTATTCCCAAGTCATCAACTTGTTTAATAATTTATCATCCTTTTTTATTGTAGCTGTCCTGTGGTATACTCTATAGCAGGGGTCTCCAATCTTTCCAAAGTGCCAGTTTACTGTCCTTCTGAATTTAGGGGAGCCTGATTGTGGCCAGTGGTGGTAGAAAATGTCCCAGTCCCAGCATCAGTGATAGCAAACAATGTCTCAGGCATAATGCATGTGGTCAGTAGGATGAGGGATATTGCCCCATCATTGGTGTCAGTGGGAGGACTAGTGCCCCATCACTGATATTAGTGGGAGGAATAGTGCCCCATTGTTGGTGTCAGTTGCAGGAATTAAGCCCCACTGTTGGTGTTAGTGTGAAGAATAGTGCCTCAAATCAGTGGGAGCAATAGTGCCCCAAGGGCGTTAACAAAACGAGCAAAGGGCTACAGTTTGGAGACCACTGAACTAGAGCATGTGGTCTCTGCCATTACAGAGCATTTCATAATTGGCATCCCATACCCTGCGCCACTTCTTTGCCTTTCCCTTCATATAAACTTGCTATGTTAGCAGAGCCAACCTCTTGAATTAATGGGGGGAAGCTAGCTAGAGCACATTTTAGATTTTTTTTCGATGATGTTCAGCTTGTCCTTGCCTTAATCACGCCAGTTTGCATACTACTGAAATCCATCAATGAGCAAATACTGGACTCACTTAATCCTAGTACCGGTGCAGGCTCTGGCTCGCCAACATGTATGGAGGAAAAAGAGATGATGGTCCCACACCAGAGACTTAGTAAAAGATACAAATCCTTTATTCTTCTAAAACTGGGACAAACAGCACAGCGGACTGAGAAGCTGTTAACGCGTTTCACACAATTAGGTGCTTAGTTATACCAGAGAGGCGATCAGAAGTGCTATTCCTTATAATCACCAACCCACAGGATACCACCTGTGTCAATTAGCACTCCTGATGCTACTAATAGCCCACAATATCACCTAACCATTAATGAGTTTAACTGCAAGTCCTTATATATAATATATAGTATATAGCACATACAGTAAAATGCACTGCAAGAGTCTTTCATATGGGGAACAGCCACCATAAATAAACCAAAGATGGTTCTGCTAATATGGAATAGTGGGACAGCAGTACAGGCATTATAATGGACAAATACTAACCTCAGTGTTGGTTGAGTTTTTTATTTTTTAATTTGTTGCTTGCTATACTGTTTGCCACTATATTGCTTTTGTTTTAAACCTTTCCAAGAGATTGGGGTTATATAAGCCATTCAGTCTACAAATAAGATTCATGTTTCTGTTTACATTATATTATTCTATTTTTTTCCACAAATCCTTCTGTCTTCTTGTCACTTCCTCTAGATCGTGCAGATAGTGCTGTTTGTACAAGCGGTATATTCTGTCTCTTTGTTTAGTAGTAGAAGGTTTTGTCTGTCTGTGCTGTTTTATGTTGACCACAAGTTCACTTACATGAAGCAGTGAGAAAAAAACAGTTGACATTTACTGCCAGGTTTTTATTTCCTCACAATGCTAAGGGCTTTTGAATGTCTTTTTATGCTCTTTATTTTCTCTCTTTCCATATTACAGCTGTGGAAGAGCCCAAACAAATGAAGCCAGAGATAGGGAGTGAACGGGCAATGGTCCTGGACCGTTTAGCCAGCAATGTGGCAAAAAGAAAGAGTTCTATGCCCCAGAAGTTTACTGGTAAGAGACATGGCAATTCAAAGTTAACCCCAGTCCAAACTGTTTAATGTGTTTTGTATATAGAGGAAAGGGTTAAAACTCTGTTTTCTGGTTTTATTGCTGCCCAAGGCCTTGTAAGGGAGTTTTTCCTCTACTTCTTGTCCCAACAACAGCAGGATGCAGACAACATTGAAAAGCTGATTGCGGTTTCGTCCTTTCCCTTTCTACTAAGAGAGTGTTCTTTATTTCTTGAAGATATCTCTATACCTCCTCTCCTGGTGATAATAATGTCACCAAGGTAGGAAGGAAAGGACAATTTCCCCAACAAGGTCATAGAGAGTATTAAAAACTGACAGATATTTTACCCCTCTCCCACTTTATCCAAAACAAAAAAAAAAAAAAAAGTTTTTTGGCTAAACCTAACATTTAAGGTATCAATACATGGGCATGAATGGTTCTCTGTGTTTGGTGACTGTTTGACTGGATGTGTGCCAAGAAAATATAATCAGATGAACATTCAATATACATTTTTGTTTATCAGACAGCAGGCTACATAAAGGGATCTACAAATAACCTCAGATTTTGCTTAAAATGTATGATTTAGCAACATTTTCCTTTTTATGTGTACAACTGGCAGTATGAAGGTCCAGTTGTTTTTCCCAGATTTATGGGTTTATCAATCAAGACATGATACAGGCAAATGTCTGATTGTTATTTAAAAGGTTCCAATGAAAAAAAAAGCATCCAAGAGGTGTTGGTGCTTTGATATGAGTTCATACAAAGTTGTAAGAGGACAAACACGTTCAGAGAGCTCACTGACTCAGGTCAGCCTGCTCACAACAGACTGGGCTACCCTCTTGTGGGTATTCAGCAGGTTACCAGAAAAAACATGCACCAAGGGACAGAGTGCCAGACTAAATGTTAACAGAGTCCTATTCATTTTTTGTTTTTACACTAAAAGAACAGCCAACACACTTTTCGGGGCCAGAGAAACCCCCTTCATCAGTTAAAATAAGAGTCTTCAATGGTCTAAAATAGGACTTTCCTGTGTGAATCTATGTATAAAAAGCTAATTTCTAGGAGAGTTACTAGCCAGTAGCATATGCATGAGCAATCAAGATCTCCAGGTTGGAAAATTTGGGATTCTGGCCTATAGTCCTCCTCTCCCACTTTCTCAGTACCCTTCCCAAAACTTGAGAATTTACGTGTCCACTCACAGCATTAAAAAAAGAATGCATACAACAAGAACCAATCAGGTAAAAAGCCTCCTTAATGCACTCCTTGATCAATTCCCACCGCAAGATTATACCTCTAGGTCAGTGGTCGGCAAGCCGCGGCTCGCGAGCCACATGCGGCTCTTTACACACTTCAGTGCGGCTCTTCTGTGTGCCGGGCGCTCGCTCCCCTCCCTCCTCTCGGGCGGCCGCCCCAAAAGTCAGGACTCTGCAGCTAGCCCAACAATGGGCAAACTACGGCCCGGCGGACCTTTTAATCCGGCCCTCGGAGCGTGGCAAACATTGGCTGTCAGGATGTAGGCGGGGCAGCGTGACGAACTCCTCTCACAGTCCGCCCTGAAGACTGGAACGGCGCGGGAACACGGCGAGAGGAACGCGCGGAGCAAAGGTAAGTGAATTGACACAATATGGGGAATGAATTACTATAGGGGGGATGAATTACTATGGGGGATGAATTACTATAGGGGGGATGAATTACTATATGGGGGATGAATTACTATGGGGGATGAATTACTATATGGGGGATTAATTACTATGGGGGATGAATTACTATATGGGGGATGAATTACTATGGGGGATGAATTACTATATGGGGGATGAATTACTATGGGGGATGAATTACTATATGGGGGATGTATTACTATATGGGGGATGAATTACTATGGGGGATGAATTACTATGGGGGATGAATTACTATATGGGGGATGAATTACTATGGGGGATGAATTACTATATGGGGGATGAATTACTATGGGGGATGAATTACTATATGGGGGATGAATTACTATGGGGGATGAATTACTATAGGGGGGATGAATTACTATGGGGGATGAATTACTATGGGGGATGAATTACTATATGGGGGATGAATTACTATGGGGGATGAATTACTATATGGGGGATGAATTACTATGGGGGATGAATTACTATATGGGGGATGTATTTTCAGTTTTAAAAATGTGGCTCTCAAAATAAATTTCAATCGTGGTTTTGGCGAGATTTGGCTCAGTTGAAAAAAAAGGTTGCCCACCACTGCTCTAGGTAATTAATTAGGAAAAAGATTTACAAATATTTTTCACAACAGAGCAAAACTACAGAATACTGTATTACGCACACAAAACCTCCTTCTGTGCCCAAAGAGTACCAAGAGTACATGAGAATTTTTGGTTCTGCTGGATCAAAGTCACATCCCTCTCTGAATCTTGTGTATGCAATGGCTATGCATGACCCTCACAATGCTGCCTGTCTGCTTGAGTAATGTGTGCAAGTGATTGCCTGGAGTTAGAGACAGGAGATCCCCTAGCACCTCTCCCCCCCCCCCCTCCTAAATTATACCTTCCTGAGATACTATTCCGACCCTCTAAGTTTTCACATCACCTTCCCTGGACCTTTTCCATATTTATTGTCTCTATACCATTCGCATTCAACTTGGATCCCCATACCTCTATGCACACTACCTTGCCCCTCTTCTATTTTGTACTAAACTGTGGGATTTAACCCATCAGGGGTATTGAATTAAAATTCATGGAGGTCCGATTAGTAACATTTTCTTCCAGCAGAGGTACGAATCGCATTTTCTTCATCGTAGCCCAGGTGTGCATTTTCTGCTGGGAAAAAGTCCTGGCACCTTTTTTAAAATGCGGTCACATGGAAACTGCATGGTACATGTGTGTCATTCCATTTCCATGTGCGGGAGACTGCACCAAGTATTTCAGTGCGTTTAAGAGTTAATGGTACTCCGGCACGTTTTCTGTGCAGCACTGCATTTTGTGTGCGGCTGCATGGCTCCCTTTACATCTCCTCCACCACAGCACTGCCCCCCTTCACATATAACCCCCACAGCACTGCCATCCTTTACATCACCCCCCCACACACACCCAGCACTGCCTTCCTTTACATGACTCCCCACACAGAGCACTGCCCCCCTTTACATCACCCCCACACTACAGCACGACCTCCCTTTACATGGCCCCACACACACAGCACTGCCCCTTTTACATGACTGTCCACATGCAGCACTGCCCCCCTTTACATGACACCCCCCACACACACACACCTCGCTGCCCCCCTTCACATCACTCCCCCCCCCACACACAGCACTGCCCTTCCTTTACACATAACTCCCTTACACACACAGCACTGCACCCCTGTACATGACCCCCCCTGCACATACAGAACTTTCCCTCTTTATATGACCCGCCACACACATGAACCCTTTACATGAACCCACACACACAGCGCTGCCCCCCTTTACATGATCCCCCACATAGAACATACACAGCACCCCCCCCCCTTTTCATCGCACCCCCCCCCTTTACATCACCCCCCACAGCAGCACTAACCCCCCTTAATATCACCCCCACAACCCCATCCTTCACAAGTTCACAGCCATGTCCTTTGCTCCCTTCACTTTCCTACCTTACACAGAGGGAGAGTGGGAGGTGGGACAATGCTGGACTGAAGGTGGGAGGCATAACAGCACTGGATGGAGGGTGGGAGCTGCTGGGTTACATTTTCATTTTAACAAGCTGGTGATTGGTTGCTAGGACCGCCTCCTGTATCCTAGCAGACACTCACCTCCTGATTACCCTGAACATTTAATTCAGGCATCTGCCGCTCCCAGTCTCCATGCAGTGCTGCTCCTGCCTTCAGTCCAGAATTGTCCCACCTCCAGCCATCCACTCTGCTCTGTTAATGACAGCAGCGGAGGCTGGGGGAAAATCGACTGCTAAAAGGCGTGATTGTGGCGATCCAGATAGGTCAGTGGCTTGGTCCGGATCCAGACCTTGGTCCGTCACTTAGTGATGCCTAATATTTACCTTCATGTTCCATGTGCATGTGCCTTTTGTGTAAATACAGAGTTTATTTTTAAAATATCCATAAACTGCCTTAGATTGGAAAGAGATGCACCAATTATTATTATTATTATTATTACTACGAGTTTATATAGCGCCAAAGGGTTTGCTCAGCGCTGTACAATAGGGGGGACAATACATGGCACAGTACAACAACAACAAACAATGTACGAGGGGTAAGAGGGCCCTACTCTTACGAGCTTACAATCTAGGGGATCACTTGTGACAATAGCAACCATCAGATAGAAATTGGTTGGCAGCTGTGGGTATTGTGCTTTGTTCTTGCTCTTTGCCTTAATAAATATAAACGTTTCCCTTTCTAAGGTTTATATTTGTTGCCTAGCTTCAAACTTCAGTTACTACTGACTCTGCCTCTCCCGGGGTTTTCCCCATGGTGCTTATAGGTGCCTGGGTTTCACAACCTCTTTCCAGCAGTATAGAGGCGTCATCATGCAGTGTAAAATGGGGTCTGTTTGTTTTCGGTGGCAAAAAGTAAATCGTGTGCTTAGCCAAGCTTGAATTCTGAAAAGGGAAGGATTTACCAAACCAGGAAATTTGCACTTATGTTTCTCAGTTGTAAATTAAGAAAATATTTTTAAAAAGACAGTAAATATCAGGGGAGGTACTGTATATATGTATGGTGTTTTTTCTAGATGCTCTCAATACAGAGTAATTTGTATTTGGGACTATTTCTTTCTTTCTTAAAACTGTACATGTAATTAGTTGTAGAACAGACAGGAAAGCAGGCAGTGGGGTCTAACAAACATGATTCTCGTAAGCTACTATGGTGTGTACTATAAGAAAACATTAAATAAAGTGGATATATATATACAGCCAACAGGTTAACGAAATATCACCGGGTGTTTGATAAAAATGAAAATATATACAATGAAATATAAATCAAATGAGCTGGTGTATGAAATATTAAATAAATAAGTGGGTCGCCTACACTATACACATACTCCTACTAGTGTGTCAAAATAAATAAAAAAGCAAGGTGTCGCGCTCCACTGTCAATAATGATATATAAACATTCATTAATAAAAACTTTTAATTAATAAAAACTTTTAATTAACTACATTTGGAAAAATAACATATTTACTATTGCCTATCTTGCCAGACCTGTCCTCCCTGAAACTACTTTCATTTTGTTTGCTAGGGGAGCCCAGAATTAGCTCATAAGTTCTGCCCACTCACACTAGACCCCACTACCTCAAAAAGCAAGGTGTGGTGCTCCACTATCAATAATGATATATAAACATGCATTAATAATTTAAAAAAAAAAAAAAAAATATATATATATATATATATATGGATTAAATTAAATAAATGACATTAAATAAATAAAATGAGTGAACAAGTCCAACATTAATTCAGCAGCCTAATATTACAATCACGCTGGTGCTGCATGCATGTCTTTGAATAATCTGTGATTTTGATGTGTCTTCTAATGGTGTAATACAAAGCAAACAATGTATAGTCCACCAGTCTTAAATAATGTGCTCCTTCACCAGTTGTGCTCTCACCTGACGTATATGACCATACCGTTACGTGAGGTCATAAAAGCTTGTGTCCCTTTAATTAGACTCAAAGGTGAACAAATGGATTCATTCATCTATCCATCCATCTGGGAAACAGGGATATATCCATTTGTTCACCTTTGAGTCCAATTAAAGGGACACACGCTTTTATGACCTCACGTAACGGTATGGTCATATACGTCAGGTGAGAGCACAACTGGTGAAGGAGCACATTATTTAAGACTGGTGGACTATACATTGTTTGCTTTGTATTACACTATTAGAAGACACATCAAAATCACGGATTATTCAAAGACATGCATGCAGCACCAGCGTGATTGTAATATTAGGCTGCTGAATTAATGTTGGACTTATTCACTCATTTTATTTATTTAATTTAATGTCATTTATTTAATTTAATCCATATATATACATTTTTTTTCTTAATTATTAATGAATGTTTATATATCATTATTGATAGTGGAGCACCACACCTTGCTTTTTGAGGTAGTGGGGTCTAGTGTGAGTGGGCAGAAGTTATGAGCTAATTCTGGGCTCCCCTAGCAAACAAAATGAAAGTAGTTTCAGGGAGGACAGGTCTGGCAAGATAGGTAATAGTAAATATGTTATTTTTCCAAATGTAGTTTAATAAAAGTCTTTGCAAAATGTTCATCTGATCAGATACATCAGATGTATTGATAAACTGGTAAATTCAATCTACAACAAAAAGTTTTGTAGTAAATAAGCAAAACAGTCAAAACCATAATTTCCCAACTAAACTATTATTTTTGACACTTTATAAATAGACTGTAAAGCTATAGGAGGTATATAGTTATGTCTTCTTCTCTGTTTATAGGAATTATCTTATTAATGTATTGTTTCTTCAGCATGCTGACCTTTTTTGCTTGTAGCTGACAACAGAATGTCATTATCATATATGTTACAATATCTTCCTTCCCCTTTCCCCTCTTGAGTTTTTTTATTTTTTTTTTTTCAGATGAAAGATTTCATACATAACACAAAACAAATTGTCTGGTCTATAGTTTTTTTTTCCAAATTTGTCTCTGCTTTTGTCATTGCCATCTTTTATGTTCTACTTTGTGTACAGCACTGAGCAAACCCTTTGGCGCTATATAAACTCGATGTAATGTAATCTATCAGTTGTTGAGACACCTATGTACATGCTTGACGACAGGTTCCCTTTAATTTCAGTGAGCCTGTTCAAGAACAGAAAAGACTTCTGGATATCTAGCAGTTTTACTTGGCTGGCCTGTACAAGAATGTTTTATACACTGGATTTCTAACATAAAATACAGAACTCTGGTATTCCTTTTCTTGGAATTACATGTGTTCCCCTCCTCTTTCTCTATAAAAAATAACCCATTTCCTGTGAGCCTAGGCCGGGTGTCGGCAAACCGCGGCTCCGGAGCCGCATGCGGCTCTTTTTCACAGCATGCGGCTCCGGAGCACACTGCCCACCAGGTGACAGGCAATAGGGTCGGCAAGCCGCGGCTCTTTTAATGCAGCTCTTCTGTGTGCCGGGCACCCGCTGGCAAACATTGGCTGTCAGGATGTAGGCGGGGCAGCGTGACGAACTCCTCTCCTCTCACAGTCCGCCCTGAAGACCAGAACGGCGCGGGAACACAGCGAGAGGAACGCGCGGAGCAAAGGTAAGTGAATTGACACAATATGGGGAATGAATTACTATAGGGGGGATGAATTACTATATGGGGAATGAATTACTATGGGGGATGAATTACTATATGGGGGATGAATTACTATGGGGGATGAATTACTATGGGGGATGAATTACTATATGGGGGATGAATTACTATGGGGGATGAATTACTATGGGGGATGAATTACTATGGGGGATGAATTACTATATGGGGGATGAATTACTATGGGGGATGAATTACTATGGGGGATGAATTACTATATGGGGGATGAATTACTATGGGGGATGAATTACTATATGGGGGATGAATTACTATGGGGGATGAATTACTATGGGGGATGAATTACTATATGGGGGATGAATTACTATGGGGGATGAATTACTATATGGGGGATTAATTACTATATGGGGGATGAATTACTATATGGGGGATGAATTACTATGGGGGATTAATTACTATGGGGGATGAATTACTATATCGGGGGATGAATTACTATATCGGGGGATTAATTACTATGGGGGATGAATTACTATGGGGGATGAATTACTATATGGGGGATGAATTACTATATGGGGGATGAATTACTATGGGGGATGAATTACTATAGGGGGGATGAATTACTATGGGGGATGAATTACTATATGGGGGATGAATTACTATATGGGGGATGAATTACTATGGGGGATGAATTACTATGGGGGATGAAGTACTATGGGGGATGAATTACTATATGGGGGATTAATTACTATGCTTACTATGGGGGAATATTACTATACTTACTATGGATGACACATACACATCATTCATCTACTCTTGGTCCGGCCCCCGGGTCCAATATATGAACCCATTGCGGCCCTCAAGTCAAAAAGTTTGCCCACCCCTGCCCTAGGACAAAGCTATCCCCTTTTGAAATAGCTTACTTGTATACATTTTCAAGGGGGGCATGGCCTGAAGTCTTTCTACCTCTGCACATACCCAGTGAAATCTTAATTCTAGGTCATGTAAAGAAAATGTGTCTGTAGTTGAAATCGGTTTGATACTGACTTCCTCCCACTGCACAAAGCTGATGGAATAATCAATGTCAGTGAGGTTAGACATTATGTGCTCTGATATCTACACTTTACAGAGCTAAAAGGAGAAGAATCAGGTCTAGCAGTTAACAGAAAAAGGGAAGAGGTGTATTTCACTGGTTGCAGCATTTGTAGATAAGGTATGGCAATATGAGTATCTTACAGGGGAACTCAAGGCATCAGTCAGGAGAGATAACAAGATGTGTTTTTTTAAACAGAATGCCAGGCAAAAATCGTTACCTCTGGCTGTCACATAAAGTATATATCTTTACTGTCTCCTACAGCTTTGAGCATCCACTGTATGCGTCTATGGTTGAACTGGATGGACTTTTGTCTTTTCTCAGCCAGACTATGTAACTGACTAACTATGTATGCATAGTTATCCTCTTCATCATCTACCAAACCAGAGAGAGAGATATAAATTTGCCCTTGCACAAACCATATGGAATATAAAGTTCAGTTTTGGGCACTTGTTCACAAAAAAAAATATTGGGGAACTGGAGAAGGTGCAGAGAAGGGCAACCAAACTGATAAGGCACAGAGGAGCTCAGCTATGAGAAAAGATTTGAGGAGCTGAATTTATCCTCTCTTGAGAAGAGGAGATTAAGGGGGGGATAAGATCAACATGTATAAATACATATATATGTATTACCACATATGTATTACCACTGCTCAAGGTGGAGAGACTCCCAATATCCAAACATAACTCCTCCTGTAGGTTCTAGCCTAGTTCGTGTGCTGCATAGGTGAGAACAAAGGACGTCCGATTGGCTGCACTCCAAACAATCCACTTTATTGAACCAAGATTAAACCAATACAGACAGGAAATACAGTGGGGGACTAGAAGGTAAGCAGGTTTCATGCTAAACACAGCGCTCATTCATTACCATGTGAAAGATTAAGGTCTATCTCTGGATTGTTTGGAGTGCAGCCGATCAGTCGTCCTTTGTTCTCATATATAAATACATAAGTGGTCCATAGAGTGAACTTGGCTATTCACTTTCACGTTGTTACAGAGGACGTCTGGAGACAAAGAGATTTAACCTTCATATATGGAAAGGCTTCTTCACACTGCACTGGGACCAGTGGCTGTGTCTATACATTTGCTGCTTCTCAGTAGACATGAATAGTGCATCCTGCGCAGGAAAACATGGCCCTTCACACGGATATACACTTAGGTTTGCCAATGTGACCAAGGCCTTTACTGTTCAAAATGGCTTTTTCCTGTTTATCTGGAGTTCTGCTTTTACATACAGTAGCATTTTTAATGTTAAAAATTATAGACCGCGCTTTAAAAAGTTAAAGGAAACCATTCCTGCCATTACTGACTGCAAATGTTTAGTGCCTGGTTTGCATGCTGACCCTCTGGCGTCAATACTGTAAATAATTGAGCTAAACCTATTATATAGATAAAGATGTCAGACTTTGCTCTGAATGCATATTAGGTAAAGAGAACTTTAGGAACTGTGCCCAAAAAAAAGGCTGCCAGAGGGAAAAGTGCTAGCCACCAGCCACGCCTGTGGTCTCTGTGCAGAAAACAAATGCCAGTTCTACTACGCTTGAGAGTGGGCCTGAAGATAACAGTTAGGGATTGAGGAGTTAGTTCCCGTCCATGGGATGGGTCGGGGACGCCCCCACATGTCACAAGCTGACACCTTATTATTTAAGTGAGGATGCAGAAAACAGTCTTGCTGGCTCTAAGAGGCAAGTCCTTAAAACGCGTTAGTCTGTTGGATGTCCTATTGCCCTGTCATGTGACATGACGAATCGTGGATTGGACTTTGCTGTTTCTATATGATGATTTTTTTATATATTTGCCAGTTTGTGAGTATAATACTTACCAATTTTATACAAATAAAAATATGTTTTAAGGATAATGCAGTAAGCCAGTGCGCCCTCTGTTTTGCTTTATGGTTACTGTGGTCTCCATGCAGCTGATCTTTCCGACTTACCTTGCCTTAATCTGCACTGTGTCTCTGTGTGGAGGCAGCCATTTTGGCAAAGGCAGGGCTTTTGCTTCCTCATGTCGTAGCCTCCAGCAAGAACTACAGTAAGTGGCGCGGCAGTGACATCACCAAATCTCACTCCAAATTTTATGATGCTAGCAGTCAGAGGCAGCATACTGCAGAAATAACAGCTATAAGGCTTTGTGCACACCTAAATACAAGGAAGTGCACTGTTTTTATCTGTAATTCCTCCTGAAATATAAGTCAATTTTTTCAGGTTCCTCTTTAGACTCAAATAAAATGTCTACATTTTCCCTATAACATAGCAAATCCTCACTTTTTGAGTTTGGTTCCACTTTAACCTCCCTGGCGGTATTCCTGAGTGTAGCTCGGGGTAAACTTTCAGTACCAAAAGCGGTAACCCCGAGCTACACTCGGGATTACCCTGCAGCGTTGCCCTGGGATCCCTGTTTCACTTACCTTGTACTTCACTCCCGCGATGTCCCCCCTGCAGCGTTCCCGGCCATCTCCTCCAGCCGATGCCAGCATCCGTCTTCTGGGTTCTGGTCCCTGCGAATGTCGGGACGTACGGTGGACGGAACTGGCGGGAAATTCAAAAATTTTAAAAGTGACATTCACTCAATACACTAAAATCACATAGTATAACATTACTGTATCAAGCCATTTCACATACATTTTGCCCCGAGTGCTTTGTCCTGTGCCCTGCCTGCATTCTTACTGTTCTTTCTGCCTTGAAACTGAGAAAAGTCCATGGCGTCCAAAAAGCGTCCCTTTAGGTCAAAAGCAGTTTTAGACCAGCTAGAGAACAGCGATAGTAAATCAGAACCACTTGCAGAATTGAGTGATAATGATTCGTGGGGAAATTCGTCATCAGACACTGAAAACGTTTTTACGACTAAGCTCAGTGATGTGCGCACTTAGCGTTATATTTCAAATTTCAGTGTTTTTGGTTTGATTATATTATTGAATTAAATTTATTATTATATTATTATTTTTTATGATTATTTATCATATTATAATTTATGATTTTGTGTTTCAAATTTTATCATACCCGGGATGTTTACTAGACTCTTGTTCGGACAGATTTCAGTGAGTTATTCCTAAAAATTACAGGCCTACAATAAAAAAACGACATATTTCCATGCAAAAAAATGTACCGCTTTGAGCACAGAAATATGGACATAAATAGACCGCTAGGGAGGTTAAGGGTCAATGACTCTAAAAAATCTTAAAGCTGGGGATCATAACAGCCAGGCAAATAGCATTGTCAGAAATGTTCAATGTCCTTGTATTTTTCTTAGGAAACTTTGAATAGTAATGAAATAAAAGACAGTTCTCCATTTTAAGGCTTATGCCAGAGTTGGCCTTACATATGCCTAGGCCTGATTCCTTTAGTCAGTTGCCTAAATGTGTCTGTAACAATAATTACCGTATTTTTCGCACCATAAGACGCACTTTTTTCCCCCCAAAAAAGGGGGGAAAATGTCAGTGCGTCTTATGGAGCGAATATGGAGCGGCCGGTCCGGTATTTCCACTGCCGCCGTGTCAGAATACCGGGCCGGCCGCTCAGCTCTATAGCGGGACCTTATAGAGATGACTGCTGACCTTTGGGGAGGGGGGGGGAGCGGGTTCCTGAATTTGACAGGTACCCGCTCCCACTTCCGTGGAGTTGTTCTTTCATCTTACCCGTTCCTCTATCCAGCGGCGCGGTCTTCCCGGCTTCTGTAGTGTGGCATGACAGCCGGGTGCCAAGTGCGCATGCGCAGGAAGCGGTGCTTTTTGTGAATGGTAAGGCGGCACCTGGGACACATGACAGATCCCAGAAGCCGCCGGACCAATCACAAAGCGCAAGTGCTTCTCGCTCATGCGCACTGGGCACCCGGCTGTCATGCCGAGCGCCATTACAGAAGCCGGGAAGACAGCGCGCGGCTGGATCAAGGAACAGGTAAGATGAAAGAACAACTCCGCGGAAGTGGGAGCGGGTACCTGTCAAATTCAGGTACCCGCTCCCCCCCCTCCCCAAAGGTCGGCAGTCATCCCCTGTACTATCCACAGTCTCTGGTCATCCCTGTGCTGTCCGCAGTCTCTGGTCATCCCTGTGCTGTCCGCAGTCTCTGGTCATCCCTGTGCTGTGTCCGCAGTCTCTGGTCATCCCTGTGCTGTGTACGCAGTCTCTGGTCATCCCTGTGCTGTGTCCGCAGTCTCTGGTCATCCCTGTACTGTGTCCGCAGTCTCTGGTCATCCCCTGCATTGTGTCCGCAGTCTCTGGTCATCTCCTGCACTGTGTCCGCAGTCTCTGGTCATCTCCTGTACTGTGTCCGCAGTCTCTGGTCATCTCCTGTACTGTGTCCGCAGTCTCTGGTCATCTCCTGTACTGTGTCTGCAGTCTCTGGTCACCTCCTGTCCTGTGTCCGCAGTCTCTGGTCATCTCCTGTACTGTGTCCGCAGTCTCTGGTCATTTCCTGTACTGTGTCCGCAGTCTCTGGTCATCTCCTGTACTGTGTTCGCAGTCTGGTCATCTCCTGTACTGTGTCCGCAGTCTCTGGTCATCTCCTGTACTGTGTCCGCAGTCTCTGGTCATCTCCTGTACTGTGTCTGCAGTCTCTGGTCATCTCCTGTACTGTGGCCGCAGTCTCTGGTCATTTCCTGTACTGTGGCCGCAGTCTCTGGTCATCCCCTGAACTGTGTCCGCAGTCTCTGGTCATCTCCTGTACTGTGTCCGCAGTCTCTGGTCATCTCCTGTACTGTGTCCGCAGTCTCTGGTCATCTCCTGTACTATGTCTGCAGTCCATTAGTTCAGAATTTTTTTTTCCTGTTTTCTGCCTCTAAAACCTAGGTGCGTCTTATGGTCAGGTGCGTCTTATGGAGTGAAAAATACGGTAATATATGTTCGCTTTGTGAACAAATCAGAAAAAAACAGTTTTTACATGACCTATATTTGGGATAAATTTTAGACAGCAACTCCAAAATAACATAATGGAAGAAAGAACCATCAGGCTGGCTATACATTAATAATTGTTTTGTTCAACCAGTGGATTAAATGGAAAAAAATCCTGATTCCCTCTTCCACATTTGAGGTGGACAGAGCGATCACTCCCGCTGTGCTATTGTGTTCTGATGGAGGGAAGCCTTCCCTGCCATCAGAATACAATGATCAAAGCTATTGCCAACAGATTGGTTGTGCACAACCAGCCTAGGGAAAAAACCAACATGCCGGTTGAACACAAGTTAATCGATAGATCGACTTGTATACAACCAACCTGCCCACATATGGATTGAAATTCGGCCAGTCCCTGCTGAATCGGCAGAATTTCAACATATGTATTGCCCCCCCCCCCACTGAGCTAAAAGTATAAATAATATTATTATCTTAAATGAAAGTGAAAGACATATGAAAATGTGGCACACGAACATTAAACTTTTCACAGAGAATAAAAAGAAAAACAAATTAAAAATTGTCTGAAATTTAATAGCGCTGGCGTAATAATACGACCGACCTGGTTGTAGCTGTCAGGGGCTGCTGCATAATCTTCTTTTGATCTGACGGGCTCTTGAGGTGTGAGGTTTCTGAAATCAATCTTTCTGTTTCACATTTACACAGCAGTAAAATCTATTGCAAGGGGGAAAGGTGTGAATGTGATATTTTTATTGCTAGGGGATGAAGTGAAGACATTGGGTTAGGCTGCGTGCGTTCTGTCTGTTACATCAGCCTTAGAAAAAAAAAAAAAAGCTCTTTACATTGTAAGACAAGTAAGCAGACAGCTGTGCATATGCAGAACTGTTCTGTAATCCAGACGTACCTTTTATCTTTCTGAGGAGGGAAATTTGCTTTTAACAGCAACATGGGAGGAGATGTGTTCACTGGACCTTATGTCGCACGTTGATAACTTTGATCAAAACTGCTAGCAGGCTCTAAACCAGTGGTTCTCAACCTTCCTAATGCCACGACCCTTTAATACAGTTCCTCCTGTTGTGGTGACCCCCAACCATAAAATTATTTACTCAGTAATTATAATTCATGAAGTGTCGTTTTACCTCCAATACTGCTGCTTTCAACACAGTAGCTGCTTTTAACAGAGTAGCTGCTTTCAACACAGCAGCTGCTTTTAACAGAGTAGCTGCTTTCAACACAGCAGCTGCTTTCTACACAGTAGCTGCTCTTTACACATCGGAAATATGTGTTTTCCAATGGTCTCAGGCGGCCCCTATGAAAGGGTTGTTCGACCCCCAAAGGGGTCGCGACCCACAGGTTGAGAACCACTGCTCTAAACACATCATACACAAAGACACAATATCATGCCTTCATGGATTCAGAAAAAAAAAATACACACATACACTATAAAAAAATAAAAAATATTCACGCCAGTTGTGAGTCTTTTGTCGCAGCACTTTTGCAGGCATATTTTATGCCATTTACTTATTACTTTCTTTATTTGTGATATATGTCACTTTTTTAAGGGATGCATGTATGTTGTCTCACTATTTTTTTCAGTGTGTGATGTTTATTTCTCCTTATATATATTTTTGCATATTATCACAATATTGTCCTTTTTTGATGAGTATATTTCTTTTATTAGGATTTATTTGAGATTTAATATTTATGCACTAATTATGCCATTTAAGTGTATTTAGGTACTGTGTATAGAAGCGCAACACCATTTTCTTTTTATGTTTGCAATGTATTCTGGTTTATAGCCAGGTGATAGCAACTTCCTGATCTTTATTTTTATTTTTATTTTGAGTAGCGCAGGTGGTTTACATACTACACATACACTATATTGCCAAAAGTATTGGGACGCCTGCCTTTACATGAACTTTAATGGCATCCGAGTCATAGGTGTCCTTTTATGACACAGAGGATAGCTGTGATTCAGAGGATTGCAGCTATTCTCTGGTCATTCACAGTTTATAACACTCAGGAGAACATGTTCAGCTCTTCACTGGAGATCTGTGTTCTCCCTCCAGATTCTCCAGCCCAGAGATGGAGAATCGGAGGGACCGCAAACTAAGCAGAGATAATTTACCTCTGCTTAGTAAACTGATCTTTTCCTGTAATCTTGCGAGATTATAGTAAAATCAGCCATTTTCCAGCATTTGTAGACCGTTCTCCAGCGTTTGTAGACCGTTCTCCCTTCGTTTGGAGAACTGATCTACATATGCTTCATAAACGGCATTCACAGGAGAACTGTGTTGTCTGAGAATGCCGGAGAACTGAGCAGCGATCTATTACTGCTGGTTCATAAACGGACACCTAAGACTGGGATGCCATTAAAGTTCATGTGCGTGTTAAGGCAGATGTCACAATACTTTTGGAAATATAGGAGACATATATATATATATATATATACAGTTGTGACCAAAATTATTCAACCCCCAATGCTGTAAAGGGGTTTAGGGACTATAGTGTACATTTGGAATTGTATTCAGAATCAAATCCTACAAGGACGTTGTAACTACCCAAATGCAACTAAAATGACATCAATTGTTTATGTAATACAGTAGTAAATGGTTCTTATGTGGTTTCTTCATTGCCACAATTATTCAACCCCTTAAAGACTACCACTCTGAAGAACAGAGGTTCATACAGGTGCTTTCCATCAGGTATTGAAAACACCTGTGGATGTCACCGAGCAGCAATCAAGCATAATAAGCACCAATTAGGCAGCTTTAAAATGACTGTGATACTCAGCTCCTTCTAGACATTTACTGGTGTGGTTACAAACATGGTGAAGGCAAGAGAATGGTCCAGGAAGACAAGAGAAGAGGTGATTTCTCTTCACAGGAAGGGCAATGGCTATAAGAAGATTGCAAAGATGTTAAACATACCAAGAGACACCTTAGGAAGCATCATTCGCAAATTCAAGGCAAAGGGCACTGTTGAAACGCTACCTGGTCGTGGCAGAAAGAAGATGCTGACTTCGACTGCTGTGCGCTACCTGAAGCGTAGAGTGGAGAGAAGTCCCCGTGTGACTGCTGAGGAACTGAGAAAAGATTTGTCAGATGTGGGTACAGAAGTTTCAGCCCAGACAATAAGACGCACACTGCGTAATGAAGGCCTCCGTGCCAGAACTCCCAGGCGTACCCCCTTGCTGTCTCCAAAGAATAAGAAGAGTCGACTGCAGTATGCCAAAAGCCATGTGGACAAACCACAAAAGTTGTGGGATAGTGTTCTGTGGACTGATGAAACAAAATTAGAACTGTTTGGGCCCATGGATCAACGCTATGTTTGGAGGAGGAAGAACAAGGCCTATGATGAAAAGAACACCTTGCCTACTGTGAAGCATGGTGGAGGGTCAATCATGCTTTGGGGCTGTTTTGCTTCTGCAGGTACAGGGAAGCTTCAGCGTGTGCAAGGTACCATGAATTCTCTTCAGTACCAGGAGATATTGGATGGAAACGTGATGCAGTCCGTCACACACCTGAGGCTTGGGAGACGTTGGACCTTTCAACAGGACAATGATCCCAAGCATACCTCCAAGTCCACTAGAGCATGGTTGCAGAGGAAAGGCTGGAACATTTTGGAGTGGCCATCGCAGTCACCAGACTTAAATCCGATTGAGAACCTCTGGTGGGACTTAAAGAAAGCAGTTGCAGTGCGCAAGCCTAAGAATGTGACTGAACTGGAGGCCTTTGCCCATGAAGAATGGGCGAAGATACCCGTAGATCGCTGCAAGACACTTGTGTCAAGCTATGCTTCACGTTTAAAAGCTGTTATAACTGTAAAAGGATGCTGTACTAAGTACTAAGATTGAATGTCACTTGGGGGTTGAATAAAACTGATAATGCTGTGAGCACAGAAAAGACATTTGTGGTTATTTCATTATAACTGTTATGTTATATTTGTCTGACCTACAAGTGCCTCTTTAATGTAAATGTAAGCAAGATGACTGAATGATCAAAAGCAATGTCAAACTGGCCAAAACACTCAATTTCAGTGGGGGTTGAATAATTTTGGTCACAACTGTATATAAAAGGAGCTTTGGCTTCTTTAATACAGTGAGCTGCCGTTGTGAGAAGAGCTACCATTACTGAAAGTTTATTGAGTTACTCTTTCCTGGTTAAGGAATTCTATCACCTTCTACACATAAGGCAGCCTGTGATCTCTCATTTGGAGGAAGGTAATTAGATTGCATGAAATGCAATCTCTGTGCAATAGCTCTTCCCCTTTGATTGATAACGGTAAATTATCTCAAGGTGCTAAACATGCATAGCAAATATAGTAATTAGCATTTCTGCAAAGTTATAACAAGCAATTCAGCTATCATTACTTGCAGTTCAAAAGTGACAGGCGTCCTATAGCAAAAATGCTATGTATGTGTTTCACAAACTGGAGTTTAAGTCCTCATGCACACTGGACGTTTTTGGCTGTTTTTGGCTTTTGACATTTTTTTCTACATCCAGTAAACCCCCCAGCATGTTATCTTATGTATCCATGCACACATAGACTGTAATCAACATTTTTTGGCTGGAAAAAAAACCCAGGGCTAGTGGGTTTCTAGAGTTTTTTAGCTGTAAAAACACGATAAAATGCTGCTAAACTGCATTTTTGGACTTTTTTTGACCCCAAGAATTTTTTTGGTGGTTAAAAAACTGCTAAGAACATTAAAAACCACAAATGTGGAAAAACGCCGCTAATCGTGGCTAAACGCTAATGCAAAAACGCTAAAAAAAGCTGAAAAACTGTGACTTTACACAGCTAACGTTACCAGCGTTACCATGTGCATGAGGGCTAAAACTGGGGGGCTGCCATTGCTTGCTTCTGTCTGAAAATTCAAGTTGTTTGGCTGTCCCTGGCTTTAATATTTGATGAAATGAGAAGAAATCTATCCAAAGTGGGGAAAATCTCTTTTTAGAAAATTGTCATGAAAACAAGTGTCTTCATTGGAAGGATGTCCCTTCCTGTTTTGTGACAATTCAAAAATTCTGTATTTTGCATCATTTTCTGTGATGATAGTGGACACAAGGACTAACAGAGATTTGATCCCATTAACAGGTATAAAGCCAGCAATACCAACCTGACCCTATTCTACTTAAAACTAAACAAAAAAGAAAAGTTCTCTTTTAGATATACCTTAAAAAAATCTTTGCTTGTCAAAATTACCAGGTTCATTTTAATGAAGAAGTACAGACACAGCTCTTTTGTCTGTATTTCTGTGGATCACAGGAGTGCAGCTCGTTCTGCACTCCTGTAACCCGTTTTCAGCTGACAGTGGGCTGAAGCTCACTGTTGGCTGACGTTACTCAGCCGGTCCAGGCTAGGAAAAGAGCCCGTCGGGCATTTTTCGCGGATCTTCTCGTTTATTTTGTATCGGTCATGCTGGAAAATCCACGAAAAACGGCCGTTTTTGTGGACATTGGTGGCAGCATTGGCAACGGCACCGACCGATTTTTCGTTTATCGGCCAACAATTCGGCCGATAAACGGCCTGTCTATGGCCAGCCTTAGCCTGAGAGCCTGAGCCACCCACTCCCTGCTCTCCACAACCTAGCACTCCAGTGAGAATGGGGGGGGGGGCAGCAAAGCAGACAGCGTTGACTGACAGTCACCACTCTCTTCTCAGAACGGCTGTGAGAACTCGGCGATCAATGGTCATGTGACCAATGAGTTCTCAAACTTAGAGCTGGTGGAGGACAGATGCAGCATCAGACCAATGCTGCATCTACCTAGGTAAGTATGATTTAAAAAAAAAAATCCATACTTCTCTTTTAATGAAGATCTCCACAAACATCATACATATCTTCCTTTTACTTCCTTACCATTCAGTTTAGGCATCAAAAGTGAAAGGAAAGCCTTGTGTAAACTACTGAAAAAGTAACTGGAATTGTATCTTACACAGGGCTATGGACTCCCCTGTGATAGCACTAAGTTACCTTGCACTGTCACGTGGGTTTGTCATATGCTACTCATCACCCAGAGGTTCCATTTTTTTTTTCTTTGGGCCTGACAATGAATGGAGCTGTGAGGAAATGAAGGAACAATACGTATATGCTCCTGACACAAACCACTTAACCATTGATGAAACTGAAATGTTGCTTGCTAAAGGACCCTGGATAGGACATGGACCACTATAGCCCAATCCTGTTCTGCACTGCTGCCATTTACACACATTTGTGCATCTGCTTCTTTATCAGAGACTTAGCAAAGTACTGTCATTCCCCAGAGTTGTTGAGCGAGCCATATTTCTGAGACCTGAGTTCAAAAGATCACGTAGATCTGTGGTCGTGAAACTTTATAAACAAAGGGCCAGATTACTGTCGCTCAGACTTCAGGAGGGCCAGGCTGTGGCCAGTGAGAGTAGAAAATGCCCCAGTATCAGTGGAAGTAGACAATATCTCAGGCTTGGTGGTCAGTAGGAGGAGGAATAGTGCACCAATGTTGGTGTCAGTGGGAGGAATAGTGCCTAAACGTTGGTGTCAGTGGGAGGAATAGTGCCCCATCGTTGGTGTCAGTGGAAGAAATGGTGCCTCATTGTTGGTATCAGTGGAAGGAATGGTGCCTCATTTTTGGTATCAGTGGAAGGAATGGTGCCTCATTGTTTGTATCAGTGGAAGGAATGGTGCCTCATTGTTGGTATCAGTGGAAGAAATGGTGCCTCATTGTTGGTATCAGCGGAAGAAATGGTGCCTCATTGTTGGTATCAGTGGAAGGAATGGTGCCTCATTGTTGGTATCAGTGGAAGGAATGGTGCCTCATTGTTGGTGTCAGTGGATGGAATGGTGCCTCATGCCTGTGGAAGTAACAGAGTCTCGTATCAGTGGTAGAACAGTGTTTCAAGGGCTGGATAAAGGCATGCAAAATAATAAATAACAGGTGGGGACAGTGCCTCTGGACCAATAGCACACCAAAGGAAAAAATATATATAACCATAAAGCAAGAGATATATAAAGAAGAGCAGCTATCTCCATACCATAGTAACATTGTACTACTTGCATGTGATCGCTGTGGCCCTTCACAGCTAGACACACTTGTATACAATGGATGGCATGAAAGGAAGCCATCCATTGAATACAACTGTCATGTGACCTGCTGTGATTAGTCACAGCAGGTCATATGGTACTGGCAATGGAGCCGGTACACAGATCTGTCATCAGCTGTGTCTGAGGTACACGGACGGTGACAGATCGCGCCGCAGAGTGCACTGCGCATGCCTGAAAGGACGCCATATGACATCCACCCGGAGGGACGAGCTGTTCACCCGGCCGCCATCTGGCTATAGGCCGGGCGTCAACTGGTTAAAGAAGAAGTATTGCTTTATGGACACAAATGTTTGCTCTTTTTAGTTATGGAAACTTTTTCACATATATATTTTTGTTGAATTGTGATCAATTTATGTGTCATATTTATTTACAATATCTGGCATTTTATTTATTCACAATACATAATTCACCTGTTTGGAGATATAATAATTTGAAGAGCGCTGCTCTCTTTTTGTCAAAGGCATGCAAAAGGCTGCATTTTGGAGACCACTGATTTAGATAGAACAGGAAAGGGCAAAAACCTTTAACAGGTTATTTTTTCTTCCTGTGTCCTGCTGGGGAGAATTTGATTTATTTCTTGTCCTAGAGACGCTAAAGGAAATTATATTTTATTAGATTTCAGTCCCTGTGACAGTCATTACAAATAAAAGGATGAATCTCCCCAGAAGGGACAAAGCAACTAGAACCTGTTGGTGTTTAATCCTTCCCCACTTCAAAATCCAAAACTAAAGAAAAGTGACTTTTACATACACTTTAATGTCTGAGAGTGAATCAGATTACAAGATTAGCTCTGAATATTTGTAAAACTATTAAAAGTCATTAGAACAGCAGAGGTGCTAATCAGCCCTTTTATCAGCAGTCAGCAGAACCCGATGTGGAAAGGTTATTGAGTCATAAATCTTTTAATGAGAGCAAAGTGACACTCATTACAGTGTATCTCATAGCACCGGTGCCATTGCTCCTGGAAAATATGACTTTTTGCCAATTTTGTTTCACTAACAAGAAATCTTTTGGTACATGTGCTACCTTAATGAAGAATAACTAGTCTGAAAGACATTATGTGGAGAGGAAAGGACTAATTATGCAATATTTCTTGCATTGTGGTATCATGTTTTCATTGATCGTGTGCATGCATGCATGCTTTCACATGAGTATGCTCCATAATAGCTTTGCCATTCTTAGCAACCAGGTGGTGAAAAACAAAAACTGTCCTTAGATGCCCTGAGCTCTGATACCTTAACCTGTTCATTAGGCTGTCCCAAGACTAAGCCCGGGTTCACACTGATGCGGTGCGGAATTTGCAGCGTTTTCAGTTCGAATCAGAATCAGAAGGGTGTGTAACAACACCCCCGAAAGCGGTCTGCAAAACGCGGTGCGATGTGCAGAATTGAATTGCATAGGTGTGAATACACATGCGATCCAATTCTAGTACAGACCAAAAAATGGGTGCGGTGCGAATAGAGCCATACAAAATGTATGGCTACAATTGTACCACATACAAATCGCATGTGATTTGCACAGGAATGCGGTGCGGTTACTGTGCGAATCACATGCGATATACCGCACCGCATCAGTGTGAACCCGGGCTTAGCCCTTACCTGAACCTTAAATCTGAACTCCAAGCTATATGTTATTGTCTGTAGACACATTATTAGCTCCTTATCTCTGTTAGGTTTGTAGTTTCTTCAGCATAAAACTCCACTTTTTTGAGCAGTTTTCACTGTATTTCTACTTCCTACCAACATCATCACTACAGTTAAGAGTGACAGCAGCATTGATGTCTTGTCCTCCCCCAAGTGAACACTTGCCATGTTTTAAAGACATGTGAAAGTATGCATGCCTATTGCACACAGCTGCAGCTTTAACACTTGACCTCCCCCTATTCATGTAAAAGCACCTTAACCACTTCCGGAGAGCCCACCCACAATGTACTCCAGACGGGCGGCCTTTGTAGACACAGCGGCGTATTGGTTTGTCGCTGCCTGTTTTCTGGTTCAGGGCACATATAGGTGAAACTCGAAAATTTAAAATATTGTGCAAAAGTTAATTTATTTCAGTAATGCAACTTAAAAGGTGAAACTAATATATGAGATAGACTCATTACATGCAAAGCAAGATAGTTCAAGCCGTTATTTGTCATAATTGTGATGGTTATGGCTTACTGCTCATGAAAACCTCAAATCCACAATCTCAGAAAATTAGAATATTACATGCAATCAATAAAATAAGGATTGTACATAGAACAATATCGGACCTCTGAAAAGTATAAGCATGCATATGTACTCAGTACTTGGTTTGGGCCCCTTTTGCAGCAATTACTGCCTCAATGCGGCGTGGCATGGAAGCTATCAGCCTGTGGCACTGCTGAGGTGTTATGGAAGACCAGGATGCTTCAATAGCGGCCTTCAGCTCTTCTGCATTGTTCGGTCTCATGTCTTTCATCTTTCTCTTGGCAATGCCCCATAGGCGAGTTTGCTGGCCAATCAAGCACAGTAATCCCACGGTCATTGAACCAGGTTCTGGTGCTTTTGGCAGTGTGGGCAGGTGCCAAGTCCTGCTGGAAAATGAAGTCAGCATCCCCATAAAGCTCATCTGTGGAAGGAAGCATGAAGTACTCCAAAATCTCCTGGTAGACAGCTGCGTTGACCCTGGACTTAATGAAGCACAGTGGACCAACACAAGCAGATGACGTGGCTCCCCAAATCAACACAGACTGTGGAAACTTCACACTAGACTTCAAGCATCTTGCAGTGTGTGCCTCTCCATTCTTCCTCCATACTCTGGGTCCTTGGTTTCCAAATGAGATGTAAAAGTTGCTCTCATAAGAAAAGAGGACTTTAGACCACTGAGCAGCAGACCAGGTCTGTTTTTCTTTAGCCCAGGTAAGACGCTTCTGAAGTTTGTTGTTCAGGAGCGGCTTGACAAGAGGAATATGACATTTGAAGCCCATGTCCAGGATCCGTCTGTGTGTGGTGGCTCTTGATGCACTGACTCCAGCTTCAGTCCACTTCTTGTGAAAGTCCCCAACACTTTTGAATGGCCTTTTCCTGACAATCCTCTCCAGGCTGCTGTCATCCCTGCTGCTTGTGCACCTTTTTCTTCCACACTTTTCCCTTCCACATAACTTTCTATTAATGTGCTTTGATACAGCACTTTGGGAACATCCAACTTCTTTTGCAATTACCTTTTGAGGCTTTCCCTCCTTATGGAGGGTGTCAATGATGGTTTTCTGCACAACTGTCAGGTCAGCAGTCTTTCCCATGATTGTGATTCCTACTGAACCAGACTGAGAGACCATTTAAAGGCTCAGGAACCCTTTGCAGGTGTTATGGCTTAATTAGCTGATTAGAGTGGGACACTTTGAGCCGCGAATATTGCACCTTTTCACAATATTCTAATTTTCTGAGATTGTGGATTTGGGGTTTTCATGAGCTGTAAGCCATAATCATCACAACTATGACAAATCACGGCTTGAACTATCTTGCTTTGCATGTAATGAGTCTATCTCATATATTAGTTTCACCTTTTAAGTTGCATTACTGAAATAAATGAACTTTTGCACGATATTCTAATTTTTTCACCTGTACATGCGCATCCACACAGTAGGAGTCTGTCAGCAAGTCCCAGCCAATGATTCATGGCCGAGAGCTACTGATCAGCTGTGTCCAATCACAGCCCAAAGCCTTATATTGTCAATCAACATAGGGCTCTGTACAGAGGAAACAATCTCTCTGTTTCTGGTGTATTGGTTTGTCGCTGCCTGTTTTCTGGTTCAGGGCACATGCATGCGCACCCACACAGTAGGAGTCTGTCAGCAAGTCCCAGCCAATGATTCATGGCCGAGAGCTACTGATTGGCTGTGTCCAGTCACAGCCCAAAGCCTTATGTTGTCAATCAACACAGGGCTCTGTACAGAGGGAACAATCTCTCTGTTTCGGGAGGAGAAACAACAAGATCTATTAGAAAAAGCAGCACACTTTACACACATTACACATTGTTAGGCACACATTTAATCCCTTGATTGCCCTAGACCCCTTCTCAGCCACTGTCATTAGTACGGTGGCAATGTATAGTACGATCACTGTATTAGTCTCACTGGTGATGTCAGTGGCAGTTAGTTTCCCTCAGCGTTAGTTAGTGTCAGATTGCCCACTGCACTATCGCAGTCCCATTATAAATAGTTACATAGTTAGTCTGGCTGAAAAAAGACAAAATCCGTCCAGTTCAACCATAGAAAAAAAAAAAGTTATAATTCTTTACCCACAGTTGATCCAGAAGAAGGCGAAAAAAACCCAGCAAAGCATGATCCAATTTGCTCCTGCTGGGAAAAACATTTCTTCCTGATCCCCCGAGAGGCAATTGAATATTCCCTGGAACAACTTTAAATCAATATTATAAGTCGTTGATAACCGTCATTAGTAGTATTAGTTTGCAGGTGCTATAACTTTCCAATATTCACCAAAGACATGTAGCAGCATACATTTTGGCCAAAATTTATGAAGACATTTGATTTAAAAATGTTTTTAATCGGATATGTATTATAGCAGAAAATTAAAAATATTTTTTTCATTCATATCGCAAAAAAAAAAACCCAGTGGTGATCAAATAGCACCAAAAGAAAGAGCTATTTGTGTGAAACAATGAAACAAAGTTTGCTTGGGTACAGCCTTGTATGACCACCCAATTACCAGTTAAAATAGCGTAGCGCTAAATAGGAAAAAATGGCCTGGTCATGAAGGAGGTAAAACCTTGAGTGGTTAAAGTCCTCATTTACTACTGTAGTTATAAGCATTGTGGAGAAGTTCATCTTTCATCAGAGGTACTGCAATTGTCGCCCTTTACTTTTTATTGCTGCAGAATCTTAGCTAATGTAAATACACAGCAAGTTTTTCCAAGTTAAAAAAATGAACTGATTGTTAAGAACGTGCTCAGATAATTCAGATGAACAAATTTTTTCCACAAATAGTTACAATCAAAACATGTCGTGAATGATAATGGTCAAAGTTGTTTTTGCTCTCAACCGAACTGTCAGGCCATCAAATGGTTGGTGTCACACCTGATCACATGTGCAGCACCATATAGCTGCAGATCAGACAGAGGCTAAGATGGCAGATGACAGGAGGGCTTAGCTCCTCTAAGCTTAGTTACGTTTTAGGGCCAGTTCACACTACATGCGTTTCAGTTGCTTTTTTTCTGCATCCAAAGTGCACAGAAAGTAGGTTGTCAGTGTCGTAGTTCACATCAGCGCTTGCATTTCCAGTGCGTTCCGGTTTCAGAAAAAAAAGTAGAACATGCTGCAGTTTTTCTGCACAGAACTGCACTGGAATGCAGTAAAATGCACTGGAACACACATGTCCCTATTTCAATTGAATGGAATGCATAAAAAACGTACTGGAACTCCTCAAAAACATGCATGCAAAAATGTATCCGGAACGCGTAAAAAATGCACCGGAACGTGTCAAAAACACGCATGCAAAACCGCATCCGGAGCCCATCTGGACTGCGTTTCTATAGTGTCAACCAGCCCTTAGGCTGAACCTGACTTTTGGAACCAGTAAATAAAGTTCAAAACAATTTGCACCAAATGCTGTCATTCTTATGAGTTCCTGGCACTAAATCCTTCCTAAAATGTGGGGTCGGGGCCTGCCCAGATGAACTTACAACCTAAAGGGGAAGTGATATTGCAGCATTGGTGCTTACTTTCTACAAGGCATCAACCACATCTTTTTATAAATCCAAGTCATGCAGCTAGATGTGGTGCACACTGGGACAAAGTGCCCCGGGGGGTAGATGTCAGTGGCAGGCAGTGGTAGATAACAAGTCAAACAAATTTCAACTAGAAATTTTTCTAATACTTAAAAGCCATATTTTTATCACATTTGTCCTTACCTATTGGCATTTGGACCTCAATCAGGCACACATAAAATAGTTATTTTAACAGATTAGCAGTATATTTCAGTTCAGAGCTGTGAATGTTGAAAATGTTTTCAGTGCTTAAAAAAAAAAAAACTGATATCACTGTTACCCTTATTTTTTAGTGTGGTATTGTATCATACAACCCGCTGGCGGCATTGTTGTTATTCTAGCAGCTTAGACTATTGCTCAGGAGATTGTTGAATTGACACTTTTTACAAAACACAAATTCCGATAAATCTGTTCTGCTGCTCTCATCACTTTCTTACCATGAGCAATCTCTCCTGAGGACCTTGGTTCACACGGTGATTCATAAAACCCTATCTGTTATGTCAAGGGGCGCTCAGGTTTCAGCTAGTGAGAAAGTGTCAGTAGCTAATATTACACGTTGAGCAAGAGATACGTTGGCACATTCAGTACATAAAGCTGAGGGATGCACAGGGTGCTATACGCGTAAAAGGCAATATACACCACTCAGCCATAACATTATCACCACTGGCAGAGTAAGTGAATAACTTAGATTATGTGTGGGATATACTAGGCAGCAAGTAAACATGTTGTCTCTGAAGTTGAAGTGTTGAAAGCAGAAAAATGGGCAATTGGGATTTGAGCGACTTTGACAAGGGCTAAATTGCACTGGCTAGATGACTGGGTCAGACACGTGCATCATTAAGCCTTCGCTACTCGTGACCCTTTCACCGGTTCTCCTTCCTTGGACCACTTTTGGTTGGTACTGACCACTCAAACTTTCGTTCTTGTGGGAGGTTCCCAGTCTGGAGTGGTCAGTGTCACGGTCGCCCAATCGCCACCCTCAACATGCGACAATCGCACAACCGCGACCAACAATAATACGTCACGCCCGCGGCGTCAGACCCCAGACCTTCTCACCGAACTCGTGACCAAAGGACCGGCCAATCTAAAACCGTGATGTGACGTGCGTAACAATGCCACACTCAGCTGCGCCCTGCACAACGATTGTCCAGCTAATGGAACGCAATCGACGCACCGGCAGCCTGAATGCGTTTGTTACTGGGTCGGGTTAATTACGCAACTAACCCTTCACTGCCACCACCCCTTTTTGTACAGAGAAAGGGGAAACTCTCTTTATCAAATATACACTGTAATGGTTGAAGAGTCGCCTGTCCAATACGGTCACTGCAGGCCGATTGGGCAGAGGATTAAACAAACACAGTAGCGTCTCTTCAAAAGGCAGGAATTCGTGAATTGCAAGTAAGCACTTAGAAACAGTTTAACACTTTCAGAAAGAAAGATTTATTACTAAAAGAGTCAAACAGGTGCAATAAAATATTTACAAAGAAATGTAACTAGATATACTGTATATATATATATATATATATATATATATATATATATATATATATAAAAAACAACATATCACAGCCAAGAGATAACAGGAAGAAGTTAAAAGGTTAAGTTACTTGCCATGTTAAGCCTTAAGGTAAGCAGATCCAAGTTGCAGAGCGAAGGGTCTTTGATCTCCTGCTGTTACGATGTTAAAATTAGGAGAGCTCTTTAGCGTCACTTTTTAGGCTTGCCAGCCTGTCTTTTAAAGTCCCCCTGCAGAGGGGGGGTGGCTCTGAATACTGGCCAATACCCTGTTTTGGGCGGGCGGAGGGGCTCTGCATTAAAACTGACAGCTTCATAATCCATGATATGAAACATAGGTGACAGCTGACCTGAGGAATGTTCATTTAACTTCTGTCACCTGGCTGGTAGGGTTTATGAGGTTCCAACTTTTTTCAAGTCCAGGGGAAAAAACTATCTTATCTTGATTAGGAGGTGTGATATTTTACACAGGCCTTGGGACAGAGTGTCTGCTGGCTCTATGGGGGGGCTTTGTAGCGCTAGGCCCCCTGCTGCTCCAGCCTGCCAGCAACTTTTAACACTTACACATCTGTCCCTGTGCCTCTCAGGAAGGGAGGGGGTAGGGAATAAAGGATTGAGGAATACTTCTAATAAAAAAAAGGGGAACTCCGCGTCCAACTCTGATGAGCAAGCTTGCTACAGTCAGTACCAACCAAAAGTGGTCCAAGGAAGGAGAACCGGCGAAAGGGTCACGAGCAGCAATGGCTTAATGATGCACGTGGAGAGCAAAGGCTAGCCTGTGTAGTCTGATCCATTATAAGAGCTACTGTAGCTCAAATTGCTGAAACAGTTAATAATGGTGTCAGAATACACAGTGCTTCACAGTTTGTTGTGTATGGGGCTGTGTAGCCGCAGACCGGTCAGGGTGCCCATGCTGACATGTCCACAGCCAAAATCACCTACATTGGGCACATGAGCATTAGAACTGGACAACGGAGCAATGGAAAAAGGTAGCCTGGTCCGATGAATCATGTTTTCTTATATGGCATGTGGATTGCTGGGTGCGTATGCATCACTAACCTGGAGAAGAGATGGCATCAGGATGTACTATGGGAAGAAGGCAAGCCATATGTGTTAGATACCACAGTATACTTTGTGGAGTTTATGCCTTCGATGGGTCAAAGTTGTTATGGCTGCAAAAGTGGGACCTACTCAATATTAGTTGGTTGGTCATAATGTTATGACTGATTTGTGTATACTTCTAGTAAGTCCCTTTAATCTTCATTGGGGTACCTACTCCCTTCTTTTTCTCAGTTAATCATTGTCATCCTGGAAAAAGAGCAGGGCAGTGAAATGTTGGTGGCTGTCAAATCATCCTCTTTTCTGCTTGAAGAAGCAGTGTTTGGAAAATGCAGTGTGTTCCAAACATTACATTTGACAATGGCAAGAGAGAAGATGGCATTGTGCAGTATACACTATATTGCCAAAAGTATTGGGATGCCCGCCTTTACACGTACATGAACTATAATGGCATCCCAGTCTTAGTCTGTAGGGTTCAATATTGAGTTGGCCCCGCTCTTTGCAGCTATAACAGCTTCAACTCTTCTGGGAAGGCTGTCCACAGAGTTAGGAGTGTGTCTATGGGAATGTTTGACCATTCTTCCAGAAGTGCATTTGTGAGGTCAGGCACTGATGTCGGACGAGAAGGTCTGGCTCAGTCTCTGCTCTAATTCATCCCAAAGGTGTTCTATCAGGTTGAGGTCAGGACTCTGTGTAGATCTATCAAGTTTCTCCACCCTAAACTTGCTCATCCATGTCTTTATGTACCTTGCTTTGTGCACTGGTACGCAGTCAAGTTAGAACAGGAAGGAGCCATCCCCAAACTGTTCCCACAAAGTTGGGAGCATGAAATTATCCAAAATGTCTTGGTATGCTGACGCCTTAAGAGTTCCCTTCACTGGAACTAAGGGGCCAAGCCCAACTCCTGCTAAACAACCCCACACCATAATCCCCCCTCCACCAAACTTTACACTTGGCACAATGTAGTCAGGCAAGTACCGTTCTACTGGCAACCGCCAAACCCAGACACGTCCATCAGATTACCAGATAGAGAAGTGTGTTTTGTCACTACAGAGAACACATCTCCACTGCTCTAGAGTCCAGTGGCGGTGTGCTTTACACCACTGCATCCGATGCTTTGCATTGCACTTGGTGATGTAAGGCTTGGATGCAGCTGCTCGGCCATGGAAACCCATTCCATGAAGCTCTCTACACACTGTTATTGTGCTAATCCGAAGGCCACACAAAGTTTGGAGGTCTTTAGCTATTGACTCTGCAGACAGTTGGCGACTTCTGCTCACTGTGCGCTTCAGCATGTGCTGACCCCACTCTGTCATTTTACGTGGCCCACCACTTTGTGGCTGAGTTGCTGTTGTTCCCAGTTGCTTCCACTTTGTTATAATACCACTAACAGGTGACCTTGGAATATTTAGTAGCAAGGAAATTTCACAGATGGACTTATCGCACAGATGGCAACCTATCACGGTACCACGCTTGAATTCACTGAGCTCCTGAGAGCGATCCATTCTTTCACAGATGTTTGTAGAAGCAGTCTGCATGTCTAGTACTTAAGTTTATACACCTGTGACCATGGAGGTGTTTGGAACACCTGAATCCAATGATTTGGAGGGCTAGCCCAATACGTTTGGCAGTGTAGTGTATGTGCTTCACCCTGTGAGTGGAAACAAATCTTTGTCAGCTACTCAGACACCCCACCACTTAATACATTTCATGGTGGTGGGATACTTCTGCAAGATGAGATGAGATATTTAGTGGCTGGAGGCTGAATCATTTATTAACTGCTGTCCTTCATCCTATAAGGAATGAATGTTTATCATCTTAGTCCTCATTTATATGGAGGAGTTGCAGTTATCTGTAAAAGCCCCACACAGTATAGGTCATACATAAAGTGTTGTTTCCTCACTCCTGTGCAGAGGAACAATCTATACACTTTCTTTCAGTATGTGAAGTGGGGGGGGTCCAGGTTTCTGCACAAGGGTCTTAACTCAATCTGCAGGCCTAACTCATCTGCCTATATAAATTTCAGGCAGCATTGCATTTGTGTAATTAGGTTTGTATCTATAGTGTGCTATTTATTTGAATAAAGTGTTGTAGGATACTTCACTTTCCCAAAATGCGAACCAAAACTTTGCCACGCCTACTTTTGGCTATACTCCCAAGCGCCATATTTTCTGGAAGGTGGACATGGATGAGAGAGAAGGAAAACAACCAGATATAGGGAGCACAAGTATGGGTGGTCATACTGTAAAGCAGGGCTTGACAAATACCAGGCACCAGGTCAAAATGGCGACTAGAAATTGCATCCTGGTGCCTGGGTCTAGAATGTCATACGAATCTGTGACTTTAAAACGCATCCAGAATCACATATGTGAACCAGGGTTTGGACCATTCACACCTGGGAATTTTGGGATTGCGGCAGAATCGCTGTAATCGCAAAGAGCAGGTTCAGCTGCCATTATTTTCAATGGCGCCTAAAACTTGGTGGAGTTGCTTTGCCCCAGGTGCTGACAACCCACGCTGAAGAAATAAACTGGCTCCTATCTTTTTTGGTTGGCTCCTAGATTCAAAGAAAATTTGTCAAGCCCTGCTGTAAAGAATTATGAAAGCAGAGTGGACGTAGATAGAAAGTGAGGGATATTATCATAAAGTGTAGGAGATCAGGTATGGATGGGAATAGGGAGAATGATGAGAAAAGAATGAGCATGGATGGAAAGTGAGCAAAATGATCATAGAGGGGAGGTGAGTGGGTATGGGTAGAATAGGGGGAGAACAACTATAAAGGGGAAGAGAACTGGTGTGGGTGGAAATCTCTCAACATTTGTTCACATGACATCTCAGAGGCAGAGGCGTTGCTGAATAGCTTTTCACTACCAGACACTGTGTTTGCATTACTGAATGATGTAGCTACTGGATATAAAGTCCAGCATGTGTGATTGATTTTCGGTCCCGCTGTGATCAGTATCTGAATGATGTATCTACAGTATGTAGAAAAGTATTTCCTCTTGGTTCCACCACAGCATATGGTATTAGTACTACTTCCCAGGCCAGTCCTACCCTAAGAGCAGGCACGAACTGTGCTGACATTGACTGATCACATTGGGAAGGAGAGCAGGCACTTGTATAAAAGGAGGAGAATACAGAAGGTAGGTGTGTGGGCACAGCAAGGCTACATGTACACTGGAACTGCCGTAGACGTTAATTCTAACGGCAGCAAAAAAAACACTTAACGCAGCAAACATGCATGTAAACGCGGTACCTTCTTTAGCCACATTTAGCACTTGGATGTTTATTCATTTAATTGGCCAGAGCGCTTGGCATTGAAATGCATAAATTCCCAAGTCCATAAATTCACACTTTTTTGTCACGTTTGGCGTTTTTTAGCCAAATGTTCCTTTCCTGGACGCTATTCTTCTGCATTCAGGAGAGGGATGTAAACTCTGCTGCTGTTAAACTCTGATTAAAGTTTATGTGTGCTTTTATTGAGTTGAGTTCAGGGGCTTTGGCAAAAAACGCCAAAAGCTCCTAAACTCACGTTTAGGTACAGCAATGTACATGAGGCCTTATTATGGGTAAATAGCAGTGCATTGATCAGTGCACAGTGGAAAGAGCGATAATATGAAGCAACACAGATAAATATTAGGAAATTATGCAAGCTTGAATAAATATATTTTTTACGTTAGTGCAGATGGGGACAGCGTAGGTTAGCACTGGAGACATCTCGGGGAGAAATATAGTGATTTGGGGATGTTTTCTTACATGCTTGATCAATGCTCCTTCTGAGAGATGTCACTGGTGGACATTACATTTTTGCAGGTCACAAAATGTGCATTTACTATTTTTGGTTTTGGGAGCCTGTAAAGCATTTCTCCAGTGATCAGCAGATCACTGGTGCCGTGCAGGACTGCTGCAGACCTGTCAGTGTATCTGTACATCATACGGGCAAGCCAATACACTCGGAAGAATTAATGAACCACAGCGCTCTACAGAACTAGAAGCCGACAGCAACAAAAGAAATTGTCAATACTGTGAATGAGTGTTGCACCGGGAATGGCCACGTTTTTTAAAAACTGACGAGAGAAGATCCCCCGCTACCAGTCACAATGAGGGAATTGGGGGGGGGGAGCGGGGACTGGCCCTTTCCTATCCTTTTACACTCTGAATATGGATGTAACATGTTACAAAAGGTGAACTTATCCTTTAAATCTGGACACTATCAAGTCATCTGTTTTATATGTGCAGATAATCTCTGAACAAATGGACAGTTCTTTATATTATACGGGTGGAATGGTTGGAACCTGTGCCAAGTGTTTATTGCCATAGCTGTTGTCCTGTTCTGTGACACCTGTTTATCTCATTCTGTCATTTCTTCTTCTGGTGTCATAGGGACAGAATATCACCCAAGCAGAGACTCAGCAGTAAAAAAATCTAACAGAGGTTGTAACCCTTTTCCGATTCTTGGTTTGGGGTACCATATTGGTGCCATGGCACCATTTTGCATTCTTGACTTTTAAACATATATGATGAATGCAGTGCGCCTTTAATTTTTTATGTAGCCTTCAAAAGTTGATAGTACCCTAACTGGCTATGCATACGATCATATTATTTTAACACGGTAATACACTTACATGTGTCCAAAGCTGAGCATGTCATTCCAAATGATATGTGACTGGCGCACATTAGAACCAGTCCCCTGTGAATGTAACAAGGTTAGACAGGCTGCTTTGCAATTTTTTTCAAGGGCATAAAAGTAGACATAGACAAGAAACTTTCAAGAGAGCCTAAAAATAGATGTGAGAGTTTTAACGGATTGCGGTGGGCAAAGAACACAAGTTTTATGTACGCTATGTTACGTTGACAGTATAATGGCACCAGTGAACTGACTTTTCTACATGGCATATGCCGTATTTTGCTACAGTTCTGAATTACTGAAAGCTTCCACTGTGTGTCTCAGTTCTCTCCATAGGTTGCATTTTTCCCATATTATGATGTAATCATTTTATAATAACATCATTAAATAACAAAGGATAATAATGAATACAGTATACCCAATGGCTGGTGTGGAACGCTAGATAAAGTGACACTAACGCCAGTCATAAAGAGCCAAAAATACTGTAAATGCCTAAGGAAACACTTACTTTGGGTTCACATCTGTGTGATGCCCAATACATGGAGTTGCAGTACGACAGGCCATTCATTTGAAAGGGTTGCCTACTGCATCTAAATCGCATCAGAGAAGTTATTCTTTTTTTTTTTATTAATTTGCACTACACCAAAATACATAGTACTTACAATGCATTTTGGCATGTGATTTTCAACACACTTTGGCAAGGTATGATGGGGGCCATTAAGAATAATGGCACCGCAGCACTCCTGCAAAAAGGATATGCATTTTTGTACGCTGCAGTAACGCACCCAAATTTACTTGCGTTCATGCATTGCACCTGTGTGAATGAAGCCTTAAGCAAGGAATGGAGGTTTTATAGGTGCATCTAGAAGACCATAATGGATGCTTCTCGTGTCAGAAGCTTTTGTTTTTGTCACCAGGGATTTACCGCTTGTTGGGAAATTGACCTTCCCAATGCATCTGTCCTTTCAATGGAAAGAGAGAAGGAAGAAGTTACTTACACATGAACCAGTTCTCATCAGGTGATAAGTTGAGACTCCTGATCTGGATGCTTATTCTGGGTCAATAACTAAGAATGTGTTGGTGCCAGACAGGAAAGAAAAGCCAGGCAGCTAGCATTTTCAGAATGAAATCAGCAATGGCAGCTCACATGTAAGTCTGATTGCAGATTTCTCTCAAGTCTTTTTGTACATTGCTTTGATTTGAGGTATGTAGATGCAGGATGGCTTGGTGGTTGCTGGGTGGATGATTGTGAATACCAAAGCAGTAATGTTTCTTTTTGAACTTTAACTTTTGATTGTATTAACTCTTTCTTGCTGTTGTGTGTTCCTTTCCTCAGGAGAAAAGAGGCAGTGTTTTGAGATGCCGTACAACAATTTCCTGTATGACAAGGATCATGACATGATACCTCCACGAATGTTGGAACATAATACAGGGAGCCCTATAGCCTACCTGAGTCCAGGAGTTTTACGTCCACTGGTCCATACTCCGCCTACACCTACTGCTGAAATGGTGCCTGTTATTAGCAGCCTCTACCCGCTACCACTCACTCGTATTGATATGTCTAATGGACACTTACCGTCCCAGCCAGTCAAGGAAAAGAAGCCAGCTCTAGAGAGGAGTCTGTCCCCAGGTGCTAATGCTCATGACTCGACTGACACAGATAGTAGCCATGAAGAAAGGGCACCTTATCCTTCTGCATTACATGCTATCCCAGTGCGGACAAACAGTGTTCTTCAGCCCCCCAAGGAGCACTCTAGGGGCTTTGAAATCTTGAAACACTCTGGTCTGTCACAGCGTGAGCTTCTGCAGTTTCTAAGCAAGGATGGGTGCCCCTTGGGGATGTACCGATGTGACCACTGTCATGTTCTATTTCTGGATTATGTCATGTTCACCATCCATATGGGGTGCCATGGTTTTCGAGACCCCTTTGAGTGCAACATTTGTGGTCATCGTAGCCAGGATCGCTATGAGTTCTCATCTCACATCGCACGTGGCGAACATCGCCTTGGAATGAATTAGCATCTCTGTTGACATCTGTGTGTCCAAGACAACATTAACCAGAACACTGGTTCCTGGACATTAGAGCTATAAATATATATTTGGAAATGTGGGACAATTTTTAACTGCAAAAGAAATGTCATATTTTTAATAATTATTGTACCTTCAAACTTTACAGATCTCCTGATGGGTGGATGGATATATATAAAGGGCAGCTCCAGGAAAGGCAGCCAGATACCTTTTAGAAACATATGTAGAAACTGGTTTAGGTGACTAAAGATTTGTAAATTAATGTACATACTTTTGTGATCTGCATACTGTACTGTGTTAGAACCAGACTGCTGTATAGACATCTCAGGTAAAGACACCAGATGACCTGAAGAACAGTTTATTGGCTGAAAACTTTTTTATATATAGGCTGAAAGTGAACCTTAACATGGGATGAGAGAAAGGATTTTGGTGGTGCTGGAGCTTTGTTCAGTATTGACGTCCAGAACTAATATAGAAATGAAGGAGCAAAAAGCTAATTTTAGTGTTAACTGCATTGAGATTCTATTGTTCAGTCAGGCTTGAACAATCTTTCTTGTTATTTAAGCTTACTGTTGACCTTTTAAACCTTTTTTTTTTTTTACCTCAACGTCCCAAATTTTAGAAACATTGACATTTTGCTGAACCATTACCTATACAGCGATACCAAATGTAAAATGTACAAATCGTTCAGGGCATGATGAAATAGGTCAAACTAGCTGACAGCCTTCGCTTAGCAATACTGTGAAGCAGGCCATCTTTTCAAAATTAAAAGGAATTTATATATCATTGCTTTATCACAAGTGAAAAAACAAACATGGGATTTAGTCCTCCATTGTACCTAATAATGGGGATTGAAATCACAGGTATTTTCTTAAAAGAAAACCCTATATTTATTTTGCATATAACAATGTGAAGCTTATTAGCTCTCACCAGTGCAAGATGTAGCATTGGAAATTCTCTGTACTGCAACGTGGACACTTTATTTATATTTCTTTACGGAACATACAGTGAAGGAAATAAGTATGTGATCCCCTGCTGATTTTGAATGTTTGCCCACTCACAAAGAAATGATCTGTCTAAAAATCGAATGGTAGGTGACACAGAGACAGAATAGCAACAAAAAATTCAAAAGAAATGCATGTCTAACAAATGATGCACTGATTTGCATGTTCATGAGGGAAATAAGTATTTGATCCCCTATCATTCAGCAGGATTTCTGGCTACCAGGTGTCTTTCATACAGATAACAAGCTGAGATTAGAAGCAGTCTCTTAAAAGGGAGTGCTGCTAATCTCATTTTGTTTCCTGTATAAAAGACACCTGTCCACAGAAGAAAGCAAACAATCAGATTCCAAAGTCTCCATCATGGCAAAGACCAAAGAGCTGTCCAAGGATGTCAGGGACAAGATTGTAGACCTACACAAGGCTGGACTGAGCTACAAAACTATCGCCAAGCAGCTTGGTGAGAAGGTGACAACTGTTGGTGCAATCATTCGCAAATGGAAGCAACACAAAACAACTGCCAGTCTCCATAGGTCTGGTCCACCATGCAAGATCTCACCTCGTGGAGTGTCAATGATCTTGAGAACAGTGAGGAATCATCCCAGAACTACATGTGAGGATCTTGTCAATGATCTACAGGCAGCTGGGACCAGAGTCACCAAGAAAACAATTGGTAACACACTACGCCGACAAGGATTGAGATCCTGCAGTGCCTGCAAGGTCCCTCTGCTCAAGAAAGCACATGTCCAGGCCTGTCTGAAGTTTGCCACTGAACATCTGAAAGATGCAGAGGAGGACTGGTTGAAAGTGTTGTGGTCAGATGAAACAAAAATCGAGCTCTTTGGCATCAGCTTAACTCGCCATGTTTGGAGGAGGAGGAATGCTGCCTATGACCCCAAGAACACCATCCCAACTATCAAACGTGGTAGAAACAATTCGCTTTGATGGTGTTTTTCTGCTAAGGAAAGGGACAGGACAACTGCACCGCATCAAAGGGACGATGAGCAATGTACCGTCAAATCTTGGGTGAGAACCTTCTTCCCTCAGCCAGGGCATTAAAAATGAGTCGTGGATGGGTGTTTCAGCGTGACAATGACCCAAAACACATGGCCAAGGCAACAAAGGAGTGGCTCAAGAAGAAGCACATTAATGTTTTGGAGTGGCCTAGTAAGTCTCCAGACCTTAATCCGATTGAAAATCTGTGGAGTGAGCTGAAAGCTCGAGTTGCCAAACGTCAGCCACCATACCTTAATAACTTGGAGAGGATCTGCCAAGAGGAGTGGGCCAAAATCCCTCCTGAGATGTGTGCAGACCTGGTGGCCATCTACAGGAAATGTTTGACCACTGTGATTGCCAACAAGGGATTTGCCAACAAGTACTAAGTAATGTTTTGTGAAGGGGATCAAATACTTACTTCCCTCATGAACATGCAAATCAGTGCATAATTTGTTAGACATGCATTTCTTTTGAATTTTTTGTTGCTATTCTGTCTCTCAGTGTTACAATACACCGAACATTCGATCTTTAGACTGATCATTTCTTTGTGAGTGGGCAAACATTCAAAATCAGCAGGGGATCACTTATTTCCTTCACTGTAGATGCAATGTGTTATTGGTTTGATAGCAGGCACCCTTAGGTGCAGCTTTTAAAAAAAATCAGATTTTTCTTGTAGGCCCCAAACCTGACCACACTATGTGCAGATTGTAAGCTCTTATGAGCAGAGCCCTTCATGTATTTTATTGGATTGTAACTGTACTGTCTTCTTTCATTGGGAGACTGTAGATTGTAAAGCACTGTGCAAACTGTTGGCGCTATATAAATCCTGTGTAATAGTAAATAAGAGACAAATTAAAGTGGAACTCCAGGATTTAGAAACATCTATTGGTTTTGATTTTGACCTGGATATGAGAGGGTGTGAGTCCCATAGATAAGTGTCCTTCCCATCTCCCTTTGGCTATTCACGGAACACCACAAAAGTAAAAGTATTGATTTTATGGTACCGTATTAAATGGCTAGATCACTTCACAACTCAGAAGAGGTAATATTTTTTTATACATCGTGCATAGAGATTTTTCTAAATCCTGGAATTCCACTTTATGAGCTGGAACCCCACTCATATTCCCTTCCCTCACATGCAACTCTCTATATTTTGCACTGGCAAGCAAAGAGATGCACGTACTGTACTGTTATCCCAGAGTACTGACATGGCTAAAGATTTTAGAGGTCCAGGTGCAAGTTTTGGCCAGATCCCTTTTCCTCTGTGGGCATTTTAATATGCCCCTTCCCCAGTGGTCCCCTTTTTCTATTTGCCTGATGCATACTCTTCTCTTTACAGATTGACAGATCATATAAGCAAGCACAAGGAACACATAGAACGGCCTTAATGTTTTGGTTACAAAGTAGGTTTCACTTCAGCCATGGGGGATCATTTGCCTGATTCTCTCCTGTGCTCTAATATCTGTAAGTACATTCACCATAAGGCAGAATAGTCATTTGCAAAGGTGGGGGAATGAAGGAACTGGCCCAGAATGAATGAAGTAGAAGCCCAACTGCAGCCGTGACTGCAATCACATGACAATGTTTCACAGATGTGTAATTTGAATAAAAGTCATAGTTGCTTGCATTGAGCACAGATTTGGGGGCCTGTGGGTTGTGCAGGAGGGAATTTAAAGGATATGTTCATCTTTCAAGACATTTTACACCCGCCCACCCGGCCACGTCATTCTCTGTGAATGGGAAAATACAAGTCACAACAACCTTTGCGCCTGTCGGCTTGTAGTTCACAATGAACTACCATGATGCTGTTGTGCGCTGTGGTAGTTCATTGATTCTTCCTGTCAGTGTAAAATTTCCTGCCCGTACAAGGTACAAGCAGACAGATTACACTGACAGCCTGCAGGGGACCTGCATGGCACCATCAATCTGCTGATCGCTGTAGTTAAAGACATATATATATTTTTTTTTTTCAGCAAAAAAAATTGCAGTTATTATTTTTTGCTAAAAGTTGACCTTATCGTTTAGGCGCATTCATTGCATCACAATATAAAAGTGGTGCATTGTAGAACAACCTGAATTTGGAGCACGAGTCGCTGTCAGAATAAAAAAGTGTTGCATGTTCTTCATGAATTTGGCACAATACATTAAACTTCAAGAAAACTGGTGCAACAGCTACTGAATTCACCCCAATATGTACAAAACTACTTGTCAGTTGAACTGAAGTATACCTATATTTTGGCTAAAGCAGCCAAAGCAAACATGAGACTGTATAGCTGGCGCCACAAGGTGTGCATTTCTACTGTTTCCTAGCATTAGTACTGGCTTAAAGGCTAAGTTCTCCTTTAAAAAAAATGAATAAAATAAATAAATAATAAAAAGTGCATTTATTACCTTTTTTATTAGGAGCCTGTAAAGCATTGCACCTATGATCAGCAGATTGTGGGTGCAGTGTCAGGCTCCTGCAGACTGTCAGTGTAGCTGTCTGGCCATACCTCAGACGGGCAGGCAGTTACTGAAGTGTAAGAAGAATCAATGAACTATTAGAGCGCTCACCAGCACCATCACAGTGCTTTGGGAACTACAAGCTGTCAGCCACAATGGTAATTGTACTTCATTCATTCACAGAACTCTGTGAATGAATGACATGGCAGTCTTTTTAATTTGAGACAGTGGGGAAATGTCCCCTACCCGCTGTCACAATGGGGGGCTCAGGGGAGTGCAGGGGCTGCTGATTTATTTACATGTTGCACCCTGAATATGGGTGTAACATGTAGCATGTTTTGAATGGTGAACTTAACCTTTAAATTAAAGGGTAAGTTCATTTTTGTGGGGAAAGAAAAAATAAAATATATATATAAACATATATATATACACAGTACTGTTGAAAAGTTGTAGACAAATATAAAATAGTTTTTTTTTATCGATTACCAAAATGAAAAGTAAATGAACAGAAGAGAAATCCAAATCAATATTTGGTGTGACCCCCCCTTTGGCTTCAAACCAGCATCAGTTCTTCTAGGTACACTTACTCACTGTGTCTGCAGGCAACAGTGAAGCATGGTGGAGGTTCCTTGCAAGTTTGGGGCTGCATTTCTGCAAATGGAGTTGGAGATTTGGTCAGGATCAATGGTGTCCTCAATGCTGATAAATACAGACAGATACTTATCCATCATGTCATACCATCAGGGAGGTGTGTGATAGACCCTGAATTGATTCTGCAGCAGGACAATGACCCCAAACATACAGCCAATGTTATTAGCAAAAATCTTCAGTGTAAAGAAGGAGTCCTGGCCTGGAAGTGATGGTTTGGCCCCCACAGAGCTCCAATCTCAACATCATCAAGTCTGCCTGGGGTTACATAAAGAGACAGAAGGATTTGAGGCAGCCTACATCCACCGAAGATCTGTGCTTAGTTCTCCAAGATGTTTCGAACAACCTACCTGCTGAGTTACTTCAAAAACTAAAAAACTGTGCATGTGTACCTAGAAGATTTGATGCTGGTTTGAAGCCAAAGTATGGCCACACCAAATATTGATTTGATTTGGATTTCTCTTCTGTTCATTTACTTTCCATTTTGTTAATTGATAAAAATAAACTATTTACACATCTATTTCTAAAAACATTCAGAATTTACAGCATTTTTTCACAACTGCTTATAACTTTTGCTCAGTACTGTATATCAAATTAACAAAAATATAGCATATAACGTACATACAATGGCTACAAAAACATATTTAATGTTGTTAACCGCTTGGCGCGGGCCGAAAACTCGGCCTCCCGATGTCTGGGCCCAGACGCCGAGCTGCCGCACATTTGCGTTCTATTAAAAAAAAGACATATGTGCTGAGAGCGCGCTCTCTGCGCGCTCCCAGCGCGCTCCCAGCACACATGTCTGGTACTCACGGAAAGGTCCCAATCTTCTCTTTCGATCGGGACCTTTCCTGATCATGTGACCACCGTGACGTCATGTCACATGACTCTAAACCCCGCCTCGCCTCCCGGCTTCTGAAACCCTTAAAGGGCCGGGAGGCTCTGGAGCCAAGGGGTTAAGAATTACTTTTCATTCTGCAGCCATTGTAATTTTAAGTAAAATTCAGTGCATTCAATATATCAGCATGGAGACCTTCTGTACATATTTGGTGCACAGAACTTCCCCAGAAATGTAATTTCCTGCTTGTGTGATTGGCTGACTGATTTTCCCAGAATTCTGCACTAAGATACAAGTCAGATTTTAGGCACCCCTGCAACAGAAATGTGATTTTGGTGAGATACTCCCAAAGAGTTAATCACTTCTAAAGGGATGCATATCCTGCAAGTTTTCTCAACAGAACCATGAACGTGCACCAGTTGATTAAAATGAATGGGCCACTCCCTTTCAGAATAAGTATCCAAAGAGACAAAGTGGAAAAAACAGATTTTTCTTCAGAGAAGAAACATGTATGAATCTGCAACAAAGTTTGTTAAAATCATTACAATGTACATTGATAACTCAGAGATGATTGGGTTTTTTTTGTTTTTCTCAACAAAAGTGGAGTTACTCTTTGACATCAGCAAAGTGTATGGAAACTCTGCAGATATTAGTACCCACAGTACAGAACTACTAATGCTGGGTTCATGTCAGGCAATCCAGAAAGCTGATGGATCTACTCAGTTGCAGCTGGCAGGTAATTACATTCACATTCCCTTTCCCCACCGACCTTACCAGCCTAGCAAACACCTTATTCTCAGACCATAATTTTGAGTTTAGTTTTGCTTTTAGTTGCCTACTGACAGGCCACCAACACAAATGTATTCATTTTTATTGTGTACAGGTATGCTTTAAATATATTATGTGTTTTTTGTGGGTTTGAATTATTATATTTGTTTTGTGTAATATTATTTGACCATCATCTTAAAGAGGAAGTTGTATATGAAAAATGCTCAGTGGATTTAAAACATGATACAGAAGTTTAAATATTAATACTGTAATTTGCGTGGATATTTCTTTGTATGTTAGAGAAATGCTTAAAAAATTGGCAATGCAAATATTTTACCATTAAAATGTGTTGTTTTTTATTTTTTCTGTGAATTACTTTGAAAATTGCAAAAAATCTCAGATAAGCTGTCAGCAGTGAACATCTGACTGTCTTTGGTCCAGAGACAAGTCAGGAATGAGTAGTCAGGGCATGATTGCACCATTTAGGCCTCATGGACATGGGGCGTTTGCCCACCTCTACCAAATGCCTTTCCAAAGCATTTTGGCAAGAAGAAACACTTTTAAATGTGTTAAATACTTGGGCGTTAATTCATGTAATCATAACCAAAAGGTCGAGTATCTGGCTGCTCGTCCCTGAATGAATACATGTACCAAAAGACCCCCCAGTGGGACTTTATTGCAGCAATGAGATATTACACATATATCCAAGAGAACATTTTTGTAAAAGAATTATCAGCTGGACCTGGATCCATGTGTCTCATTCCAGATGTCATTCATTCTATAATTGCTCTAACATATGTTTTCATAAGTATTATCCTTAATTATGAGAAAAAAATTCCACTGAACAATTGTTTATTTTTGGTATATTCACCTGTTATTGTTTACCAGACACTTTCCTTGTCTTTATGGCCCCTGAAGAAGATTTAAAATATGGAATGATTGAAACGTGTCAGAATAATTTTTTCCTTCGTTCCTGAGTGGCCTTTGACCTTGTGAAGAAAGTATTTTTGTAAGAATATTGTTGGAGTGATGTTCCTTTAACCACTTGAGCTCCAGAGGATTTACCCCCCTTAATGACCAGGCCTCTTTTTGCTACTCGGCGCTGCACTAATTCAACTGATAATTGCGCGGTCATGCAATGCTGCACCCAAACGAAATTTACGTCCTTTTTTTCACACAAATAGAGCTTTCTTTTGGTGGTATTTGATCATCTGTGCGCTTTTTATTTTTCACGCTATAAACATAAAAAGGCCAAAAATTTTGAAGAAAAACAATATTTTTTACTTTCAACTATAAAAAATATATAGTAAACTCAAAGTTGGTTATAAATTTAGGCCAAAATGTATTCTGCTACATGTTTTTGGTAAAAAAAATCCCAATGAGTGTATATTGATTGCTTTATGTAGAAGTTATAGCGTTTACAAACTATGGTATAAATACTGCAACTTACGGCATTTTTCTGCTATACAGCGCTGCGCTAGTTTAACGGACAATTGCGCGGTCATGCAATACGGTACATAAATGAAATTTACATCCTTTTTTCCCCACAAATTGGGATTTCTTTTGGTGGTATTTGATCGCCTGTGCGGTTTTTATTTTTTGCGCTATAAAAAAAAAGGCTGACAATTTTGAGGAAAAAAAAACAATATTTTGGACTTTTTGCTATAAAACATGTCCAGTAAAAAAAATGCAAAAATCTAATTTAGTCATAAATTTCTGCCAAAATGCATTCTGCGACATGTCTTTGCTAAAAAAAACAACCCAATACGTGTAAATTAATTGGTTTACGTGAAAGTTATAGCGTTTACAAATGGCGGGAAAGATACTGGGATTTTTAGTTTTTTTTTATACTAATAATGGCGGCGATCAGCGAATTATGGCGGCGATCAGGGACTTATGGCGGGACTGCGGCGGACATTCTGACATTGGGGGGTACTGACTTGGGGTCACTGACATCCCCAAAAACACTAATACAGTGATCAGTGCAAAAAAAAAAACTGACACTGTACTAATGGCACTGGGGAGGAAGGGGTTAACTTTATTTTGCAGGGAAGGGTTATAGGAGTGAGGGGAGTGTTTTACTAGGGGGCGGGGCGGGGTGTGTACTGGGCGGGACAAGGCTGATCGAGAAGGAGAAACTGTTCTTTCTCGATCAGCTCATCCTCGAGCTGACAGGGAAGTGACAGACAGCACAGCTACTGTAGCTGTGCTGTCTGTCACTGTTTGCCACCGATCGCCGCAACATAGCCGCTAATGAGCGGCTGTGACTCGGCGACTGACATCTGCGGCGGTGATCCGCGGGACAGATAAGGCGGCGGCGTGCCTCCCTCGCGCGTGCCCCCTATTTGTTTACAAAACACACGCCTTAAAATGTGGTTTTGCCTGCGAGTGCCGCCCTGCCGCCGTATATGTACAGTGGCTGGGCGGCATGTAGTTAAAATGTATGTATTTTATACAAAATATGAGTATGTAATAAAGCTGATAATTCTTTTACAAAAATGTTCTCTTGGATATACGTGTAATATCTCACTGCTGCACTAAAGTCCCACTGGGGGGGGGGGTCTTTTGGTACATTAATTCATGTGATGGGCTAGAATAATAATTTATTCTGGCCATTGAAATGAGTTAATGCTCAAGTGTTTGACGCATCAAGCATTAACATGTGTTCAGATGCATCAAGCAATTTTTTCTGCCAAAATGCTGCTGCTGGATGTGCTGCAAGTGGTTTTTTTTGCCTCTAAACACTTATATTTGTATGAACACAGGCTAACATGGAATTATTTTAACAGGTTCTAAGGCTAATTTAACGCAGATAAGACACTAAGTGAGTTTAATTAGCCACAGAACCTGTGTAATTAATATGTGTTCAGTTTTAAAGGGATGAGGTGGCAACCCTTCCTTACATGGGTCCAGTGTGTCAAGGCATCATGGAAAAGATTGCTGAGGCAGCTGCCATATTTTGGTTCATATACCTTATGCCTCTGTAAGGCAGTCATGGGTGTAACTGTTTTCTATCTTGAATACTTGTAGCAATAATTCTGAAATGGTACAGTTCATCCCATATAAATGACTGTTTTACTTAACCGCTTTAGCTCCACCCCATAGCAGAAATACTGCTATAGGGCGGCAGCTGTGTGCAAAATCACTTATATATACGTGATTTTGCATTTCTGGGTAGGGGGAGCACGTTCGCCCTACCCACGCCACCATTCACAGCCACGGCTGTCAATCACTGTCCGGTGATTGCCGAGGATCTCCGAAGGGGGGGGAGAACTGTTCGTAAATAAAACAGTTCTCCTCCCTGTCAGCTCCTGCACACTGCTTTGCATGGCTCTGGACAGCACAGCCATGCAAAGCAGTGTGCTTACAGCGAAGCACACACACACAGAACAAGATGTAAAATGGCACACAGTTAACCATTTGATCGCCCCACATGTTAACCCCTTCCTGCCCAGTGCCATTAGTACAGTGTCAGTGCTTTTTATTAGCACTGATCACTGTATTGGTGTCACTGGGGATGTCAGAGACACCAAGTCAATCCCCCCCCCCAGCAGTCCCGGTATAAGTCGCTGACCGCCACCATTACTAGTAAAAAATTTTAAAAAATCCCAGTATCTATACCGCCATTTGTAAATGCTATAACTTTCATGTAAACCAATTAATTTACACGTATTGCGATTTTTTGTAGCAAAGACATTTATTTATTTATTATAGGTACTTATATAGCGCTGTCAATTTAATCAGCTCTTTACATATATATTGTACAATCACATCAGTCCCTAACCCTCAAGGGGTGTACAGTCTAAGGTCCCTAACTCACATTCATACATACACATACTAGGGCCAATTTAGACAGGATCCAATTAACCTACCAGCATGTCTTTGGAGTGTTGGAGGAAACCAGAGTACCCGGAGGAAACCCGCACAGGCAGAACATGCAAACTCCAGGCAGGTAGTGCTGTGGCTGGGATTTGAACCAACGACCCTAGCACTGCCAGGCGGAAGTGCTAACCATTTAGCCATTGTGCTACCCACACATCGCCGCATACATTTTAGCCTAAATTTATGATGGAATTTAATTTTTAAACTTTTTTCACTGCGAAATGCGACTTTTAATAGCAAAAAGTCAAAAATATTGTTTTTTTTCTCAAAATTGTCGGCCTTTTTTTTCATAGTGCAAAAAATTAAAAACGCACAGGCAATCAAATACCAGCGAAAGAAAGCTCTATTTGTGGGAAAAAAGGACATAAATTTCATGTGGGTGCAGCGTTGCATGACTGTGCAATTGTCAGTTAAAGTAACGCAGCGCCATAACACAAGAAATGGCCTGGTCAGGAAGGGGGGTAAATCCTCTGGAGGACAAGTGGTTAAAGCTGCATTTTTCTTTCCTTTTAACATTTGATTTGAGGGGAGTTGGTAATATTTTGCGCATTGATGCAAGCTTTTTTTTTTAATGTACCAAATAGTTCAATTTTGATCTAAAAGACTGACAGTCTGCACTAATTATAAATAATTAACGGTACAGACATAGCATTGGCAATATTTGGTGCAATAGAGGTGTGTGTGGTAGGATGATGGGTCATGACACTTAACTATGAAATCCTGCTGATCCTGTAGGACAATAACATCACCCGCCACCACCAGCTCAGACAATGAGGATGCAGACAGAACTTTGTGATCATGTGATTGCATAGAAACGCTTTAAAGAAAGGTATTTAGATTGCGATTTATTAAAAAATACATGCAGGGAATAGCAGAGCAATGGGGAGGCACCATTTTAAACTTGGGTTATTGTGTAGGCTTTTCATCTACTTTAACTCCAATCACTATACACAATACAAGGAAACATCAGTATGGAACGGCAGGATCCCAGTCAGTAAAGGAATGGTTTTCCAAAGGGTCAATCCATATATCAGTTTTCAGTAGATTCTATAGAGTTAAGGTGGCTCTAAAGCAGCGGTCACTAAATGGTGGACCACAGTCCGCGAACGGCCCTGCCAGCGCTGCCGCCCGGACTGCCAGCCCGCAATGACAGATCCACTGCTGAGCAGGGCAGTCATCACACCTACATGACATCACGTGTGTGCCCTGTGTCTTTCAGCTCACTGTCTCTCCGACTCCTGCACCCTGTCTGTACACCAGCATCCAGCAAGGATCCCGGCACAGCTCCTGTCTGCCCTCAAGGTAGGCTGTAGTCTTACAGGGGCATGCTGATGGGCACATTTTATGTTAAGGGGCACTCTGATGGGCACATTGAATGTTAAGGGGCACTCTGATGGGTACATACTATGTTGTGCCCATCAGAGTGCCCCTTTACATCCAATGTGCCCATCAGAGTGCACCTTAACATTAAATGTGCCTATCAGAGTACCCCTTAACTTAAAATAAGGGACATGTGGATGGGCACATTTTATGTTAAGGTGCACTCTGATGGGCACATTGGATGTAAAGGGGCACTCTGATGGGCACAACATAGTATGTACCCATCAGAGTGCCCCTTAACATTCAATGTGCCCATCAGAGTGCCCCTTAACATAAAATGTGCCCATCAGCATGCCCCTTATTTTAAGTTAAGGGGCACTCTGAAGGGCACATTTAATGTTAAGGGGCACTCTGAAGGGCATATTGAATGTTAAGGGGCACTCTGATTGGCATAGAATGTGCTCATCAGAGTGCCCCTTAACATAAAATGTATCCATCAGAGTGCCCCTTAATATAAATGTGCCCATCAGCATGCTCCTTATTTTATGTTAAGGGGCACTCTGAGGGGCCCATTTTATGTTAAGGGGGCACAAATAGGCACATACTGTGTAAAAGGGCACTCTGATTGGCACGTGATAGAAAGGGGCACTCTGATGGGGAATATGTTGTAAAGGGGCACTCTGTTGGGAGATATATGATAGAAAGGGGTACTTTGAGTGTAAGGGGGCACTCTGACGGGAATATCTGATGTAAGGTGGCAATGTGATGGGGATACCTGATTTAAAGGGGCACCCTGATGGGGACAACTGATGTGATGGGAATACATGATGTAAAGTTGCACTCTGTTGGCGACACCTAATGTAAGGAGGCACACTGATGGTCACACCCTATTCGGACCTCGGCCAGAAGAAAACTTTAGTGACCGGACCTCCTTGAATTTTAATTCAATAGCCCTCTCTAAAGCCTAAACTTTTTTTTTTTTTTACTTTACTGCATTAAGGTAAAAAAATGTTTAAGCATATTGCTCCCCCCCCCATACTCACCCTCACTTGATCTAGTGCTGTGCCCATCTTTAGCATCTCTCACAGGCTTTGCTGATGTAGTGGGAGCCATTGACTGTCAGTGAAATCCTGTGATGAAGGAGCAATGCCAAGCCACACTGTCTGTGTCTATGGATGCAGGAGTGCCACCATAGAAGTGGCTTCCTATGTTGGTACACCAAGAAGAGAAGGAGCCAGGAGCACAGGTGGTGGATACCAGAAGAGGCACAGAGCAGGTATGTATAATGCTTGTTAAAAAAAAAAATAACGAGGTGTCTGTGCTTGACTTCCTATGTTTGTTTAGCTGCTGGGGCCATTATTAGGGGAGGTGGGGTGGGGGATCCCACACCTACATTTCTTTTATGGAGAATGCAGCAAGGGATGCTGGGCTTAGATATACTTTAACAGCGAGAATCGTTAACAAAGCCAAAATCAGTAGCTTAAATAAAGGCTGACATTAGTTTTTATAACCATCCCCGATCACCTGATAGTGTTTTGTTCCACCTTTTGTTTAATCCGAGTATATGGTTACATATTCCAATACACAACATCAAATGGTTCTTTAGGTAAAAGCCCTGAACTTAATCCTATAGATATGTTGTAGAAGGACCTAAGAAAGGCAGTTCGGACCATCAACATTCCTGAGTTATGCAGGCCATAGATGGGTCGAAAATCGGCCGATTTGTCGGCCGAAAATAAAATCGGCCGATTTTCGGATCGTTAGTGGGCGATTTGGTCGGCCGTTTTTCGGGATTTTGGGCGTTTTTTTTTTTTGGTAAAGTTGGAAAAAAATCGGCCGATCGGCCGATTTTCGCGGCATTAATGGGCCAATCGGCCGATTTTTTACCGACAAAAAATCTGCGCATGAGCAGTGACCTGCAAGAGGAAGACAAAAAGAAGAAAAAGAAGAAGAGGATGAAGAAGAGGATGAAGAAGAGGATGAAGAAGATGATGAGGATGAAGAAGAGGATGAGGAAGATGAGGATGAAGAGGATGAGGATGAAGAAGAGGATGAGGATGAAGAAGATGAAGAAGAAGAGGATGAAGAAGAAGAAGAAGAGGATGAGGATGAAGAAGAAGATGAAGAAGAAGAGGATGAGGATAAAGAAGAAGAGGATGAGGATGAAGAAGAAGAGGATGAAGAAGAAGAAGAGGATGAAGAAGAAGAGGATGAGGATGATGAAGAAGAAGAGGATGAGGATGATGAAGAAGAAGAGGATGAGGATGATGAAGAAGAAGAGGATGAGGATGATGAAGAAGATGAGGATGAGGAAGAAGAGGAGGATGAGGATGAAGAAGAGGATGAGGATGAAGAAGAAGAGGATGAGGATGAAGAGGATGATGATGAAGAAGAGGATGATGATGAAGAAGAAGAAGAAGAAGTAGGATGAAAATAAGAAGAATTCCAGTCCAGCAAAAAGTGTCTCTGCAGAGAGCTCCGCTATTTCTGACAGTTCTCTGACAGTTCCTTGACATTTACAGCGGTTGAAACATTGTATCTATTTGTTTCCGAATAAAAACATCTGTATCCTAAATGGAAACAAATAGATACAATGTTTCAACCGCTGTAAATGTGAAGGAACTGTCAAAGAACTGTCAGAAATAGCGGAGCTCTCTGCAGGGACACTTTTTGCCGGCTGTAGACGGGATGAAAATCGGCCGATTTTTTTTTTACCATTGGTGGTAACGTCGGCCACTTGAACGACCGATTGTTCGTTTTTTTAAAAGAAAAATCGGCCGATTTTCGACCCATCTATGGCCTGCATAAGTCATTCTGTAAGAAGAAATGGTCTAAAAGTCCTCCAGGTGTGGAAATGTGAAAGACCAATCAACATCTACCAAAAACAGTTTTGCTATAAATGAACAGTATCCTATTGTATGACATAAGTGAAAACCCTTAACCTCCCTGGCGGTATTCCCGAGTGTAGCTCGGGGTAACATTTCAGTACCAAAAGCGGTAACCCCGAGCTACACTCGGGCTTACCCTGAGGCACTGCTCCGGCAAGTGTTCTTCACTTACCTTACCGTGCGCTCCCACGATGTGTCCCCTGCAGCGTCCCCGGCCATCTCCTCCGGCCGATGCCGGCATCCGGCTTCTGTGTCCTGTCCCTGTGACGTCGGGACGTACGGGCGCCGCAGCCGCCGGCGGCGGGAAATTTAAAAATTTTAAAAAATGTCATTTTTTTTTTTTTACATTTTACCTAGTAAAACATTGCTGTCTCAACCAATTTCACATACATATTGTCCCTAGTGCTTTGTCCTGCACCCTGCCTGCATTTTGTCTGTTCTTTCTGCCTGGAAACTGAGAAATGTCCATGGCGTCCAAAAAGTGTCCCTTTAGGTCAAAAGCGGTTTAGATCAGCTAGAGAACAGCGATAGTAAATCAGAACCACTTGCAGAATTGAGTGATAATGATTCGTGGGGGAAATTCGTCATCAGAAACTGAAAACGATTTTGCGACTGAGCTCAGCGATGTGCAAACTTGGCGCTATATTTCACATTTCAGTGTTTTTGGTTTGATTATATTATTGAATTAAATTTTTTATTATTTTTATATTATTTTTATGATTATTTATTAAATTATAATTTATGATTTTGTGTTTCAAATTTTATCATACCCGGGATGTTTACTAGACTCTTGTTCGGACAGATTTCAGTGAGTTTTTCCTAAAAATTACAGCCTACAATAAAAAAAATACATATTTCCATGCAAAAAAATGGTACCGCTTTCAGCACCAAAAATCTGAAATAATCATACCGCCAGGGAGGTTAAAGCATTTCTGTATAAATATGCATATACAGTGATGTCAAAAAGTTTTTGCCTCCTTCCTAATTTTCTACTTTTTTGCATAATTTGTCACACTTAAATGATTCAGATCATCTAACAAATTTTAATATTACACAAAGATTACTCGAGTAAATACAAAATGTAGTTTTTAAATAATGATTTAATTTATTAAGGTAAAAAATTGCTAACTCATGAATGAACTGTGATTAACCACATTTTTTTGGAAAGATAAGTTAAATTTCACTTGCCACACCTAGATTATTGCCAGACCTGTTTAATCAAGAAATCACTTAACCACTTGGTAACCGCGCTATAGCCGAATGATGGCTACAGTGTGGTTACCCAGTTCTGGGAGGGTGTTATATGGGGGTTTATTTACTAAAGCTGGAGAGTCCAAAATCAGACTCCCTTCTGCATAGAAACCAATCAGCTTCTAACCTCAGCTTGTTCAATGAAGCTTTGGCAATGAAACCTGGAAGCTGATTGGTTTCTATGCAGAAGGGAGTCTGATTTTGGACTCTCCAGCTTTAGTAAATAAACCCCATGGTGTCACCCAGAACGTGCCCTCCTGCACGCCCCCACGGGCGCACACCTGGCGATTTCCGTGTGATGAGGTAAAAGGCCAATCACAGTGGCCTTTTACCACATGATCAACTGTGTTCAGTGACACAGCAGATCACTGAGTAAATACAGTTGCCGAGTATCGGGAGCACTTTCTTCACGCTGTCACAGCGTGAGGAAAGTACTGCCGATAACCGGCAACTGTCAGTGCCCTGCAGTACCACCCACCAGTGCCCAGCAGTGCCTCCCATCAGTGCCCACCAGTGCTGCCCAGCAGTGTCTCCAGTCAGTGCCATCAGTCAGCATCGCCCATCAGTGTCACCTATCAGCGCAGCATCATCAGTGCCTCCTCATCAATGCCCACCAGTGCCACCTCATCAGTGCAGCCTATCAGTGCTGCTTATCTGTGCCACCTCATCAGTGTTGCCTATCAGTGCCCATCAGTGCAGCCTCATCAACGCACATCTGTGAAGGAGAAATATTACCTGTTTGCAAAATTTTATATTAGAAACAGAAAAAACTTTTGTTTCACATTTTTTGCTATTTTTTTGTTTATAGCGCAAAAAATAAAACACCCGGTGGCAATTAAATACCACCAAAAGAAAGATCTATTTGTGTGAAAAAAATGATAAAAATTGCATATGGGTACAATGTTGCATGACCGTGCAATTGTCATTCAAAGCTCGACAGCACTGAAAGCTGAAAATTGGCCTGGGCACGAAGGGGGTATAAGTACCCAGTAGGCAAGCAAGTGGTTAAATAGAACGTCTGAAAAACTGAAGATCTCAAAAAGCAACTCATCATGCCACAATCTAAAGAAATCCAAGAACAGATGAGAAATAAAGTAATTGACATGTATCAGTCTGGAAAAGGTTACAAAGCCATTACTAAGGCTTTTGGACTCCAGTGAACCACGGTGAGAGCCATTATCCACAAATGGAGAAAACTTGGAACAGTGGTGAACCTTCCCAGGAGAAGCCAACCTACCAAAATTATTCCCAAGAGGACAACGACAACTCATCCAGTTTGTCATCAAAGAACCCAGAACAACATCTAAAGAACTGCAGGCCTCACTTGCCTCAGTTAAGGTCAGTGTTTATGATTCAACAATAAGAAAGAGACTGGGCAAAAATGGCATCCATGGGAGAATTCCAGGGTGAAAGCCACTATTGACCAAAAAGACCACAAAGGCTCATCTCACATTTGTTAAAAAACATCTTGATTATCCCCAAGACTTTTAGGCAAATATTCTGTGAATTGAAGAGACTAAAGTTGAACTTTTTAGATGGTGTGTGTCCCATTACATCTGGCATGAAACTAACACAGCATTTCATAAAAAGAACATCATGCCAACAGTCAAACATGGTGGTGGTAGTGTGATGGTCTGGGGCTGCTTTGCAGCTTCAGGACCTGGACGACTTGCCATAATTGATGTAACCATGAATTCTGCCCTCTACCAGAAAATCCTAAAGGAGAATATCTGGTCATCAGTTTGTGACCTCAAGTGCAAGGATACTTAGGTTATACAGCAGGAGAATGACCTGAAACACACCAGCAAGTCCACCTCTGAATAGTTAAAAAAAAAATCTAAATTTAAGGTTCTGGAGTGGCCTAGTCAAAGTCCAGACTTAAATCCAAATGAGATGCTGTGCAATGACTGGGCCATTCATGCTCAAACAATCCAATGTGACTGAATTAAAGTGGTAGTAAACCCACTATGTTAATTTTTATCTACAGGTAAGTCTATACGAAAATTTACATGTAGGTAAAATGAATATCTTGTGAATGTGCACCGTTTAGGAGATATTCGGGGGGGGTTGGGTTTTTTTTACTCATACTTGTGCCGTTCCTTCAGAGCACTGTGCCGTGGCCCATTACTCCTGTGCTCATGCATGGGAGTGATATCATTGTGGCTCAGCAGGTCAGATGACCAGAGCTTGTGAAAAGGAAGACCGGGTAAAGAAGGAAGCCCTGTCAGCGGTGACAAATCTCCGCTAGAGGGCTTCGTTTTAAGGCATGTTTTACATAATGTGCTAGTATGTGATGCATACTAGCACATTATGCCATTGCCTTGCAGGGAATGTCTGTTTTTTTTTTTTGTTTTGTTTTTTTGTTTTTTGATGCAGTTTACTACCCCTTTAAAACAATTCTGCAAAGAAGAATGGGCCAAAAATGAACTCATCATTTAAAAACTGCATTTTGTATTTACTCAGGTTTTCTTTGTGCAATATTAACCACCCTGGCAGTCTAATTAGGTCAATATTTTTCAATGTCAAAGCGGCACATTGTTTTGCATGGAAATTTGTTGTTTTATATTGTAGGCCTGTAATTCTTAGGAATAACCCACTGAAATCTGTCCAAACAAGAGTCTAGTAAACATCTCTGGTATGATAAAGTTTAAAACACGAAATCATAAATTATAATATAATAAATAATTAGAAAAAATAATAATAATAAATTTAATTAAAAAATGTAATTAAACCAAAAACACTGAAATTTGAAATAGAGCACCAAGTTTGCACATCACTGAGCTCAGTCGCAGAATTGTCGCTGTCGTCACTTTCAGTGTCTGATGACGAATTTCCTCACGAATCATCATCACTCAATTCTGCAAGTGATTTTAATTCACTATCGCTGTTTTCTAGCTGGTTTAAAACCGATTTTGACCTAAAGGGACGCTTTTTGGATGCCATGGACGTTCTCAAGTTTCCAGGCAGAAAGAACGGTAAAAGTGCAGGCAGGGCGCAGGACAAAGCACTCGGGACAAAATTTAGGTGAAATGGTTTGATACAGTAATGTAATACTAACAGATTACAATGTATTGTGTGTATGTCATGTTTTTACTTTTTTGAATCTCTCGCCGGTCCCGCCCCCCTGTGTCACGACGCTCGTAGGGAAGGAAACCCGGAAGATGGATGCCGGCATCGGCCGGAGGACATCGGGGGATCGCAGGACAAGGTAAATTACACTACAGTATAATTCCGAGTGTGGCTTGGGGTTACCTCTTTTGGTACTGAAAATTAACCCCGAGCCACACTCAGGATTACCGCTAGGAAGGTTAACATTTGTTTGATGATCTAAATAATTTAAATGTGACAAATAATTAGAAAATCAGCAAGGGGGAAAATATTTTTCACAGTACTGAATGCTGCCCCTTTTAATTGGTTTTTAAAAAAGTCACCCTGATGTACATAAGTGAAGATATCTGATATGAAATAGGCTTTGAACACCTGTGACTCTCCAGCCATTGTGTCACTACCACCATCATGCTCTGCCATAACTGTTCCTGATCAGTCTACTGTTCAGCTCAGCCTTCTGTGTCGGCTAAATGCTTCAGTAACTAGACGACGTAAGTCTGTTGCAGACCTGGGGATAGCACCTCATCTTCCCTCACCCACATTAATAAGCCCACCAGACCTCTCCCTCCCAAAAGAAGTACTTGTTCCTACCCGCTCCATTGTGTCTTACAGGTGCTGTGTCTGTTAATGTGGTGACCCAGAATTCTACTACTTCCTTTAGCGATCAGTCATCTTTTCCCCTCTGGTTGCTTTCATGTGTGGTACAGACAGCTGCTATTTTGCCCACTAACTCTTCACCTGTCTTTTCACTGCCACTTCTTAATGAATAGAAATTTTTATTTTTACTTTGTTTTAGTCTTTGTACATCAGATGGGTTGGTAGCTAATCTTCATGTCAACATATGTCAGTCTTCATCTGGTAGTACACTTCAATGAACATATTTTATTTAAATGAGCACTTAATTTGGGTATGAACATTTTTCATTAAAAGGGACATACTTAGCGTTTTTCATCCTGGCATTGACTGTAAACATCTGCTTGTTATCATGCTCTCTGAACCAATGCAATACTTTTAAAAACAGGTCTATCTGTTGTGATATGGGGTGATTGGACTCAATGTGGTGGCAAGCGTGTTGAGTGAGTCCACGTCAGTCCGAACTTCAGTTTCAGGGCATGACAGTCCAATTTTATTGGACAAAAGCAAAATTACTAAACACAGATTTCCCACACAGTGGAATTAGCTTCTCACAGTAATAGTCTACTGAAAATACAGAGCCACCTGGCTCTCTTGTCAGCAACACCTCCGCTCTCTTTGGTCAATAGCCTATGGTCCAAGACCATAGGCTATTGACCTGAGGTCCACTCTTGGCCTCTTGATAGGGTTTTTCATTCCCTCAAGCTTGCTTCTCTTGAGTCTAGATTCCCTCTAGCCCCCTCAACTTTCTCGGCCTCCCAGACCCGCCTAGCTGCAGGTAAGGGAATCTCTTCAACATGTCTCCTTAGTAGGTCACTTCTCCTGGCTGGAGCACATATGCATCCTCACACACTGGCTGTGTTTCTGAATGGCAGCAACTGCCCTGTGCTATCCTCAAGCTTTCGTTATGATGGCTGTGTGCACCTGGACACATACCCTGCTGGTCTTCAACAAACCTTGGACACTGGGTTGGAGATTTCTTCCTTCCCATGACACTTAGACATCTCCAAACTACACAGCGCAATCAGGGAATACCAAAATCCAGAGAAAACTGTTTTGATTGCTCAAAATAGATACTTTGGAGTTCTGCACTCTGCACATGTGCTATGACCCATGTCTGTTGACCAACCATTTTCCCAGTGGCAGGGCCTCGCACTGATTTTAAACTCTACCTTCTGTTTGAGCCAATTTCGGCCTTGTCAATATACACTGCAGCAATGTATATAAAGTTGTGTTATACAGAATCACAGACCCAAAAGCATCATAAGCAGCTCCAAACTTGGGGACTTTTTGACTAAAAAGGAAACAAGGAAAAAAGTTCTGAGTCACTCCAGTAGTCGCTTACACAGTCTTGCTCACCAGGGGTGGACTGACAACTTATGGGGCCCCCGGGCAATAAGGGATCATGGGGCCCCTGTGTCCTCGCCCACACCCAAAAAAGCCTATGAAAAAGCCAATGAAAGGTACTAGGGGCATCTCATGGGGCCCCCTACTGACCCCGGGCCCTCGGACAGTGCCCGAGTGCTCGAATGGTCAGTCTGCCCCTGCTGCTCACCCATGTGACAGCGCTTGGCCAATTATCAACATTAACACTGCCACCTAAGAGGAAAGAGAGTGAAACACATACTCTCTTATATTTTTTGCTACCAGATGCTGAACAGAGGAGTGTAGGAAAGGTGGGTATACCCATTGTAGATAAAAGTGCACATTTTATCCTATAATTTGTCCTCTTTATATTGGCACTGCAATGACATTTCCAAACAAAGCATGGCAAAGTTATGGAATAAAGCTGCTTTTTTTCCACCTGAAATTTCTACTTTTTTCAACAACACTACAAAAATCAAACAAAAAGTTTTAAATATTAATGGTAAAAAAAAAGTAATAAACTAAAAAAATTTTTACAGAAAAATAATAGCTAAGGGGAGAAATAAGAAGATAATTGGAGCTGATTAGGGTCAACTAAGGGTTTAAATAGGAACATATTTTACCTAAAAAATGTTTTACTTGTAAGGTTGCATTAATTTGCAGACCAAAGGCAATGCCTTTGATCTATATAAACTGTAAATTAAACTGAGGAAATACAATGTATGGAGCATGTTTCTTCTACCCATAGCAGTCTCAGTTCCCATAAAGCAAACAGGCCTACTGGTACTTGGTTGCCCCCAGATCTTAATACAAAGCGCTATAGTCCCTTCACAGGGGCTGCTATAGTCCCATAGCAGCCCCTGTTCCCATAAAGCAAACAAACCTACTGGTACTTGGTTGCCCCCAGGTCCTAATACAAAGTGCTATAGTCCCATCACAGGGGCTGCTATAGTCCCATAGCTTTTATTTTTGGACACGCACCGTATTTTTCGCTCCATAAGACACACCTGACCATAAGACGCACCTAGATTTTAGAGGAGAAAAACAAGAAAAAAAATATTCTGAACCAATGGACTGCAGACACAGTACAGGAGATGACCAGAGACTGCGGACGCAGTACAGGAGATGACCAGAGACTGCGGACACAGTACAGGAGATGACCAGAGACTGCAGACACAGTACAGGAGATGACCAGAGACTGCGGACACAGTACAGGAGATGACCAGAGACTGCGGACACAGTACAGGAGATGACCAGAGACTGCGGACACAGTACAGGAGATGACCAGAGACTGCAGACAGTACAGGGGATGAACAAGAGACTGCAGACAGTACAGGAGATGACCAAGAGACTGCAGACAGTACAGGAGATGACCAGAGACTGCAGACAGTACAGGGGATGACCAGAGACTGCAGACAGTACAGGAGATGACCAAGAGACTGCCGACAGTACAGGAGATGACCAGAGACTGCAGACAGTACAAGGGAAGACCAAGAGACTGCAGACAGTACAGGAGATGACCAGAGACTGCAGACAGTACAAGGGATGACCAGAGACTGCAGACAGTACAGGGGATGACCAGAGACTGCAGACAGTACAGGAGTTGACCAAGAGAATGCCGACAGTACAGGAGATGACCAGAGACTGCAGACAGTACAGGGGATGACCAGAGACTGCAGATAGTACAGGGGATGACCAGAGACTGCAGACAGTACAGGGAATGACCAAGAGACTGCAGACAGTACAGGAGATGACCAGAGACTGCAGACAGTACAGAGGATGACCAGAGACTGCAGACAGTACAGAGGATGACCAGAGACTGCAGACAGTACAGGAGATGATCAGAGACTGCAGACAGTACAGGAGATGACCAGAGACTGTGGACCTTTGGGGAGGGAGGGGTAGCGGGTACCTGAATTTGACAGGTACCCGCTCCCACTTCCGCGGATTTGTCCTCTCTTTAGTGTGGGAACCCGGCTGTGACAGCCGTGTGCCCACTGCGCATGCGCGAGAAGCACTGAGCTTTGTGAATGTCCCGGCGTCTTCTGGGACACATAACAGGCCATTCACAAAGCGCAGCGCTTCTTGCACATGCGCAGTGGGCACCCGACTGTCACAGCCGGGTTCCCACACTAAAGATGCCAGCGCGGGAAGACTGTACAGCGCTGGACCGAAGAACAGGTAAGGTCCTGCTGCAGAGAAGAGCTGAGCGGCCGGCCCGGTATTCTGACATGGTGTCGACTGCGGAAATACCGGACCGGCCGGTGTGTCTTATGGAGCGAAAAAAATGGTATATACTTTTTGATATAATTTTTGGGTTATTGTATGATATTTCACTTTTTTTCACAGTTAATATTTGTATGATACATTTCTGCATATTGGGGTATTTTTAAGATAATTTACACTTTAAAAAGTGAAAGTTAGACCTTTTATGCTAGAGGGCTTAATATATATATATTTTTTATGATTTTCGTTTTGGATACTGTAGTTCTAGATATATAGGGGTCATACACAGTCCGGCAGAAGAATGCAAAATTGCCAGGCGAAACCATAGTCAAGAAATTAGGTTGAAGTCCAAAATCAGCAGTAGTTCACACCGGAAAGCACACACCCAGGGAACAAATCCACACAAATGGGCTCAGAGCACAGGAATTCTAGCTATTTAACCCCCCTTTCACATCAAGCCCGATTTTGAAATCGTGTGACTTACAGTGACTTTCCGATTTCAAGTGCGATTTGCAAGACATCTGACACAGCTTTCTATGCAAATCGCACCAAAGTAGTGCATGTACTACTTTAGAAATCGGTGCGGCTTCGACCAAGTCGGAACCACACCGATATGACTTCTCTAATAGCGGACAATAGGGTGCGACTTGGCATACGATGTAAATGTAAATCGCATGCCAAGTCACACCCAATGTGACTGAGGTGTAAAGGATGAGCTTATTGCAGATTGACTGCAGCTGGTGGAACGAGTCCAAGGGGCAGAAGCACTAAGCAGAGTACATGCTGCAGAGACTCAGATTTTCCTGTAAAAGTGAGTAAATAGAAGTGCAGCACCAAAACCAGAAGGACCCAGGTTCAAACCCACCCAGACACATGACAGAGAGAGAGAGAGTATTCAAGGGACATGCCAAGGTCAGGGCTGCCAGCAGGCAAAGGGTAATCCACGGACAAGCCAAGGGCAGAATCCAGAGTAGTAGAGACATGGTACAGGATCAGGGTACATATACAGAAACAGCAAATGGTACTTGGACAGGATCGGGAACACAGGTCACAGAGTAAGGTGCTGTTGAAGACAAAAATTTGGCTTTTCTAAAGAAAATTCATTCGGAATTCACCCCATGTATGGCCTGCATTAGACATTAGGAACTACTTCCAGATACTGCCTGCAGGCTTTTTTGACTGCATCAATGCGCGCCAACGGGACCCAACATTTAGCCAGCTGAAGAGTCAGGACTAAAGACTGCCCCTAACAGTTGCTGCCCTTAGGCCTTGTCCCTTTTATTTCGATAAAAAGGTACCTCTGAAGAGTCACTGTATCCCAGCCAATCCCTTAGAGTGCAGTCTGATCTAGTGTAGTGTTATCTTCATTTATACTGTATTTAACATTTATTAATATTGTTTAAAGCTGATTTACTAACATACTATTTTAATTCTAGTTAGTGGTATAAAACATATTTTATCAATTGGGCATAGCTATTACTCTGTCTAGCAGATTGTGTCATAATCTATCTGCTGTGTGCTCATTTATGTTCAATTTGCCATTTATTCTAGCCTGTATCAATAGATTAAGAGCATTTCCACTAAACAGGCGTGAGTTTATTTACTGGTAGTAACCCACAGCCAGGGTAAAGGTATTTTACACTTGTGTCTTTACTAGTGCTTCCAGTGTATTTTATTCGACCCGGGGCTGAAGTTGTTCTTGGAGTCGAGGTATAGAAGAGAGAACTGAAAGGTACCAAGTGGCTCCTTTGGGGGTAGCGCTACATTATTTTGTGGTTTATTTGAGGTCAACAGTCACTTTTAGTTGCTGCCCCCTACATAGCAAAGGCTTACCTTTAAAATTAAGCATTTGTTTCAGGGAGGGAACTTTGGAGTTTATTTCTTTTGTGGGTTTTTTAAATTTTATGTTGATAATGGACTTTTTTCGTTCAAAGATTTTATTCATGTTTGAATAACAATTGGCATTGAGTTGAAAGATACACACATGTAGACCTGTGTCCAAGTCTCATAAATTTGGAGGAAGTCAAACATGCCATACTGGTACATCATAATTGTAAAAACATCCGATATGTCCAGGTGACCACCAAATCAAGCTTATCACAACCTTGAGTACAGATACAAGTTTCATGTAAAGTGTACTTTCTTAAGTCTACTATTGATAGAGAAAATTATACAAGTTCAAGTTTCTAATTAGAGAGCCTAAGAAAAGGAAAGAGTGGGAGAATCAGAATGATACGTAAGCAGCTAAAGAAATTAAACTGCCAGAGATGAGAACTGACTCTAAGAGGAACTAAAGGTCTAAAAGTTGATCCAGCCCGGATTTGCTTTGTCCCACAGAGAGCTACCTGGGATGGGATTTTCTAGCCTTACACTGTAAAGGATGGGAGGAAAATGCACTTCCCAAGTGCGATGATAGACTATGCCCAGACCAGATTGGAGGAAAACCACAATACATCTCAAGGAGAATATCTTGGGGTGGAGATTCCTTGCCTTATCTCATGAGAACTACTGAGTGTCAAGACCTTGGGAGAGGTGGACTCCCTAGCTTAGAGAAGTGAATGAAAAACAGCAACAGATAGGCCTCTAAAGCTGGCCACACATAATGAGTTCATTTTTTTCAGTTTCGGTTCAGCCAGCTGAACCAAAAAAAAACACATTCCTTCATCCACACAAACAAGAAGGAAAGCTGTGAATTCCCACATATGAATGCTAGCCGGATGTTTGCCAGCTGTATGAAGCCCCCCTCCCCCAACGCTGTAAACAGTGATAGAGTGACTGGAGGAGCGGGCTGTGCTTTCTGTGCCTGCTCTCCTCAGCTCTCTCCCTTCATCGTGCTCTGCTAGGAATCAGAGTGGCTGTGTAAAATCCTCTTTGCTCCTGCTCCCCCCTCCCTTTGGACAATGGCAGCTTGTGGGGCAAGTGATGATGCAGCCACTCTAGACTCTGGAAAATGTAGTCCTCAAGGGAAGTGAATGGAACCTTGGACTTCAATATCCAGATATCCTGCACACCAAAAGAGGAAAGAGCATGACTTTTTCCAGAGCAAATCTGCAGAAATCTGAGCTGTGCAATATTGGAAATGAAAGAGTGCAGACCTGTTGCTGTCTGGGTATGTGCTCCCACAGAGAGAAAGGACTTGTGAGAGCTGGGCTAGAGCTACCGAGGACCATCATAAGAGCTGGATTCCTAAATGCTGGGCCAGAGCTGTGCAGACTTTGAACGTGTGTCCACCTACAACAGAGCTGAGAGACTGAGCCACAGAGAGTCACTGTGCCATGGAACCAGAGCTGGGAGACCTCTTGCTGTGTGTGTTTACAGCCAGTGTGGACCTGATCATGAGAACTGAAACTTCTGGGACAACCAAATACCAAATGTATAGGACTAGATCGATGCATATCAGGAGTGTTGAATGGAACATCCCAGTTTGATTCCTTACTGTCCTCATTGAATGCCCCTTACTTAACAGCCCACCCGCGATCCCTTGTGTACAGCTTTAAAGGGACAGCTTCATGTGCACCACATTACAGATGGGCCCCAGTGTTAGCCAGCTTAAATCTGTTATTAAGGCGCCAGGAACTTTATAGCCATCTCCAGGGGTACCCCTTGTCAGGAACACATGCATACACTCACCTACTATTATGGCTGTATGCACTTGAGGACATGTCTTTGGGTTAGGTAATGTTTTTATTTTTCCCATTATGTATACCAGCTGAAATTTGCTTTAACTTTATGGCATTAAGTTAAACCACAAAAGCCTAAAACAAAAGTAATACATTATAAGATCACTAGAAGGTACCAGGGTCTCCCCTTCCTCCACTGAAAAGTTTGAAGAAAACATCCTCTTCAAATTTAACATCTTCCTCCAGTAAAAGTATAGCTTTGGATAGATTTTTCAGCTTTGGATAGAGTGGAGGTGGATTAGAACACCTCTTAAGTGTTTATTCACCCTCTCTATTTGTCTTCTTTACCATTATCACCAAATGTGAAAGTAAAAGAAAACCCCAAATTTTGGGTTGTCCCCAGAAAGGTTATACAGGGGAACTTTTCCGATAGGGACGCTAGTTCTGGTGACCTGGAGGTTCCCAAGGAATTCCCTTAATTTGCATAGACTTTCTTTCACTTCCTGTTTTGGCTATGGGACAGGAAGTGAAGGTAAATCTCCCTAATAGGACATGGATGGCAAAAAATAAACTGACTGGGGTTATAACCATCCCTTACTCTATCCAAAATGAAAAACGCATTTTTGTCTACAGTTTTACTCTAAATTGACCATACACTATTAAATTCCTAATTTCAGTTAGTATGACCTTTCGTACAAATATTCTGCCCAGTACACTTGGTGACTTACCGAATGTCATTTGAAAGTACTTTAAAAAACATTTGCTTTTAACATTTTATTTTGAATTGAATGAAAAAAAAAATCTGCACAGTTGCTGTTAGAAATTTGTTCAGAATAAATTTCAATCTTACTCCATTGGATTTTCTCATCACTGCAGTTGAAAACAAACCTTGATTTGACTCCACAAACAATTAGAAATCAAAATTTTTGAATTAAATTCTACTAATGCATGGCCAGCTTAACCACCTAGACTATGTTCAAACATTTTGCAGTGTATTTGCAGATGTGCAGAAACACACTCTAGTCTATTAGTTCCTATGCCTGACGTTCACATCTATGCAGTTTTCACCAGTATGGATTTTGGAAACATGCAGGTCTTTATTATATGTTGCATTGTGCTTTTTGGCTCCATAGACCTCAATGGAATCATATAAAAAATGCATGAGTGTTTTTGGTGCATTTTCCTGCATGACAACAGACTCCTCCTCCTAGCAACGCTGACACATCCCAAAACAGCAAAACGTATCAAAAATGCGTGTTAAAAAATGCAAAACACATCAACTGCAACCTGCATGTGAATCTAGCCTTAGGCCTGGTTCACGTATGTGCGTTCCTGCGTTTTGTGCGGGCACGAGAGCCCAGGACACGCATGGAAGAAGCCCCTGCACTTTTTGTGAAACTGCAGCCCGCACGGGAATCTCAGTTACCACTGCGATTGTGATTAATAGTGCGGGCGGCGTGCCGTTAGAATTAATGGCACCCGCCCGCGAGTCCACATTCTTTTGTGTGGATCCGCATCGGCACCACCCACACATATGTGAACCTAGCCTTAAGGAGGGCTGCCCAGGGGAGGGACTAACAGAACCAAACTCCCACCTTTGGTTTAGTGTGCAAAGATAACTTTTTAATAATTTTGGTTTTCTACTACCCCAGTGTAATCTACTAATTTCTGAACGATTTTTCATTCGAAAATCAGACCTAAGAATAATCAACCGATTTTCGCTCTGTTAGTGGGGCAATGGCACTGGCCAATTTTTGTGGTTTCTCTCCATTTCATTTATCGGGCATGCTGGAAAATTTGTGAAAAACTACCGATTTTCGAAATCATTTGTGGCACCATCGGATTACAGAACAAAATCGTTTTGAATTCGACCCATGTATGGCCTGCTTTGGTTAACACAAAGCTCAGGCAGCAGGTGGCTAATTGGGAATTCCAAAAACAGGCTGTACCAGGCAATGATACAGTATCTCTAAACAAACCGAGCAGGTAGGAAAAAAGCCAAATGAAACTACCAGGGAGGGAAAGTGCCCAGGAACACACTGCGGGCACAGCCCAAGTCACTAAACCTTTGCAAGGAAGGATTTGAATGCAGTTGTAGGTGCTGTTTGCTGTCTTGTTCCTCCAATCTGGATTTCAGTAACGATCCCTTATACTGTCTCCACCCCGGCGTCCTATTCCTGGAGCAACAGGAAGTTTGTCATCCTGGGCCTTTGCACAAATCAAGGCTTGGATGATATGTGCCCAGTAGGCCTGCAAGCCTCAGGGCTCCACGTGGTTCCAGCTACTTTGAAAAACATCATCTCAAAATCCCCCAATCAGGGAGGAGGAGAGTGCTTACCAGATAGAGGCTTCAGGAGTCAACCACATGGGGGTCAAGATCCTGGAAAGAAAAAGAGGAAATCTTCTGATCCAGACGAAAGGCCAAGGCAAGACAAACCAAGCAGATCTGTATCAAGAAGGGGACTGCTGACCTAATAGCCATCTGGTCAGAATAAAACAACAAGCATTGTGTTGCTACTTAACGATATGAGACACAATCTAAACTGAGGGAGGAGGGGGTTGGAGGGGTTTTTAAGTTTTGCTTGTGTTTCCTGTAGAGGCAGAGCCAATCATCTGTCAGGTTGCTGTCCTACAGGGGCGGACTGACCATTTGGAAACTTGGGCACTGCCTGAGGGCCCGGGGTCAGTAGGGGGCCCCATAAGATGCCCCTGGTACCTTTTTCATAGGCTTTTTTGAGTTTGGGCAAGGACACAGAGGCCCCATGATCCCCTATTGCCCGGGGGCCCCATGAGTTGTCAGTCCACCCCTGCTGTCCTAGAAGATGATTGGGGAAATTTACTCATGAAGAACTTATTACTTCTTCTGCTGGAAGTCTGTCCCAAGCATACACTACTCTAACTGGTAAAATAATCATTTCTAAGCTTAGTTTTTAACTTCCATCCAGTTACTCTAAACTTCTTGATCATTCTGTGTTCTTGAGCTCAGTTTCATCACAACTACAGCGATAGCAGACGTTTCACTGCCGATTGGCTGCCTTTCTGGATATTGGTGTGGTTACATGGAATCACTTGGCCACACTGCTGCCATTCACAGAATGCCATGTACGTTTTGCTATTATTGCAAGGTATTCTCTGCTTGGATGAAGTGAAGATTGTGATGGAATTGCCCCACCTCTCCACCTTGTCTAATCAGAGAATGCCAGCTTTGTATGTTAGCAGAGAATTGGTTTATTGGTTCCAGCTTTATAGGTTTTATCCCTCGGACCAAGCATCACTGCCAATTCTTGTACTTGATCTATCTTAACTTGTTGGTGCCGACGGTGAGCAAATATGTGGCCTCTTGGTGGCTTGACGTCAAGCGGCTACATATTTGTATAGCACAAGTAAACAAACATGCCGGAGAGCATGCTCTCTGCGCATTCCAGGCACATTTCCCATCACCTCACAGAAAGGTCCCCGATTGCAAGTAATCTTTCCCATCATGTGATCGTTGTGACAGCCAATCATGGCGGTCGCAACACCCAAAACCCCACCCTGCCTCCTGGAGTCACAAACTCTTTAAAGAGCCAGGAGGTACCTGAGCCAAGGGGATAATATCTTTTTGTAAGTAAGAATCTCCAGAACTGGACAGAGTATTCTAAGTGATGTTTAAATAAAGTTAATGGGACCATGACCTCCGTCCTCCTGCAGGTATCCCTCTAGCAAAGCAAACAAGGCAAATGTGGTCACACCCTAGTGGTTTTTTAACTTATTTGATTTCATTGGTACTGGCTGATACTTTTAAGAGACCTGTACAGATTAGGAAAATGGGGATAAGAGGTAATAGTTGGTTTGGAAACATTTATTTGGGTGCTCTTACGTCTACTGCAGCCTGGATTGTGTGTCTCAGTGTTTGGACTGCCCATAAAATGAAACATAACTACTTCAGATTAATTTGTAGATGGTTCCAAATGAAGGTAGAGTTGATGGTAGCATGGTCTCTCTTGAGACTTACAGGGAGATATTTTAGTTTTGGAAGTGGGAAGTGAAACTCACGGCTCGCTGGCCGTCACAGACTCTGCTTCAGTAGGTTCTCCTCTCCATTCTCCAAAGGACAAGGCTCTCAGCCATGGCAAACATTCTTTCACAGATGGTGTGCAGAGTCTCATCTTCATCTAGTACTTCTCCACCACTAGGTTGCTTGTTGTAAGCAATGGCAAATGTACCAAACAAAAGGTATTTTGTAAGTTAGGATCCACAGTCCACAATACTGATTTTTAGATATGAGCTGCCAGGATGAATTACCCAAAGCCTGGTTAGGTTATCAGACCTGTTGACAAAGCAGGGTAGCTAAGACGATGGTATCAGAACACTACTTAAGGGCACAACTAAGACAAAATTACGAAAGGTAAAAAACAAAAATATTTAGAGAAATAATGCTAGACCAAACTTGGTAATAAGAAGGTGTACTCAGGTGTAGTTAGACATACAGCCACCTAGTGACAAACTCCCACAATGGTGTGTGGTAACAGGGAATAGTGCAATTAGGTGTTAGGTCTCTTTTAGCTAGAGCCAGGGGCGGACTGACCATTTGGAAACTTGGGCACTGTCCAAGGGCCCGGGGTCAGTAGGGGGCCCCATGAGATGCCACTGGTACCTTTTTCATAGGCTTTTTTGAGTTTGGGCAAGGACACAGGGGCCCCATGATCCCCTATTGCCCGGGGGCCCCATGAGTTGTCAGTCCGCCCCTGGCTAGAGCACTGCGGTAGTGATGTCATGGGTTCATTTAGTGCCCATTTATATGCTAGTTTGGGAGGAGCCTAGTGCAGTTGGAGCATGGGAGCCAGATACCCCAGCAGCATGCAGAGGCAATCCACTATGCAGAAACCATTGACAGGTCAGGGTGAGATAATTCTGCACCCAGAAGAGCAGGCTGTAGTCTGTCTCTTTATGGTCGGTGGAAGCTAGGAGCAGGTAGCAAAAGGCATTTTAAGCCAGGCCAAGTGTTCTCTGTCATGAGTGCTATTCCCCTGGAGGTCCTGGGAGAAGTGTACAGAGCTAGAGGACCAGTTGCAGCGGTCTTGTCTCTGAAATGGCATGCAGGGAGCCATGAGCTTGATGCACACAGCCCATGGCAAGTCAGAGCCCTCTGAGTCAGTACTAATGACCCCGAGAAGGAGAAAGAGAGAGCTTCCATGTTTTTTTGAACAAACTGAATTTGGAAGCTGATTGGCTACCACCAATCTGAACCAGATTTTTCACTCTCCAGTTTTAATAAATCAACCCCTATGTCTATGTTATGTGATATATCACTGCCATCTACTGGAGAACACCCTTAAAGCTCAGAAACTATTATTTGTGTAGACATCCATTTCCTCTGAATATAGCAGCTAATGGCTGGGGATGTCGTAGCAAGGCCTCTATCAAGATGATGGGCTCAATATGGTGGTGGTAAAGGGCTACCAGCAGGTGGGTTGTTGTCCTAACATAGAACAAGTGGGGAAGGGAATTGCACAATCTGGTGACAATCATCAGCTAATCACAAGCCTTTTTACAAAGGTAATACAAAAAATAGCCCTCAAAAATCAAATACAAATGGTACATAATTACACAGTTGTGACATATCAGACAGATTCCATTATTATATTGTTATATGTTTTGAGTGCAGAGGTAAGGACCAGAATGGCAACTTTGCAGCTCTAACGTTGGTCAAAAAGTTTGGTAAGTACCAGAATGACTTGATGTGGGCTGTTCAGCACCCATTAAACCAATATTGGTGAAACAGAAAACCTGATTCTTAGAGACAAAAAAGCATTCCCAGGAGCCATGTAGCCAATCTTAAATCCCAGTTAAAACACAGAAACAGATGATCAGTCAGATAGACATTGTACTGACAACCGGCATTTTCATAGTTCGTAGTAGACCCCTGAAGTTGACCACGCTGTCTTTTGCACTTTAACTGGCTGTTCAGAAAGAACCAAACATCATGTACTGTATAATAGTGGTATTACTTCTCCAGGTTTACTATGACTTTAAATAGTTTGTACATTCAATCATACATTGCTGTATTCCAGCAGCAGGATAGGGACTTTGTGCCCCATTGGTGGAACACAATCTGGTCAGCTGAGTGCTGTTCAGCCATTTGCAGAAAGCTTTATGTATTAGGATGCCCACTGGTGCAGGCAGTCCTTAACTACCAGTGACATCCCTGGCCATATAAGCAAAGTGGTGGGGTGATGGGTACATCACTGACCAAATATGACCATGTCTATATTTAATAAGTGATGTCACCTCATCCCGGCACTCTTGTATGTAAACCTAATGGCAGCCCAAGACAGCTTTCAATAGCAAGCACGTGTGGAATGAGTGGAGGGGTTGACATAGTGATGTTTTTTTTCTTTTGACAACTGGTGGGTGGCATTCATTGTGATTGATGCTGTATTTACAATGCTGAATTTAAAAAAAATGTAATAAAGAATTTGTTAACTTTTGCATGTTTTTTACACCCGACTTTTTTTGTGAATAAGTAGGCATATTATGTACCCGTTACTTCCTCATGTGGAGGGGGGCAGATATCTGGGGGTTTCCTTATCTTAAAGGGCTTCCAGATTACAATAAATCCCCCCCCCACAAACATGGGGAGCTAGAGTTGTGGTTAAGAGGCCCTTGTCCTTATCAACATGCCCCCAACCCCCATGTTGAGGGCACATTTACAGTTGCAAGAAAACGTATGTGAACCCCTTGGGATTACGTGGAGTTTTACATGAATTGGGTATAAAATGTGCTCTGAACGTCATCTAAGTCACAACAATAGAAGAACACAGTCTGCTGAACATAATACTACACAAACATTAGATGTTGCCATGGTTTAATTGCACATAACATGTAAACATTCACAGTGCAGGGAGGAAAAAGTATGTGAGGCCCTAGCTTAATTACTTCTCCCAGAGCTAATTGGAGCCAGGAGTGAGCCAACCTTGACTCCAATCAGTGTGATTATATTGGATGTGTTGCTGACAGCTGTCCTGCCCTTAAAAAACACACACTTGTTTTGGGTTTACTGGTTTCAAGAAGCACTGTCTGATATGAACCATGCCTCGCAGAAAAGAGCTCTCAGAAGACCTACGATCAAGAATTGTTGACTTGCATGAAGCTGGAAAGGGTTACAAAAGTATCTCCAAAAGCCTTGATGTTCATGTGTCCACGGTAAGACAGACTGTCTACAAATGGATAAAGTTTAGCACTGTTGCTACTCTCCCTGGTCGTCCTGTAAAAATGACTGCAAGAGCACAGCGCAGAATGCTGCATGAGGTAAAGAAGAATCCCAGAGTGTCAGCTAAAGACCTACAGAAATCTCTGGCACATGCTAACATTTTTGTTGACACATCTACAATAAGGAAAACATTAAACAAGAATGGAGCAGAAGGGAGGATACCACGGAGGAAGCCATTGCTGTCCAAAAAGAATATTGCAGCACATTTGAAGTTTGCAAAAGAGCACCTGGATGTTCCACAGCACTACTGGCAGAATATACTGTGGACAGATGAAACCAAGATTGGGTTGTTTGGGAAGAACACACAACACTATCTGTGGAGAAAAAAAGGCACAGCACACCAACATCAAAACCTCATCCCCACTGTAAAACATGGCGGAGGGAGCATCATGGTTTGGGGCTGTTTTGCTGCCTCAGGGCCTGGATGGATTGTTGTCATTGATGGGAAAATGAATTCCAGAGTTTATCAAGACATTTTGCAGGAAAACGTACAACCATCTGTCCACCAACTGAAGCTCCGCAGAGGATGGGTGATGCAACAGAACAATGACCCAAAGCATACAAGTAATTCAACAACACAATGGCTGCAACAGCACAGAATACGCCTTCTGGAGTGGCCCAGTGACCTCAACCCGATTGAAATGCTGTGGCATGACCTTAAGAGAGCTATTCACACCAGACATCCCAAGAATATTGCTAAACTGAAACAGTTTTGTGAAGAGGAGTGGTCCAAAATTACTCCAGATCGTTGTGCAGGTCTGATCTGCAACTACAGGAAACGTTTGGTTGAGGTTATTGCTGCCAAAGGAGGGTCAACCAGTTATTAAGTCCAAAGGTTCACATACTTTTTCCTCCCTGCACTGTGAATGTTTACATGTTATGTGCAATTAAACCATGACAACATCTAATGTTTGTGTAGTATTATATTCAGCAGACTGTGTTCTTCTATTGTTGTGACTTAGATGACATTCAGAGCACATTTTATGCCCAAATTCATGCAAAACTCCACGTAATCCCAAGGGGTTCACATACTTTTTCTTGCAACTGTATTATTTATATATTTCAGGTACTTATATAGCGCTGTCAATTTACACAGTGCTTTGCATATATATTTTACATTCACATCAGTCCCTAACCCTCAAGGCACATGACCTCATATGTTCAGGAGGGGAGCAGCTTACACTTCCCCCCATTGCTCTCTTGGATTAAGGGTCTAATATGTCTTTGGATAGGGGCCTACACCATTTTTTTTGTATGGGGTTCTGCTTTAATCCAAACCAGATCTGAAGGGTTTGGTATTGATTTTGTGGGAGGACCCCATGTCATTTTAAAAAAAAAACATGTATATGAAAAGTGACATATAGAAAAAACAAGCCGTGAATTTACTTTTCCTGTAAGCTTCCTTTATAAAGCAAATAGATTTATAGCTTTATAGTATTTTTTGCATTGGTACATATCCCCTGGGGCAATGTTCCGCCCCATCCCCATGCACTTTTTTGACATTTCCTTTGCAAATAGCCTTAGAAATGGAGAAAGCTGTTTGACAGATTTGGCCCCCATTGATTTAATTGGGATTCGGATTCAGCATCTGAACTTTTGATACGTTCAGTTTAACCACTTGCCGACCGCGCATAGCCGAATGACGGCTTCACCGTGGCCGGCCAGTTCTGAGTGGACGTCATATGACGTCCTCCCAGAACGCGCTCTCCTGCGCGCCCCAGGGGGCGCGCACCCGGCGATCTCCGTGATCGCTGTGTCCTACGGACACAGCTGATCACGAGATGTGGTGAAAGGCCGATCCCACCGGCCTTTTACCACGTGATCAGCGGTGTCCAATGACACGCTGATCACAGGAAAATGCAAGTGCTGGTTCTCGGCTGCACTTTCCTCACGCTGTCAGATCGTGAGGAAAGTACTGCCGAGAACCGGCAGTTGTCAGAGCGGGGATCGGCACCGATCATCAGGGCACTGATGATCAGTGCCCTGATGATCGGTGCCCAGCAGTGACCCCCGCAAGTTCCGATCAGCTGTGCGCCCACTAGCCCCGCCCACCCATTCCCAGCAGTGCCCCCACCTGTGCCCAGCAGTGCCCCCACCTGTGCCACTCTGCAGTGCCCCCACCTGTGCCACTCTGCAGTGCCACCTACCTGTGCCCAGCAGTGCCACCTACATGTGCCCAGCAGTGCCACCCACCTGTGCCCACCCACCTGTGCCCACCAGCGCCACCCACCTGTGCCCACCAGTGCCACCCACCTGTGCCCACCCACCAGTGCTGTCCACCAGTGCCACCCACCAGTGCCACCCACCAGTGCTGCCAGTCAGTGCCACCAGTCAGTGCCCAGGGGTTGTGCCAGTCAGTGCCGCCAGTCAGTGCCCAGAAGTGATGCCAGTCAGTGCCGTCTATCAGAACCCATCATCAGTGTCACCTATCAGTGCCGCCTATCAGTGCTGCATATCAGTGCCGCCTATCCGTGACCCCTAATTAGTGCTGTCTATCAGTGCCGCCTATCCGTGCCACCTCATTAGTGCTGCCTATCAGTGCCCATCAGTGCCGCCTATCAGTGCCCATCAGTGCCGCCTCATCAACGCAAATCAGTGAAGGAGAAAAAATACCTGTTTGAAAAATTTTATAAAAGAAACAAATAAACTTTTTTTTTTTCAAATTTTTTGCACTTTTTTTAATTTATAGCGCAAAAAGTAAAGCGCCCAGTGGCGATTAAATACCACCAAAAGAAAGCTCTATTTGTGAGAAAAAAATGATCAAAATTTCATATGGGTACAATGTTGCATGACCGCGCAATTGTCAATCAAAGTGCGGCAACGCTGAAAGCTGAAAATTGGCCTGGTAAGGAAGGGGGTATAAGTGCCTGGTAGGCAAGTGGTTAACCCAGATGTGTTCTGCTCATTCTTATACCTTAGCAGCGGGACGTTTCCTCCCCTGACTGAAACACGCAGGATTTGGTTGGGCCCTTGGACCACAATGCAAGACTGATAGTCCTGCATTATATGTGGCAATGTTGGAGAACTATGATCTTCCAGGCAGTGACACGAAGCACCCTCAGAGAACTGGTAACACAGAGAGTAGTACCTGCTAAAGTAAGGAATTGGGTAAGTATTTAATTTTTTTCCTTCCCCCTAGCGAACAAAGCATTTAACCTAGGCAGTACGAGGCTTATTCCAGGGCATTGTTAATTTTAACAGCAACCCAGAGTGGAGATTTTGGCTATTCTAATCAAAAGCAAGTTTACAGAGTTAAAACATACTTTGCTGATGGACTTTGATGCTGATGGAGAAAAATGGCATGGAACTTAAATTGGGCTTTAACATTTTTAGCTGATGCCCTTTTTGTTTAGGGGGGTGCTTGTTATTTTCATTGGAAGCATGGTTGTATGCCTCCTAAAAATGGTCTAATGGCTCCTGGATTGGACTGACTAGTTCCTAAAAGCTACATACATGTGTCCAGCTCTGTATGTTGCTCTTTGGTGTTCATCAGAGTTGGTTATATACATACTGGTGTCTTTCCTGTGCCAGTGCTGCCAAGAGTGAAAGCAGATGAATTCCTGTGGTTGGCTCTTAGTCTATATTTGTGGTGCTCATAGCAGCCAGACCTCATTACTAATAATTGCAGAATAGTTTGTCTCTTCTCTATGCAACCACTTATTTCTGTAACATTGAAACTGAAATTAGAACACGTTAGTACTTTGGGACAATACGACTGGCATACTTGTCACAACTTGGCACAAAATCATGATTTTATGCTTGTTTTGCCATGTTTAGATGCATTTTTCTGCCCATATGTACAGCTACCTCCAGGAAATGACTAAATGTTGTCAGGAAATCAACAAAATTTAATTTTGGTCAGAAATACCAATCAATATGGAGGCAATAGTGTCTCTTTTCGATACCAAGTCCAATATAAGGATGGTGAGGGAGCACCCCGGTCTGTAAGACTCCTCTGGATTCCCATTACAAGTCCCGAAAGAGTAAGATTCTGGGGTGTCTTTGTGATTTTCTGGAATAGGAGTATTAGTCGCAGTAAGGGAATTTTTTTTTGTGGGTTGTTTTTTGGTGTTAGCTTATAGTAATAGCAAGAAACTTACAGTACATCTAAATTTTATATGTGATGTCTTTAACCCCTTCCCACTGCCACGTCCTGGCTCTTTAACTGGATCGAAATGCCGGAAGGCAGAGGTGGGCACTCCGATCATATGACGGCTGTGATTGGCTGTCACAGCGGTCACATGATCAGGAAGCTCCCGATCACAAGTATGCACCGGGAGCTTTCCATTACATGTTAATTACTGGATCTTGCAAAAACATGCTAAAACAAGTAGTGCACGTTTGGATACCATTCATTGTTAATGGCACCCCAAAGGCTCTAATGAAACATGCAAAAACTCGCTATTCAAAAACATGCCAAAGTCAGTTCCTCAAAAAGGTTACAGAAGAAATGTGCAAAAGAAACGTGGGGAGGCTTAATGTAATAAATAAAATATAAATTCAGTCCTGACGTGCTGTTAATGAACGGGGGAGGGCTCTGCCCAGACACATAGTCTACAATTTCTTACAAAAAAATTGGATTTTTTCTACATACAGTGGGGCAAAAAAGTATTTAGTCAGCCACCAATTGTGCAAGTTCTCCCACTTAAAAAGATGAGAGAGGCCTGTAATTGGCATCATAAGTAGACCTCAACTATGAGAGACAAAATGAGAAAAAAAAGCCAGACAATCACATTGGCTGATTGGAAAGAATTTATTTGTAGGTGACCAAATACTTATTTTCCACCATAATTTGCAAACAAGCAAGATTTCTGGCTCTCACAGACCTGTACCTTCTTCTTTAAGAGGCTCCTCTGTCCTGTACTCATTACCTGGCACCTGTGTGAACTTGTTATCAGTATAAAAGACACGTATCCACAACCTCAAACAGTCACACTCCAAACTCCACTATGGTGAAGACCAAAGAGCTGTTGAAGGACACCAGAAACAAAATTGTAGACCTGCACCAGGCTGGGAAGACTGAATCTGCAATAGGCAAGCAGCTTGGTGTGAACAAATCAACTGTGGGAGCAATAAGTAGAATATGGAAGACATACAAGACCACTGATAATCTCCCTCGATCTGGGGCTCCACGCAAGATCTCACCACATGCTGAAGTGCACAGTGTGCAGAAGTCGCCAACTGTTTGCAGAGTCAATAGCTAAAGACCTCCAAACTTCATGTGGCCTTCAGATTAGCACAACAGTGTGTAAAGAGCTTCATGGAATGGGTTTCCATGGCCAAGCAGCTGCACCCAAGTCTTACATCACCAAATACAATGCAAAGCATCAGATGCAGTGCTGTAAAGCGCACCGCCACTGGACTCTAAAGCAGTGGAGACATGTTCTCTGGAGTGACAAATTGCGATTCTCTGTCTGGCAATCCGATGGGCATGTCTGGGTTTTGCGGTTACCAGGAGAATGGTACTTACCTGACTGCATTGTGCCAAGTGTAAAGTTTGGAGGAGGGGGGATTATGATGTGGGGTTGTTTTTCAGGGGTTGGGCTTGGCCCTTAGTTCCAGTGAAGGGAGCTCTTAAGGAGTCATCATACCAAGACATTTTGGACAATTTCATGCTTCCATCTTTGTGGGAACAGTTTGGGGATGGTCCCTTCCTGTTCCAACATGTCTGTGCACCAGTGCACAAAGCAAGGTCCATAAAGACATGGATGAGCGAGTTTGTAATGGAGGAACTTGACTGGCCTGCACAGAGTCCTGCCCTTAAACCGATAGAACACCTTTGGGATGAATTAGAGTGGATACTGTGAGCCAGGCCTCCTCCCCCGACATCAGTGCCTGACCTCACAACTGCACTTCTGAAAGAATGGTCAAACATTCCCATCTCTATGCTGATGACACACAAATCTATCTGTCTACCCCTCACCTCACCCCTTCAGTCTCCTCTCGCATCACTAACCTACTAAGTGACATATCGGCATGGATTTTACTCCACTTCCTCAAACTCAATCTTTCCAAAACGAAGCTCTTCGTATTCCCCCCAGGCCCGTGCCCCCTCCCCCGACTTCTCCATCAAGATCAATAACACAATCATCAGTCCCTCCCCTCATGCCAGGGTACTAGGTGTAATCCTAGACTCCCATCTGTCCTTTCAGCCCCAGATCCAATCGCTGTCCAAATCTTGTAGACTTCACCTCTGCAACATCTCCAAGATACGACCATTCCTAACCTCAGAAACCACTAAGCAACTTATCCACTCCCTTGTTATCTCTCGCCTTGACTATTGTAACTCCCTCCTCATTGGCCTACCTCATCGCAGGCTATCCCCTCTTCAGTCTATCATGAATGCTGCTGCCAGACTCATCCACCTTACTAACTGTTCTGTATCTGCCACCCCTCTCTGCCAATCCCTCCACTGGCTTCCCATTGCCCAAGGGAAAAAAATTCAAAACATTAACAATAACGTATAAAGCCATTTATAACTCTGTCCCAAATTGCATCACCGATCTTGTCTCCAAATATCACCCAAACTGTACTCTCCGCTCCTCGCAAGACCTCCTACTCTCTAGCTCCCTTGTCTCCTCCTCCCATGCTAGTCTCCAGGACTTCTCCAGAGCTTACCCCATCCTCTGGAACTCTCTACCCTAATTTATCAGACTATCGCCTACTCTGCTCACTTTTAGGCGATCTCTGAAAAACTATCTCTTCAGGGAAGCCTATCCTGCCCTCAGCTAATACTGGAATCTTCTACTCTTCCAACCAGTCCATCCCCCACAGTTACTACCTTTTGTACCACTAGCCCCTCCCTCCTAGATTGTAAGCTCCAAGGAGCAGGGCCCTCAAATCCCTTTTGTATTGAACTGTATTGTTGCTGTATTGTCTCCCGTTATATTGTAAAGCGCTGAGCAAACTGTTGGCGCTATATAAATCCTATATAATAATAATAGACACACTCCTAAACCTTGTGGACAACTTTCCCAGAAGAATTGAACCTGTTATAGCTGCAAAGGGAATTCTTTGAAGCTCCATACTTATTCCTGGCTTGTTAAACCATCAACATCATCCAGTTTTCGAGCCTTGCCTTCCCTAGTTAGTTGGACACACCCCATAAAATTAAAAAAATTATTATTTTAATGCACAATCATTGCTCAAATGTGCCCAAAGTGTGCAAGTTGCTCCAGAAAAGTAACTGGTGTTGAAAGCAAGCACCGAAAATGCTCTGACATTTACTGCTTTACGGGAAAAAATACAATTTTGCAGCTCTAAAACCAATATAGCCGGCTCTGCAGGGGCTGTTATAGGATGCAGCATGTGTGAATGGTAGGGTGTGGTCCAGGGTTACAGCATAGCTCCTCTGCTTTGTGTTTTGCAGGTAGTTAGCATGTGATGCGACTGCTGTTTGCATGGATAAAGGAGCAATTCAGGTTATAGGACCTTAAAAAAATGGTTTTCTTGGTCATCACTTTCTGGCTTCCCCATATGCCTGCATGTGATGCTGAGGTACTACTTGTGGTACTGTGGCTGTGGGGATACTAGAAATGCGTAGAGCTGCTTCAGGTAGTATTCGCCTGGAATGGCAACATGTACAAAGGGCAGGCCAGATGATCTTATTTTAAGTGGGGGAGTTTGATTAAGCAGATGGGCAAAATTGTGACCCTTAATGGCTTGGGAATTTTTTTCACAGGCAGATCTTACCAGCCAGGACAGTAAAATACCTTCCTAGTGGCCACTTGGGACCAGATTGGGACGAGGAATATGGGAGGCTCAAATAATGTGAAAAATAAATGACAACATTAATCTTAAAACAGTAAGAGTTCTTTAGAGGGTAGAAGGGTTAGAATGGCTGTTAGGCTTTAAATAATGTTTCCCCTGTTGTGTCACTAAGACAAGAGGTGATGCAGACAATAAAACCTGTCAAGGTATGAAACCCACCCTAATCAAGATTGTAAAAAAGTTTGGTGGGCCATATATATTTAAAAAATGTAGCATACATCAAACCCCCATAAACAACATATTGGCATTCCATGAGTCCTGAATGTGAATCTGTACTTTGCCTAACATAGGAAGATGGAACTGAGAGCAGAAAAGGTGCAATTGACTATGTCACTATGGAGGCAAGCATCCCTAACTGCTAATTTGAACAGTGCTGACCTTATGACTTTTGGCTTTGTAGTACTATCAAAGTGATTCTAAAGGCTCAGTTTTTCTTTTTTTAAAATAACGAACGTGTTATACTTACCTGCTCTGTGCACTGGTTTTGCACAGAGCAGCCTGGATCCTCTTCTTCTGGGGTCCCCCGCTGGTGCTCCTGGACACTCCCCCCTGCAGAGTGCCCCCATGGTAAGCCGCTTGCTATGGGGGAAGCCCTGGCGGGCGCACTCTCGAGCCAGCTGTGTGTGTCCGTAAGACACAGTATAGACAGTATAGAATAATAATGAGAGACACAAAATTTTAGTAACACCTTTATATTAAACTTTTTCAAAAGAGTAGGCCACAGAAATAATAGGTTTAGGATATGTACAGTAACTCCCGTTAGCTCATAAAAACTGAACACTTGTAAAATAGAAATAATCAATTAGCAACGTTTATCAGATTATACAGTCAAGAGTAGTAAGCTTCAACCATTTAATTGCAACACGAGCAACAAGAACAGGAATAAAAGGGTTCTTGACTTATTAGCTCTCTCCGAACCACTGGCACCACAATGGGGAATGCAGAGAATTATGTAAATGTGTACTCCTCTATTAATAGATATAAGGTGCCTAATTTGAATGGCATTGAAAGAGAAGAGGTTCCTTTAACTAGAGATTGCAACTTGAATCCTATGATGTTTAAAATTCCTGATATGGTGGTATCCGGTGCTAGTAAAAGTGGGGCCCATAAACATTAGTGAATACTGGTATTTCAATGAAATTGAACAGACTGTGGTACTGCTCAAAGCAAAGATCTCCTGGTACTAAAGTGTAAAGGTGTCTGAATGCAGTGACTCTATAATTATGACAGAAAGAGGTTGGGCTTCCTCTGGCTCATCAATCCTATGAGCAGCACAGCCTCCTAGGAACAGAGTTCTTGCTAAGGGTCTTGGCTGGCTGCAGGGATGAGCGAAGTTACCACTGGACATATGCAATTCATTTCGAATCTAAATTCTGAATAATTTTTGATCAGAGATTCGAATGCATCCAAATCTCTAAATAACAATAATGAATTTTGTTGAAATTGGTTTTGTTTCGTTAATTCGTTTTATAATGAATTCCAGTTTTTTTAATTTTTGGAACTATTCGAAAATATATTGACCGATCTGAATTCTGTGCGAAGAATAGTTGGTGGTTAAGGAGCGGTCTGGTTTCCCCGCTGACAGCTGAATGTAAACAAAAGAACAAAGTTCTGAAAAAACTGTGTCCCCTCCATTCATATCAGGCCCTTCGGGTCTGGTATGGATATTAAGGGGAACTACACACCAAAATATTTTTTAAATGGCAAGGGGTCCCCAACAGAATTCATACTAGACCCGTATCTGAGCATGCAGCCCAGAAGGTCAGGAAAGGGGTGGGGGACAAGCAAGCCCCCCTCCTGAACCATACCAGGCCATATGCACTCAACATGTGGGGGTGCTTTGATGGAGACAAGGGTGGTGGTTGTGGAGGTGTGGGGGGGGGGGTGGCTTATTGGAATCTGGAAGCCCCCTTTAACAAGGAGGGTCACAGATCCCAGCCCCCCCATGTGAATGAGTAGGGGTACATAGTATACTCCTACATACCCCTACATATTCACCAAAAAAGAAGTCAAAGGTAATAAAAACACAACAGTTTTTGACAAGTCGTTTAATAAATAAAAACATAAAAACACCATCCTAAAGAAAAAAAAACACATAGCCTGCCAAACACAACTGTTCCCGCCCAGGGACACAGCCGAATGATAGGGACAGGGTTTACCCCTAACCTGACATAACCAGGTGATGCTGTCCCCATGACTACCTCTCACCTAATGAGAGGTAGACATGGGGGTGGGGGGCACCCTGTGTTAAAGGGGACTTCCAGATTCTGCTAAGCCCCCCGCCCGCAGACCCGCACAACAATCAGGCCAGGGTTGTGGGGAAGAGGCCCCCCCTTTTCTGGCTTGCTGGGGTGCATGCTTGGCTTAGGGTCAGGCATGGATTTTTGGGGGGGGACTCCCATGCCATTTGTTTTTTTACATTTTGGTGTGGGATTCTCCTGAAAATCCATACCCGAACCGAAGGGCCTGGTATGGATTGGGGGGGACCCCACGCTGGTTTTTTTCAAGTTTTTTAATGCTATTTTGAATAAACAATGCTAAAAGTATTGAGTCTGTTGACTCAATATTGGACCAATTTGTTTTTGGAATTTCGGGACCCCCACGCTGTTTCTTTTTCTGAAGTTTTAATTTTTTTGTTTTGTTTTCATTCAGCTGTCAGGGGGAACCTGCTGACAGCTGATGAGTCAACTGTTAAGGATATGGCGGCCAGGTTGCTGGCCCACCCCTTACAACCAGCTATTCTTCACCCAGAATTCAGATGGGTCAATATATTTTTAAATTCACATTTCAATTTGAATTGTTCTGAAAATGAGGAATTTGTTAGAAAATGACTAAACGAAACAAAACTAAATGAATTCCTAAATGAATCGACGAAACAAAAATAGTAACAACAAATCTATCTGAAACAAAACTAAACAAATTATTATTATAACAATGAATATATCAGGGGCGGACTGACCATTTGGAAACTCGGGCACTGCCCGAGGGCCCGGGGTCAGCAGGGGGCCCCATGAGATGCCCCTGGTACCTTTTTCATAGGCTTTTTTGAGTTTGGGCAAGAACACAGGGGCCCCATGATCCCCGTTTGCCCGGGAGCCCCATGAGTTGTCAGTCCGCCCCTGGAATATATACATGTATTGTACATAATGCCAGGGATCGGTCTTGGACCGAAGATATATTTCACCACTATTTAGGTTGTGGTCCCTTTAAGGGAGAGTTCATAGGACATTTTTAGTATTCAGGTTTTCTCACCCATGTAGGGTGGGGAGGTTCCAGGGTAGTCCAGTCAGAGAGTAGAAGACTGATTTTCAGTACTCTCTGGATTGGTAAGTCCTAAAAAACGTACTTTTCCTTGTTTCTGTTATAAAATTTTACAAATAAATAACATTTCTTCGTAAATTTAGGTCAAAATGTATTCTGCTACATTTCTTTGGTGAAAATAATAAAAAATAATAATAATAATTTAATTTGTATTTTATTTTTCAAATTTTTCAATTTATTTTTATTACATTATTTTTTCTTTTTTTACTATTTTTTTTTCAACACACTGTGACCAAAGCAATACAATGTTACCATAGTAACATTGAACTGCTCTGGAAAAGTGATCAGGATTTTTCTTTTTTTTTTAACACATTATGATTGCTAATACAAATGTATTTCATTGATACTTGCAATCATTGTTACTGAATTATACTGATTCATTCAGTCTTTTGTTGTGATCAGGGGCGGACTAACCATTCGAGCACTCGGCCACTGCCCGAGGGCCCGGGGTCAGTAGGGGGCCCCATGAAATGCCCATGGTACCTTTTCTAGGTTTTTTTGGGTGTGCTTTGATGTGGGCAAGGACACAGGGGCCCCATGATCCCCTATTGCCTGGGGGCCCCATGAGTTGTCAGTCCGCCCCTGGCTGTGATTGGCCCTGTCTGTATCATGTGACTGCCTTGACTAGTCACAGCTAACAACATAATTGTATACAATGGATGGCATGACAGAAAGCCATCCATTGTATACAATTGACATGTGATCTGCCGTGATTGGTCACAGTGGTCACATGACACTGGCAATGGGCCTGTGTAGTGATATGTGATCAGCTGTGTCCCATGGACACAGCCGGTGACAGATTGCACCACTGTTCGGCCCGTGGCCGCGTGAGCAGTTCATTTTGACAGGACGTCATATGACGCCCAGTCACAACGGTGAGTGTCCCACCCAGCTGTCAATCTGCAATAGGCCGGGCAGGAAGGTGTTAAACAATAACTACTAGATTGTAAGCTCCAAGGATCAGGGCCCTCCTATCCCTCTTGTATTGAACTGTATTGTTGCTGTATTGCCTCCCGGTATATTGTAAAGCGCTGAGCAAACTGTTGGCGCTATATAAATCCTGTATAATAATATAATAACTTCTGGAGTCGACCGTACTCTCTGGTAAGCGCTACCCTGAGCTCAATAACCCCAAAATATTACTATATATATATATAAATATCATACATTATCAGTCTATATTCTAACTTTGATGCTGTACTCTTTTTTTTTTCATACCTCAACAGCCTTATTTATAACACATATTAGACTATATAAACTGCCACTTTTTTTTTTCTTCTTTACACAAGAAATTCTCGGGAAGTGTATCACTACCTAGTGAAGGATAACAGTCTGCTAATTTTGAGCTCATAGAATCTGTTTTTCATCTGGAAATTCAAATAATTCTCATGAACAGTATTAGTAATCTTCAGAGTGAAAATGTATCTGTAGGAGTGTGAGCTCATCAACTTTGTCACCGAGTCGGTGGCAAACAAGAACCGATCTGACAAGTACAGTTTATTCAACTATTAGCTCTTCAGCTTGTTGAAACTGACTCAACAGATTCCATCTGACACTAAAAACCTTGAACAGGCGGCTGTTTTTTTGTATTTTAACAGAATCAATATTTTACTTACAAGGTATTGTATTTCATGGCTAGGAATTAGAGATTGTTCCAACAAACCTGGAGGCTGAAGAGTTATCATTGAACTTGATACCTGGGGAGATAAAATGGATTGTGCTAGCAGAGCAAATTGGGGACATACAGTATAACAGGTTCAGCTCTAGAAAGTCAGTTGTAGAAATCAATATTGTAGTATATTTCGAGACTATTCATCATTAGGTTTTTTAGTAGCACTTAGCCAGTACAAGTGTGGTGTCGTGAGCTGTGGGTCCAGATCCTGGTCACCTGCTGCGAGATAATGGGGCTCATTTTTCAATTAGGTTACATAGGTTGAAAAAATTCATATGTCAACTACCTTAAAAAAAAAAATTGAGCATCTCCAAAAGGAAAACTTTTCCAGTTTTCACAAACAAGGAAAAAAAAAAATAAAATAAAAAATGGATTATATGAATAGTATGTTACAGCAATTTTAATAAGCCCCATTTAGATGGAATTTCATCTGTGATTGGACTCTCATATGTATTGGACATTTTAATAGTTATTTATATATTTATTTTTGATATATCTATATATATATATATATATATATATATATATATATATATATATATATGTGTGTTTTTTTTGTGTGTGTAATTTAATAATTTGAATATTTTATATTGAAGTAATTTATGTTAATACTTTTATTTAATTGCTAATATTTTTATTTAAATTATCATTTCAATTAATCTTAACATAGGTTTAATATAAGGGCGCGGCACCATTTTTTTTTTTTATTTTGCTTGTTTGACACCAATGTACATACAATGAGGATGTAGCTAGGAGCCTGCGAACTTACCTTCTAATCTCATATCTTATATTCTAAATTTTAAGTGGCTCACAGGATATTCCATTATTATTTAAGGAAAAAAAAATCCTTCGTGATCCACTAAGGATTTTGGATACCCCCTAGACAGGGGCAGACTGACCATTTGGAAACTCGGGCACTGCCCGAGGGCCCAGGGTCAGTAGGGGGCCCCATGAGATGCCCCTGGTACCTTTTTCATAGGCTTTTTTGAATTTGGGCAAGGACACAGGGGCCCCATGATCCCCTATTGCCTGGGGGCCCCAGGAGTTGTCAGTCCGCCTCTGCCCCTGGATCATCATTCTTGTTATGGGGACAACTGTCTAAGAGGGGAATCCCCCCCATTGTGAGAGGCTTCCTTAATTTCTTGTTAGAACAGGAAGTGAAAGTGGCGCTAAAGGCAAAAACAACACATATGAGGCAGTCTGTCGTTAGTATTAGCAAAGCCGACTTTGTTTTTCTTAGTTGTCTCTGTAGCTTAGTTTTTTTTACCTGTTGATCCTGCTGTTATTTTTCACCTTCAACAACAAAAGCTGAAGTTAGAGGGTACAAAACATTTAAGGCTCCATGCAAACACTGGCCGTGGGAAAACACCAAATGTGGTAACCACGATTTTGCCACGTTTTGTGTTTTCCCACGGCCAGCGGTAAAAAAGTTCCGATCCTGAACGCGATTCTTCTGCATTCAAAAGAGGGAGGTGTAACCTCACCTAAACGTGGAAGCTCCTAAACTCTGCTAAAAGCCTATGTGTACAAGGACACAGGTTTTTATGGTGTTGAGTTTAGAAGCTTTGGCAAAAAAATGCCACAAGCTCCTAAACTCAAGTTTAGGAGCTGCTCGTGTACATGGAGCCTACACTGGCAGAGGTGCTTACAATGGTCAGCTTTTATTAATTTAGTTACAACTTTTATCCCAAAAGAAAAACATCTGTTGCTGTAACTGCTTTAAAAGCATTAGTCGATCTAACACTACCCTCTCCAGTCCAAGGGTGACTCTGTTGCTCCTCCATAGGTAGGGAAGCCACCCTAGGACAGGAAGTGTGATAGTGGCTGGATCACCAGTGGAAAATAAAGGAAAGAAAACTAATTCAGCCATCACATTTAAGGATTGGTAAGCTGCAATATATTACATTTTTGGTTTTGGGTTTAATACCCCTTGAAGGGAAATTTCCCATTGGTACACACAGCAAAACATAACCTGGTAGGGGCCCAATAGTTAAAAACAGTAAGTGAGGGGAAAACCTTCCAAAGTGAGGGAATCCCTGGGTGTCATCAAGAGGATCATCAGAACTAGTGTCCAGTCTTCCTCTTAGGTATGTTTTTAAGCATGTTGTATATTTGCTAACAAACACTATATTGACAAACATATTGGGCTGCGTGCCCTTACATGTACATGAACTTTAATGGCATCCCAGTCTTAGTCCGTAGGGTTCAATAATGAGTTGGCCCACCCTTTGCAGCTATAACAGCTTCAACTCTTCTGGGAAGGCCGTCCACAAGGTTTAGGAGGGTGTCTATGAGAATGTTTGACCATTCTTCCAGAAGTGCATTTGTGAGGTCAGGCACTGATGTCAGACGAGAAGGCCTGGCTTGAAGTCTCCACTCTAATTCATCCCAAAGGTGTTCTATCAGGTTGAGGTCAGGACTCTGTGCAGGCCAGTCAAGTTCCTCCACCCCAAACTCGCTCATCCATGTATTTATGGACCTTGCTTTATGCACTCGTGCGCAGTCATGTTGAAACAGGAAGGAGCCATCCCCAAACTGTTCCCACAAAGTTGGGAGCATGAAATTGTACAAAATGTCTTGGTATGCTGACGCCTTAACAGTTTCCATTACTGGAACTAGGGGGCCAAGCCCCTGAAACACAACCCCACACCATAATCCACCCTTTACCAAACTGTACACTTGGCACAATGCAGTCAGGCAAGTACCGTTCTCCTAGCAACCGCCAAACCCAGACACATCCATTGGATTTCCAGACAGAGAAGTGTGATTGGTCTCTCCAGAGAACATGTCTCCACTGGTCTAGAGTCCAGTGGCGGCGTGCTTTACATCACTGCATCTGACGCTTTGCATTGCACTTGGTGATGTAAGGCTTGGATGCAGCTGCTCGGCCATGGAAACCCATTCCATGAAGCTCTCTATGCACTGTTGCACTAATCTGAAGGCCACACCAAGTTTGGAGGTCTTTAGCTATTGACTCTGCACACAGTTGTCGACTTCTGCGCATCGTGAGCTTCAGCATACGCTGACCCCGCTCTGTCATTTTTCGTGGCCTACCACTTCATGGCTGAGTTGCTGTTGTTCCCAGTTGCTTCCACTTTGTTATAATATCACTAACAGCTGACTGTGGAATATTTAGTAACAAGGTAATGTCACAGACGGACTTATTGCACAGGTAGCAACCTGTCACGGTACCACGCTTGAATTCAGTGAGCTCCTGAGAGCGACCTATTCTTGTTTGTAGAAGCAGTCTGCATATCTAGTGCTTGATTTTATACACCTGTGGCCATGGAGGTGATTGGAACACCTGAATCCAATGATTTGGAGGGTGAGACCAATACTTTTGGCAATATAGTGTAGGCATGAGTCCTCCTTCAACTGTTGGAGGTAAACAGAAAAGAAAGACTTCTTCAGTGGGATACCCGATGTGTTTCAGAACGTGTTATTATGTTGTTCTGCAATGTGTCAGTAATCCAATAAAGAAGTCAAGGCGCAACATTCCCAATGATGGTTTTCAAGTCAAGAGAACCTTGGTAGAAATTCAATATAGCAAAAAAAACCACCAAGGGATTTATAGTGCAGTTAGTCATCTCTGAGAAACAGGGACATTTTCAAGAAGCAACATTTCTAGGGATAAATAGGGAAATCTAGGGTCAGGTGCCAGTGTACTTTGCCAATAGAATGATTTTTACTGGCGTGTTAATGTCATTCTCTGAAATACCACAGGGTGTCAGAAGCATACCATGATTAGAACTGTGAAAAGCAGAGGAGTTCTCTTGAATTGTTTTGTCTGCCTGTAGCAACCTAATCAGGTTAAAATATCATTTGTGCGCCATCATACTGAAAATTACGAGTGATAGGGAGGAGAGAAATCAAGCCGATTTTAAAGCTGTGAATTCTCTCTATTAAGCCGGAGCTCCTATGTAATTTATATGTGCACTCAACCGACTTTTCCTGGAAGCTGATTGGTTTCTATGCAGAGCTGCACCAGATTTTACACGCTCCGATTTTAGTAAATCCCAACCAATGTTTACACTCATCGGGGGAATTTAAACTAGAGACCCCCCACCACCAGGTACCCAGACTGAGAAAATAAATCCAGTAGACCAGTCCCCCAATGAATAAGGGCGCATTCTACTGGGCAGCACAGTGGCTAAATGGTTAGCACTTCTGCCTGGCAGTACTCGGTTTGTTGGTTCAAATCCCAGCCATGGCACCACCTGCCTGGAGTTTGCATGTTCTCCCTGTGCCTGTGTGAGTTTCCTCCCACACTCCAAAGACATGCTGGCAGGTTAATTGGCTCCTGTCTAAAAATTGGCTGTCGTATATGTATGTATGAATGTGAGTTAGGGGACCTTAGGTTGTATGTTCCTTGAGGGTTAGGGACTGACGTAAATGTACAATATATATATGTAAAGTGCTGTGTAAATTGAAATAAAATATGTAACAGATTGTATTTTAATGTAGAAAATTAAAAAAAAAACAAAAAAAAAAACATCTTTCATCCCATGAAAACCATGCCCATGAGCTCTCTTATGAGACTTAGCGGTTAGTTACTGAAGGCAAAAGACTTCACTTTGCAAGAGAATTTTCCCCAGAGCTTCTCGAAATACCACTTTGCAGAAAATACTCAATCACATGTAAGGAAAATTCCCCTGTAAAGTGCAACTTCCTTTACAAGGTGAAAAGCCTATTTGTCTTTTAGTAAATCGACTTCCTAAATTCGAAGAAACCTAAATCAAATAGTATTTGGCTACCAGGAACATGGTGAGTGCTTGAAGAAAATACCAGCTATGGTGGTTGTAGCTTTAAATGTGAATTTAAAGGGACATCCCTTGTTCTCAAGTCAAATTACAAAAACATTGGGGCATCAGGGGACGTGGAGTCCTGTCTCATTCATGGCAGTGTAGTCCGCTTGTCACTGACTAATAAAATGGGTGTGTTGATAGGGTTGTAAAGGAGCCCGGACAACCCTTGGGCATGCCGAAGAAAGAAAAGTATTGAGCTTTGTCGCATTGTGGTGAATATTGCGTTTTGGAATGTTCCTCCCCCCCACATTTATTTTAACCTCTTTGAATACCTTTCTTTTGCAGCCCTCTTGCTGGTCTGCTGACGTCATCGCACCTTCTTTTTTTTCCAGCAGGGGGGGTGGGTGTTCAAGGACTGAGCAGCACTCATGTAATGACGTTCTGAAGCCACTCAGTCCTTGAATATTGTGAACCCAGACAGTTCTACACACAAAATATGTGCCACCAGGCTCTTACAGACACACCCTGTAGATAATATCTATGGCCAGCTTGTTTTTAAAATGAAATCATGTGAAGTGGAAATGTAGCAATTGATGTGCATCAACAGGAAATAGGGAAAATAAAACCGTTTTCTGCTATGTTTAAACTGATTAAAATAAATGTTCATTGTAGGTTTCCACTATAATAACCACACGTTAGCATCATTGAACACAATAGATACTTCAGCAGTCCTGTAGAGAATAATAGAACACAATCAGTATGAATACCATTAACCCCTTCCTGCCCAGGCCAATTTTCAGCTTTCAGCGCTGTCGCACTTTGAATGACAATTGCACAGTCATGCTGCACTGTACCAATATGAAATTTTTATCATTTTTTTTTCACACAAATAGAGCTTTCTTTTGGTGGTATTCGATCACCACCCAGTGTTTTATTTGTTGCACTTTAAACAAAAAATTTAAAAAAAAGTTTTTCTTTGTTTCTATTATAACATTTTGCAAACAGCTAATTTTTCTCCCTCACTGATGTGCGTTGATGAGGCTGCACTGATAGGCAGCACTCATGGGCACTGATGAGTTGGCAGGGATAGGCAGCACTGATGGGCACTGATAGGCTGCACTGATGAGGTGGCACTGGTGGGCATTGATGAGGAGGTACTGATGATGCTGCACTGATATGCAGCAATGATGGGCACTGACAGGCGGCGCAGCGATCATGGACAGCACTAGGTACGTGCCGCTGGGGGCGTGCAGGAGGGCGCATTCTGGGAGGATGTCATATGACGCCCTCCCAGAACTGGACAAATGCGCTGTAGCCATCTTTCGGCTATAGTGCGGTTGTGAAGTGGTTAACACATTTGATGATCCTACTTTATCAGATAAGTGAAGTGAAAGTGAATCTAGTGTCACATATACAGTATTTTTCCATGTCAGGTGCACACTTGCCCAGTAATAAGTAAATTGAACACTTACAGGCAAGGCTTTTTTTTCTCAGATAATAGGTGCAGAAGCTCCCCTTTTTGAGTCACCCCCAGAGGCGGACTGACAACTCATGGGGCCCCTGGGCAATAGGGGATCATGGGGCCCCTGTGTCCTCGCCCACACTCAAACCACACCCAAAAAAAGCCTATGAAAGGTACCTGGGGCATCTCATGGGGCCCCCTACTGATCCCAGGCCCTCGGGCAGTGCCCGAGTGCCTAAATGGTCAGTCCGCCCCTGATCACCCCTTATCTCTGTTCCCTGTCCACCTCTGAGCACCGTCCCCTGGTTCCATCCCCTAACCGCCTCCCAGTAAGGCCTCTTTTACAGAATACAGAACCAAGTATCATTTTTGGTGCTAAGTAATTTGTATGGATTTTTTTTAAATGATAAGCTGTAAAATTGATTCCCTGCAGCGAGTAACATTACACCCCACTTTCAACAATATATCCCCAGCATTAACTGCTCACCCTCTGCCTTATAGCAGAAGTACTGCTACAGGGCAGCAGGGCTGCGCAAAATCACGTGTGTTTATATATATATATATATATATATATATATATATAATCTTTTCTGGGTAGGGGTCACACACACCACCCTACCCACGCTGCTATTGGCGGCTAGAGATGTCAATCACCGGGTCCTGGCTATCATCGGGGAAAGCTGACAGGGGAGAAACCTGTGTGTAAACAACACAGGTCTCTCTCCTGTCAGCATGGACATGCTGCATTGTATCTCCCTGCACAGAACAGAGATACAAAACAGCATGTCTCCGTAGTAACACAACGATGTGAACCCCTTCCTGCCCAGTGTCATTAGTACAGTGTCAGTACTTTATATTAGCACTGATCACTGTATTAGTGTCTATGGGGATGTCAGTGGCAGTTAGTTCCCACCCAGTGTCAGAATGCCCACCGCAGTCCCGCTATAAGTCGCTGATCGCCACCATTACTAGTATAAAAAAAATAAAATAAAAATTCCAGTATAAAAACCGTCATTTGTAGACGCTATAATTTTCATGTAAACCAATTAATTTACACGTATTGGGTTTTTTTTTTTTAGGAAAGACATGTCGCAGAATACATTTTGGCCTAAATTTATGAAGAAATTTGATTTTCAATTTTTTTTTAATTGGATATGTTTAATAGCATAAAGTAAAAAATATATATATATATTTTTTTTTTTAAATTGTTGGTCTTTTTTTGGTTATAGTGCAAAAAAAAAAAACGCAGAGGTGATCAAATACCCCTGAAAGAAAGCTCTATTTGTGGGAACAAAAGGACATAAATTTCATTTATGTACAGAGTTGCATGACCGCGCAATTGTTAGTGAAAGTAACACAGCGCCATATCGCAGAAAATGGCCTGGTCAGGAAGGGCAAGTGGTTAATACACCCCCTCCAACAACAATAGACTCCCTGCAATAAAATCCCCCCACCAGCAGCAATAAATTCACTCCAGCAACAACAGACCCTCCCAGGAACAATAAATCTCCCAGCAGCCAGCATCAATATACCCTCCAGCAGCCAACAATAGACCCCTCCCTCAACAGTAGATTCCTCCCAGCACCAATTGACCTCCCAGCAACAATAGATCCTCCAGCAGTCAGAATCATTAAACCCTCAGCACTCCTTGCCATAACATACATTCATTGCTGGAGGTGCCGGTATGTATTACCTCTTACAGAGGTCAAAGTACTAACACTGGCAATGACGTCATCTCCATTAGAAGGATGGAGCCATCTTTGTTTAGACAGTATCCAGGGTCAGCACTAAACGTTCACCTCTCAGCATGGGATTTCTATACTCCTGCCAGTAGCAGATTAAAAAAGTATACATTTTGGCCAATCATTTCTCACATTGACATAATGTCGCCAGTACAAAGAATAGCAAAATTATTTGCAAAGGCAAAAAAAATTAGGGTTTTTTTTTAATTTATTTTTTTCAGTGTTGCACAAGAAATGCGCAAACAAAATGGGTGAACATGGGGAATAAAATAACTATTGACCGTAATAGATCTGAAAAATAGCTAATGGGTGGGAAATGTTCACTAGGATTGGTTAGGATTATCTAAGGGTTAACCTCCCTGGAGGTATTCCTGAGTGTAGCTCGGGGTAAAGTTTCAGTACCACAAGCGGTAACCCCGAGCTACACTCGGGCTTACCATGCGGTGCTGCTCCGGGATCCCTCGGTCACTTACCTTGTCCTGTGCTCCTGCGATGTCTCTCCTGCAGTGTCCCCGGCAATGTCCTCCGGCGGATGCCGGCATCTGTCATCTGGGTTCCGTCCCCTGCGACGTCGGGATGTACGGGGACGGAACGGCGGGAAATTTGAAAATGACATATTGTGACATTCACTCAATACACTAAAATCACATCGTATAACATTCCTGTATCAAACCATTTCACATACATTTTGTCCCGAGTGCTTTGTCCTGTGCCCTGCCTGCATTTTTACTGTTCTTTCTGCCTGGAAACTGAGAAACAACCATGGCGTCCAAAAAGCGTCCCTTTAGGTCAAAAGCGCTTTTAGACCGGCTAGAGAACAGCGATAGTAAATTAGAACCACTTGCAGAACTGAGTGATGATGATTTGTGGGGGAAATTTGTCATCAGACACTGAAAACGATTTTGCGACTTTGCTCAGCGAAGTGCAAACTTGGCGCTATATTTCAAATTTCAGTGTTTTTGGTTTGATTATATTATTGAATTAAATTTATTATTATTATATTATAATTTTTTATGATTATTTATTAAATTATAATTTATGATTTCGTGTTTCAAATTTTAACATACCCGGGATGTTTACTAGATTCTTGTTCGGACAGATTTCATTGAGTTATTCCTAAAAATTACAGGCCTACAATAAAAAAAATACATATTTCCATGCAAAAAAAATGTACCGCTTTGAGCACAGAAATATGGAAATAATCAGACCGCTAGGGAGGTTAATAAAGAGATACATAAGAATACTATTTATTTAAAAAAAAATTTTGACAGCCAACTGTAACTGCTGGCGGGGGTATGGCAGCAGTGAGAGAGAGTACAGCTGTCAAGTCCAACCTGTGATGTCAGGGATGGGCGTGGCCGATGTGTTTTAAAGCGCTTTGCCCCTTTCAAAAACAACCCGTTCATAGGGAAATAGCCGGCATTTATACAGTGCCAATTGGGAAAAAGAAGGCAAGGGGCAGGACCAATTGGAACTACTGCATGTGCACCCACAGCAGTGTATAATTCAGGTTTATTATACACACACATGTAGTAGTTCCAATTGGTTCTGCCCCTTGTCACTGTCTTTCCTGGCCAACAATGTATAAATGTTTGTCTATGCAGTGCTTGCTTGACAAAGGGGGCAGAGCCCTTGAAACGCATATAGGCCCCGCCCATCCCCGATATCATAGGTTGGAGTTGACAGCTGCACGCTATCTCATTGCAGCTGCAAACCCCGATGGCTTTCCCGCCAATCCCTGGCTGTGCTAGATGTTCACACTGCTGCAGGTTCTGCTCAGCTGGAAGTCAGCATATAAAGAATAGATGGAGTAATGCGGGACAAAGCCCCTGTACACCAGGACTGTGGGACAAATGTGAAAATGTGGGAAAGTCCCGCCCATTCTGAGACTGTTAGGGAGGTATGGTCATAGTGATCAAATGATTACAATGTACCAGTGGTGGACTGACAACTCATGGGGCCCCCGGGCAATAGGGGATCATGGGGCCCCTATGTCTTCACACAAACTCAAACCACACCCAAAAAAGCCTATGAAAGGTACCAGGGGCATCTCATGGGGCCCCCTACTGATCCCAGGCCCTCGGGCAGTGCCGAGCTCCCAAATGGTCAGTCCACCCCTGCAATGTACACAGAACAGTCAATAATGGTTCCCAACAATGACTGCCTGCTTAATGTTGTGAAGCTGTGATTGGCTCACAGCTATCACATAGTACCTGGCTACCTATACCATGTGATTTGCATGTCAACCGTAACCAAACTGTCGTGAATGTTAGCCCATTCAAGACAGCTAAAACTATTGCTTAGAATAGTGAACTTCACTGTTGCAAGCAATAACAGTGTACAAAATAATCCCTGATCACCCCTCCAGAGTAGTAAAGTGTCACTATGGTGACACTGAACTACTCTGATGACAGGATATGAAAAAAAATAGTATAAATAAAATAAAACTTTTTTTTACATACTGTCACCATTCAGTATCCCTGATCACCACCACACCAGTCATATGATGACCGTATGTAAAAAAAAAAAAAAAAGTGAAAAAAAACCAAAATTGTATTTAATTTCTGCATTTTCCAAAAAATTACAAGTTAAAAAAAACTCACCATGCCTCTTACTAAAAACCGCAGACTGTCTATTTTCCAAAAAGGGGTTATTGGGGGGGGGGGGGTACTTGTACTGTTCTGGAATTTTAAATGCCTTAAAAAATGAGATTAGGCCATCAATACATCAGGATTGGTCAATTTTAAAAAATATATACCATAGTTTGTAGACGCTATAACTTTCACACAGACCAATTAATATACACTTATTGAGATTTTGTTTTACCAAAGACATGTAGCAGAATACATTTTGACCTAAATATATTCAGAAATTAGATTTTTTTGATTGGATATGTTTTTTAACAATGTAAAAAATTTTTTTTTTTCAAAATGTTTGGTCTTTTTTTGTTTATAAAATTAAAAAAAAAAGTGGTGATCAAATACCACCAAAAGAAAGCTCTATTTTGGTGGGAAAAAAAATATAAATCTAGTTTGCATACAGTGTTGCATGGCCACTCAATTGCCATTTAAAGTATCTCAGTGTTGAATAGCAAAAAATGCCATGAAGGGGGTAAAATCTTCTGGAGGTGAATAATCCTTAAGGTTACAGCAATTTTTTTTTTACATTATACCATATATCATGTCACCTCGGGATATATTGATGTCAGACAGGTCTGTTCCAAACTATAGATCAAGTTGCTGATGCCTGAGTGAAGTTGTCCATATTATTTCAATCAGAATAGCAAACCCAGCAAAAGGCATTTACTGAATGGTGTCTTCAATGACAGTCTATGTGCCTCCTAACTACAGTTTTCTTCTAAAAATAAGACCATATCAGATAGATTTTACGTGCCGATCAGGCTTTCTGCAGGTACCATAGTGAAGAAATGGTTGCCCAATCTAGCAGAAAATGGTTGGATCAAGAAATGTGTCCTCTTATGTCTTCATGCAGCCATCTGATTCATGGTCTTACATTACTCATGCTATCACACTCACCTGAATCACTCATGGTCACCTTAGGCCACCTCTATAATCAGAGCAAGCCCAAAGTCTGATGAACATCTCATTTTAAAAGGACTATTTGGATCCATGTCTGCCATCTGGTCCCTGAGTGCTCCCAACACCAAATGCACCCTCAGGGCTGTGGATAAGGGGTATCACCTGTTCTCCTTTACGGGGCCCGGGCCAGCAGGGGGGCCCAGGCAGCAGGGTGAATCAGATGTGGGCAGGGAGGGTGATCGGTGCGATAGGGGCAATCACTGGAACCGAACCCTTGTATGGCTTCCTTTGCATCTGCATCAGCTGAAATCTGGCAGGATGGAGGAGAGAAAAAGCCAGCTTTGATCTACTGCAGAGAGGGCCATACAGGGGATTGGTTCCAGTAATTGCCCCCTATCGCACCGATCACCCTCCCTGCCCACATCTGATTCACCCTGCTGCCTGGGCCCCCCTGCTGGCCCGTGCCCGTAAAGGAGGACTGGTGGTACCCCCTTATACACAGCCTTGAGGGTGCACTTGGTGTTGGGAGCACTCAGGGACCAGTTGGCAGACATGGATCCAAATAGTCCTTTTAAAATGAGATGCTCATCAGACTTTGGGCTTGCTCTGACTGTAGAGGTGGCCTAAGGTGACCATGAGTGATTCAGGTGAGTGTGATAGCATGAGTAATGTAAGACCATGAATCAGATGGCTGCATGAAGACATAAGAGGATGCATTTGGTGTTGGAAGCACTCAGGGATCAGATGGCAGACATGTGCACCATACATTTCCCCCTGCTGCCCAGACCCCCCGTGTACCCCGTAGTGCTGCTGGCTTCCCTCCTGTCCTTTTCGCTGGCAGCAGCAAGCACACAATAGGATTTTTCAGAATGGAGAGCGAGGGAAGGGTCCAGTAAATATGTCATAGTTACGACCCCCTTCCTTTGCTGCATGAATACAAAGAGTGATCGGTACCATTCACTCACTGTGTTCATTCATAACTGAAGCATAGTAAACTGTTTATTGGGGGGGGCTGTCATGTTGGCTGTATGGGGCCCCGAGGTTTCTAACAGCAGCCCTGTGCATCCTCATCTATCATCAAGAAGACCATGAATCAGGTGAACACATATGAAGATGGCCTGATCTCAGGTTCAGCACTTGGTTTCCAAACCTTGCTGAGATGTAAGTACCATACAGAATCCTAAGTGGACCATTAATAGTCTTATCTTACTCACCAGGCGAGGAGGATTACAAGATTATCTTGTCAGGGAAGCACAGAGCCAAGTAGGACAATGACACGGCAGAGAGGGAGAAGCCACATGTACATCTTATGGAGAACTGTCACACAGATAACATTACACAATCTTTTCTAAAACGAAAATAATGGCTTTTGTGTCACCAAGTGTCCCTGGGTGATTCCGTAACAATGTTTACCCGAGTTCTCAGCTGTCAGTGAAATTACAAAAGAAATCTCTGCAGGCACTCACATTTCCTCATGTGTTATCCCTTAAAAGACCCTGTCAGTTCAGAAAAATACCTGCTTATATGTCAGAAATGAACTCAGCAAGTCCTGGCTGCCAAACAAGCAGCTGATTAGGTTTGTGCTTTTGATTCACACTGGAAGACATACTAGTGGTGCACCGAAATGAAAACCTAAAATTCAGGATGCACTTGGCCAAAAACTGAAACCGAATTAGACAATACATATATATATATATATATATATATATATATATAATTGTATTATATTTGACTTTTTAAATAATGTCATGAATTTAAAAATACAATCCAGTAACGTAAAAACTTTTGTTGAACGCAAAACACTAAAATTGGTCAGAAAATAAAATTAAATATATATAAAATGTAAAAATATTGCATTGAAGTCTATAGGGGGCATTTTTGCATTGAAGTCAATAGGACTCGATTTAGCATTGCAGTTAATAGAGGGTGTTTTTGCATTGAAGTCAATGGGATACGACTTTGCATTGAATTCAATTAGCATTATCTGCACTTTTTTTTTTCTATCGATGATAACCTTATTTTCCGCAGATAATTCTTGTTTGGCAATATATCGCTAAAAAATACCATTGTGGGTAGAGTTCACTTCTGGTTTTTTTACTTTGTTGCCAGTCAAGTCCTGATGAATGGGGCACTTAGACCCCAGAAACGCATTGGCTACTTTTTGAATGGTATCCTTGACCTTTAATGGAATATAGTTGTTTCTGGATCTCTTAGCAGTGGTGTGGTGCTTCAATTTCAACTCTTCTTACATTACATTACAAGCCATGGAGACTGTGGAGATCCTCTGGGGTGTAGAAGCTGCCTACCCAGGAACCAGATCATTTACCTCCACGTCAATATCTTAAGACAGGGGTCTCCAAAATTTCTAAACAAAGGGCCAGTTTACTGTCCTCTAGACTTCGAGGGGGTGGACTGTGGCCAGTGGGAGTAGAAAAGGTCCAGATGTCAGTGGGAGTAAACCATGTCCCTTTGTTGGTGTCAGTGGGAGGAATAGCACCCCATCGTTGTTTTCAATGTGAGGAATTGTGCCCCAATGTCATTGGGCCTCATTGTTGGTGTCATTGTGAGGAATAGTGCCCAATAATTGGTGTCAGTGGAGGGAATTATGCCCCATTGTTGGTATCAGTGGATAAAATAGTGCCCCAAGGGCCAGATAACAGCAAGCCAAGGACCACATCTGGCCCCCGGGCTGCAGTTTGGAGACCACGGCCTTAAGATAAAAATAAAAAAACTCTACAGGTCCAGCGCTATATTTTACTTCCTCCCCTCCTCTACCCCTCTTCTAGAAAGTTCCTCCAGTTTCTAGAAGGGTGGGAGGGCTCAAGAAGCCCTGACCGGAAGAGCCTCCCAACCTATCCCAAGGTGAACTCTCTACCTCACTCCCAGGCTGACTCATCCCAGGTGCTACAACAGAGGTAGCTACAACATTATGCTATGTGAATGGAAACATATAACAAATTACAAAGAAGGTGTTATCACAATTTGGCTTGAAAAGTGGAAATACACTTTAAAACAAATCTATACCATAAGAAATTAAATTTAAAAAAAACCACTTCCATGAATAGACTTACTTGTGAGGATGTCAACAGTTTCCCACAATACAGCCTTTGTCTCCAGGCCCTTTGGATTCACCATTACCATCACTTCATGTGCCAGCATCTTTTTCAAGGTGCCAGTACACAGGTTACCCAGCTTTAAGTGCCTTGCCCCAAAGCATTATTACTTTCTATTCCCCCAGTGATATTTTTGGGCTCATTGTTTTTAGCAGAACCCTAATAAATCAAGTAGTAAAGTGTTTTGATTACAATAGTTTTGTGTGTCTTCAATCTTTTGCAAAAAACATGCAGTTAAAACTGTGTGTGTATGTGTATATATATATATATATATATATATATATATATATATATATATATTCATCCACTCAGTACACCTGAAAATGCCAACTGATACCCTAACCTGTTAGCCATTTGAATCTAACTGTATTAAGCCCGAGTGGGTCCACGGTATCTACAAATTACAATACTCCATCAACATGTGGCACTACCCCCATAGGGGCCACTGGTAACAAGTAGATCTTCCCTAATAGTGCACAGGCAGCCAGTCACACAAGTCCAGACCATACATTCCAGCTCCAATGAATCAGTTTAGTAGGTGTCTTTTTGTAATTTATTGCTTGAAGAACGGGAGGGGGTTAGGGCCTGGAATACTCCCAAACGCTTACTACTTAGTGATTGAAGGACAATCTTCTCCGTATGTAATTGGGTGTTAGACAAGTCTTTTTGGCATCTGGATACACAATTACCTGTGCCTAGCACAATCTTCAGAGCACTGCACAGTCACAAAGATCAGTTTAGGGTCTTTACTCACAAGACCCCAAGACAGCTGCCACCTTTTAGCTTCCTCCGGACATGGTCCAGTGAGTAAGAGGGTCCCTATCCAGACCATATCTGTCAGGAATGGACTGGCCAGCAATAGTGGGACTCACCTGCCTTGTGAGCTGCAGTACCAGGGCTGGCCAGCGGGTGCTCCCAGCAATCAGAGACTCAACCTTGCAGCCAGTCAAACACCTGGAACTAATTATACTGGTGTATTTAAGGGACATTCAGACCTGCAGACTCTGCCTTGGTGTTGTGTTTTTCCTGGGCCCTGTATCTTGTTCCTGCATCCTGCTCCTGTTCCTGTTCCTGTCTTGTTGCTGACCCGGCTTGATTCTGACCTCTGCTGACTTCTCCTGTTCTGATCCCTGGCTTGTGACCCCGACCATTCTCTGCCTGACCCCCTGTACCTACCTGCCTGTTAGTTGCTGTACCCTGCTCGTGACCTGACTATTCTCCGCTTGCTCCCCCTGTACCTACCTGCCCGATTGATATTGACCCGGCTTGACTGACGACGCTTGCACTGTATGTACTGTTATCTGTGGGTGGTTTGGTTTGGTTCATTTGCACTGTGTTATGTTTTAGTATTGCACTGCGTTTATGTTTGTATTGTTAGCGTTAATAAATTGTTTATAACTTATCTTAAGTCTGCGTTTCCCTGCGTCAGTCACACACCTCTGGTCATACCCGGGAGCCCTGACATTACACCAAGGCCAATCCTGACCAGAAGTGGCTGCACAGGGAATCTTGGTTTGTTGATGGGAAGGATGGATCTGGATGAGGTTGCGTATTTATATCTGCTAGTGTTTGATGACAGGGAGTATGCTTATCAAACCCTGAAGGAGTATACCCGGGATGAACTGCTAGAATGTATATGGCTCGCTCATGTTCTAGTAGATCAGGGCACAGAGTTCTCTGAGGTGCAGCCATTGATTGAGGTTTGTGCTGAGTTGGTTTCATCTGGTACCCCCGAATGCAGGGATGAATTTTTGCCACCATTTAGTGCAGACCAGGTAGAGTCCCTGGTATGGTTATTAGAGGATGATGTAGGTTACTTTCTGGAGCATTATTCCACATGTTCACCACAGGTACTAAGAGATTGTATAAACGCAGTGCAGTCTTTGGTCAGACAGGCTTTGTGTAAGCTCAGCTTTGTTCAACCCATACTGCAGACATGGACAGATTTGTTACACCCAGCCTCAGTCAGCTTACAAAGACCCAGTCCTGCTTCTAATCTATTTCCTCAAAGCTCTACTCCTGTATTCCCAACAGCTCCTCCAGTTACAGCCCAGTATACTTGGCTATCTACCGCATGTCAGTACCCTGTTCCCACTCGCTGCACCTATCCTGCCTTTAACCCTGTAAAGAAGCCCTCTGTAGCAACTGCTCCCTCCCCTGTTCCATCCTCCAGCTCTTCTCTGTCTCCAGCTGCTCCATTCATTTGCAGACCTGCGTTTACTTGCAGTGCCCCAGTAGTTAAAACCAGAAAAAAGCGAAAATTCTTTCCAACCAGTACCATCCTGCCAGTATCCAAACCGGTGAGCCTACCGTCTGAGAACCTGCCTTCCGTGGTTCAGCCTGATGCCTCTCTTCAGCCTGATGCCTCTACTCAGCCTGATGCCTCTACTCAGCCTGATGCCTGTACTCAGCCTGAAGCCTCTACTCAGCCTGAAGCCTCTACTCAGCCTGAAGCCTCTACTCAGCCTGAAGCCTCCACTCAGCCTGATGCCTCCACTCAGCCTGAAGCCTCTACTCAGCCTGAAGCCTCTACTCAGCCTGAAGCCTCTACTCAGCCGGATGCCTCTACTCAGCCAGATGCTTCTACCCAGCATAATGAACTGATCCAGCCTGATGATCCTATTAGGCCAGTTGACTCGATGCCCGCTGTTGATCCAGATGATCCGGTACCTGATCCGGTGCTCGCTGTCGTGCCAATTGACTCAGAGCCCGCTGTCGTACCTGGTGACTTGGTGCCCACTGCCTTGCCAGACGACTTGGTGCCCGCAGTCTTGCCAGACGACTCGGTGCCCGCAGTCTTGCCAGACGACTCGGTGCCCGCAGTTCCGCCAGTTGACTCGATGCCCGCTGTTCCGCCAGTTGACTCGGTGCCCGCAGTCTTGCCAGACGACTCGGTGCCCGCTGTTCCGCCAGACGACTCGATGCCCGCTGTTCCGCCAGACGACTCGGTGCCCGCAGTCTTGCCAGACGACTCGGTGCCCGCAGTCTTGCCAGACGACTCGGTGCCCGCAGTCTTGCCAGACGACTCGGTGCCCGCTGTTCCACCAGTTGACTTGGTGCCCGCAGTCTTGCCAGACGACTCGGTGCCCACAGTCTTGCCAGGCAACTCGGTGCCCGCAGTCTTGCCAGACGACTCGGTGCCCGCAGTCTTGCCAGACGACTCGGTGCCCGCAGTCTTGCCAGACGACTCGGTGCCCGCAGTTCCGCCAGTTGACTCGATGCCCGCTGTTCCGCCAGTTGACTCGGTGCCCGCAGTCTTGCCAGACGACTCGGTGCCCGCAGTCTTGCCAGACGACTCGGTGCCCACTGTCGTGCCTGGTGACTCGGTGCCCGCCGCTCCGCCTGGGGGCCCGAGACCTGTCGCTCCGCCTGGGGATCCGGCGCCCGCCGCTCCGTCTGGGGGCCTGAGACCTGTCGCTCCGCCTGGGGGTCCAGCGCCCGCCGCTCCGCCTGGGGGCCCGAGACCTGTCGCTCCGCCTGGGGGTCCGGCGCCCGCCGCCCCGCCTGGGGGCCCGATGCCTGTCGCCCCGCCTGGGGGCCCGATGCCTGTCGCCCCGCCTGGGGGCCCGATGCCTGTCGCCCCTCCTGGGGGCCCGGCGCCCGCCGCTCCGCTTGGGGGCCCGATGCCTGTCGCCCCGCCGGGGGGCCCGATGCCTGTCACCCCGCCTGGGGGCTCGATGCCTGTCGCCCCACCTGGGGGCCCGATGCCTGTCGCCCCTCCTGGGGGCCCGGCGCCCGCCGCTCCGCTTGGGGGCCCGATGCCTGTCGCCCCGCCTGGGGGCCCAATGCCTGTCGCCCCGCCTGGGGGCCCGGTGCCTGCTGCTTCACCTGGTAATCTCCCGATGTGCCTCTGCCCGGAGTCCAGCCCGATGTGCCTCTGCCCGGAGTCCAGCCCGATGTGCCTCTGCCCGGAGTCCAGCCCGATGTGCCTCTGCCCGGAGTCCAGCCCGATGTGCCTCTGCCCGGAGTCCAGCCCGATGTGCCTCTGCCCGGAGTCCAGCCCGATGTGCCTCTGCCCGGAGTCCAGCCCGATGTGCCTCTGCCCGGAGTCCAGCCCGATGTGCCTCTGCCCGGTGTGCCGCTGCCCGGAGTGCCTCTGCCCCGAGTCCAGCCCGATGTGCCTCTGCCCGGAGTCCAGCCCGATGTGCCTCTGCCCGGAGTCCAGCCCGATGTGCCTCTGCCCGGAGTCCAGCCCGATGTGCCTCTGCCCGGTGTGCCTCTGCCCGGTGTGCTTCTGCCCGGTGTGCCCCTGCCTGGTGTGCCGCTGCCCGGAGTCCTGCCCGGTGTGCCAGTCTTTGATATCCCGCCAGTTACCAGACCCGGGCGGTGGAACTTTTTGCCCAGCTAGAACTGTTTGGAGCGTCCTGAGGCCGCTCCTTGAGGGGGGGTACTGTCAGGAATGGACTGGCCAGCAATAGTGGGATTCACCTGCCTTGTGAGCTGCAGTACCAGGGCTGGCCAGCGGGTGCTCCCAGCAATCAGAGACTCAACCTTGCAGCCAGTCAAACACCTGGAACTAATTATACTGGTGTATTTAAGGGACATTCAGACCTGCAGACTCTGCCTTGGTGTTGTGTTTTTCCTGGGCCCTGTATCTTGTTCCTGCATCCTGCTCCTGCTCCTGTTTCTGTTCCTGTCTTGTTGCTGACCCGGCTTGATTCTGACCTCTGCTGACTTCTCCTGTTCTGATCCCTGGCTTGTGACCCCGACCATTCTCTGCCTGACCCCCTGTACCTACCTGCCTGTTAGTTGCTGTACCCTGCTTGTGACCTGACTATTCTCCGCTTGCTCCCCCTGTACCTACCTGCCCGATTGATATTGACCCGGCCTGCCTGACGACGCTTGCACTGTATGTACTGTTATCTGTGGGTGGTTTGGTTTGGTTCGTTTGCACTGTGTTATGTTTTAGTATTGCACTGCGTTTATGTTTGTATTGTTAGCGTTAATAAATTGTTTATAACTTATCTTAAGTCTGCGTTTCCCTGCGTCAGTCACACACCTTTGGTCATACCCGGGAGCCCTGACAATATCTCTTGTGGTGAAGTTCTAATTAGCTTCTAGGAAGATCCATCCAGGCCCTCAGCCCTGACACCACTGAGACCTCTAGAACAGCTGCACAGTCCATGGTCTGCCTAAGGGTAGCAGTCCCTCATGCTTGGGAACCCTCCTGGAGAGAGGGAACCCAGTTCTCCAGTGCTTCAGACTATTTATCACCATTCCAGTCCTCTTCCGAACACTCCTATCCAGGGGTTGGCTGGAACTTGATTAATATTCAAGCTGATTATTTTGAATCTTCCACCGAAAGCTCTGGAAGCTTCTTTGAGAGGCAGGGGCAGCAGTCAAACTCCTGTGAAAACCTGAACAGACCATGGCAAACTGGTCCTAGTCTCCAAACCATTTGCTAAAGCATGGGGGTAACATTAGGAATTAATCTCACCCTTATGCGTCTGCTAAAGAGCAGTGCATTTGTGTTTGCGTTGGGAATGCATATGATTTTGCGTGCATTCCCCGACCTGCAGTAGTGTGAGCTAAGCCTTAACTAGGGTGCCTTGAGAATGAAAATAACATTCAATTTCCTGACTGGAAAAAAGGTTGAGAAACACTGGGCTTGACAAAGGCACCCTGACTGCCATTAGGTATTGGGATAAAATCCTTGGACCCACTGTCAGACCCTACGCTGGTGCAGTGGGTCCTGGGTTCCTCCTTGTGTACGAAAATACCCAGCCTCATGTGGTGAGAGTATGCAGGCAGTTCCTGGAGGATGAAGGAATTGATACCATTGAATGGCTGCCACGCTTACCTCAGCTAACTCCAATAGAACACCTCTGGGTATCATTCCATCCAACGCCGCCAGGTTGCACCTGTCCAGGAGCTCAATGATGCCCTGGTCCAGATCTGGGAGGAAAAACCCCAGGACACCATCCGTCGTCTCATTAGGAGCATGCCCCGACGTTGTCAGGCATACATACAAGCACGTGAGGGCCACACAAACTACTGAGGACCATTTTGAGTTGCTGCAATGAAATTTCACCAAAATGGACTAGCCTGCTGCATAATTTTTTCACTTTGATTTTAGGGGTGTCTTTGAATTCAGTCCTCTGTAGGTTGAGAATTTTCATTTCCAACAAATGATGGGGCACATTTCTTACGTTCCTAACACATTAACCTGTCCATATCAGTATAGAGATCCAGCATGAGATTTTTTTCCCATTGAGATCTGATGTGTTTTCAAAGTGTTCCTTTAATTTGTTTGAGCAGCATATATGGACTTTGATTTAAAGGAAAAGTACAGCCAAAGCTGTAGGAAGGATCATGACAATATGGTCAGGATCCACCCAGGAGCCTGGACCAGCACCTGGCTCAGCCTCACCCCCCCTCACCCCCTCCAGTGAGCGGAGGGGAGGGTTAGAGAGAACAGAGTCACCGTTCTCTGCTCAGATCACTCAGTTCTCACCCTTAGAGCTGGAGGGAGACAGATGTAGCATCAGATCGATTAAGAGAGACTTCACATTTAGCACATTGAATACTGTTTACTTTTTTTTTTTGCATGTTTTTGTTATATTCACTTGCGCTACATCATTTCACAGTATTGAGAGTTTTTAGGTTTGGGTAATTCAAACCTTGTTTGCCAGTAGTCACACAGCGCAGATTCATTACAATGTGTATTATTGCTTATGAAAATGCTACTTACCAAACTGTTTGTGATCCAAATACCTGCTAATCATTGACTAGGACCAAACATGCACCTAATAAAGTCACAGAAAATCAAAATGATCTGCATTCCAGGTCAAACACTCATATTGTACAAAACTTATTGCAGACAGCAAACAAAAAAAGCCTGGCAGCTAACATTTTTAAAACAAAGTTCAGCAATGAGTGTCTACATATTTTACCAGTGCAGGTTTTCTTTAGGTCTACTGTTCTACAAAGTGATCACCTTTGTTGTGTGTGCAATTGTGAGATTACAAATTGCCATGTAGCCCTGGGCATACCCTACATGTTAGAACAACTATTTTAGTTAAAAGAAATCACACTAAACAACTGACATCTAAGTAGGCCCAGCTCATTCTGTTATTCTCTGCTCTTTGCTAAATACATACCATGAATATTTATTGCTACTTCACATTTGCTGGCACGATGATGACAGAAAATCTCATACCTTATAAACAGAGGTTCGAGATTAACAGATGCAGTTGGCTGAGCTTTGCCATATTGGGTGCACAAGCAAAAACTAGCTTTATCCAACAGTTTATAACAAAGTATACAATTGCAAGAAAAAGTATGTGAACCCCTTGGGATTACGTGGAGTTTTGCATGAACTGGGCATAAAATGTGCTCTGAACGTCATCTAAGTCACAACAATAGAAGAACACAGTCTGCTGAACATAATACTACACAAACATTAGATGTTGCCATGGGTTAATTGCACATAACATGTAAACATTCACAGTGCAGGGAGGAAAAAGTATGGGAACCTTTGGACTTAATAACTGGTTGACCCTTCTTTGGCAGCAATAACCTCAACCAAACGTTTCCTGTAGTTGCAGATCAGACCTGCACAACGATCTGGAGTAATTTTGGACCACTCCTCTTCACAAAACTGTTTCAGTGTAGCAATATTCTTGAGATGTCTGCTGTGAATCGCTCTTTTAAGGTCATGCCACAGCATTTCAATCGGGTTGAGGTCAGGACTCTGACTGGGCCACTCCAGAAGGCGTATTCTGTGCTGTTGCAGCCATTGTTTTGTTGAATTACTTGTATGCTTTGGGTCATTGTTCTGTTGCATCACCCATCCTCTGCGGAGCTTCAGTTGGCGGACAGATGGTCGTACGTTTTCCTGCAAAATGTCTTGATAAACTCTGGAATTCATTTTCCCATCAATGACAACAATCCGTCCAGGCCCTGAGGCAGCAAAGCAGCCCCAAACCATGATGCTCCCTCCGCCATGTTTTACAGTGGGGATGAGGTTTTGATGTTGGTGTGCTGTGCCTTTTTTTCTCCACACATAGTGTTGTGTGTTCTTCCCAAACAACTCAATCTTGGTTTCATCTGTCCACAGTATATTTTGCCAGTAGTGCTGTGGAACATCCAGGTGCTCTTTTGCAAACTTCAAACGTGCTGCAATATTCTTTTTGGACAGCAATGGCTTCCTCCGTGGTGTCCTCCCATGTACTCCATTCTTGTTTAATGTTTTCCTTATTGTAGATGTGTCAACAAAAATGTTAGCATGTGCCAGAGATTTCTGTAGGTCTTTAGCTGACACTCTGGGATTCTTCTTTACCTCATGCAGCATTCTGCGCTGTGCTCTTGCAGTCATTTTTACAGGACGACCACGCCTAGGGAGAGTAGCAACAGTGCTAAACTTTATCCATTTGTAGACAGTCTGTCTTACCGTGGACACATGAACATCAAGGCTTTTGGAGATACTTTTGTAACCCTTTCCAGCTTCATGCAAGTCAACAATTCTTGATCGTAGGTCTTCTGAGAGCTCTTTTCTGCGAGGCATGGTTCTCATCAGACAGTGCTTCTTGAAACCAGTAAACCCAAAACAGGTGTGTGTTTTTTAAGGGCAGGACAGCTGTCAGCAACACATCCAATATCATCACACTGATTGGAGTCAAGGTTGGCTCACTCCTGGATCCAATTAGCTCTGGGAGAAGTCATTAAGCTAGTGCCTCACATACTTTTTCCTCCCTGCATTGTGAATGTTTTCATGGTATGTGCAATTAAACCATGGCAACATCTAATGTTTGTGTAGTATTATGTTCAGCTGACTGTGTTCTTCTATTGTTGTGACTTAGATGACATTCAGAGCACATTTTATGCCCAATTCATGCAAAACTCCACGTAATCCCAAGGGGTTCACATACTTTTTCTTGCAAATGTACATCAATTAGTCATAACATTATGACCACCCACCTAATATTGAGTAGGTCCCCCATTTTATGCCAAAACAGCCCTGACCCGTTGGACTGCACTAGACCTCTGAAGGTATGCTGTGGTATTTGGCACCAAGCCTTTAGTGGCAGCTCCTTTAAGTCCTGTAAATTACAAGGTGGGGCCTCTATGGATTAGACTTGTATTTTTCCAACACATCCCACAGCTGCTCGATTGGAGACAGGATTCTGACACATGAGCATTAACATTTTCAGCAATTTGAGCTACAGTAGCTCTTCTAATGGATTGGATTACACAGGACAACATATATTCTCTCCACTTGCATTAATAAGACTTGGTTGTCCATGATCTTGTTTGCCAATATTCCTTCCTTGGACCACCTTTGGTTGGTCCTGGTCACTGCAGACTGGGAACCTCCTACAAGACCTGCAATTTTGGAGAGGCGCTGAACCAGTCATCTGGCCATTACAATTTGGCCCTTGTCAAAGTCACTCAAATCTTTACGCTTGCCCATTTGTTCTGGTTTCAACACTTCATCTTCAGGGACATCTTTTTCACTTGCTGCCTCATATATCCCACCCATGTTCATGCGCCATTGTAACAAGATAATCAGTGGTATTTCCTTTACCTGTCGGTGGTCATAAGGGTATGGCTGATCTTTGTTGGAAATAAAAATGGCCATTCATTGTGGTTTCAGTGAAATACAAATGTTGTCTGTTCCTCCATATGTCACAAGTACTTTATTACTTAATCTCCCTATTGGTGAGTTTTAAATACATCTGCAGGGTTTTTGAATGGGATTCACAGGGCCAATCAGGAAATTAGAAGGAAGGTCAAGATTCAGTTGGTACATAAAGCATTCTATGGTGAAAAATGAATTTGACTTGGACATCACAAATGTTTTTATCCAACTCCTCAATAGCAGGATACCCAACAAGTACCTACAATCCAGTATTACAGATCCCATGTGATAAGACACCCCCAGAGTCTGCTCAGGTGTTAGACTGAATTTTACAAAAGCCTTAAAAAAAGACTGCTTGCTAAATCACTGGCCTGTTAGTTGAATTCTATATCTGCTGCCAAGTGACGGACCCTGGTCAGAGTATCCAGGTGTGTTTTGTACATCGGTGTGCTGCATGTCTCTATTTACTGTCTTTAGGAAATTGAGGATCTGAGCTTGCTAGCCAAAGTTTATGAAGAAATGTGGCAGTGAAATCCTACACACATCCCACTGCTGTTTACAGGCCTTATTTTGGTATAGTGCAGCCAATCTCAATCAGGGTTCTTTGGAACCCTGGGTTCCTCTAGAAGTTGCTAGGGGGTTCTTAAGCTGTGACTGAGTTTCCAGTTGATGGTGCCTGTATAGCTCCTGGGCCACCACCACTTGGTAGAGCCAGTTGCATGACATCAATGATGTTATCAGCTGTCTGTACGGGGACATTCTTTCCATTGGCCACTAATGTAAGATACATTTTTTCCCACTGACTCCTCCAATGAATTGGTTTTAGGAGGTGTTCTTCAAGAACAGACAATTATGTTAGGGGTTCATCTGGTTTAAAAAGGTTGAGAAAGGTTGGAAAAGTATGATAATGTGTTTATTCATTAATGCAACTTATATTGCTAGTGCTAATTATATAGGTTGGAGTTTACTGCTGACTTTGGCTGCCTGTAGGAAGCGTGTTAAGTCACCTCACGGCGACAAAAGAATGTTGTACTTATGTTGTGTCCTAAAAGTTGTAGCTTATATTACTTTGTCTAACTCTGAGCCAAAACTGCAATGACACATCATACAAAGCTGCCTTATTGAACTCTATCAAACCTGGACAAACCCATTATAACAAGGAACTATATAGCACATTATGCTACAACACAATATAAAATACCATCATTGTAGCAACAGCTACTGTAGGTAACCCACCAAGAGCATATCCTACCCAGCGGTGGACTGACAGCTCATGGGGTCCCCGGGCAATAGGGGATCATGAGGCCCCTATGTCCTTGCCCACACTCAAACCACACCCAAAAAAGCTTATGAAAGGTACCAGGGCATCTCATGGGGCCCCATACTGACCCCAGGCCCTCGGGCAGTGCCTGAGTTCCCAAATGGTCTGTCCGCCCCTGATCCTACTCTATTAGATTGTAAGCTCTTAAGGCCCTCTTAATCCTCTTGTTTTTTTATCGTATTCGAACTGTACTGTCTCCCTTTATATTGTAAGAGCTGCACAAACTGTTGGTGCTATATAAACCCTGTATAATAATAGTAATCATATTACAACAGCAAATTATATCACCCAGTAAGAGCATAATACACTGCTAAGGCATATTCTACATTGCTGCTATTGCACATTATATCAGGTTATAACAGCACATTATATCACATCACAACAGCTTCTTGCATATAATGTCACACCAACAAATCATATAAACTAGCAGAATATTTTGTTGGCCAATGGAGCATGATATGGCAAAACACATCATCCAGTAGCAACCCCCATTAGTATTATAGACTTTTCAGCAGTAATCCCCACATTCCACTCTATTATTAATTTAGCCTCCAGTGTAGCTTTTTTTTTTTCCTTTACCAAGCTCAGTAATAACCCTTGTCGGTATCAATTTAACCCTCCAACCATTTTAAAGAGCAACATTTTACTATCACAATTGCCCCATTTCCCATGGCACTTCATCCCTTGGCAGCATTGCACAACTGCCACCTCTAAATTATTCTTGGATAAAATAGGTTTTAATTTTTTGATAACTTTTCAAAGGTGTGTTTGCTGTTTTTGGGAAGAAATGGCTTTGCGGGCTTCAGGAAGGGCCAGTTTTGGATCATCCTGTTCTCTGGTGCACTTATCTGTCTCTGTCAAGTCGAAAAGCTTGCCAACCTTACAGTACTATCACAGACAAAACAGCTCAGTCTGACATATAGTCCACCAGTTTCTCATAGTGGCCCATTACAGTCTACCTCACGGACCAATGTAAGGACATCAGGATCCCATCACCAGCCTGAACCTGCTTTAGACAAAAAGCAAGTAATGTAGAAACTGATATTCTCTTACAGAGGAAATATACAGGCATACTATGAAATGGATTCAAATTTAGGGATTAGGCTGGTTTTAAGGGATGCTGGGGAGTACAATACTTCCTATTACAATGCTGAAACTGATTGGTCTCAATATCTATTGAACAGAAGTAAGTAAGAAAATCTGCTTTCTTATAATGTATTGATTATAGCTGGCCTTAAGTGCATTGTCTTTTTAGCATCAAAAAGAGGAATTTTGACTTACCTGCAAATTCCAAATCTGGCAGTACAGAACAAAAGCAATTTATTCATACACCAGGGGTCATACCTTCAGGTGTTTGGACACTGGCAAGCTTTTGAGAACATGCCCTTCTAGGGCACATCCCTTATAAACCTACCCACTCTGTGTCTTCAGTTTAGTAGCAAACAATGTAGAGTAACAAGGTGAGCTTAGAGAGGTGTCCTATGTCCTGTCCTGTACAGCAAAATATGGAATTTACAGGTCACATCTCCTCTTACCTTAATCATACAGTAGAGAACACCATACACCATGGGGCATCCCCAAGCAATGAATACAAAGGATGGGCAACCACTAGACAAATGAACTCTGTAAAAAAGACCCAAGTTCAGAGTGCTTTGTGGCCAAAAAAAAAATCAGCAAAAAATTGGACACCCACCTGGCAAAACAGAAGACCAGATGGTGGCCTCACACAGTTGGGCAGCAGAGGCTTGGTGTCTAATGGCCCAGGATACTCCAACAGATCTGGTGGAGCTGGCACACAACAGGGCGGGAGGAGGCTTTTGTTTTAGAACATGGGTTCTTGTACCAAATCAAGGTCCCAGGGAAGCACAGGGTGCTGCAAGGGAACCTGACATAAGAAACACCTTGAATAAAGACTTTTACAAGGGAGTGTGAAGACAAAGGCCTTTTGAAAAGGATGGATAAGGCCCTTTAAGAGTGATAAGAACACCCTAGTCAAGACTTCTTTGCAGTGAGGCACAGAGTTTCTGGGAACGAATTGACTGCTCGCACCAAGCAAAGTAAGACTTTCAGGTACAATAATGGATCTTCCAGGAAGTGATCTTTCTTGCTTTCAACAAGGTAGAAATCATGGACTTCTTCTATCCTTCTATAGAAATCCTTCTATCATTTAAGACCTGGTTTTTAACAGCCACGCCATTAAAACTGGAGACTGTGATGCAGGGTGGGATAGAGAGCCTTGTGATAACAGATCTGGCCTGTTGATGGCCAGGGGTCATCTGCTAGAAGAATGAGTATGCCTGGAGTGTGGTAGGGTTAAAAGGGTGGGGGTGGTGTGACCTCCATTGCTTGCCTATATCCAATCACCTATACAAGCCTATATCCCATGGTGTATGAATAGGTTGCCTGTGTCCTGTACTGTGCAATTATGATAACTGAAATTCATTTTAATGTACATCTATAACTAAACTCAGAGTCGCAACAGGGAGTTAAAGTATATCTACCAAACTGAGAGTAATTCTCCTCTTACGGTCCCTTCACACAGGCAATCTGTTTTTTTCATCAGTTCAGTCAAGTTTTTTCAAAGAAAAAGCAAATCAGTTTATGTCCGTTTAAATCAGTTTTTTACATCCACTACCAATGCAAAAAACAGATGCAAAACAGACTGTTTACATCCGTTTTTTGTCCATTCTGTTTTTTTGACAGAACAAAAATAGGACCTTGATCCGTTCCATAAAATGGATGTTGATGGATGCGGATGTAAATGGATGATCATCCATAGAGACTGATGTCAACGAATGGATGAAAAATGGAAAAACAGAACAGATGTCCTCCATGGAAGACTTTCCTTCAGCTCTTGTTTTGGGACTTTCTTACTTTCTCTCTCATTGCCAAGCTTCACCAGTACAAATAGAGGGGAGAATCTTCCCAGTGGGGACCCAGACAATAATGCAAACTTGACCAAGGGTCTCACCTTTCTCCACCCTATCCAAAAAAAATAAAAAAATCAAGATTTTTGTACTTAAAATCTATTTGTCAGAGTTTACTAAGGAACACGGAATTCAGTTGGTGTATTACAATTGGTTTATACTACCACCTTCAAGAGACAAAAGACCCTGGGACACAAAAAAGGCATTGGCTAGCCAAGTTCCCCTTCACACTACCAGCTTTTCTAGAAAAGCAGTATTAGGAGCAGATCACAAACACAGAATGTGAAAGCATTAAAAGCTGAAAGGTAGCCCGGGCAGGAAAGGGATGAAAGTGCCCCGTATCAATTAATTTATTAATTAATAATAGTTAATGAAAGCCAAACAATGGATTTTACGGAAAGCAAAAAAAACTTGTATCCTTTTTCATTCATTAAGGGTCACATGATTCAGTTAAGCTGGCCATACATTATTCAATTATCTTGCTCCGTTTCATTTAGATTTACCTTTAACTATGCAGTGCAATAGCCTGCCTGATTGCATATTAATTGAAAGTGTTTAGGCCTGACCTCATACTTTTATGGTTTAGGCCTGACCTAATATTTATATGGTTTAGGTCTGACCTCATATTTATATGGTTTAGGTCTGACCTCATATTTATATGGTTTAGGTCTGACCTCATATTTATATGGTTTAGGTCTGACCTCATATTATGTGGTTTTGGTAAATCTAAAGGAAAATTGTACAATGAAATTGTATAATGTGTAGCCAGCCTTAGTCTGATACAATTGAGATGTCCAAACGCAGTCCAACTGAAGGGTGGGCATGTCAAATGCTAACAAACCTACATGACAATAATAATAATAAAACAGAGCGCTGCCTGCACTTCAAAGTGGCTGAAGGATTTTATGCACGCAACTGACATCAGATAAGGCCTGAAATTCGCCTTGTACAATTTACCTGGTAGAATGTACTCCACTTGCACTTGGCTTAGCAGATGCAACTTAATTGGGAACACCAAGTAAAACCAAGAGTACTCACAAACCAGCTGCTGAGAGCAGGAGAGGTTCAAATGTTGAGAGGTCACCGGATCACTGTAGGGAGCAGCAGGGACTAACCAAGGTGAAACAACATGTCTCATGCAGTAGAAGCAATGGTGGAAAGCAGCTACCTAATGCTGAAAAGGTGGGAACAGAGCATGGAGAACACTCCAGCCGGTAATGCAACACATTATTCAGCATAATACCCTTATGTGGAGACCAACCGAAACAGGTGTAGTAATGGCACCCAACATTTTCAATATATTAACCACTTCCAGACCGGACACTTTTACCCCCTTCCTGACCAGGGCAATTTTCAGCTTTCAGCGCTATCACATTTGAATGACAATTGCGCGGTCATTCAACACTGTACCCAAATTTATTTTTTTACCATTTTTTTGAGACAGATAAAGCTTTATTTTGGTGGTATTTATTCACCGCTGGGATTTTTATTTTTTTTGCTATGTAAATGAAAATCTTAAAAAATTGTGAAAAAAGGTGTTTTTTTTATACAATTTTGCAAATAAATAATATTTCATCATAAATCTTGACCAAAATTTATTCCATTATCCTTTTAGTAAAAAAAAATCCAAATTAGTTTATAACCATTTTTAAACATTTTTTTTTTACATTTTTATTTTATTTTTTTATATTATTTTTTATTTTTGTTTTTACATACTGTCACCCTAGCAGTACAGTGTCACCATGGTGACACTGTACTACTTGTGGGGTGATGAAGATTTTTTTTACACTGATTGCTTTTACACCCATATAGGATGGAAAAGCAATCATTTCTTTCTCTCTGTCTGCATTCTTGCACTCATTGAGAAGTACTGAGTGAGCTGTGATTGGTCTCAGCTTGTCACATGGTACAAGGCTGTTGTGAATAGCCTTGTACCATGTGACCTCTGTGATCATTCACAGATTTCACACGTAGTAAGCAATGATGTCACAAGTGACATCTTGCTTACTACTTTGCATGTGATCACTGATTGGCCAATCAGTGATCACATGATCGGGACCTCGTACAGAGGTCCCGTCCAACGATCGGTGTTTCACTGTGTCCGGAGGACACAGCGGGCACTGGATCGCGGTGCTGCGCGCTCCCAGGGAGCGCGCACAAGCAGGGTGCGGGGAGGCCGTTTATAAACGGCCACCCGACCCTGCAGTGCCACCGTCCGGCCGTTTATATGCAATGGCTGGTCGGGAAGTGGTTAAATATCTCAGCCCATACAACTTGAGTCTTCAGAGACTGGATAACATCAGAGGCCATGCCATGGCTCAAGATCTTGCAAGAACTGAAACATTAAAAAGGAGTGCGAGGGGTCATACCAGGTTGCTCAACAACTTTTTTGTTTGGCAGTGTCCATTCCTTCCTACAGGCAGCAGTATAACCCAGTTGTATCAGACTGAATCCTATGTCCCTCTAACAGGAAAGTAAAAAGTTCTGCCTAAAAATTCCTTTTAACTGCTTAACCCCTTCCCGCCGACATCACACAAATATGCGGCCTCACGGAACTGGGCTTTTTTCCGTGGGGCCGCATATTTGCGTACCTGTCTGTGTGCTGGGAGCGCGCCACTTGGCGCGCTCCCAGCACAGAGACCGCGGTGTCAATGAAAGCCCAGGGTCCCGTTCTAATGATCGGGACCCGGGACTCCCGATTTCGGGTCACATGATCACTGTGACAGCCTCTGATTGGCTATCACAGTGATCAGTCACTGTACAGCCCGGCCCCCTTGCTTTTTTCTCTCTCTATGAATGGAGAAGAGAGATACGTTGTATCTCTCCAACTCCTGGCATAGAGAGAAAAAAAATGTTTGTTAAAAAAAAAAAAAAAGAAGATAAATAAATAAATATTAAAAAAAAATAAAGAAAAATACCTTGATAAAGGTTTGATCTAGTTCAGTGCCAGGGTTAGTGTTTGGGTCAAGGTCAGGGTCAAATTCAAAGGTCAGAGTCAAAGGTCAGGATTAAAAAAGATTGGTATCAGTGTCAGTTAGTGTCAATGTCAGTGTGTTTTAGGTAAAAAAAAAAAGACAAACAAAATGCGCACTATTGTTTCCTGGCTGTACTACGGATACAAACAACAAATAACATACACATATATGGTATCGCTGCGATCGTCAAGAGCTGGAGAATTTATTTTGGGTTGTTCTTTGGTGGTAGGTTATGGCAGTAACAAGAAACACGCAGCTAAATAAAAAAAATTATTTCTTTTCTATTTTGGGCCAGTTTTCCTTTGGTAATAAAAAAAAAATAAGGAGCTACCCATTACCATTTACCACCAAATGAAAGCCCAATTTGTCCTGAAAAAATTAAGGTATAATCCACCTGGATGTACAAAGTAGTTGTGTAGTTGTGATGATATGTACAGTTTTACTAACACATGGCAACGTTGCAGAATTGTGCTTAGGCATTTAGATTTGTTTTACCCTTAGGCGTGAAGGGGTTAAAGTGGAACTCAACTTTAGTTAAACAAAAACATTTTTTCCTACTTTTGATTGGTCCAGCTAAGTTACCTTTAATCTTAGTTGTATTCAAGCCAGATATTACTGTCAGATATAATCTTCTGGCTAGTGCACACTGAAGGATAGTGTCATTTACTCTGCTCCTTCCTACCCCCATGTCCTTTTATAAAATGTTTTGTATTCAATTCACGGACTACAAGGTGTACTGTGATTAAAGAAAATGAGGTCCAGACGTTCATCCTCCTCTCCTCTTTCCTTGTAAAATCACCAGGGTTTCTGTTAGAAACCATGTGGCATCATATAGCCAACCTGGCAGCCCCCCCCCCACAAATAAACACAGTTTACTATGCTTTGGTTATAAATGAACACAGTGAGTGATCGGTACTGATCACTGTTTGTATTCATTCAGGAAAGGAAGGGGCTGGTAAATATGTATCACTCTCCATCTTGCAGGATCCTATTGTGTGCTTGCAGCTGCTGGCTAGAAGGAGAGGAGAGAAGCTAGCAGCACTGCGTGAGTTGGGGGGCACACAGGGGGTCTGGGCAGCAGGGGGAAACGTATGGTGTGATTGGCGTGATGGGGGGCAGTTACTGAAACCGATCTCTCTGCAGCAGCTGAAAAGCCGGCGGGAGGGAGAGTTGAAGAAGCCAGCTTTCAGCTGCTGCAGAAAGAGCCATACAGGGGATTGGTTTCAGTAATTGCCCCTCATTGCACCAATCACCTTCCCTGCCCACATCCGATTCACCCTACTGCCTGGGCCCAGTTGTTGGCCCAGGCCCTGTATAGAAGGACCGGTGGTACCCCCTTATCCACAGCCCTGACAATCACAGAATGCCTTTTATTTTGTGAATACACAGTATATCCAGCATTAGAGATCACTTAGCTGTACCAATCAAAAGTAAAAAAAAAGGTTCCATTTTAAATAAATGCCCAACTCCACACAACATTTTTTTCAAGTTCTCCAGTTTTGGATAGAATAAGGATGGGTAAAGCCTCTGCTAACTTCAATTAGTGTTGGAGGGAATTGGGTTTCACATTATGTCCTGTGTGGTACCTGTCACCAGGACAGGTATTAATGGGGGAATCTTTTCCATCGGAAAAGCAAAAAAATATGGAAGCTTGTTTGAAAACGGAAAATAGTTTTGGCTGCAGATGGCCTTTAACATGGTTATTGGTGGACAAATCCCTTGACTGTAGACTGTATAGAGCCTAGGTGTGTTCTTTCTCAAAACTATGCCAAAGATAAACATCCGGTCCAAACAGCACCCATATACCTGGATAGTGAACATTTCTTTTTTTATTAATGTGACACCTTTGGGTACATATAAATAATTTTTTCTCTCTTCATTAAGTAGATTGAGGTTACAGCAGTCTGTACAAAAATAAGAGGAAATAGAAGGCAAAAATATATTGTTAGGATTTTTTTTTTTTTGCATAAAATACGTGACAGTGAACTGGCCTTGTAGATATTTACAATACAATGCGCTCAGCAACAGATGTACCATTTAACATTCCTTGCTTGGACACAGCTCGGATGCCCTTCTCTTGCCATCTTTCAGCAGGCATTAGGAGATTATGGAAAGCTCTGCTTCCAATTGGAATTTAGCCACCAAATGTCATCTGGCTGTCACAAGACAAGTCTGTACCATCAAAAAGAAAAGAAAAAAAAGGCGTAGCTTATTGTTTGAGTGCTTCCTGATAGAACGGCATCCACTAAGGTGAAGTTTACAGTAACAATTTCGTGAGGTTTTTGTCTCCAGTACCAGCACTGGACTCATGCTGGCTTTCACTCAGTAGTCTGATATAGTGGAACATCATTCATGTCGGTGGAACATCCATCTGAAGTCAACGCGTTTCCTTCAAGAGTCCTGCTCCAGCTTCACAGTGTGGCATTCAGGACTTGGTTACAGTGCTACACAAGTGCAATAGTGCTTGAGAGTACATGGGAGAATACCCCGGTTGATCTGGTGAAACTCGACCAACTGAATAAGGTCCACAAATTTGGTTTGTCCATCATCCATAGAGAAGTAGGGTCTGCCATCTTCCTCACACTAGAGTAGGAAAGAACAGAATTAAACCAGAGTTTGTATATTTTATATTGCTGTCTTCTTACCTTACTTTAAAGTGGTTGTAAAGGGTTTTTTTACCTTCATGCATGCTATACATGAATGTAAAAAACCTTCTGTGTGCAGCAGCCCCCACAAATACTTACCTGAGCCCCATTGCAATCCCGCATGAGAGCCTCAGACACAGGAGCCATTAGCTCCCACTGCTGTCAATCATAGCCAGTGAGCCAATGAGGAGAAGGAGGAGGTAGGGCTCTGTGTATGAATGGACATGCAGAGCAGCGGCTCGGTAGTGAGCCTGCTTGGGTGCCCCCATAGCAAGCTGTTTGCTTTGGGGGCATTTGGAAAGGAGGGGCCAGGAGCACCAGTAGGGGACCTGAGAAGAGGCAAATCAGGGCTGCTCTGTGCAAAATCACTGCATGGAGCAAGTAAGTATATGTTTGTTATTTAAAAAAAACAAATAAAAACTTGCCTTTAATATCACTTTAAGATGTATGTAAACCCTCACCTTGTAAAACAACCAGTTCAAACTAAAAAAAGTCAAAATATTTTGTAACGTATCAAAAACAGTATAAATACCTTTTTGTAAGTGATCCCATACCCTCTGTTCTCAGCTGCATAGAGAGGTGGGGGAGTTCTGGGGGGTTTTTCAGCCAAAAAATGCCCCTGCCAAAAATCACTGATTAAAGCCTATGTATGCATGGACACATAGGATAACATGCTGGGGGGTTTACTGGCTGTAGAAAAAAATGCCAAAAGTCAAAAACAGCCGCTGTAAAAAAGTCCAGTGTGCATGAGGACTAAGCCTGCATTCACACCTGAGCACAGCGTTTTCCAGGTGATTTTGAAGCATTTTTTCAGGTGTATTACAGGCATTTTTGCACATGTATCAAGCTTCAGGCTCCATGCATGCCTGGCATTTTGATACCGCTGGTAAAGTTAGCTGTGTAAATTCATGTTAAAAATGTGAGTTTTTCAGCTTTTATTTAGCATCTTTGCATTAGCGTTTAGCCACGCTTAGCGGAATTTTTCTGCTATTTTTTTGACGAAAAAAAAAATGTGGGGGGTAAAAAAAAGTCCAAGAATGCCGGTTTGTGGCGTTTTACCATGTTTTACCACGTTAGAGTGTTTTTACAGCTAAAAAACTCCTCTAGAAACCCACTAGTCCTGGGTTTTTTTTCCAACCAAAAAAAGTTCCTGTTAAAAAACTTTTATTACAGTCTGTGTGTGTATGGACACATAGGATAACATGCTGGGGAGTTTACTGGCTGTAAAAAAAGACATCAAAAGCCAAAAACAGCCGCTGTAAAAAAGTCCAGTATGCATGAGGACTAAAGGCTGGCCATACACTATACAATTTTCTGTCCAATTTCCTTTAGATTTATCTTCAACTATGTAGTGCAAGATCCTGCCTAATTGGATACAACTGAAAGTGTTGTTAGGTTTGACCTCCTATTATATGGTTTTTGGTAAATCTAAACCAAAAATCTCCAGAAAATTGTATAATGTATGGCCAGCCTAAGCCTGAATTCACACCTGAGTACAGCGTTTTCCAGGTGATTTTGAAGCATTTTTGCAGATGTATTACAGGCATTTTTGCACATGTTTCAAGCTTCAGGAGTTTGTTTCCTGGGCTGGTTACAGGCATTCCCATTGCAATCAGGGGCGGACTGACAGCTCATGGGGCCCCCGGGCAATAGGGGATCATGGGGCCCCTGTGTCCTTGCCCAAACTCAAAAAAGCCTATGAAAAAGGTACCAAGGGCATCTCATGGGGCCCCCTAGTGGCCCCAGCCCTCGAGCAGTGCCCGAGTTTCCAAATGGTCAGTCCGCCCCTGATTGCAATCTATGTAGCCCAAAACACCTGACTGCACTCTACAAAAAAAAAAAAAGCTCATGTAGAGAAGTGACAGAGTGTACAAGGACAATCAGAAAGAAAAATGGGATTCTTCATAGTCAGATGAAAGGTAACAAGCTCATTTTTTCTAGATATTCAGATCCACATATGGCTAGGTTTGCAACCAAAGCGTCTATCAGAGTATGCAATATCATTATATATATCATCCAATATCCTTAATTAAAAAAAAAACAGGAGTGATAAAAAGGTTGGTCATTGCAAAACTGCAATATGTTAAGTCAACAGTTTTTTTTAATCTTGTCCTTAAATATTACAGACTTTCAATCTTAAATGTCTAAATACACCCAGCTAATAACAGTTTGATGGAAAGCTGACTAAAACTTTCTAGGTCTACAATGCCGATTCATCATAAAATGATTCAGATGTCGCTCAAAGCATGCCCAGATATAAATATCAGCAAGGGTGTAACGTGGGACTGGCCATGTCTCAGGAGCCAGGTAGTCATTGAGGTTGATTTACTAAAGCAGTAGATAATGTTCACTGAGCTTAGTAAATAAAGAAAAGCTGTCTTTACTTTGAAAAACAATCATGTGATGGGTAATTAAAAAATAATTGGCTCTATAGTTGTCAGCATTTTGTTTTTCCTTGTTAAAGGGACAAACTACAGGCACTGGGAGGTGCATACACGAACATGCAGCAGCTTTCAGTGCCCTCGTTCTGCCTGAATATTGGGCAGTTTTGATCGCTCAAAGCTGCAATAGCTCTTGGTAGTGTATGAGCGTTAAAACTGATGCAATTGTTAAATCAGATCCCTCACAGCATAAAATCCATTTATTAACCATTTGCCTACCGGGCACTTATACTCCCTTCCTTACCGGCCACTTATACTCCCTTCCTTACCGGCCACTTATACTCCCTTCCTTACCGGCCACTTATACTCCCTTCCTTACCGGCCACTTATACTCCCTTCCTTACCGGCCACTTATACTCCCTTCCTTACCGGCCACTTATACTCCCTTCCTTACCGGGCACTTATACCCCCTTCCTTACCGGGCACCTATACCCCCTTCCTTACCGGGCACTTATACTCCCTTCCTTACCGGGCACCTATACCCCCTTCCTTACCGGGCACTTATACTCCCTTCCTTACCGGGCACTTATACCCCCTTCCTTACCGGGCACTTATACCCCCTTCCTTACCGGGCACTTATACTCCCTTCCTTACCGGGCACTTATACCCCCTTCCTTCCTTACCGGGCACTTATACCCCCTTCCTTACCGGGCACTTATACTCCCTTCCTTACCGGGCACTTATACTCCCTTCCTTACCGGGCACTTATACTCCCTTCCTTCCTTACCGGGCACTTATACTCCCTTCCTTCCTTACCGGGCACTTATACTCCCTTCCTTCCTTACCGGGCACTTATACTCCCTTCCTTCCTTACCGGGCACTTATACTCCCTTCCTTACCGGGCAATTATACTCCCTTCCTTACCGGGCAATTATACTCCCTTCCTTACCGGGCAATTATACTCCCTTCCTTACCGGGCACTTATACCCCCTTCCTTACCGGTCACTTATACCCCCTTCCTTACCGGGCACTTATACCCCCTTCCTTACCGGGCACTTATACCCCCTTCCTTACCGGCCACTTATACTCCCTTCCTTACTGGCCACTTATACTCCCTTCCTTACCGGGCACTTATACCCCCTTCCTTACCGGGCACTTATACCCCCTTCCTTACCGGCCACTTATACTCCCTTCCTTACCGGCCACTTATACTCCCTTCCTTACCGGCCACTTATACTCCCTTCCTTACCGGCCACTTATACTCCCTTCCTTACCGGCCACTTATACTCCCTTCCTTACCAGACCAATTTTCAGCTTTCAGCGCTGTCACACTTTGACGATTGTGCAGTCATGCAACATTGTACTAATATGACATTTTTATCATTTTTTTCTTACAAACAGAGCTTTCTTTTGGTGGTATTTATACACCGCTGGGTCTTTTATTTTTTGCACTATAAACACAAAAATAGCAAACAATTTGAAAAAAAAAAGTTTCTTTGTTTCTATTATAAAATTTTGCAAACAGGTAATTTTTCTTCTTCACTGATGTGCGTTGATGAGGCTGCACTGATGGGCACTGATAGGCGGCACTGATGGGCACTAATAGGCAGCACTAATTAGGCGGCAGTATTGATGTTGCACTGATTGGCGGCACTGATGAGCTGGCACTGATGATGGGTACTGATAGTTGGCACTGACTGGCGGCACTGCTGGGCACTGACTGGCAGCACTGCTGGGCTGCACTCATGGGCATTGGTGGGTGGCATTGGTGGGCACTGATGGGCCTAGGTGGGTGGCATTGATGGGCACAGGTGGGTGGCACTGGTGGGTGGTACTGCTGGGCAAAGGTGGGCGGCACTGCTGGGCACAGGTGGGTGGAACTGGTGAGTGGCACTGCTGGGCACGATCATCAGGACACTGATCAGCAGTGCCGTGATGATCGGTGCCGATCCCTGCTCTGACAACTGCTGGTTTTCGGCAGTACTTTCCTCACGCGCTGACAGCACATGCGCCGGTGATACAGTGAATATCCCCTAAACGGTGCATATTCCTCATGCCTACAGGTAAGCTTTATTATAATCATACCTATAGGTACAAGTGTCCAGTGGGAGTTTACTCCCACTTTAAGTATAGGCAGAGGTAAGCAAAATCCAGAAAACCAGCAGCTTACGTGTTTCTACCATCAGGGACCTTAATGATTCAGGCCTCCCGAAGGCAGAAACGCGTAAGCTGCTTGTTTTCTGGATTTTTTAGCTCTACTTATACTTAATGAATGGATTTTATGCTGTGAAGGATTTGAGTTGCCGACTGCATCTGTTTTAAACCTCTAGCAGTGACTCGTGGAACCTGTTAATCTGTTACCGTAAGATAGTTTTTCCTACTGAATTACATTATTGGGGTAGTTGCACAATTTCTGTTTTGTAGTGTATGAGCGTTGGCTGCTCCTGTACATTCCTACCGGCTCATCGCCAGTGCCAGTACAAGGTCATCTAACTTCCAAGGTGAGACTTCAAGAAAAAGCAAAAGCAGCGCTCAGGTTTTCATGCATCACAGGGACACAGTCTCTGTCACTCGCTGAGGTGCAGCCCTCTAAAGATCGGGGAATCTTGACACTACTTGAAGACAACACAAAAGGGAGCACTCTCCTCTTGCATTACTGTGATAAAAAAGGATTTATTAAAAATGAAAAAAAAAATATACTCACAAACCAGAAAATAGTGGTTCTACAACAGGGTATACTGATGCATTTCGGGAGTTGAACTCCCTACCTCAGAGATAAAATGCGTTAGCATACCCTGTCGTAGGACCACTATTTTCTGGGACTGTCATATTTGGTTCCTTATCTGTTTACCTGACCCTTGGTTTGTGAGTATATGATTGTCATTTTTAATAAAGCCTTTTTTATCACAGTAGTACACAAGGAGAGTTTGCCCTTTTGTGTTTTCTTCTAAACATTCAAGGTGAAGATGCCAAATGGTGCCTTCCTCCCCCCCAATAAAAAAAATAAATAAAGCACTAATGTTCCCATAAGCAAAAATTCCCTTTGCATGTCAAAATTCTCCCTAAACAAAAAATGTACCCACTTCCACCACAAATCCCTCCTCCCAGCTCAAGTGCACTCCCTCCTAACACAAATCCTCTATCCCTCAAATTTCCCCTCTGAGCATAAATCCTCTCCCCCCTCCAAATTCCCCTCTCCCAGCACAAATCCCCTCTGCTAGCATTAATCCCCCCCCCCCAATTTCCTCTCCTAGTACAAATCCCCCCCAATCATCCCTATGAATACAATCCCCCCCCCCAAATCAATCTTCATACACAAGTCCACCCTCCTAGTGCAAATCCCCCTCCAAATCGCTCCTTCTAGCACAACCCTTCAAATCCCCAACCACGCCCGGGGCAGCCGCCCCTCCAGCCCACCGCTTTTCCTGGCCCTGCTCATCACTATAAAGGGCTACTTTGGGGACGAATAGAAATGTGTTAAAGGTGGCAGTCAAGCCTGAACACTACCATACAATTGTTAAAGTGTTGCCCAATTAAAACAGCACTTGGGTGTAGAGGGGGTAACGAAAGCTGCTGCAGGTATGTTCAAGGACATCTAGATACCTGCGCTTTATACCTGTCAGCAGTTTGTTTTTGTTGCAAAGCCAGGAGAACATTCCCTACTACTTTATTAAGTAAACTGCAGAATCTAAAAGAAATAGCAACAGTATACAACTTGCAACCTGCCCTTTATGTGCTGAAGTATGAAATAACCGTCTAAGCAGGACCCTGGGAAAAACCAGCTGCACAATTAATGTCAATTCGTAGATGAGGAAAACAGCTAATTAGGTAGAAGCAAATTTCAACTTCTAAAATTTGACTTTGTCATTGCTTGGGCAAGAGTTTTGATACTGGTTACTTCGGCACTCAATTTACAAAAACACTTTTCTGCATACATTATGCACTCATCACATAACAACACTTACTGCATATGAAAAATGATACTCAGAGATCCTAAACTTCATAAAACCCCTTAACAAGGTTTAGATTCAAAATATGATTGAAAAAATAGAGCCAATCTGATGTGATCATTGAAAAGTTTGGATAGAAATTGTTGGTAGCATGTTTTCTTGACCTATCTAGTCAATTTCTTGATGCAAAGCAGGTTGAAAGTCTTTTCTAATGTTGCAAAACTGTAGTGTGGCTGGCCAACATTACAGTAGTAAGCCTGTCAACTTCATCCGCTTTCAACAAGTGTTTAATTGCAGAAACAACTGAACAGATCTATTGGCAACTACCAATCGTGAACTGACTGATAACTGTTTGGGGTAGGTTGAACCTGGTCCCTACCTTCACAATCAAAAGTTGGCTCAAAACAATTGAGATTGTCTTCTGTAAGACCAGCACCAAACTTAACCTAAACCTAACCCATAACAAAGCTGTCCATACATGTTGTGATTTAAAGGCTAACTCCACCATTTTTACCATGTTACACCACAGAGAGTGTAACATGGTGCAAATCAGCCCCCACCTTGAATGAGCTACAAGTCCCACTGCAACAGGTGGACTTTTCAGTGAAAAGAAAGTGTGGCAGTCTATGCATTTGTAGTCCACTGACACTTCCTCCAGCTCTCCAGCTAAAAGTTCATACCTTGGTATGGACATAGAGATGGAGGAAGAGTCTAAAGCAACCTGGCATTGCATCCATGATCCAGTGATCACGAGTGCAATGTAGCGCAGGCTTCTGTGGGAAAAAATAATAAATGCACATTTTCTTCTGCAAATATACATGCAATCAGAACTTTTGATTACATTTTTTTGTGGAAATAAAAAGACAATCAAAGACAAAAAATGGTGGTTTTGAATGGACATGAGAAAATGGGATGAAAGTTGCCCTACTTAACCTCAACGGAAAAATCAGGTCACTTTTGAAGACTGCTGTATACATTTTCTTCCATTTTTTTTTTATTAAACAAACTGTAATTTAGCTGTCAATTTATTTCCCAGTTTTGGCTTTACAACTGATCAAATTATGGTGGTCTATTAAACTTGTAGGTGGTAGAATGCTTTGTTTCTGGAGATTATTTGCAATTATATTAGTGATCTTGAAATTGACTGAAAAGTGCCAAATATATAGCTAGCTTAAACCTTGGGTGGATTTTATACTGCCACAGCAGTAAATAATATCTTATCACAGCAATACTAGCACTGGGGTCGTTGGTTGGAATCCCAACCATGGCGCCACTGGCCTGGAGTCTACATGTTCTCCCTGTGCCTGCGTGGGTTTCCTCCAGGTACTCCTGTTTCCTTCAACACTCCAAAGACATGCTGGCAGGTTAATTGGATCCTGTCTAAATTGGCCCTAGTATCTACATGTGTGAATGTGAGTTAGGGACCTTAGATTGTACGTTCCTTGAGGGGTATGGACTGATGTGAATGTACAAGGTAAAGCGCTGCATAAATTGATGGTGCTATATAAGTACCTGTAATAAATAAATAACTAAATAACTAAATAAATAAATAAATAATGCTATCATGGTGGAAAGGTCATGCTTTGGTTGAAATTTCCAAGCCAAAATCGTTTTCATTTTAGTGTGCCTTTTAGGAAAAGTGAACTGAAAAAAAAGTTTGCAAGCTGCCATTGATGAATATTGATGCCTGCCTGGCTGTTATACTGATCTGACTTCATTAGTTGCTTGCATGATTTATGTTATATGTTATATTCTCGGAAAACCCTGAGACCAGAGACTAGCAGGCACCCATTTTCAGAAGAAAGTGAGCAGTTGCAGCCCTTGTGTTTCTTTCAGTATGAGTTTCCTTTAAATTTGCTGAAATAATTAAAAACTGCTTATCTAGCAGAAAGAACTAATGGCTCCAGGGGTTACATCATAAATTCCTATCAGAGTCGGGTTTAATTTAGCAGCTAGCTATTTCAGTGCCATAATTGCTTTGCATAATGCACCATGTTCTCCTCACGTTCTCCAGTTGCACTGAGGTCAGCTACATACCGGTAGGATGAGGTAGTGCTTGATCTTCTGCAAGTGACACAATGACAGGACAAATCCTTTGGGATTTCTTGTGCTTTCTCGCACCAGGAAAACTCTGTGGGGGAACAAAGAGAGAGTATCTATGTCAGAAGACAAGAGAAGATGTGTCCTATTTCCTTTCAAACCATTGCCCATGACTAGCACAATCCAAACAATTTGCTATCTCTTTGTCCACTTTTAATACTCAATGACAACAAGTTTCCTGCTTTCAATAGTAAGATCACAGTCATCCTCAGGGCAGGGGTTACTCACCGTGTTAGTGCTATAACTTGTCTTTCAACAGAGGTACTATGCTCCTATGATATGGCAATCATTATGTGCCAAAAGACCATAATCATGTCAAGAATAATATGCAACAATTGTCAATGGATCTATAGGGCTTTTCTCATTTAGCGAAGATTTAGACAATCCTCTCTTGAACCTCTTGATAGTTAAGGATTACAAAGATTACAAATACAGACAAGCCTTCCCAAACTCTAACGTACTGAAGCCCGAAACAGCTAATCATCTGTCATTTTCCGAAGAAGACCAGCTGTGACAGTGTGACGATCTGTCACCCAGGATTCTCAACAAGGCAGGTTGAGGGGCTCCAGGGTAAGTGTTTGATACGGAGGAGAGTGGCTTTTCACTTTCCTCCTTTGTTTGTAAGGTCTGTTTTGGGATCTGGAGCCTGGAGATTTCAAAGAGATCTGGGAGGGATGAAATCTCCAATCCTGGGACAAGGTGTTGGAATGGCCAGGAGACTGATTGCACAGGTGTGTGCAGGCCTTTTCATAGAGTCAGGACCAGGGTTCTGGGCTCCACCCCAGCAGATAGGAGTCAGGAGGGCTCCACCCCAGCAGATAGGAGTCAGGAGGGCTCCACCCCAGCAGATAGGAGTCAGGGGGGCTCCACCAAGGAGAGGTGGATGCCAAAAGCGGCAAGGAGCTGCTTGGGAGTAGCTGTGTGCTAGTGGCCAGCTGTGTGCAAGAGCCATAATTCTTGAAGAAGTCTGCAGGAGACAGACATCAAGCTGAGTATAAGCCAGGAGGCTGAATCGTTGTTTTGTTTGATGGTGGATACCCCTGCATGGGAAGCTTTATGTTATGGGACATTTGTTTCAATAAAATTGGGCAAAAAGGCCCTTAAAGAAGCGAGTCACTGTGTGCTTTAAATGAAAAGCTCTACTACTTTGAAGCGAGTTCCCACACAGCCTACATGTTACTCTCATCATATCTGTACCTTAAATTAACCCCTAAAATTAACACTTAATTTCCATAAGAAAAGTGTGTTTGCCCTATGCTCCTCAACACCTAGGAACACAGACCTTAAATCAGAGGCCTGTCGTAAGAAAGTTGGCAGACCCATAGCTAGTGATGGTTGAATCTGCCCAGATTCGATTCACCAAAGATTTGGTTTGTTCAAAGTCCATTGATCCTAAACATAGCAGGGAGTTATATTCCAACTATTTTTAGGGCTAATAGGCAAAGTAATGTCTTAAAAAGTCATGGGAAGCTGTGTGATCTTTCCATGTGGCATTAGGGAAGCATTGATAGCTTCAATATAGCAGCATCATCCCAATCCAAACCATTTCCGCTTTTAAAAAAGGCTTTCTTTAAGGTAGTTTTAGCAGTGAAACATGCTTTTTCATCAAATGGTAACAGGTCCGCTGTGACTGGCAGATATAAGTTGGCCAGTATTTTGCTGTGGCTGCCCATGTTCGTTTTTGTGAAAAGTGCAACTTCACCTTTTCACAAAAAATGAAAAGTTGAACTTACACCCTAACCCCATAGCTTACAAATGGTTTACAAGAATTTTCCTGAGATGCCTGAATGAACTGCAGTGCAAACACAGGTTTTCAAAATCCAGGGCTGTGCCACCCATGTGATCACCTGCCACAACATGGTGGGGGCCAACATTGAGGCCAGAGTGTCCATACCAAACATTCTATTCTCAGTACAGCTGAGCAAGGCTGAGCCTAGTAAACCACAATCTCAGCAATACTAAGTTCCCTGTCTGGCCACTGCACCTATCACACAGGATGGATACAGTATCTAGGTGGAAAGTGGGGGTACAGCAAAAATGGCCACCACAGGCATCCTCTCCTGGCACATCCCTGTATAAGTTGATGCTGCTCCCTTGGACAGCAGTGCACCTATCCAGCTCAGGGAGACTTTTATGAACCACGCTGAAGTGCTGCAGATCTGCAAGTAGCTACAAGACCAGCTTCTGACCATAGGTCAAAATTTTAAGTGTTGAGGTGTGTGGGGCCTTTGCACACAAATTCAATTCAACTTTAAACCTCAACTTATCACTCAATAGTATAATTTTCCCAAACTATAACCCTATATTGTATGAGATACAATCCCTTGAAATCCCCTGGTAAACTGACTCTTCTGGGGCATCGGTCTCTTTGCAGCTCCTGCCGGTTCTTCTTGATGACCTCCATGTCACTACTGTGTGCTGCAGTGACTGGTTGTCAATAGGAGGAACCAGTGAGAATACATGCATTCTTCTTTAACAGGAAAACTTTTCTGTTAAGCTTTACAAGGTTCTTTTCAGAAATAAAAACTTCAAACTGTGTCTATGGTATGGTGTATAGGTATACCAATTTGGGAAGCAAAGTAGCTAGATTAGTACATTGCCTTGTAGTTCTGGCACCTGGGGTTGTTTTAATTCATTTGTATGTCATTTGTGCAGTCTGCTTGTGTTTCTACATAAGGGGCAACCAGTGCACATGGTGAGGGACCAATTATTGAACAGACTAGATACCAGTGGTGGCCTGAGATCTTCAATACAGCAAAGTTGTGAGACACAGTTTGTCGGTAAGTATTTATCTCCTTCTTCTCGTCTTCATTTGATTTGCAGCTAGTGTCAGGGTTGCTTTAACTGGTTACTGCTGGCTCTATCAAATATGGGGGAAAATATATTATGGGTTCCAACTATATTTTGGTAATGTCCGTGAAAGTTTATTCTTCGCTTGGCTCTGGAGTCTGTATATGGTAACAGATGTTCACAGTATACATAAAATGTAATAATTATACAGATTTAAGCCGCATCAGCAAATTGTGTGTTTACAGTAAACTCTGTTTTGATGATGGGCGTTTTGTGTGAGTGAAGATTCACTTAGAAGTGCTGAGAGATTCAGAGGTAGTGATGACAAGATGGCAAAGCTTTCTGGTCTTACCCGTCCACCATTCCTTGCTGCATCATGAGACGCTGAGTCTCATCTCTTGATAGACGCCCATGATACCATGCTTGAGTCTTGTGTATGACTGTTGGAAAATAGGATAGGTGAACCATCTGGAAACATGTAGATCATAGAGGTGGAATTCACTAGAGAGAGGGGCAAGTCTCCAGGAAAGGGGGACTCACAAAGCAAAAAAGACAATGACCGAAGTTTCAACACTTCTCTATTCCGATTGCCTCTCGGGGGATCAGGAAGGAATTTTTTCCCCTGCAGGAGCAAATCGTATCATGTTTTGCTGGGTTTTTTGCCTTTCTCTGGATCAACTGTGGGTATAGGATTATAACTTTTTTTTTGTAATGGTTGAACTGGATGGACTTTTTGTCTTTTGTCAGCCAGACTAACTATGTAACTATTATATTCAAAACTAACTTTTTTTTTGTCTACATTTTTGATGCACCTGTGTATGAAATTTACATTTCTAACTAAAGTGGTTGTTCACATTTTGCTAAAAAAATTGCACTTACTCTTTAAACACATTGGACACTGCAATTTGGATTCCCTCTTCTGTTCTTACTTATAAATTAGAGAATTTCTGCTGGACCCACCCATTCCCAACTTGGCATCCATGTTAAAAATGTGTTGGTATTCTGGGACTAATAATCTGCCAAATCTAGTAATTGTGATAATAGCCCAATTATAAGAACAAGGAGGGGTGTTGGATTTGGATTTTCTAAGGGTCACTGAAATTGATAGTGGATAATGTCAATATTCCCATTGCACACGTTCCTGAGCTAGGCTCAGGAGTAATGAGTGTTGCAGCAACAGCCAGCTGGAGACTGGAGACAACACAGGTCAATGTACATATTTGCCAGCACATCACGAACCATCGAATACCCTCTGAAAGATTTATTGAAGAATGATCACATGCCCTGGGGGGGTAGCATAACTAGTTCAGATAACCCACATGGAAGAAAAATATATTTGAAATATATTTTTAAAATATTCTTCCCAAATTATTGTCATATATTTGAAATACTGCAATTTTGGCCGTATTCAGTATATTTAAAAAAATAAATAAAATATCTATATATATATATCTATATATCTATATATAGATATATATCTATATATCTATATATAGATATATATATATATATATCAGGGGCGGACTGACCATTTGGAAACTCAGGCACTGCCTGAGGGCCCGGGGTCAGTAGGGGGCCCCATGAGATGCCCCTGGTACCTTTTTCATAGGCTTTTTTGAGTTTGGGCAAGGACACAGGGGCCCCATGATCTCCTATTGCCCGGGGGCCCCATGAGTTGTCAGTCTGCCCCTGATATATATATATATATATATATATATATATATACACACAAAATGAAGGTAGACATTACAGTTACAATACAATTTGGTACAAGAGGAAACAAAGGGCCCTGCTCGTTAGAGCTTACAATCTAAGATATATATATATATATATATATATATATATATACTACATGTTAAAATGCTTTTTTTATAGATTACAAAATATTTGAAAAATATTTTTAAAAATATATATTTTTTAAATGTATTTTACAGATTTTTTTGAACATATAAAAAAGTAATTTTAACATTTATTTTTACATATATTTGTACATGCATTCCAAAATTGTAGATTAAATGTATTTTTAAAGACATACAGTATATTTGAAGATGTAGTTTTAAAAATAATCTTTTGTAATAAAAACTAATTTCAACTATCTATCTATCTATCTATCTATCTATCTATCTATCTATCTATCTATCTATCTATCTATATCTATATCTATCTATCTATATCTATCTCTATATCTATCTATCTATCTATCTATCTATCTATCTATCTATCTATCTATCTATCTATCTATATCTATCTCTATATATCTCTATCTATCTATCTATCTATCTATCTATCTATCTATCTATCTATCTATATACAGTTGTGGCCAAAATTATTCAACCCCCACTGAAATTGAGTGTTTTGGCCAGTTTGACATTGCTTTTGATCATTCAGTCATCTTGCTTACATTTACATTAAAGAGGCACTTGTAGGTCAGACAAATATAACATAACAGTTATAATGAAATAACCACAAATGTCTTTTCTGTGCTCACAGCATTATCAGTTTTATTCAACCCCCAAGTGACATTCAATCTTAGTACTTAGTACAGCATCCTTTTACAGTTATAACAGCTTTTAAACGTGAAGCATAGCTTGACACAAGTGTCTTGCAGCGATCTACGGGTATCTTCGCCCATTCTTCATGGGCAAAGGCCTCCAGTTCAGTCACATTCTTAGGCTTGCGCACTGCAACTGCTTTCTTTAAGTCCCACCAGAGGTTCTCAATCGGATTTAAGTCTGGTGACTGCGATGGCCACTCCAAAATGTTCCAGCCTTTCCTCTGCAACCATGCTCTAGTGGACTTGGAGGTATGCTTGGGATCATTGTCCTGTTGAAAGGTCCAACGTCTCCCAAGCCTCAGGTGTGTGACGGACTGCATCACGTTTCCATCCAATATCTCCTGGTACTGAAGAGAATTCATGGTACCTTGCACACGCTGAAGCTTCCCTGTACCTGCAGAAGCAAAACAGCCCCAAAGCATGATTGACCCTCCACCATGCTTCACAGTAGGCAAGGTGTTCTTTTCATCATAGGCCTTGTTCTTCCTCCTCCAAACATAGCGTTGATCCATGGGCCCAAACAGTTCTAATTTTGTTTCATCAGTCCACAGAACACTATCCCACAACTTTTGTGGTTTGTCCACATGGCTTTTGGCATACTGCAGTCGACTCTTCTTATTCTTTGGAGACAGCAAGGGGGTACGCCTGGGAGTTCTGGCACGGAGGCCTTCATTACGCAGTGTGCGTCTTATTGTCTGGGCTGAAACTTCTGTACCCACATCTGACAAATCTTTTCTCAGTTCCTCAGCAGTCACACGGGGACTTCTCTCCACTCTACGCTTCAGGTAGCGCACAGCAGTCGAAGTCAGCATCTTCTTTCTGCCACGACCAGGTAGCGTTTCAACAGTGCCCTTTGCCTTGAATTTGCGAATGATGCTTCCTAAGGTGTCTCTTGGTATGTTTAACATCTTTGCAATCTTCTTATAGCCATTGCCCTTCCTGTGAAGAGAAATCACCTCTTCTCTTGTCTTCCTGGACCATTCTCTTGCCTTCACCATGTTTGTAACCACACCAGTAAATGTCTAGAAGGAGCTGAGTATCACAGTCATTTTAAAGCTGCCTAATTGGTGCTTATTATGCTTGATTGCTGCTCGGTGACATCCACAGGTGTTTTCAATACCTGATGGAAAGCACCTGTATGAACCTCTGTTCTTCAGAGTGGTAGTCTTTAAGGGGTTGAATAATTGTGGCAATGAAGAAACCACATAAGAACCATTTACTACTGTATTACATAAACAATTGATGTCATTTTAGTTGCATTTGGGTAGTTACAACGTCCTTGTAGGATTTGATTCTGAATACAATTCCAAATGTACACTATAGTCCCTAAACCCCTTTACAGCATTGGGGGTTGAATAATTTTGGCCACAACTGTAGATAGATATATATATAGGGTGGCACAGTGGCTTAGTGGTTAGCGCATCAGCCGTGCAGTAAATGGGTGATGGGTTCAATTCCCAGCCATGGTGCCTCCTGCATGGAGCTTGCATGTTCTACCTGTGCTTGTGTGGGTTTCCTCCAGGTATTTCAGTTTCCTCCCACACTCTAAAGACATGCTGGTAGGTTAATTGGCTCTTGTCTAAAATTGTCCTAGTTTCATCCCTGGCCATGCAGGATCTCCTGCATGGTAGGGGTTGGGGAAAGACAACCTACCCTGTAAAATAATTGCTAAGAGAATTCATGGAAAAAGTCACTTACAAGTGATGGTCCATGCAATCGCCAAGGGTCGGATACGACTGAATAGATAGATATATAAATTTCTTAGATTGTAAGCTCTAACAAGCCGGGCCCTCTTTTTCCTCTTGTACCAAATTGTATTGTAACTGTAATGTCTACCTTCATTTTGTAGTGCTGTCTAAACTGTTGGTGCTGTATATATCCTGTATAATAATAACAATAATTATATATACAGTATATTTTGAAATATATTGAATACAGCCAAAATTTTAGTATTTCAAATATATGTCAATATATTTGGGAAGAATATTTTTAAAATATATTTAAAATATATTTTTCTTGCATATGGGAATGAACAAGACTCCTCCAAAACTAGTTACGTGACCCCTGGTACATGTTGTCCACTGTGACCTGTGATAATTCTTCAATAAAATGTTTGAACAGTACTTGATGAGCTGTAGTGTGCTGGAAAAAACTGTTGGTAAGCAGATACTAAATAGATCTGCACTGAGATTTGCTGCTTGAACAGTTTCGGGAGGGCAGGTTAAGCCAGTGTTAGTAGATGCAGCAAAGGACTTAGCGAGTTTGCATCTAATAAAAACATTCCAGCATTTTGTATCCAACAAATATGCCAGCTTACATGAACTTACCTGCACTGCTTGGGGTAGTTTGGCATGGGTTGGGCAGACTATAACGCTGAGTTGTCTTTTTCTGCAAGACAATGGACAACACATTAGATACTGACATTCTGTAATGCTGTATATTATTATTATTATTATTATACAGTATTTATATAATGCCAGAAAGTTTGCTCAGCGCTGTACATTGTAGTGGGGGACAGTACATGAGACAATACAGTAACAATACAATACACGAGGGTATATTGCACCAATATACATAAGAGGCCCATGATGAATTTCATCTGTAGTTGCAAGGAAACACGGTCACCTCCCTGCAATTCCATAAAGGCGATGGAAGTATTTATCCACGTCTTAGTCCGATAAATATGAAATATAAGAAGAGGGAGAGAGGAGTGCACACCCCATAATGTAGCAACCACTATACCAGCTGCAGGTTGAAAAAGTAGCAGGATTGCTTCAAAACGCATCCCTGTTTTTTAAGAGGTTTGGGGCTCTTGGACTCCAGACCCTGCGGAAGCTCCATCCATCCCTGCGGCAGTGTCATTTCCACTTTAGCCCATGCTTTCCCCAGCCAGTGGCCTAGGTGGAGATCTTTTTTCTACAGCTAGTAAACCCCCCAGCATGTTATCCTATGTGTCCATGCACACATAGATTGTAATCAACGTTTTTTGGCTGGGACGTTTTTTGGCTGCAAAAAAAACCCAGGACTAGTGGGATTCTAGAAGAGGTTTTTAGCTGTAAAAATGCTCTAATTCTGAAAAACGCTGCAAAACGTGGTAAAAAGTCACAAAGCGGCAATTTTGGACATTTTTTTCACCAAAAATATATTTGGGTAAAATAAAACACTAAAAAAAGTGACTTTAAACAGCTAACGTTACCAGTGTTCTCAAAAAGTCAAGTGTGGGATAAGGCTGGCCATACAATATACATTTTTCCTGAGATTTTTGCTTTAGATTTACCAAAATCCATATAATACCTAAACAACACTTTCTATTGTATCTAATTAGGCAGGCCCCTGCACTACATAGTTGAAGGTAAATCTAAAAGAAATTGGGCAGAAATTGAACAGAAAATTGTATAGTGTATGGCCAGCCTAATGCAGGCCATAGACGGGTCAAAAACCGGACGTTTTTAAAAAAAAAAAAAGAAAAAGAAAAAAAATTGGTCGTTCATGAGGCCGATGTTACCACCAACGGTAAAAAAAAAAAAAAAAATCGGCCGATTTTCATCCCGTCTACGGCCGGCATTTAATTACTTCTGTCCCTGCAGAGAGCTCTGCTATTATATTTGACATGAATAAGTATTGCGGTTGCAACAATGTATCCATTTGTATCCATTTTGGATACAGATGTTTTTATTTGGATAAAAAAAGATACATTGTTGCAACTGCAATACTTTCAAATATAATAGTGGACTGGAATTCTTTTTCTTCTTTTTCTTCTGCTTCTTTTTCTTTTTTTTCTTTTCTTCTTTTTCTTTTTCTTTTTCTTCTTCTTGCAGGCCACGGCTCATGCGCAGATTTTTTATCAGTAAAAAGATCAGCCGATTTCCCCATCATTGCCGGGAAAATCGGCCGATCGGCAAAATTGGCCAATTTTTTTCCAACTTCATCGATAAAAAAAAAGTGCCAAAACCCCAAAAAATGGCCGACCAAATAACCCCGTTAATGGTGAGAAATACGGCCGATTTTTTTTTCGGCCCAAAAATCGGCTGATTTTTGACCCATCTATGGCCTGCATTAAACTGGCCATACATTTATTTATTTATTTCAGGTACTTATATAGCGCTGTCAATTTACGCAGCACTTTACATATATATTGTACATTCACATCAGTCCCTAACCCTCAAGGGGTGTACAATCTAAGGTCCCTAACTCACATTCATACATACACTTATTAGGGCCAATTTAGACAGGATCCAATTAACCTACCAGCATGTCTTTAGAGTGTGGGAGGAAACCAGAGTACCCGGAGGAAACCCACGCAAGCACAGAGAGAACATGCAAACTCCATGCAGGAGGCGCCATGGTCAGGAATCGATCCCATGACCCATTTACTGCAAGGCAGATGTGCTAACCACTAAGCCACTGTGCCACCCCATTATACAATTTTCTTGAGATTTTTGGTTTATTTATTTATTTCAGGTACTTATATAGCACTGTCAATTTACACAGCGCTATACATATATATATATATATATTGTACATTCACATCAGTCCCTGACCCTCAAGGGGCGTACAATCTAAGTTCCCTAACTCACATTTATACATACACATACTAGGGAAAATTTAGACAGGAGCCAGGTTTAGATTTACCAAAAACCAAATAATATGAGGTCAAACCTTACAACACTTTCAATTGTATCCAATTAGGAAAGCCCTTACATAGTTTCAGGTAAATCTAAAGGAAATTGGGCAGAAAACTGTAAGAAAATTGTATAGTGTATGGCCAGCCTGAGCATTCCAATGTTTTTTTTCATTGCACTCACACAATCCTAATCAGGCTCAGACAATCGCTTAGCTAATGGAGAGCCTTATCGGGCTCATTACAGCTATTTAAACAGGTGACATTTTCCGGGGGGGTGAGCGCAGTTTGTTACCAGGGGCGGACTGACAACTCATGGGGCCCCCGGTCAATAGGGGATCATGGGGCCCCTGTGTCCTTGCCCAAACTCAAAAAAGCCTATGAAAAAGGTACCAGGGGCATCTCATGGGGCCCCCTACTGACCCCGGGCCCTCGGGCAGTGCCTGAGTTTCCAAATGGTCAGTCCATCCCTGTTTGTTACACAGGTTTTCTTGTGACACTATCCGCTAAATATGAAATATAGCATATTTTATATTTACAACTTGCATCCAGCAGGTGGTTTGTTATAGGTTGTGCAATTTGGCCCCCTGCTATTCTAGTTTATTCAGAACACATATACAGTGGTTGAATGAAACAGACCAGGGAAAACCCCTCCTAATCAGGGTTGCCACCTCGTCCCTTTAAACCCGAACACATATTAATTGCACAGGTTCTGAGGCTAATTTAATGCAGACATGGTACTAAGTGAGTTTAATTGATAACTTAATCAGCCCCAGAACCTGTGTAAGTAATATGTGTTCAGGTTTAAAGGGATGAGGTGACAACCCTACTCCTACACCCCGGTCACATCAAGCCCGACTTTGAAATCGTGTGACTTACAGTGAAGTCGGATGACATGCTGATTTCAGGTGCGATTTGCAAGACATCTGACTTAAAATACAAGGCGGAAATTTAAAGAAGTTTAAAAAAAAAAAAACACACTTGCCTTTATGTTGCAGCATTGGTGTGATGCTGCAGTCATCCCACATCAGCTCTAAGACGGAGAACTGAGCGATCACGTGATCGCTGATCGACAAGTTCCCAGCCTGCTCAGAGCGGAGAGCAGTGACTGCCAATCAGCGTTCTCCATTCTGCTCTTCAATCAGTCACTGGAGCACCAGGCAGTTGAGGGGGTGAGTGCAGCTGGCTCCAACTCTTTGCCATGTGTTGAGAGGAGGAGCCAGCTGTCAATCAGGCAGCTGGGTGGATCCCGACAATATTGTCAGGATCCTTCCAGATCCTGGAGCAGCTCTGCTACGTTAGCTGAGAGCAGGGAAGAGCACACTCTCAGCTGACTCTGGGTCACAGGAGAACAAAAGTAAGTGCACTTTTGTTGCCCACCAGAGAATTATGGCAAAAAATGTATCTATACTTCTTTTTTAAATATATGTAGAATGAGTGGAACAGGCTATCTTCCAAAATTAAGTAGAACATAAAAAGATGTGGTGTTTTGGCATGGCAAAGGATGTGCTAAAATACCTGCAGAGCGTTCTACCCTTTACACGCTACAAACTCTTTATTCCAATGATGTGCATCGCCATGACATATTCATAAAGCATAAAAAAAAAACTAAATTTCTAAATACTCACCCTCCAGGACTGGGCCTCTTCCAAGGCCACAGACAATGCCTCCAGAGGATTCTCTATCACTCGACCTGTGCAGCCTGAAAAATCCATAGGGACCAATGTGCTATCTGAGACGCTGCGCTGTGAAGAGCAAAACAATAAGTTACATTCAAAAGAAATGCCTAATTTGTATTAATATGTTGTATTTATTATGTTCAAAAAACAGAAAATATATATTTTTAAAAGATTTTCTTTTTTAGTTTTGGTAAACATGGCATACAACTAGAGTATGTACAATTCTATCCAGTAGAACTGTTCTACGCAACTTTTTTTGGTCTTTTTTTTAGCTACTTTGCTGGAAAAAAAAACTGTTACCTACAGAGCTCAATAGCTCAAGCTGAAATATGCAAACAGAGCTGAAATATTCAAAAGGGTGACTCCTTGCCCTTGGCTGCTCTGCTCAGAACAGGTTCCAGTCTGAAGGCTAACAGCTTCTGCTATGCTCTCTGTTTAGAACATACACTCTGTGAATCCAGTGGTATGGGTGCACCTTGTATTAAAGGATAACTGTACTTTCTACAGTTATTCTTTAAAGCGAAGTTCCACTCAAAAGCGGAAACTTCGCTTATTTGCCTCCTCCCCCATTCCACTGCCATATTTGGAAACTTTTTTGGGGGGGAGTGGCGAAGTGAGCTGGGAGTTCGGCCCCCTCCTTGCTCTCGCAGTCTCCTGGGAACTTTCACAGGTCCCAGGAGACTGCCAAACCAATCAGGAGGCGCGACTCGTGCATGTGCAGTGGGCACCAGGCTGCGAAGGTGCAAGCTGTCACAGCCTGGTGCCCACAACAGAGATGCCGGCGCCATGGAGGAGAGAAGGGGAGAAGGGACGATGCGGGTGAGAACATCGCTGGACCCTGGGACAGGTAAATGTGTGTTTATTAAAAGCCAGCAGCTACTGGCTTTTAATAAACACAAAAAGGACTGGAACTGTGCTTTAACTAAGCACCCCCCCGCGCCCCCCAAAGTCCTATGTTCACCCACCCTCGCCATCTCCTTTGTGTAACCTGTACTAGAAACTCTCCCACTAGGACAGCTCCTTTTTCCGTGAAAAGTCTAGTTCACTTTTTTGGACAGCAAGTCTGATGGAATGGATACTCTGTAGGATTTTTCTGTAGAAGAAGCAGCTACCCAATGCAAAGTAGAGTCCTACTTCTTCAGGAGAAGGACTATAGACACACCCTTAAAGTGTTCCTAAACCCAGCACCCTGCATTTCTGGTCTCCCCGGACCCTGCATTCACTATATCTGGTCTCCCCGGACCCTGCATTCACTATATCTGGTCTCCCCGGACCCTGCATTCACTATATCTGGTCTCCCAGGAACCTGCATTCACTATATCTGGTCTCCCACAGTACACACAACATGGAAATGCAATTATTTTAGTAAATATAAACTGCTAAATACCTTTTCTCAGCAGCAGTATATAGCAGTCTTGTAGCCTTTTTCAGTCTCTGGCTGAGTACTGGTTAATTTTGTAGGAATAGTTTCATTCTCCTCTGACTGTCCAGTGATGATGCATAACCCCTGACCTTCTGTCTGAACAGCACTGATTGGCCCCCCCAAAAAACAAACTCTCTAGCAATATGCACTAAACTGAGCATGTGCAGACTTGCCACTGCTGTTCTGTACTATGGCAGATGGATTGGGGACAGTAAAAGAAGGGGACTCATATTTATCCCATTTGCCTGGTCTCCTAAGTTCCAGGCTAGAATAGTTGGCTATGCCACTCGGCTCATTTGGAAAAAAAATGTAAAAGCAGTGATGATTTGCAAAGTACAGAAAAGATCAGATGCAATTTTTGGATGGATTGGGTGACAATTTCACATCTGTAATATACACACCACTGGCCATTACCTAGTGGTGGAAGAGCAATGTGACAATCTTGTCTGGTCACTAGCGTTATCCCTACTTAGCCAGCACCAAGAGAAATTTGCACTGGACTTCCTCTTTCCAACCAAATGCCTATCTGTCTATGTCAGATGGTGCCTGACAGCCTTTGTACCTGCATGTACAGCTGTCCTCTTGGATCTATGGTCACTTAATCCATAGCAAATTAAGAAAATTTCAGATTAGATTGCATTCGTGCAAAGTAACATCTACTGTTGCCAGTAGCTGTAAATCGTCAAGATTGTTTTACTTTCAAGCATTCTGTGCATGAAGGTAAAAAACCTTCTGTGTGCAGCAGATCCCCCAGCCCCCCCTAACATTTACCTAAGCCTCCTCTTGATCCAGCGATGTGCACGCAAGCTTCGGGTCTCTCTCTCCTCATTTACCAAGACAGCATCAGGAGCCATTGGCTCTCACTACTATCAATCAGTCAGTGAGCCAATAAGGAAAGAGCATGGGCGGAGCCAAGCTGTGTGTGTAAATAGACACACAGAGCAGCGGGTCGGAAGTGAACCTGCTCAAGTGCCCCCATAGCAAGCAGCTTGCTCTTTGGGCACTCAGCAGGACGGAGGAACCAGGAGCACCAGTAAGGGACCCAAGAAGAGGAGGATTGGGGCTTCTCTGTGCAAAACCATTGCACAGAGCAGGCAAGTATGACATGCTTGTTATTAAAAAAAATGTTGCCTTTACAATCGCTTTAAGTCAAACATTTGTAGGATAGTTTTTTTTAATAGTGGTGAGGGGTTAGAAACAGCTTTTTATTACTGTCTGTACCTCCATGAGGGTACCTCCATGATTCACTTATCGATTTGTCCTGATGAGCACTGATTTCCTCTCACTTCCTGTTATGCAAAATCCAAAATATCCAAAATAAAAAAAAAATTATATTTAGGCTTTAAATACAGATTCTCAACAAAATAAAGCATGGAGACATGGAAGAATGAGGGGGGGGGGGGGTTTGCTTTGAAAATTAATAATTAACCACTTCCCTTCTGGCCCATGTATATAAACGGCCGGCTGGGAGCAGTGCAGGAGCGGGTGGCCGTTTATAAATGTCCTCCTGCTTCCCTGCCTGTGCGCGCTCCCTGGGAGTGCGCGGCACCATGATCCGGTGCTCGCTGTGTCCTCCAGACACAGCGGAACACCGATTGCTGTACAGGACCTCTGTGTGAGGTCCCGATCATGTGATCACTGATTGGCCAGTCAGTGATCACATGAATAGTAGTAAGCAAGATGTCACTTCTGATATCATTGCTGACTACTTGTGAAATCTGTGAATGATCACAGAGATCACATGGTACAGGGCCATTCACAACAGCCTTGTACCATGTGACAAGCTGTGACCAATCACAGCTCGCACAGTATTTCCTACATTTCTTTTCCTCCAGATGTAAAGAGTGCCCCCTTGTCCTCTGTGATGACCTCAGGGTAAATAGCTCTACCCCGAGTTCACTATATGAACCACTGATGTATTTATACATGTTGATCATATTCCCCCTTAATCTCCTCTTCTCAAGAGAGAATAAATTCAGTTCCTCTAATCTTTCCTCATAGCTGAGCTCCTCCATGCCTCGTATCAGTTTGGTTGCCCTTCTCTGCACTTTCTCCAGTTCCCCAATGTTCTTTTTGTGAATTGGTGCCCAAAACTGAACTGCATATTCCAAAGTTTAGATCTGTTTCCATCTTGCAAATATACCAGCTCAGACCTGACTAAATTCCTGAACTTTTCAGTCATTACTCTCCAAACAATTATAAATTGTCCATGAATTGCAATTTTTTCTAAATAGCAAATGGCAAATAAGGATAGTCCGTTTTATTAAATCCTGAGAATAAACCTTATCGAATGGCTGTGCTTGGCATTCAAGGTTGCACAGGAAGGCCTGTAGTATTTTCCTGCCAAAAACTGGCTTACTAATTGGTGTTATTAAAGGAGTTGTATGCTCCTACACAAAAGCTACATTATAGGTTATCTGCTGGCAAAATTGTGTCAGCTGCTGAAAAGGACAGCAATTGCAATTACTTCCAGCAAAAAAGACCAGAATTAAGTGTTCTCCTATATAGATAGTTCACTTCATTCACTGCATTGTCCTGATGAAGGCATTAACATATGGAGGACTTTGTTACAGTACTGTACTCTAATAGGTTATTAGACATTACCAGATTTACCCACCATCCTCCAGGCCAGGGGTCTCCAAACTTTCTGAACAAAGAGTCGGTTTACTGTCCTTCAGACTTTGAGGGGGCCGGACTGTGGCCAGTGGGAGTAGAAGATACCCCGGCGTCAATGGGAATAAATAATGCCTCATCATTGATATTAGTGGGAGGAATAATGATCCAGTGTTGGTAGTAGGGAAAAACATAGTGCCCCATTGTTTGTATCAGGGAAAGGAATAGTGCCCCATTGTTGGTATCAGGGAAAGAAATAGTGACCCATCATTGGTGTCAGGGAAAGGAATAGTGCCTCATTGTTGTTATCAGGGAAAGGAATAGTGCCCCATCATTGGTGTCAGAGAAAAGAATAGTTCCCTATTGTTGGTATCAGGGAAAGGAATAGTGCCCCATTATTGGTGTCAGGGAAAAGAATAGTGCCCCATTGCTGGTATCAGGGAAAGGAATAGGTCCCCATTGTTGGTATCAGGGAAAGGAATAGTGCCCCATTATTGGTGTCAGGGAAAAGAATAGTGCCCCATTGCTGGTATCAGGGAAAGGAATAGGTCCCCATTGTTGGTATCAGGGAAAGGAATAGTGCCCCATTGTTGGTGTCAGGGAAAGTAATAGTGCCCCATTGTTGGTGTCAGAGAAAGGAATAGTGCCCCATTGTTGGTATCAGGGAAATTAATAGTGCCCCATTGTTGGTATCAGGGAAAGGAATAGTGCCCCATTGTTGGTGTCAGGGAAAGGAATAGTGCCCCATTGTTGCTATCAGGGAAAATAATAGTGCCCCATTGTCGGTATAAGGGAAAGTAATAGTGCCCCATTGTCGGTATCAGGGAAAGTAATAGTGTCCCATTGTTGGTATCAGGGAAAGGAATAGTGCCCCATTATTGGTGTCAGGGAAAGGAATAGAGCCCTATTGGTTGTATCAGGGAAAGGAATAGTGCCCCATCGTTGGTGTCAGGAAATGGAATAGTGCCCCATTGTTGGTGTCAGGGAAAGTAATAGTGCCCCATTGTCGGTATCAGGGAAAGTAATAGTGCCCCATTGTCAGTATCAGGGAAAGGAATAGTGCCCCATTGTTGGTGTCAGGGAAAGGAATAGTGCCCCATTGTTGGTATCAGGGAAAGTAATAGTGCCCCATTGTCGGTATCAGGGAAAGTAATAGTGCCCCATTGTCAGTATCAGGGAAAGTAATAGTGCCCCATTGTCAGTATCAGGGAAAGGAATAGTGCCCCATTATTGGTGTCAGGGAAAGGAATAGAGCCCTATTGGTTGTATCAGGGAAAGGAACAGTGCCCCATCGTTGGTGTCAGGAAATGGAATAGTGCCCCATTGTTGGTGTCAGGGAGAGTAATAGTGCCCCATTGTCAGTATCAGGGAAAGGAATAGTGCCCCATTGTTGGTGTCAGGGAAATGGAATAGTGCCCGATTGTTGGTATCAGGGATATCACGTTACCAGATTGGAGGGGCCTGAAAATAGGTAAGTATATACATTAAGTTAGTCAGCATGTGTGTTAGGAGGTGAAGGGAGCATTTTTAAGATTAACTTGGTATAGCCTGGAATTCCAGTTCAATGTACATGCAGACACTGACATCAGTCAATTTCTCCATATTACCTGTTTTTTTAGATCTGTCCAAGGTTGGGGACCGCGCCTGGAAATCTGGTAGTTTTTGTAGAGCTGAGCCCCATACTAAAAAAAGAGAACAAAAAGGAATAAATGTCAGCATAACAGTTGTAAAGCATTATGTTCAATAGGAACTAAGTTTTTCAACCAATCAATAAAAAGCATGTCTGTGCTGATTCTAAACTAATAAAAGGTTAAAGGTCATTGGCTGAAGTAGGTTATAGTTTGTCATTGCTGTTTTTGTTTTTTTTACCAAAAAAGCTGCCATGGTGCTTTTACTTGTGGGAGATGCCGCTTCAAACCTCCTGCTGTAGCTTCCACTCTCTGACTCGACTACATATTAATTCCAGAGCAGAGAAGCTAAAGATGGCCATAAACAGATTGACTTTTGTCCGGTTCCTGATGCACCAGCTGAAATTTGCTTTCTGGTTGGCCATGTTGGAACCCTCCTGCCAGACATCCTTTGACTGAAAAAATGTGCCTGGCACACATTTTTGCAGCCAAACAGTGTCTGCCTTGTTCCATTTGAAAAATATTTGCATCAAATCACATTTAGTCACTTTTGGATGTTAAACACAAAGATTTTCAGCTCCAAGCCTCTTACAACGATGAAGCCCTACTGGATGAAAAGCATCGAAGAAAGGGATTTGTCTATCTGCACTGTTTAACATATATGGAGGAATCTGTTACATTTCTTTTGTTCAGCCTGCAGGCTGGCCATGTATGGCCAGCTTTAGTTCACACTAACTGTATAGTGTACTAATGCCAGGGCAGCACAGCTAAGTTTTAATTCTCTGACTCCAAGGTTGTAAACGAATTCCAGAACAAAGAAACTAAACTCCTATTATTTGACTTCTGGGCTGTATAGTAATTCCAGAGCAGTGAAGCTAAGCCACCACTCGCTGACTCCTGGGCTGTATAATATTACCAGGGCAGTGAAGATATGCTATCATTCTCTGATTCCCAGGCTATATAATACCAGGGAAGTATAGCTAAATAAGTTCAATTTCATGGTGTCATTACTGCCGTAGAACTACTATACTGCACAATGGCACAAGTAGAGTGGAGCCAGCAGTGGAGGTTGCATCTCCCTAAAGTAAAGCAGACAATTTTTTTTATTTAAGAACATTAGTTCGATTTTCCAGTCATTGGTGGGGTCAAATCAACATTAGTTTTCAACAGCAAAATTGAAGAGAAATTTTTTCTGTAACAAATAAATTTCTAACGGTGCATGTGGTTTTTGTTTGGGAAAGTCCATTCGTTCCAAAATCTAATGTTAATAGCTAACACAATTTTGAAATGCGTTCAGAGTACAGGTAGACACGTGCACGCTGGAAATTTTAGTTTTAGGTGTATTCTTTCATAGAAGAATTTTGTTTTTCATATTTGTTATGATGAACCAATTCATTTTTGGAATTTGTTTTGTTATATTCGGCATTCGTTTCGCATATTTGTTGGTCCGTGTGGATTCCCAAAATGTTGCATTTTTTTCCAGAAGATTGCTTTATATTAGTTTTCAAATTTAAAATTTTGAGTGGATTCCTTATTTATATATAAAAAATTTGGAAGGATTAATTATTTTTGTAATAAATAATGCAAATTTCGGTGACCCCTAATTTTTCAAACCTAAGAATTGCATTGGAGTTTGGAATTTAACTGACTGACTGTGACAATTACAAGTTAAATTTAAATCACAAATTTACTCGAATCCGAATCATCAAACAAATTTGGAAATTGAATTAATTTCCCCATGTGATCATGTGATGTCATCCAAATGAAACAAATGCATTCATTATTTCATTATAACTTTTTCAGACTCATTTACATTTGTTACTATGTCCATTCAGAGACTCATATACATCCGAATCTCCTAAAATCTTTTTTTCGGACGAAAATCAATTAGTTATGAAATGAATCGCACATGTCTAGTTGAAACGACATTCATCTAGTCATCGATTGTACTGCAAATTTTTGTATGAACGTTCGTTTGAAAATCTACTAGTGTATGGCCAATTTAAGGTTCGATTCACACTCCTGCGATCTGAAAGTCAAGCTAATTCCTGGCGAGTTGATGTGACTTGATTTCGACTTTGAAGAGACTTTCATGTGATGCGACTTTGCCTGGGTAATTTTCCTGTAAAGTCTGCACTGAATATCATCAAATTAGATGAGGACCAGACTTGGATGCAACTTCCATTCAAGTCTATGGGCAGAAGTTGTATACAATTCGCCTTAAAATAGTGCAGGAACCTTTTCTGAAGTTGCAGCGACTTCAGTAGTGTCAGTTAGAATGGTTCTCATAGAGAAGTCACAGCAGTGTGAAACGAGCCTAAGACATATTTCTTTAAAAAGGATCTTGCTTTAGACACACATAGATCTTTGCAGCTAGGGCTGAAGTGGAGATATATTGATGATATAATATGACCAGACAGGTCTGAACAGGAAACAGATTACAGAGATCCCAAAGATCAGGCCAGCAAATATGGGCCAACTTGTCAGGCTGGCATAGAGATCTACAGATTGCAGTCAACAACAAAAGTGGGTAGGGTTAGACTCTTTACAAAAGAACATAACACGGGTAATGTTTCTAATCTACTAGTTGAAAAAGCTAAGGGGCATTGCAGGTTACAGTATTAGGCTTATATTGAATCAAGAACTTTAAATGCAGTCTAAAAAGTATATAATATGCAAATATTATAAGCCTGCAACCTATCATTGGCTGATATAATTAGTAATTTACAGAAGAGGGCACAGTTTAAATGTTGCTTCATTCCAGCTTACCTTAAACAGTCGAATGGCAGTAAGCCAACAGGTGCGAGATTGTTCATCCTCGCTGCACAAAATTTTCAGCCCTTTAGTGCCACTCCGCATCTTGTAGGGCTGGAAGAGAAGCAATAAAATGTATTAGTCATAAAAGAACAAATGGTTTATGGAGGCCTAGTTAAAGGAGTTGTTTATAAGGGGTTTATTTGGTATACAATGGTGCAGTGAGGAGTAACGTTTGCCTAGCAATAAAGATCATTTAGACAGAGGAGTACAGGGCTCAGAAGGCAATGAAGGTAGAACGGCAACTGCATTAGGGGTTTATAAAATTGCCACTATTTTTTAACTCATACAGAGGTGTAACTAGCATCACAATATTCCAACAGAGTGATTTAGCCGCATTCAGCTGTAGCAGCGACAAAGCTCATGGGGCCCTTAGAAAGCTTTGTGTCCCTTCTGCTGTAGGGGCATGGGAGTTGCCAGTGTATTCCTTGATTAGAGTAGAACGTGTTGTCATAATTAGCTTTGAGTGTAGGATGAGGGACCCCTTGCAGGGAGTGCAATCTGTTGGAGGCCCCCGGAGTAGCATCAGGGTGTGATCCTGAGAAGTGACAGCTCTTCCCAAGCCAGTGTGAGGCATCTTGGGAAAAATGGCTCAGATTTAAATAATGTTGGCAAGAGCCTGTCTGGGATCATCATAGGGAGAGTCTGAAGAATAAAGTAATATGTAAGGGAAGTAAAGTTTCAGAACTATTGGGACTGTTCGAAACACTTTTGCACTGGATGGTGAACTCTGGCAAACCCCCCTTTCCCCCCAAAGGTATAACTCAGCTCACCTCTCACGTATACTATGCATCTTTAGAAATGTGCCCTCATTGTTGAGATGACTACAAAAAATTATTGAATCCAATCAGTAAACAGTTAAAAGGCTTTTGTTGTTTGGATTATTCCTTCTCCTAACCTCAAGATGCATACATTCTCTGAAAATGGACAGTGCTGGCTGAGGCTGCTATTGGAGTCCACTGCCATAAGTTCTAAAAGCTGGGATGGAACAGACACCTTAGGGCGTGCTGGTTAGACCAGGCTGGAAGCTTCTCTGGGTGAGCTTGAGTATTGGCAGGTTCCAAGGGTACCCTCGGAAGAGTCTCATATCCGTAGTACCCTGGCAGGTCTACAGAACCATCCTTTGCCCGGGCAGCAATTGGTTAAAGAGTCCGCATACTCCCAACACCATATGGTTAGCTGTAAACATGGAGGACATGCAACCCAGTAGATGGTTTGTATTATTTTACACTGCCTTCTGTATTTACTTGTTTCCTCACATCCCTTTCAGTTGTCTTAATATTTCAGGTTCCTACTTTCCACTAAGAGTATGAAGTGCTGTCTTGGAGAATTGGTCTCATTTCAAGTCTAATCTCCTAATGTCCCAATCAATTTTGCAGTCTTGACCAAAAGAACAAGTCACTCTCCACTGAATCTGGTACCATTTTTTTCCTATTTGAATGCCCCCAGGTTTTATATGCCAAGATATTATAATTGGGTGAATAGAGACCAGAGGACTTCACCAAGAGAACACCTAGGCCAGTCAATATCAGAACCAGATGGCGTACAGCAGCCAGAGAGCAGAGGTTGATCAGTAGCCAGTCATTTCACTTTACTTCATAATCAAGCATTCATAAACAAGCAGAAGATAAAGAGTGATGTCTAAGAAGAGCAAATACACTCTAAAAAGAGAAAAGCTTTGTGGATGTTTTACAATGAACATACCTTTAAGCAGAACCCAAACTCAGTAGGCGCGCTGTAGAGCTTCTTGCCTTGTGTCAGGCAGTAGGCATTGGATTCATTCACATCAGCAAAATACTGTAAGTGCCGAGGATCCTGAAGAGTAACAAGGTGTTGTCAATATATCCATTACTTAAAATATTTCTACAAAGCACGATACACATTAAACATGTCATTTAACAACTATTTTTAGTGAATAAAAATAGATACGTTAGGCCCCAGTTATAAAGCAGTGGAATGGCCATATCATCAGAACAAAAACAAAACGTTGGTTAGTACAGCGGTGTGAATGTATTCCAACTTTCTTTGGGACTTCAAAAGTGAGCGCAGTGCTATTCAAATGAGCGGAATAAAAGAAGCCAGGAGACGACCTTTCAAAATTATGTAACCGGTCTTTCCTTCCAGTCACAGAATTCTAAGTGGAACTCCACAAGTTCCACGTCATGGCTTGCATTTTATGAATGGAAAGTAAAATGGGAGCCACAGTGGCATAACATTTCCATTTCCAGGGAAGAGTGGATAGCAGTTTATGCTTTTAGTTTCAAATAGTCCCCTTACTGTTCATGTGGTCTACCATGACTCCTACAGCCCTACAGATGAAAGAAGTATACAGTTTAAAAAATAGGAGTTCCTGGTCCTCCCTCAGCATATATAAAAACTCTAAAAACTGAAGTGGGCTCAGACACAGCGTGGCTCCCCTGACTTACCCAATCATCTTAAAGTGGTTCTAAAGGCAGGAGTTTTCTTACCTTAATGAATTCTATGCATTAGTAAAAAAAACCTTCTGCAAGTAGCTCCCCCTAAATATTTACCTGAGCCCGATGCAGTGATGTGCACAAGAGCTCAGGCTCCCTTGGTTCTCTCTCTGCTCATTGGCTCAAACACAGCAGCTGGAGCCATAGGCTCCTTTTGCTGTCAATCACCGCCAATGAGGAGGAAGCGGATGGCACACACAGCCGGCTTAGGAGTAAGCATACACGAGTGTCACCAGAGCAAGCAGTTTGCTATGGGGGCACTTGGCAGGGGGGAGGAGCCAGGTGCACTGGCAATGGAGAGAGCGGAGGGCGGGGCAGAGCCACACTCTGTGTGTCTTATGGACACACAGTGCTCAGGAGTAATGAATGTCCCCAGAGCAAGCAGTTTGCAGGGGGGAGGAGCCAGGTGCACTGGCAATGGATCCAAGAAGAGGAGAATCAGGGCTGTCCTGTGCTAAACCATTACACAGAGCAGGTACATATACCATGTTTGTTATTTTAAAAAAAAAAGTGAGCCTTTTGAATTACTTTAAACCAGGCTAGGCACAGACAACAAATTGTTCTACGTTTAGAAAATGTAAATACCAGCAGTCTTCAACATTTTTTTTTTTTAGACTAGAGTCTGGCAGCCTCTAGTAAAACTACAGTAAAATAGATTGTCTTCTCATTTATCCCCATACAAAATGTGTCTTCCTGCCATCTCCCTTTACTGGTGACTGGCAACAAAGAGAAACATAGAAGAGTGACGACAGATAAGTAGTCCATAGAGTCTACCCTTTTTTTTAGACTTTTTTTGTCCAAGTAGACCTATGTTTATCCCAAGCATGTTTAACCACTGGCCATTGAAGATAAATGGTCGGTCAGGAGCTCTGCAACCCTGAGTGGACGTTTAGGAACATTGCCAGGTGTGTGCACAATGCCTGTTATTCTGGTGTCATTAGGCATGCAAAAGGTACAGAGCAAATCAGATTGCCCCTGTGCCTTGAGATTGTCGTGGTGGTCAATCTGTCTTATCATTATCATTGTGTAAGTGAGGTCACTCGAATTGGACATAGTATTGTTGATATTTAGACCTAACTATTAATCTATATAATATGAGGGGTGTTCAAGTCAAACTGGGACTTTTAAGTTTATATAAAGAACACATTTCTAGGAGTGGAAACTGCATTTTTTGACATGCTCCCCTGCTACATTTATACACTTATCTCCATGTTTAAAGAATGCCTGGAGAGCTTCGGCATAGAAGGATTTGTCAATACGCCTGAACCACCCTAGGACAGCCGGCTTCACTTCGTCATCATTGTGTTCAACTTTCCTGCAGAAAGATTGGTCTCTTGTACAATTTCACAACAGGTTATGCATCCATTATCCAGGATCAGGCATTCCACGTGCTGTATGTTCACAGGAATGACTGCTGTGGGCTGGGAACCACCACGGCCGAGATCGTCACTGACGGACATACGGCCATCTTTGAAATGTTTACACCATTCAAATGTCTTACTGCGGTTGAGCATCTCATTGCCGTATCATGTTTGAAGTCTTCTGTAGATATCCATGGGTTTTACGCCTTCGCTCACAAGAAACTTCATCATCACATGCTGTACCATGCACTCACTAACGTTGTTGTCTGCCATCTTGGTTAAGGATCCCTGGACTGGCTGGTGACATGTGTGCCGCCTATCAGTAATAGAGCACACTTGCCACTTACTATGGCGTGTAGTATTGCCACACCAAGTCCTGGTATCACTTGAACACCTTTTGTAGAAACAAGACCTCCATCCACCTGGTGATACCTCCAGTGATTCACCCAAGAATTCTATTTTATTTTATATTCATCAGAAATGAGCACCCTCACATTTTTTCTCCTGTAGCTCAGGGCTGAGAGAATTATTTTTCCGTAAGTGCATTGCAAAAATTGAGCTACTGTTTCCAGTTCTTTGGCCAGTTTTCCAGAAATGCTAAATCATATACCATGTTACAAACACCTCCATGATTACTTTTCTTTGTGTCATTGGCAAAAAGGCATACCTTAACTTCACCCCCACCTCCCCAAACCTTAATTTATGACACTTACAAGCAGATTAAATAGAACGCGACATATTACAGAGCCTTGTGATACACCGTTAGTGACTGGTCTCTGTTCTGAGTTAACCCCAATTTACAACCACACTCTGATATCTATGTTTTAGCCAACTGCGTGTCCACCGAACTGAAGTCCTAGCGTGTAGCTTTATAGCATCAACTTGCTGCTTCCAAGATGGAGGTCCCTTGTCTGAAGATCCCATTTATCTACATAATAGGTACCCCTTGCAAATGACTTTTACTGAACCGGGGTGCAGACACAAACAAGAATAAAGGATACATACTGAAAGTACACTTAGGGGACCAATTTTTAGTGCTTTGCTTGCTGCAAAGACTATGAACAAGAAAAACTATTAATTTCAATGAATTAAGAAAAAAAAAATCAGGAATATTAGGGTTTGGTCTCATGATCCATCAACATCATGGGATTGGGCTGTCCATCAGTCACATAGTTTACTCAGCAGTTGACAGCTCCATATGGCATTACAGTCTACATACTATAGTGTCCACCGAAAAGCAGCATCTGTTCTCCTCTATAAACAGGCCCCCCAAACTCTTTAAAGGCCCATATGCTTCTTCTGCCCATCAGTATGGTGGTGAGTACTGGCATGTAGCGGTAACCAGATGTCTCCATTCCTGTTGTTCTTGAGTAGAGCTCTGTAGAGCCAGCCTTAAAGATGAACTTCACAAAGCTTTATAATAATTGTACTCATCTCAGTGCCCACACCTGCAGCGTAAAGCACCAATTCTAAAGTGCTTCTCACATGGGAGGATGTAATTGCTGAAACTACTCATTTTGTTTCGGATGTATTAGTTCATTGAAGAATTTTGTTTTGTCATTTTTGTTATGTTGACCCTTTTTGTTTTCGAAATTCATTTTGTATCTTCGGCATTCATTTTGTATATTTGTTGGTCCAGGTGGATTCGAAAAATGTTTTCCGAAAGATTGCTTTATATTCGATATTTTTATTTTATTTATGTATTACAGTTACTTATATAGCGCCATCAATTTATGCAGTGCTTTAAATATATTGTACTTTCACATCAGTCCCTAACCCTCAAGGAACCTACAATCTAAGGTCCCTAAGTCACATTCATACATTCTATCACATAAAATTCTAAGAAAATACATTTACGTTTTTGGTTGTAACATGGCAAAATGTGGAAAATTTTAAGAGGTATGAATACTTTGTCAAGGAATTGTATACTTTTTGAAGGCACTGTACATAAATATAGTAAGGGCAATTTAGAGAGGAGCCAATTAACCTACCAGCATGTCTTTGGAGTGTGGGAGGAAACTGGAGTACCTGGAGGAAACCTATGCAAGCACGGGGAGAACATGAAAACTCCAGGCAGGTGCTGTGGTTGGGATTCAAACCAACAACCCTAGTGCTGCTAGGTGAAAGTGCTAACCACTTAACCACTGTGCTGCCCCATATATTATTAAATCAGAGGATTTAATATTTTCAGGTGCTAGACCAACTCACTAAAAGAAATTGCATAAGGTGATTGGACAATATCGACAGACGTCATGTGCATCCAAATTAATGAATGGAACAAAATTCTGATCCATTTATTATTCGAATCATTAAACAAATTTGAAAATTAATTTTCAAATTCATTTCCCCTATGGGCCCCGAAACTACTATGGCATCATGTGACGTTATCTGAAACAAATGTATTTGTTAATTTTGTTTTAAATTTTTTTGAGATTCATTGACATTCGTTACGATGTCCATACAGCGATTCATATACATCCGAATCTCCAAAAATGAAATTTTTATCTGAAAAACAAATTGAGACAAAATGCACATGTCTAACTACTTCAGCAACAGTACTTGAAAGCCGCAGATCAGATGCATGGAGGTAAAATAATTACCACTAGGGATGCACCGAAATTTCATTGGCTGAAATGTTTCGGCCGAAAACACCCCATTTTGGCCGTCGGCCGATATGAAAACAAGCATCGATACAGGTGCCGAAGAAACCCCGCCCCTTGTCGCCACCACTTGCCGCTGTCCACCCGCCACTGCCGCCACTGACTGCTGCTTGGTAGTTCTCAGCCTTACCTGAGAAAACAATCCCAGCGCTGGGCATAGAGATTAGTGAAGGAAAGATGGCCTCCACTCATCTCTATGCCCTTGGAGGACCAAAGCGATGTCACTTCCGGTTCCGGACATTTTTTTTAAAGCACTAGATCAATGCTCTTTTTTGATCCAATGCTTTACATTGCAGAGGAGTCCTATTGACCCCATATCTCTCCATAAAGAGGACCTGTCACTAATTATTTCTATCACAAGGGATTCATGCATTTCTTGTGATAAGAATAAAAGTGATTAAACTTTTTTTTAAATTGACAGTGCAAAAAAAACAAACCAAAACATTAAATATTTTTTTTTTAAAGTTTAAAGTGCCCCCGTCCCCATGTAGTGGTGAACGCATACATAGGCTATGCCCACATATGTAAACGGTGTTCAAACCACGCACACGAGGTATCACCATGAACGTCAGAGCAAGAGCAATAATTCTCGCACTAGAACTCCTCTGTAACTTTACACTGCTAACCTGTAGAAATTTGTAAAGCATCACCCATGGAGATTTATAAGTACTGCAGTTTCACACCATTCCACGAGTGTGCGCAATTTTAAAGCGTAACATGTTGGGTATCTATTTACTCGCCGTAACATCCTCTTTCATATTTTGCAGAAAATCTGGGGTATATATTGTTTTTGTTTTTTTAAATCAAAGTGTATTTTTTTCCAAAAAATATATATTCATTTTTAAAAACTGCGCATTTCGGTTTTAGTTTTCGGCCAAGTGCATTTTGAATTTTCCTTTTCGGTTTCGGCACTAGAATTCTAATTTCGGTGCACCACTAATTACCACCCTTCACCAATCTACATTTTTGTAGAGTTTCTCTTTAATTCCCATCTAGAACACGGAAGCATAAGATAAACAAGTTCCACCCTATTTGTAGCCAGTCCTATTCTTAAACAGTATAAAGTTATAAGGAAGCCATTGTTAATAATTACTGTAATAGAGTTCACACAACGGTGCGAGTACAACAAATTAGTCACTGGAAATCAATGGAAAATAATAATTACAAGAAAATCAACAGTAAATATGACCCATGGTACCAAGTCCTAGTAACCTCCTGCTGGGTCCCACGGCCCTCTGTCCACATAATGGCAGGACACAAATTGGAACTTATTATGAAAACTATGCTATCAATTAGGTACAGTCTATCATGTTCTGAAAAAATTAAACAAGAAATCTAAAATATGATTAAGGGCAGTAAGCTTTTTTTTAATGGAGTGAAGAGGCTGACCTCATTAGAGCTGCCTTTTCCTGGGGGACCTCTTTTTAAATTGAACCTCCCTTTCTTACTTTCCACTTTTTATTTACAAATTTTTTAGGTTATAAATAAAAAATATACTATTACAGTGTATGTATGCCCTAATGATGAACTTCTATTATTTGCTACCTTTGTGCCTATTAACTATATCACTGGAAACTTTTTGTTAGATCTGTTTATCCTTCCAGCAATCATGTTAACCCGAGACTTGACAATGTGTGTGAAGATGGACACCGCTCAAACCTGGGGCGGACTGACAACTCATGGGGCCCCCGGGCAATAGGGGATCATGGGACCCCTGTGTCCTTGCCCAAACGCAAAAAAGCCTATGACAAAGGTACCAGGGGCATCTCATGGGGCCCCCTACTGACCCCGGGCCTTCGGGCAGTGCCCGGGTTTCCAAATGGTCAGTCCGCCCCTGGCTCAAACTGATCCCCAGGAGTCAGAGAGGAACAGTGTGTAGTGAATGGCCTCAGCCATCATTCTAGCCATGCCCACTGACGCGATTCTCCCAGCCCATAGTGGACTTGCATTATACTTCTCCTGCCACCTCTAAATTATTGTATTGTTTATTTCAAAACTCTAGTTTAAAATAAAAAATGGTTGTTCAAAAAGCAATATTTAGTTTAAAGGACAACTGTATGGTAATCCTTATTAGACTTTAATAGAATTAGACTGATGGAATGCCTATCCACTTCCGATGTGCTTTCCATGGGAACCAGTGTAACACTTACTCTGTACCCTTTTTCGGTTCAGTGACTTAGAAAGTAGTTAAGCTGGTGAATCAGCATGAAAGACAGGAAACCATTATATTCAGAACTTCAATTCATTAATTCCAACTTCTATACTCCCTTACGCTATATAGCAATTGTGATAAGACAGCTGTAAATTAAAAAAAAAAAATCTTGATTTTTATAGATATAGTATGTATCTATAGCGGGGGTCAGAAAGCTGCCGTTAGCGATCTACCCATCGAGCCAATGGGTAGATTTCAAATACAGCCCTGCATTGCTGGATCCTGAATTTAGTCAAATTTAAAAAATAAAATGGCACAAGGGATTGTACTTATTGTCAATGAAATGTATCTCTTGTGCTAATGGCTGCCACTTTAGTTGAAATCCAATGTCCTTTGAAAGTTCACCCCTAACCCCAAAGCGGTAAGGAAACATGATCTACAAATGGAGGAAGCAGACATTTCATTCATCTGCCAGTCCTCCATTTATAGATCATTTTTAATTCAGAGAAGCTATAATATGGCTTCTGTGAATGGAGGAGGGGGGGTAGAAAGGGTGGGCATAGTTAGCACTCTTGATCATTGCCTTTCACATGTCCCTCAGCTCTATTCAAGGGACTTCAGATTTCAACTAAAGCAGCAGCCATCAGCACAAGGGTCACATTAAATTGATTGTAAGAACTGTCCCTTAGGCTAAATTTAAAATAAAAAAAAAAGTTTGACTAAATTTAGGCCTAGGTGCCCCTCTTCCATCCAAGACCATTGGGTGGCATGGACTTTACAATAAATGGCTTAGGTGACATGTATATGGAATCTAGGTCAATTTTATGACGATGGTCAATTATGTGACAATGATTCTATGTGTAATAAAAGCCTCATATTTGTTTGTGTTTTTCCGTAGTAGATTACGCTATCCATGAATATCACAATGCCACCAGGTTCAGGAAGAAAGAGGCATATATGGCCTTATCACACCCATCTAACATTACAGCCATCACCTCTGACACAGTAGTGTCGCCATTTTACTGTTGTAAATAATTCACCATAGAGAGTGGTGTGCCAGAAACTGCCTAATCCTCATAAAGGGATATGAATCCAAACAAACATCTTTTGCTTTAGGCATCTAACCCCATTTTATCATTGTATGTCATATCATACAGTTGTGCTCAAAAGTTTGCATACCCGGCCAGAAATTGTGACATTTTGGCATCGATATTGAAAATATGACTGATCATGCCAAAATCACCCAAATAGCCCTGATAAAAATTACCATCCCCTGGAAAGTTTGGCCTTGGTACAGACCAGGGGTGGGCAAACTTTTTGACTTGAGGGCCGCAATGGGTTTATATATTGGACCCGGGGGCCGGACCAAGAGTAGATGAATGATGTGTATGTGTCATCCATAGTAAGTATAGTAATATTCCCCCATAGTAAGCATAGTAATTAATCCCCCATATAGTAATTCATCCCCCATATAGTAATTCATCCCCCATATAGTAATTCATCCCCCATAGTAATTCATCCCCCATATAGTAATTCATCCCCCATATAGTAATTCATCCCCCATAGTAATTCATCCCCCATATAGTAATTCATCCCCCATAGTAATTCATCCCCCATAGTAATTCATCCCCCATATTAATTCATCCCCCATATAGTAATTCATCCCCCATAGTAATTCATCCCCCATATAGTAATTCATCCCCCCTATAGTAATTCATCCCCCATATAGTAATTCATCCCCCATATAGTAATTCATCCCCCATAGTAATTCATCCCCCATATAGTAATTCATCCCCCATAGTAATTCATCCCCCATATAGTAATTCATCCCCCATATAGTAATTCATCCCCCATAGTAATTCATCCCCCATAGTAATTCATCCCCCATATAGTAATTCATCCCCCATAGTAATTCATCCCCCATATAGTAATTCATCCCCCATAGTAATTCATCCCCCATATAGTAATTCATCCCCCATATAGTAATTCATCCCCCATATAGTAATTCATCCCCCATAGTAATTCATCCCCCATATAGTAATTAATCCCCCATATAGTAATTAATCCCCCATATAGTAATTCATCCCCCATAGTAATTCATCCCCCCTATAGTAATTCATCCCCCCTATAGTAATTCATCCCCCATATAGTAATTCATCCCCCATATAGTAATTCATCCCCCATAGTAATTTATCCCCCATATAGTAATTCATCCCCCATATAGTAATTCATCCCCCCTATAGTAATTCATCCCCCATAGTAATTCATCCCCCATATAGTAATTCATCCCCCATATAGTAATTCATCCCCCCTATAGTAATTCATTCCCCATATTAATTCATCCCCCATATTAAGTCCCCAAGTCCCCCCTGTGTCAATTCACTTACCTTTGCTCCACGCGTTCCTCTCGCCGTGTTCCCGCGCCGTTCCGGTGTAGCATGAAAATCTGTCTCCTATGAGGATCTGTCCCCCTTGACGTATCTGCGCATGTGCCAGTTTCAGGCATTAGCAGCCGATCGGCGATCTCCGGCACATGCGCAGATACGTCGAGGGGAACAGATCCTCATAGGAGACAGATTTTCATGCTACACCGGTCTTCAGGGCGGACTGTGAGAGGAGCCTAGCGGGAGCCTAGCTCCGCGGGCCGGATTAAAAGGTCCGCCGGGCCGTATACGGCCCGCGGGCCGTAGTTTGCCCATTGCTGGTACAGACACACAAATGACACATGCAGGTTTAAATGGCAATTAAAGGTTCATTTCCCACATCTATGGCTTTTTAAATTGCAATTAGTGTCTGCGTAACAAGGTAATTTATAAAACTTTATAAAATGGAAAAGGATATGAAAAGATATCCAAAGCATTGAATATGCCAGTCAGTACTGGGGAAGAAAAGCAGTAAAAACAGGGCGCACTCTCTTCGTGCATTACCGTGGTGAAACACAAATGTATTTAAAAGCATATAAATGCTTTTAAATACATTATAAAGGGGTATATATACACGTGGTTTTGTGTACCCAAGCTGCCTTGTACCAGTATTTCTGCTATAGGGCAGCGCGGAACTGGTTAATAAAGTTGTCATCAGAACAAGTGTACCCCTTGGATAATTTCCCCTTCATTCTTATTGGAGTGACCACAGTTGTGTCAGGGAACATCTTGAGATGCCTGGTTGATACTTGGCCTAATATAGTGTCAACTAAATGGTTCAGTCAAATAGATGTTTATGGTATCTGTTAAAAAATTAAAGTGAATGTAAAGTCAAAACTTTTTTCTTTCAGTTTTGGATACAGACAGGGATCACATCCTGTCTGAAGGGATGAATGAAAAATGCCATCAGAACTGATGTATCCACTGAAAGATTTCCCCTCTATTCCTGTTCCCATGACAACTTTAATGTTGAATTTCCCATTACTTTCTGTATTGGTGGGAATGGTTATGGGAACCAATGGTGATTGTGTTCCTGCTGAGTGATGGTAAGTTCACCAACAGCAATAAAAACCGGACAATGGTTCCAATCTTTCCAACTTCTATCAAAACTAAAAGACTACCACACAGCTTTCATAGGTAGTTCCTCAGTAGGAGGAGAAGAAGGAGATAAAAGATCCTTCTCCAGACAAGAACTTTAGAACAGTGCCCTCCAGCAAAATCCATTTAGTAATCTTCTTCAGGCCCTCAGCCGAGCACCTGTCGAAGCCCAGATTGTTCAGCACAGTCTACATGTCTCGCAGGGCAGCAGCCCTAGGAAAATATAAACCCTACTAGCAGAGGAAGAAAACTGACCAGGCCTCCCAAACATTTATCACCTCCTCAGCCACCTTCTGGACACCCCTCTTCCAGGGATTGGCTGAGGCATGATAAATATTCATCACTTAATGTTTGACCCTCCTTGCCTTGTATTCTGGAAGCTTGCCCCATAAGCAAGTAGGAGAAATTGAACACCCAGCTTAGAAAGCCCAGACCAGGCAGAAACAAGAGATCTCTGCTCCGCTGACTACAGTGAGGCCAAAAACTAAATTTAGACTAACAACCTAAGTAGAGGAGGGTGCTACAAGTGGATCATGGGTGCAGGGCTAGGCTCCTGCAGACTCTTCCTCCAGCCCTCTACCTGTACAAAGGAGTGGGCGTTCAGCTACAGAACTGAAGAAAGTGTCAAGTGTCAAAGTGTCAAGTGATCTTTGCACTTGTGTTCCATTGAGAACTACAAGTCCTTCTTCCGTGGTGACAGACGGGACTTGTAGTTCATTCATAGATCTCTCTGAATGGATGATGCAACTGTGCAGGCAGGGCCCCGCATAGTTGTGCCGATATCAAAAGTGACAGTGGCTGCAGGGGAGAAGGTCAAAGGTACATCGCAAGTGAATAAAAAGTAAAATTATAAAAAACAAAAGAATGGCAAGCAAGCATTTAAATCAAACTAATTTGATAACAGGATCTATTTAACCACTTCCCGTCTGGCCCAAGTATATAACCGGCCGGATGGGAGCAGTGCAGGAGCGGGTTGCCATTTATAAACGGCGCCCGCATTTTAAGCCTGTGCGCGCTTCCTGGGAGCGCACGACACTGCGATCCAGTGCCCGCTGTGAGGTCCTGATCATGTGATCACTGATTGGCCAATCAGTGATCACATGAATAGCAGTAAGCAAGATGTCACTTCTGACATCATTGCTTACTACTAGTGAAATCTGTGAATGATCACAGAGATCACATGGTACAAGGCTATTCACAACAGCCTTGTACCATGTGACATTTCTCTCGCAGCCATTGAGAAATACTGTGTGAGCTGTGATTGGTCACAGCCAGGGGCGGACTGACAATTCATGGGGCCCCTGGGCAATAGGGGATCATGGAGCCCCTGTGTCCTTGCCCACACTCAAACCACACCCAAAAAAGCCTATGAAAGGTACCAGGGACATCTCATGGGGCCCCCTACTGACCCCGGGCAGTGCCTGAGTTCCCCAATGGTCAGTCCGCCTCTGGTCACAGCTCACACAGTATTTCTCAATGGCTGCAAGAATGCAGCCAGAGAGAAGGAGAAATGATTGCTTTTACAGCCTTTATAGGTGTAAAAACCAATCAGTGTAAAAAAAAAAAAATCTTCATCACCCCCCACAAGTAGTACAATGTCACTATGGTGACACTGTACTTCTAGGGTGACAGTATGTTAAAAAAAAACAAAAATAATAATACAAAAAAACAAAATAGAGATGTAAAAAAATTTTTTTTTTATTTACTAAAAAGATAGCTGAATACATTTTGGCCAAGATTTATGAAGAAAGATTACTTATTTGCAAAATTTTATAAGAAAAACACTTTTTTTAAAAACATTTTTGGACTTTTTCATTTATATATATAAAAAAAAAATCCCAGTGGTGAATGAATACCACCAAAATAAAGTTTTATCTGTCTCAAAAAATTTCATCTGGGTATTGCTTGCAAGACCGTGTTGCAAGACCGCGCAAATGTCATTCAAAGTGTGATAGAGCTGAAAGCTGAAAATTGGCCTGGACAGGAAGGTGGTAAAAGTGTCCGGACTTGAAGTGGTTAATCTTCCCTTTAATACATATTTGCCCTATGGGCATTGAGTCTGTCAAGGATCCGGGTATGACCAGAAATGTGTGGACTGACACAGGGACGTAACAGGCTTCAGGAATGATATAATAATACAATTTATTATTAGCTACCCAAATATACAACGCTCAGTAAATAAACCAACCTTCCACTAATCTTAGTATGTGCAGGAACACAGGCGCAGTCAGGGCTGGAGAGGTGGAAGGGTCAGGCCGGCCATATGGCTCTGTTAACGACCGTCTGGTGATACCCCTAGCAGTCCTCAGGACAGGATTCCCCAGGACGCGGAGTCTAAGTCCCATTCTGCTTATTCACCAGGGCCCCTGATGGTGGGGATGGACTTGGAGCAGACAGGAACCAGGTCGCGGCCCCTGAGTACACCTGCTCGTGGTAGAGGGATCCGCCAGAGGTATATGCAGGTAGGAAGCCTGATGTGAAGAGGCAGAAGGTGTGAGCAGGGATGGCTGGATCCGTGCAGGATGGATGGATCGTCTGGGTAGCGTAAGGCGTAGTCAGGCAGGCCAGGTCAGCAACGTGCGGGCAGCGAGGTACCGAAGGAGCAGGCAGAGAATAGTCAGGGTCACAAGCCGGGTTCAGTAACTCACGGACAGCACGGTACAGAGGATCAGGCAGAAGGATGGTCAGGCAAGCCAGGGGTTAAACAGGAGATGGTCAGCAGGGTCAGGAACAATGCAGAGTCGGCAACAAATCAGATAGGCAGAGGAACAGGAACACAGGCTACAAGGTACAGGGGCTCATGGGAAACATACATCAAGGCACTGATCACAGGCCTGGTCATTCCTTAAAAACACCTCCTGCAATCAGCCCCAGGTGTTGGCTGACTGCAGGAGTGAGCTTCTGGCTGCTGACAGCACCCGCTGGTCAGCCCTGGTACTGCAGCCCACACGGCAGGTGAGTCCCACCACCAGTGCTGAGTCCATTCCTGACAGAGTCTCTTGGAACCAAAAGCACCAACGTCTCTCGTCGCAAAAAGTAGTGATTCTCTTAGATTTTTATATATCCCTCTTGCATAATGTACCTACCTTTGAGGTCCCCTTGGTGGAGTAATAAAGCCCCGACCGGCGCAGGAAAAAGAAGAACCGTTTCCAGACTTTGCGCCCGCTCTCCTTCATATGTAAATAGCCTTGGATCTCTGGCCAACTGCCTGAGTTGAGGAAATTCTGCAAAAAGGAGGATAATGCTCAGATTTCAGCCCTGAAACACATGCTAATAAACAATCTTGGATTTGCGAAGATGCAGCCCAGACTTGTTTCAGATGTCCAGTCTCTGTAATTGAAACCTGACTAGCGGTTGGGTTCACCCTTCTCTGACCTGTACAGTCAGTGTACAGAATGTCCCAGACACTGTCAGGCTGTCAGCAAGAACCAAAGAGGCCAAATCTTCTGCCTAGGAACTTTTCCCAACTCCGGAGGCCAAGATCTAGTCCTTTACGCACCTGTATGAGCTCTGAGTGAGACAGTCCTTTGTGAGCTTCTAGGTTTCCTGCAATCATGTCTTCTGGGAATAATGCATACTGGGAAATAAAAATACCAAACTGTTAATGTATATATGTTCAGGGAAAAAAGAAAGTTATTTTCTAGGTGTTACATTTAGATTTTGGAATCTCTGCTAAGTTTATTTTTGTCTATGACACTAAATGGGGACATTTTCCTTCACTTCCTGTTCCTGTGACACCAGGACATTGATTTTAAAGGAATTGACAGCAATTAAAAAAGCATTTGCTAGTAGGCTCATACATTTATATGTACAGGTGTACCTTGGTTTACAAATTTTGCATTTATAAAACACAAACAATAGCAGAACAAGAAAAAGAAAAATAATAACGGGAACTCAAAACTAAAATCAAAAAGTAAGGATACAGAAAAGGGGATCAAAAAACAAACAACTTATTGCAGGACAGAAACCCCATACATATAACAAGAGAGAATCACAGAACAGAATAATAACATAACAGGTAAGCAGTCAGAAACATACAAACACACAGCCAAACCCATACAACAGTCACAAACAAACACCCGCACCATCAACTCCCTTACAAATCAGAGGAAATCATTAGCATGTAAAATTCAAACCATAGAACCCTGTGACAATGGTTGTGACAAGAGAGCATCTCCCCAAAAAGAGTCCGCTATATCAATATATACTTGAATTTTTTTTTTTACTAGTAATGACGGCAGTCAGCGACTTATAACGAGACCGCAGCGGGCATTCTGACACTGGGGGGGGGGGGCTGACTTGGTGTCACTGATATCCCCAGTGACACCAATACAGTGATCAGTGCTAATGAAAAGCACTGACACTGTACTAATGGCACTGGGCAGGAAGGGGTAATCACCTGGGGCGATCAAAGGGTTAACTGTTTGCTGTGTGTGTTTCACTGTGTGCTGTGTAAGTGCTTTGCACTGTAAGTACACTGCTTTGTATGGCTCTGCTATGCAGAGCCATACAAAGCAGTGTGCAGGAGCTGACAGGGGAGAGATCTATGTTGTTTATACACAGGTCTCTCCCCTGGCTGTAATACTCAGCGATCACCGGGTGGTGGCACGGGAGGGGTGCATGCATGCGCCCCCCACCCGTAACTGCAAAAATCAAATTTTTATGCTCTAGGGAGGTGCGGAAGCGGTTAATAAATTAAAAAAGGGAAATAATCTGAAAAAAAGAAAACGAATGCAGCCAACACATCTAAGGACTGGTAAGCTGAATTACATTTTTGTTCTTGGGGTTCAGATACAAAGGGAATGCTTTGTGATATTTATATGGCTTATACTATATAATATACAGATCAAATATGTAAAACGGAACCTCATTCTCTCAATCAACTATTTTGACCCTTATGCTGCTAGCAGTAGTAGATAGATAGGAAGGTATATCATATTTACTGGTTTGTTTTTTTTTACTTTTCTTCAGTTGCTTCCTGGTTTCCAGGCCTAGGCTAATGATGTCATATATCCCAGGAGTCTTCAGGAAGAGAGGAGGAGTTTTCTCAACTAAGCACACCCACCTGCCTGCATGCCTGAGCTAAGGGTAGATGGATGTCAGGAAGCAAATTCTACATTAATCATCTGCCCTTACTCAAGGTGGCCATGGCTAGAACTGATTTCTCAGCAAAATAAAGCTTGTATGGATAGGTGAGTTTGCTTTCAATATTAAAAATGAATTAAAGAGTGTTTTTGGTGTACAGATGCAGTATAATTCTGCTTTAACCTCTTCCCATCTGGCCCATTGCCAATAAACGGGCAGATGGGAGCGCTGCCGATGCGGGGGGTACATTTCTAAATGCCCCCCCTGCATCCATTGCCTGTGCATGCTCCCCGGGAGCACGCAGCACCACGATCTGTGAGCACTGTGTCTGCACAGTAGAACACTGATCGCTGTACGGGACCTCTGTGTGAGGTCCCAATTCATGTGATCCCTGATTGGCCAATCAGTGATCACATGAACAGTAGTAAACAAGATGTCACTTCCTGACATCATTGCTTACTACTTGTGAAATCTCTGAATGATCACAGAGGTCACATGGTACAAGGCTATTCACAACAGCCTTGTACCATGTGACAAGCTGTGACCAATCACAGCTCTCACAGTATTTCTCAATGGCTGCAGGAATGCAGCCAGAGAGAAATAAAAATGATTGCTTTTACAGCCTTTATGGGTGTAAAAGCAATCAGTGTAAAAAAGAAATTAAAAAAAAAATCTTCATCACCCCCCACAAATAGTACAGTGTCACTATGGTGACACTACTGCTAGGGTGACAGTATTATTATTATTATTATACAGTATTTATATAGCGCCAAAGGGTTTGCTCAGCGCTGTACAATAGCAAGGGGGACAGAACATGAGACAAGACAGTAACAGTACACTACACGAGGGGTTCGAGGGCCCTGCTCTTTCGAGCTTACAATCTAGGAGGGAGGGGAAGGTGGTACAGGAGGAAGTGGCTGTGGGGGTGGAGTGGTGGAAGAAGTGGAGGAGATCGGTTGTTAGGTGAGGGTGGGGTAGGCTTCCCTGAAGAGATGGGTTTTCAGGGTGCGCCTGAAGGTGAGGAGGGTAGGTGACAGTCTGACGGATTGGGGTAGGGAGTTCCAGAGGATGGGGGAAGTCCTGGAGAAGTCCTGCAGTCAGGCGTGGGATGAGGAGACCAGGGAGCTAGAGAGTAGGAGGTCCTGTGAGGAGCGAAGGGCACTGGTAGGGTGGTATTTGGGTTAGGTAGTTTGGGGCGGCGTTCTGAATGGCTTTGTAGGTCAGAGTTGGTAATTTGAATTTGATGCGCTGGGCAATCGGGAGCCAGTGAAGGGATTGGCAGAGGGGGGTGGCAGATGTGGAGTGGTTGGTGAGGTGAATGAGTTTAGCCGCTGAATTCAGGATAGACTGGAGTGGGGATAGCGTTTGTTTGGGTAGGCCAGTGAGAAGGGAGTTGCAGTAGTCTTTAGCTTTTATGAGCAGAAAAAGCTAAAAACAGCTTCTAGGAGCTTAAAAAACGCTAGTGATCATGGAGCCTCACTTAAAATAATTTTTTTGATTACTTTTATGTAACAATAAATAAACAAATAATAATATAAAAAAAATATATTTAATTATATAAACTAATTTAGGTTATTTTTTTTACCAAAAAGATATCTGAATACATTTTTGCCAAGATTTGTAAAGAAAGATTATTTATTTGCAAAATTGGATAACAAAAACACTGTTTTTCAAAATTTTTGGTCTTTTTCATTTATTTATCAAAAAAATGTAAATCCCAGTGGTGAATAAATACCACCCAAATAAAGTTTTATCTGTCTCAAAAAAATGCAAAACATTTCATATGGATACAGTGTTGCATGACCGCGCAATTGTCATTCTAAGTGTGAAAGCGCTGAAAATTGGCCTGGACTGGAAGGGAGTGAAAGTGTCCGGACTGGAAATGGTTAAGAAGATATGACCTATCTGGAACAATAGTTATCACATGTTGTAAAAACACAAGTTATTTGTTCTGCGTTAGTAATGCAGAGTAGTATGACCAGCGCATACCTGAACAACAACAGACAAGGAGTGACATATAATTATCTAAATATGACTGGTCCCAACCATCTATCTGTCTCTGTGTAGGCTCTTTGTACTCACTGGAGATCCCCGGAATAATTCATACTTGGTGAAATTCTTTCGAAAAATGAACTTGCTGTCTCCTCCTGCGGGCCACATGGCCTGAACCTCCACCACTGACTCGTGATCTTCAAGGCAGCGTTCTGCAAGAAAGGAGACAGTTTTCTCTAAGTCTACCAATGCTGGGTTTAAGTGCAAGGAACACAACACTCTACAGCAATCTCACATCCATGGTTGCATTTATTTATTGTTTTAGAGCAGTGGTTCTCAACCTTCCTAATGCCGTGGCCCTTTAATACAGTTCCTCATGTTGTGGTGACCCCCAACCATAAAATTATTTACCCAGTAATTATAATTCATGAGTGTCGTTTTACCTCCAATACTGCTGCTGTCAACACAGTAGCTGCTTTTAACAGAGTAGCTGCTTTCAACACAGCAGCTGCTTTCTACACAGTAGCTGCTGTTTACACATCGGAAATATGTGTTTTCTGATGGTCTTAGGGGACCCCTGTGAAAGGGTCGTTCGACCCCCAAAGGGGTCGCGACCCACAGGTTGAGAACCACTGTTTTAGAGCAATCTGTTGAACAACATTGGAAATCGAATAAAAGTATTGTTTATCAAAATCAGCCAAAAGCCATTTGTGATTCAACTCCACCTTAATCTGGCTGTTCAAAGCCACAAAGAGACCATGGGTAACAGTTTCCCGTAGACCATCTCATTTCATGCAAGTGTATTTTCAATCCAGTACATAGTACTACCTACCATAGGTCAGAGGTCTCCTCAAGATTCCAAGAATAAAGTTCTATCTCTCGCTAGACCAACTTGATAAGGTAAATTAAAGGTGATATTTTTAGATAAATTGAATTGTGAACGAGGCTCTGTTGGCCCACTGAAGCAGACGGGAAACCCCGAACCTCAATGTAGGACTGGTAGAGTGATGGAGAGCCATTCTCTTGTTTTAAATTTGTACAACTTTGTCTTCATTTGCTGAAGAAAGCTGTTTTGTTTTCTGGACTGTTTGAAAATTCAATAAGGACCAGGGGCGGACTGACCATTTGGAAACTCGGGCATTCGGGTCAGTAGGGGGCCCCATGAGATGCCCCTGGTACCTTTTTCATAGGCTTTTTTTAGTTTGGGCAAGGACACAGGGGCCCTATAATCCCCTATTGCCCGGGGGCCCCATGAGTTGTCAGTCCGCCCCTGATAAGGACTGTCACTTTTACAAGCAGATGGCTGTGATCCTGCACTTCCTTATCACAATACAATATATATATATATATATATATATATATATATATATATATATACACACACACACACACACACACACACACACACACACACACAGGCGTACCTCAGTTTACGAACGCCTCGGTGAAAGTAATTTTCGGTTTACGAATGAAAATCCATTGAAAATAATGCCTCTGTTTAAGAATTTTTTTTTCGAAATAAGAACGGATTAATTGGTTTTCAATCCATTTACGAATTAATTTTTAATCATGTCCCTGTACAGTATTTATGCCTATATGGTGCACTTTATAAACAGTTTTGAACAGATAAAAGACTTTTTTTTTAACTTTTTTCTGACCTCCAGAACAAATTAATTGGTTTTCAATGCATTCTTATGGGAAACTGCGCTTTGGTTTACGAATTTTTCGCAATACAAAAAGTCCTGCAGAATGCATTAAATTTGTAAACCGAGGTACACACACACACACACACACACACACACATATATATATATATACACAGGGGCGGATTCATGGGGCCCCCGGGCAATAGGGGATCATGGGGCCCCTGTGTCTTTGACAAACTCAAAAAAAGCCTATGAAAAAGGTACCAGGGGCATCTCATGGGGCCCCCTACTGACCCTGGGCCTTTGGGCAGTGCCCGAGTTTCCAAATGGTCAGTCCGCCCCTGTATATATATAAAGCTGATAAATATGAGAGGCATAAAAGGAGTACATTTTTGAGGAGGAGTAATTCAATCGCCTTCTATCTGACTGAGCATATAAATTAAGCAGTAATACGACAACATCTATGATATGGCCCCTGATGACGTCATTTATGAGCATAGTGTGCTGTCCTGCGCAATGCGGAAGGACCAAACAGTGTGGAGATGACTTTTTGTGCTTATATTCTCTAGCGGTTTAGTAAGTTTTATTATTGTTTTTTAATTAAAGTATTATTTATGATAGTGGAGTGCTTTTCTTTTTAGGGCTCATTCTCACAGGCAGAAAAAACTTTTTAGATACATATTTTCTACATGAATGAAAGATCCTATATAAAATATGCTGCTAAAGTACTCACGTTTATGTGAGTCCCTAAGTAAAATCTGCAAATCTATACGAGTAAAATATACAGCTATCTTCTACTTTTTTTTGGTTGCAACTAAACGCAGCACACATTTTCAGATGTTGAAGCAGCTGTGTGTATGGGCTCATTGATTACTATAGTGCTACGTTTGGATGCTTACAAAACTATCTGCTGTACGCTTCTAAATGCAGAGTTTTTTTCTGCCCTTGTAAATAAGCCATTACATGCTATGTGGCAATATACATTTTGGGAGATGATACAGTAGAGATCTGGCCAGCAGATGTCCTTCAACACTCATTGTTATTGTTTATCTTCTAAAAGCTGATTGACCTCTTTGGCTTTGAGGTCTACCTTTCTGGAAAGCGCTTTTGTTGAGCACGATGGTGGAGCTGATATCACAGGAGGAGATTTTGTTTGGAAGTTGGCGGAGGATTGTTTTTCTGGTTGCACAGTTCTCTTTTGTTTGGATTGGAATTTTTATTTGCATTTTCTAATCTTTATGATTCTGTCATTTTGTGAAACATTTATATGAGTTTGGCAGGGCACTATGTATGGCAGGGCTCAAAATTTCAAGTCCTGAGCTACTAGCCAGGACTTAAGAGTTACTTACCACCAGTTGCCCCACCCAACCCCTATCCTGCACAGCCATTAATTGAACACCTAAACGTGCCCTCGTAAATGATCTCATGAAATGGCACTGTTAAATTATTTATGCAGAATAAAGGAAGGAAGGGGAGGGGATGAAGGGAGGAAGGAAGGGAGGGCGGAAAAAGGAGGGAGGAAGGGAGGGAGGAAAAAAAGGAGGAAGGAAGGGAGGAAAAAAAGGAGGAAGGAAGGGAGGGAGGAAAAAAGGGAGGAAGGAAGGAAGGAAGGAAGGGAGGAAAAAATGGAGGAAGGAAGGGAGGGAGGAAAATAGGGAGGAAGGATGGGAGGGAGGAAAAAAGGGAGGAAAAAAGTGAAGGAAGGAAGGATAGAAGGAAAGTAAGGAAGGAGAAAAGGAAAGGAAGGGAAGGAGGGAGGAAAAAAGGGAAGGGAGGGAGGGGTGGAAGGAAGGAAAGGAAAGGAAAGGAAAGGGAAGGAAAGGAAGGACTCACATGGATGGATCCTGGCTCACATGCTCAGTCGGAAGCATCACAGGGCTGCCGGCTGCTCTGTGTACAATTTCCCGCTCACACATCCTCTTATGAGAAGCTGCACGGCACGGACTGGAGTGTAGGTGGGCACAGGGGGAGGCAGAGCAGATTCAGCCTCTCTCCTATCCTCTCCTATTGGTGCAGAGGATGATGGGCTGGACACTGAGGAGCACACAAGGGGGCCCAAAAAGAAACGTAACAATCAAGGATGAACGGTGCAGCAGTGGGGACAGTTACAAGCACCAATCTCCTTGTATGGCCTCCAATGAAGAAGCTGAAAGCCGCTTCTCCTCCTCTACCACCTGTGACTTTCAGCTGCTTCATTGAAAGCCATACAGGAAGATCGCTGCTTGTAACTGTCCCCAACGCCACCCCACCCACCCACTTTTAGTCCCGGTGCTGTTCACCCCTATGTTATTTCCACGTGCCCAATGCGAGCGGGCGAATGGAAACTTTTTGAGGACTGATACGGTATCTATTTAAAGGAGAAGTGTGGCATGTTTGTATACTTATTTTTTTAATAGAAGTAATCGAAAAGGTATAAAAAAATTACTGACTTCTCAGAGAAGAGTGCAGGGATGAGAAGCTTGATGGTGGGTGTTGAATATTTACACAGTATATATATACTAGATTTATAAATTAAAAATCATGTGACAAAACTTTCTCTCTGCAGTTAAATATTTTTGGTATCCAGGTCTTCAGGATCTAATAAGTCCCCAAAGGCAACTTCTCCACTTTAATTTTCATAGTATATGAAACAAGCCCAAAGCTCCATAAAATAGCACATGCATTAGTAATAATGAATCCCTGTATTTCTCCCTCACCGAGCCCCAGATGCGGATGTAACTCCACTAGAGACCAGCTCTCGTCACTCAGGCAGTGGGCCTTCTCCACCAGCATGTCACACAGATGTCGAGCCGTTGCTCCAGCTGTCACTTCTAATGACCGGCACGTGCCATCCTCACTGAACACCTTCACCATCTGTTCTTGAGAGAAAGCACATTTGTTCAGCTTGGATGTTCACCAACATAATCATAGATCATCCACATATTCTATGGCATAAACGTTTTTGAATGAAGATCATTCTTTGCTGCCCACAACAGCCAGTCACAGTCTCCCTATCATAATCCTACTGCAGTATGGTACAATGAAAGAGAGACTAACTATGGTAATCACGATGGGCAAGAGAAAGTCTTTCTTCAGGCACTTTGTTATATAAAGTTGTCCGTTGCCTTGAAAGGTTGTTCCCTGGTAACAAAACACTTTGGCATTTTAAAATACCTTGCTCAATCACAATGTGTTCCCCAGCACAAGGAATGTCTATGCATGGCTGCCTCTAGCATCTCCACTGCACTAAATAAAAGCTCCCCTATTACGTCATCACTTTGATTTAAGGGAATAACTGGCCCATGGGACATCATGACCACCTTTAGACCTACTCTGTTTGATTTATGAAAATAATTGGCCCATGGGACATCATGGCCACCTTTAGACCTACTCTGTTTGATTTATGAAAATAATTGGCCCATGGGACATCATGGCCACCTTTAGACCTACTCTGTTTGATTTATGAAAATAATTGGCCCATGGGACATCATGGACATCTATAGGCCTACTCTGTTCAATTTGAGGAAAACACAGTGACTTGAAAAAGTATTCATACCCGTTGACATTTTCCATATTTTGTCATGTTACAACCAAAAACTTGAATGTATTTTATTGGGATTTTATATAATAGACCAACACAAAATGGCACATAATTGTAAAGTAGAAGGAAAATGATAAACGGTTTTCAAAATTTATTACAAATAAATATCTGAAAAGTGTGGAGTGCATTTGTATTCAGCCCCCCGGAGTCAATACTTTGTAGAACCACCTTTCGCTGCAATTACAGCTGCAAGTCTTTTTGGGATGTCTCTACCAGCTTTGCACATCTAGAGAGCAAAAGTTTTGCCCATTCTTCTTTGCAAAATAGCTCAACCTCTGTCAGATTGGATGGAGAGCGTCTGTAAACAGCAATTTTAAAGTCTTACCACATATACTCAGTTGGATTTAGGTCTGGACTTTGACTGGTCCATTCTAACACATGAAAATCGTTTGATCTAAACCATTCCATCGTAGCTCTGGCTGTATGTTTATGGTCATTGTCCTGCTGGAAGGTGAACCTCCACCCCAGTCTCAAGTCTTTTGCAGACTCTAACAGGTTTTCTTCTAAGATTGCCCTGTATCTGTCTCCATCCATCTTCCCATCAACTCTGACCAGCTTCTCTGTCCCTGCTGAAGAAAAGCATCCCTACAACATGATGCTGCCACCACCATGTTTCACGGTGGGGATGGTGTGTTCAGGGTGATGTGCAGTGTTAGTTTTCCGCCACACATAGCGTTTTGCTTCTAGGCCAAAAAGTTAAATTTTGGTCTCATCTGCACCTTCTTCCACAAGTTTGCTGTGTCCCCCACATGGCTTCCAGCAAACTGAAAACAGGACTTCTTATGGCTTTCTTTCAACATTGCCTTTCTTCTTGCCACTCTTCCATAAAGGCCAGATTTGTGGAGTGTACGACTAATAGTTTGTGACGGAAGACACTTTGGGTGGGGGCCCATGTAACCCAGCTCACTTTGGAGAGTTGGGGAGACCCCTGTCTCAGCTCCCCATATTCCTCTTATGTGTAAATCACCCTGTGCCTGTTAGGGGTACAGGGTGATCTGTCCTAATATTGTGTGGGCTTTGTCTCAGACTGTGTAGACATGTTTAGGAGATAGGTGGGGTGGGGGTTGTTGATTGTTTAATGTTATATTGCTGCATCCCATCGTTCTATTGTTTGTCTGGCTTGGAAGCAAACTATTATGGGATGTATGTGTTTATGTGTATTAGCTTCGTGGGGGGGGGGGTGTCTCCAGCAGCCCTCCCTCCTGATGGGACTCTATTTACTAATTAGGTGACTTCTGAAGGCAATTGGTTCCATAAGATTTTAGTTAAGGGTATCAGAGTAAAGTGGGCTGAAGACAAATGCATGCCACACTTTGGAATTTGGAAACTTATTTAACATTTTCCTTCCACTTCACAAAAATGTGCTGCTTTGTGTTGGTCTACCATATAAAATCCCAATAAAATACATTTACGTTTTTAGTTGTAACAAAATGTGGGAAATTTCAAGGGGTATTTGTATCTCTTATCTGCCCCTGGTGTGGCAGGAAAGTTTCTCTTTGTAAGATTTTTAAGTTCTCTGAATCCTCCTGTATTAATTTGTATTGTAATTGTACTGTCTGCCCTTTTTTTGTAAACCGCTGCATAAACTGTTGGCGCTATATAAATCCTATAGTATAATAATAACAATAATAAATAAATAAAATGGTTGTGCCAGAATAAACCAAATTAGTGCCAGTGGCTACTGATTGCTAGACAGGGTGCCAGTTCTTTAAAGCATGAAGCAGGTCATGCTGGGCTTTCTTATTAGAAAGCCCAGTATTGTGTTTGGACTTTCACTGCTTGAATAAATTACCCATATTGGAAGAATAAAAGATCAGTAGTGCCATGTTAGTAATATGTTCAGCTCAAAAATAAAATCAAAACAAAAACCCCAGTGGGACCTGATAATGCATTTAGGGTTGGGCATATATTTGATTGCCTGTCATCATCAAGCAGATATCTGCCCATCTTCGGCCACCCAAATGTCTTGCCTTTTTTCTGCCTCAGTCCTGTCATGTGAAGGATTGTTGGTTGATCTGGTGTGCTCAAAAATGAATTATCCCAGGATTTGATAAAAATGATTATTTAGGGGCTGATTTCTGAAGAATGTAGCAAAGATATCAGCAAGAAAAGTGAACGTGTTGCACACTATAAAGTCAGATTTATTGCTTGATTTTTGAGGATCACATTGGACTGGTTGATAAGGACAATGTCCCTGATTCCAGTAGTATGAACCTATTGCTGTAGGGCTGTTTTATTAGTGTACTCACATGGGGACCCCCTTCCAGAGGGGAGCTGCTATTAGGTGTGTTGCTGAGAATAGGGGAGGAGTTGCAAAGTTCCGGGAATGGATTAGGGATGTCAGGTAGTGAAGATGATCTGGACTCTTCATCTCGTAACCGCCTGCAGTAAAAAAAAAAAAGTTAAAAAGTGCCATTTTTTGAAAAAGTCAAGTGGAAACTAATATCTAGCAGAAGACTTTAAATGTTAACTGCACCCTAGATCAGTATGACTCTAAAAAAAACCCAGATCTGTCTCCTCCTAATGCGTAGAAATGTGACCTTTTAGAGTCATGACAGGCAGTCTCCAGTGCCTTTATTGTGCCTTTCAGACTTTTCTTTGTAACCACAAAAAAGATAATTTGCAGATCCTTCTGTTCTAAAAAGTCTGCATTTCAAGTGTAAAATCAAGAATGACCGGTATATTCTTTTTTACCAGAATATGTATTCTTTTTTTACCAGAGTTCTTTTTTTACCAGAATATGTATTGTTTCCAATTAGCAATAGAAAAAATAAAAATGTATTTTTGATAACCATATAAAATTTTAATATAATATAACATAACATAACGCATATAAAATATGACACATTTCTTCCATCACATGACCAGCAAAATAAATAAAACATTTTCTGTATATAAAGAGGTGTGGTGAAGTAAAAGGGGGAGGGCTTAAATAAGGATAGGGCTGATTTTGTAGACTTAGTCCTCATGCACACTGGACGTTTTTACAGCGGCTGTTTTTGTTTTTTGGCGTTTTTTTCTACAGCCAGTAAACTCCCCCAGCATGTTATCCTATGTGTCCATGCACACATAGACTGGAATCAACGTTTTTTGGCAGGGGCGTTTTTTGACTGGAAAAAAACACAGAACTAGTGAGTTTCTTGAGGTGTTTTTTAGCTGTAAAAATACTCTAATGATGAAAAACATGGCAAAACGCAGCAAACCTGCGTTTTTGGACCTTTTTTTAGTTACAAAAATGCTAAAAACCACAAACACAAAAAAATGGCGAAATGCCGCTAAGCACTAATGCAAGTACGCTAAAAAAGTCACGTTTTTAACGTGACTTTACACAGCGAATGTTACCAGCGTTATTAAAACGCCCCGTGTGCATGGAGCCTAAGCGTGCGTGATTATTGTCAGAATTATTTTTCAGTTGTCTTGATCATGACTTACCCCCACCTGCCGCTCTGTATTAACAGGGGTTGTGACCTCTTCACGTCTGATGACAGCAAGTCTGACTTTTCTGGGTGCCCTTTAAGAGGTGTGAGCCCTCGGGTCGTGTAGCCTTCTCGCTCGTACTGATTGTCCGGCGCAGGACTATGACTACTCTCTAACGCCTCCAAGTCCATGCTGCCTCCTAAAGAAAAGAGAATATCCATTTGTAGAGGTAGACCTCGCAGCTAAGGGCTAAACTACTTGTCATGCCTTTAACTTTGGTTTCTGTCTTGTTTCGGTCTTCCGTCTTGTCTTTGTTGTCTCTAGTGGTCAATCAATTACCACCACTTTAATATTACTGTTGAAGCAGGTAATCTGACTCAGTAAAGGCGGAATATTTCATGACATATAATAAATATAAACCAGGTTACAACAAGACTCCTGCGTTAACTAGCATTGCTGGAGAGTATACTGTAGAAATATTCAAATGTGCACCTACAGGTAAAGCAAACCTGTACTCAAGTCAAACTTTAAAAGCCACCCAATGCCTTCTATTACTGGTTTTAGCCAGAAAACTCTCTTCTGTGCATCTCTCTGATTGAGTTTCATTTCTTTAAGTCCTTGACAACTGGTATTCTATTGTCCAATAAAACTACCTCAACAGCCAGTCATGGTACTCTCACAGGATAAGGTGCTACAGTTGGGTTGGGCTTAGTCCAGAGGTGAGGTCTCCAGGATCAAAGGGTTGGGCTTAGTCCAGGGGTGAGGTCTACAGGATCAAAGGGTTGGGCTTATTCCAGAGGTGAGATCTCCAGGATCAAAGGGTTGGGCTTAGTCCAGGGGTGAGGTCTACAGGATCAAAGGGTTGGGCTTAGTCCAGAGGTGAGGTCTCCAGGATCAAAGGGTTGGGCTTAGTCCAGGGGTGAGGTCTACAGGATCAAAGGGTTGGGCTTAGTCCAGAGGTGAGGTCTCCAAGATCAAAGGGTTGGGCTTAGTCCAGAGGTGAGGTCTACAGTATCAAAGGGTTGGGCTTAGTCCAGATGCGAGGTCTACAGGATCAAAGGGTTGGGCTTAGTCCAGAGGTGAGGTCTACAGGATCAAAGGGTTGGGCTTAGTCCAGAGGCCAGGTCTACAGGATCAAAGGGTTGGGCTTAGTCCAGAGGCGAGGTCTACAGGATCAAAGGGTTGGGCTTAGTTCAGAGGCCAGGTCTACAGGATCAAAGGGTTGGGCTTAGTCCAGAGGTGAGGTCTACAGGATCAAAGGGTTGGGCTTAGTCCAGAGGTGAGGTCTACAGGATCAAAGGGTTGGGCTTAGTCCAAAGGTGAGGTCTACAGGATCAAAGGGTTGGGCTTAGTCCAGAGGCGAGGTCTACAGGATCAAAGGGTTGGGCTTAGTCCAGACGCAAGGTCTACAGGATCAAAGGGTTGGGCTTAGTCCAGAGGCGAGGTCTACAGGATCAAAGGGTTGGGCTTAGTCCAGAGGCGAGGTCTACAGGATCAAAGGGTTGGGCTTAGTCCAGAGGTGAGGTCTATAGGCACAAGTTCCCTTTCTTTGCAACCGGACTCTGTGTAATTACTGAAACCGCACCACTCTGCAAACACCCACAGTCAAACCACCAAAAATGAACAATTAATTACACATTGGCAACCACAACCTTCTTATATCTCTTACATTCCAATGTCTGCTCATCTCCTGCAGCCCTCATAAAAGGATTCGCACTCTCACTCTGAACTTTTGCCTTTTAGTTTACACAGACATTGTATTACAATGCATGCAAAGCCATTTGTTTTTCTGGATATCATGTGGAAGTGTAAGAAATCCCAGTCAGCAATTGCAAAGGAATAAATGCAAATTCCTCAATATCCCCAGTGTCATCTACAGATATCACCAAAATTGTCCTCCCCGCTCCTCCCAAGACATCCCTCGCTCTCTAGCTCCATTGTTACCTTCTCCCATGCTCGTCTCCAGGACTTTTCCACAGTCTCCCTCATCCTCTGGAGCTCCATTCTCCAGTATGTCTGGTCAGCTCCTACGCTGTCCGCCATTAGGCAATCCTTTAAAACTCATTTATTCAGGGAAGTCTACCCCACCTCCATCTAAAAACTGTACTTAAGTCACCTCCATCACAGTGATCGCCTTTTGTACCACTTCCCCTTCCCTTTAGATTGCAAGCTCCATGAGCAGGGCCCTCCTATTCCTTCTGCACTGAACTGTTTTTTTTTTTTGCTAATAAGAAAAAACTGTTTTGTTTATGTGTTGTAACTTTGATGTGATTTATTATTTATTTATCACAGGCACTTATATAACGCTGTCAATTTACACAGCGCTTTACCAGGGGCGGACTGACCATTTGGAAACTCTGGCACTGCCTGAGGGCCTGGGGTCAGTAGGGGGCCCCATGAGATGCCCCTGGTACCTTTTTCATAGGCTATTTTGAGTTTGGGCAAGGACACAGGGGCCCCATGATCCCCTATTGCCCAGGGGCCCCATGAGTTGTCAGTCCACCCCTGCACTTTACATATACAGTGGGGATCGAAAGTTTGGGCACCCCAGCTAAAAATTTGTATTAATGTGCATAAAGAAGCCAAGGAAAGATGGAAAAATCTCCAAAAGGCATCAAATTACAGATTAGACATTCTTATAATATGTCAACAAAAGTTAGATTTTATTTCCATCATTTACACTTTCAAAATAACAGAAAACAAAAAAATGGCGTCTGCAAAAGTTTGGGCACCCTGCAGAATTTATAGCATGCACTGCCCCCTTTGCCAAGCTGAAACCTGTCAGTGTCATGGATTGTTCTCAATCATCATCTGGGAAGACCAGGTGATGTCAATCTCAAAGGTTTTAAATGCCCAGACTCATCTGACCTTGCCCCAACAATCAGCACCATGGGTTCTTCTAAGCAGTTGTCTAGAAAACTGAAACTGAAAATAGTTGACGCTCACAAAGCTGGAGAAGGCTATAAGAAGATAGCAAAGCGTTTTCAGATGTCAGTATCCTCTGTTCGGAATGTAATTAAGAAATGGCAGTCATCAGGAACAGTGGAAGTTAAAGCAAGATCTGGAAGACCAAGAAAAATATCAGACAGAACAGCTCGCAGGATTGTGAGAAAAACAATTCAAAACCCACGTTTGACTGCACGATCCCTCCAGAAAGATCTGGCAGACACTGGAGTTGTGGTACACTATTCCACTATAAAGAGATACTTGTACAAATATGGTCTTCATGGAAGAGTCATCAGAAGAAAACCTCTTCTACGTCCTCACCACAAAAATCATCGTTTGAACTTTGCAAATGAATATATAGACAAGCCTGATGCATTTTGGAAACAAGTTCTGTGGACCGATGAGGTTAAAATTGAACTTTTTGGCTGGAATGAGCAAAGGTACGTTTGGAGAAGAAGGGGCACAGAATTTAATGAAAAGAACCTCTGTCCAACTGTTAAGCATGGGGTTGGATCAATCATGCTTTGGGGTTGTGTTGCAGCCAGTGGCACAGGGAACATCTCACGAGTAGAAGGAAAAATGGATTCAATAAAATCTCAGCAAATTTTGAATGGTAACTTGATGCCATCTGTGAAAAAGCTGAAGTTAAAGAGAGGATGGCTTCTACAAATGGATAATGATCCTAAACACACCTCGAAATCCACGGGGGATTACATCAAGAGGCGTAAACTGAAGGTTTTGCCATGGCCTTCACAATCTCCTGACCTCAACATAATTGAAAATCTATGGATAGACCTTAAAAGAGCAGTGCATGACAGACAGCCCAGAAATCTCAAAGAACTGGAAGACTTTTGTAAGGAAGAATGGGCAAAGATACCTCAAACAAGAATTGAAAGACTCTTGGCTGGCTACAAAAAGCGTTTACAAGCTGTGATACTTGCCAAAGGGGGCAGTACAAGATATTAACTCTGCAGGGTGCCCAAACTTTTGCAGACGCCATTTTTTTGTTTTCTGTTATTTTGAAAGTGTAAATGATGGAAATAAAATCTAACTTTTGTTGACATATTATAAGAATGTCTAATCTGTAATTTGATGCCTTTTGGAGATTTTTCCATCTTTCCTTGGCTTCTTTATGCACATTAATACACATTTTTAGCTGGGGTGCCCAAACTTTCGATCCCCACTGTATATTGTACATTCACATCAGTCCCTAACCCTCAAGGGATGTACAATCTAAGGTCCCTAACTCACATTCATACATACACATCAGGGGTGGACTGACCATTTGGGTGCTGCCTGAGGGCCCGGGGTCAGTGTGGGGCCCCATGAGATGCCCCTGGTACCTTTCATAGGCTTTTTTGTGTGTAGGCAAGGACACGGGCCCCATGATCCCCTATTACCTGGGGGCCCCATGAGTTGTCAGTCTGCCCCGATACACATACTAGAGCCAATGCACCTGCCAGCACGTCTTTAGAATGTAGGAGGAAACTGGAGCATCTGGAAGAAACCCACGCAGGCAGAGGGAGAACATGCAAACTCCAGGTAGGTGGTGCCGTGGTCGGGATTCGAACCAACGACGCTAGTACTGCCAGGCAGAAGAGCTAACCATTTAGCCACTGATGCAACTTTACACTGGCTGGCACTCAAGTGGGCAGCACAAAGTTGCAACACATGGACAGAACTGTTATACTTTTCCTATTAGCAAAACAAAAGGCGCATCAAAGTCATTCCCATCCAAAATCACATCAAAGTCGCTCCAATCCAAAATCGCATCAAAGTCGCTCCCATCTAAAGTCATGTCAAAGTTGCACCCATCCAAAGTTACATCAAAGTTGCACCCATCTAAAGTTACATCAAAGTTGCACCCATCCAAAGTTACATCAAAGTTGCACCCATCCAAAGTTACATCAAAGCTGCACCCATCTAAAGTTACATCAAAGTTGCACCCATCTAAAGTTACATCAAAGTTGCACCCATCCAAAGTTACATCAAAGTTGCACCCATCTAAAGTTACATCAAAGTTGCACCCATCCAAAGTTACATCAAAGCTGCACCCATCCAAAGTTACATTAAAGTTGCACCCATCCAAAGTTACATCAAAGCTGCACCCATCTAAAGTTACATCAAAGTTGCACCCATCCAAAGTTACATCAAAGCTGCACCCATCCAAAGTTACATCAAAGTTGCACCCATCTAAAGTTACATCAAAGTTGCACCCATCTGATGTAACTTTGGATGGGTGCAGCTTTGATGTAACTTTGGATGGGTGCAGCTTTGATGTAACTTTAAAGTTGCACCCATCCAAAGTTGCACCAAAGTCGCACCCATCCAAAGTTCCATCAAAGTTGCACCAAAGTCACACCCATTCAAAGTGGCATCAAAGTCAATACTTTCCTATTAGCAAAAAAAACAAAAAAATAAAAACACACAAATGCAAAAAAAAGCAACACTTGCATTTTTGGTGTGGGTCCATTAAAGTCTATTACAATCTGCAGTGGGGAAAAAAGTCCCTGACCCTTTTTAAAAAAACGCAGCAGCTCAAAACACACAGATGTGAACTAGATCCATAGGAAGTCATGTTAAATGGACTGTAGTGCGTTTCTGCAAACGGGAAAAACGCACTGAAATCCGCATAAGTGTGAACCTAGGGGAATTGTATTACAGGCTTTTACCAATAAAATCATTTTCCTTTTTACAATAGAAATGTGAATTGATAGGGAGCGCCGACTATAACATACATTCCATGAAAGGTATAACAGGCATTTTAATATGAAGTTAGTCCCTGTTTCTAGGGGCAAACTACTCCAGGAGGAAAGCCTGGGACTATACGTGGAAAATCCTGAAGTTGAGGCTTGATGTACCAGGTGGCCACTTGCCAGGTATGGACTGCACCTTTAAGTCGCCGGGTGGCTGTTTGGCTTTCACTGTTGGCATGGATTCTGCGTTTTCAGCTAATTTTCCTTCCATGCTTTGACCTGCACCTAACCTAACTCGCCCCTCCTTCTGGGTTTAAAATGTAACTCGGAGGGAGGCAGGAAACGCACCGATACCTACTGCTCCATTAACACCTTCATCTACGGCTCACACTGGAGGGGGCAAAACCTGGGGCAGCTGTGTATAGAACCAATCCGCTTCCAGGTTATAGTGCCGGTCACACCAGTGCGATTTCAGGTGCGATTTTTGTGAATTAAAATCGCATCTAATGAATGTGAATGTCAGTGTTTTAACATGTGCGATTTGCTGCAGTGCATTACTTTCTGCAGTTTTGTTGTGATTTCACATACATAGAATATAAAGGAAATTGCACTGCAAATTGCAAGAAATCGTTGAAAATCTTCATAAGTAGCAATAAAGTGTTCAGAAATCGCACCTGAAATCACACGGATTTAAAATCGCAGCGGTGTGACCAGCGACTAACACCCTGGTCACATCGAACCTGACTTTAAAATCGTGCAACTAACACCCGGTCACATTGAACCCGACTTTGAAATCGTGCGACTAACACCCCGGTCACATCGAACCCAACTGTGAAATCGTACGACTAACACCCAGTCACATCGAACCCGACTTTGAAATCATGCAACTAACACCCCGGTCACATCGAACCCGACTTTGAAATCGTGCGACTAACACCCGGTCACATCAAACCCGACTTTGAAATCGTGCGACTAACACCCCGGTCACATGGAACCCGACTTTGAAATCGTGCGACTAACACCCCGGTCACATCGAACTCGACTTTGAAATCGTGCGACTAACACCCCGGTCACATCGAACCCGACTGTGAAATCGTGCGACTAACTCTGGTCACATGGAACCCGACTTTGAAATCGTGCGACTAACACCCCGGTCACATCGAACCCGACTTTGAAATCGTGCAACTAACACCCTGGTCACATCGAACCCGACTTTGAAATCGTGCGACTAACACCCGGTCACATCGAACCCGACTTTGAAATCGTACAACTAACACCCCAGTCACATCGGGTGTGAATTGGCATGCGATTTACAAGCCATGTGACTTGCAAATCATATGCCAAGTCGCACCCTATTGTCCGCAATTACAGCGGTCAAATTGGTATGGTTCTGACTTGGTCAGAAACGCACCGATTTCTAAAGTAGTACATACACTATTTTTGGTGCGATTTGCATAGACATCTGTGTCAGATGTCTTGCAAATCGCACCTGAAATCGGCTTCTCACCCGACTTTGAAATTGTGCGAGTTCACTGCAAGTCGCATGATTTCAAAGTTGGGCTTGATGTTACGGGGGGGTTACAGTGAAGTTTCACGATTTCAAAGTAATACAGCGGTCAAATTGGCGCGATTCCAACTTGGTCCTAGTCGCACCAGTTTCTAAAGTAGTACATGCACTACTTTTGGTGCGATTTACATAGACATCTGTGTCAGATGTCTTGCAAATCACACCTGAAATCAACATCTCACCCAACTTCACTGTAAGTTGCACGATTTCAAATTTGGGTTTGATGTAACCGGGGGGGTTACAGTGAAGTCGCACGATTTCAAAGTCAGATGCTTTGCAGATTTTAGGTGCGATTTGCAAGACATATGAAACAGATGTCTATGCAAATCATGCCAAAAGGAGTGCATGCGCAACTTTAGAAATTGGTGCGGCTCCGACCTAGTCGGAACTGCACCAATATGACCGCTGTAATTGCGATTTGAGCATGCGATGTGCAAGTCGCATTCCAATTTGCATCCAGTCTGACCGAGGTGTTATTGTCAAAGTTTAATTGAACAAGCTGAAGTTAGAAGCTGATTGGCTACCATACACAGTTGCACTTGATTTTGCACTCTCCAGTTTTAGGGTCCATTCACACTTGTGCAACTTCAAAATCGTGCAATTTTCAGTGCGACTTGATGTGAGTTTGAGGCGACTTTGTGGCTTTGACCAAGGATGATTGTTTGTGCTGTACAAAGTCACACACAAGTTGCATGTATAACATTCAGGTGCGATGTTCATGAGTCTCATGAAAGTCGGACCAAAGTAGTGCAGGAACTACTTTGAAGTTGCACAGATATGAATGGTACTCATTGGGAAACACAGGGTGCGACTTGTCATGCGGCTTTGAACCCCAAACTTGCATGGCAAGTCAGAGAAGCGTGAATGGGAACTTAGTAAATCAGCCCCATAACGTCTCTGTGTTGTGGAACTGTAAGTTCAATATGGTACATGCAGGGGCGGACTGACCATTTGGAAACTCGGGCACTGCCCGAGGGCCCGGGGTCAGTAAGGGGGCCCCATGAGATGCCCCTGGTACCTTTTTCATAGGCTTTTTTGAGTTTGGGCAAGGACACAGGGGCCCCATGATCCCCTAATGCCCGGGGGCCCCATGAGTTGTCAGTCCACCCCTGGGTACATGAACTAAAGACTGGCAGTTCTGATTATTAGCACTCCTAAGAGGCTAGGTTCATAGTAATGTGGTGCGGTACATCGCATGTAAGTCGCACAGGAACCACACCGCATTCCTGTGTAAATCACATGCGATTTGTGTGCGGTGCGATTGGAGCCATACATTTTGTATGGCTCCAATCGCACCACACCCGCACCAAAGTGGTTCAGAACCCTTTTTTAGGTCCGCACTAGAATCGGATTGCATGGGTATTCACACCTATGTGATCCGATTCTACACATTGCACCGCATTTTGTGGACCGATTTCAGGGTGCTGGTAACGTAACATATACACCCGCATCGGTTCACATGAACAGGGTGCGATTCTGATGCGGTGCGGAATTCGCACAAAAAACGCTGCAAATTCCGCACCGCATCAGAGTGAACCCAGCCGGAAAGGTCAGTCCATCCAAAACGTATGTTTCCGTTGCTGGTAGATGATATCTATGTGAATTACTCTTTCACTTCTTAAGAGATAACTCCACTTTAATGAAAGAAAAAAAATCGCATATGCAGTTTCCAGACCAGGCAATTTGTAATTTCATGCTATTGAGAGTCGGGTCACACTATAGAAACGTTGTCCAGATGCGTTTCTGCATGCGCGGTTTTGATGCATCTTTGACACATTCTTGTGTGTTTTTGATGCGTTCCAGTTCATTATTCCCCCCTCTCTTTTTTTCCAATTTAAATAGGGACATGTGCGATTTGGATCCATTTTACTGCATTCCAGTACCGTTCTGTGCAGGAAAAATGCAACCTGTTGTACTTTTTTTTTTCTGCATCCGGAACGCACTGTGAACTATGACACTGACAACCAAATAATCTACTTTCTGTGCGTTTTGGATGCAGAAAAAAAGCTTGGAGTGTGAATTGGCCCTAAAAGTGACATCTCCTTTTTCGTTCTGCAGCCCCTGTTATTTTCTGTACAATTCAATGCAATATGGCAACCAACAGTGTACAGAACAACTCGAAAAATATGTCCTGCTTGTGAGATTGGCTCACCGATTTTCTGCAGATTTTAGGCATCCTCTGCAACAGAAATGTCATTTTTGCTGAGATACCCCACCCGTTGCCACGCATGTGAGGTGGCAAGAGGCGTTGACACCGACACCCAGAACATATGCAGTGCTGGCCGACCTATGTTTCTAAGACAGCTCTCAGTCTGGACCAGGGGTGGACTGACAACACATGGGGCCCCCGGGCAATAAGGGATCATGGGGCCCTGCTTGTGCGATTGGCTCACTGATTTTCTGCAGATTTTAGGCATCCTCTGCAACAGAAATGTCATTTTTGCTGAGATACTCAACCCGTTGCCACGCATGTGAGGTGGCAAGAGACGTTGACACCGACACCCAGAACATATGCAGTGCTGGCTGACCTATGTTTCTAAGACAGATCTCAGTCTGGACCAGAGGTGGACTGACAACTCATGGGGCCCCCGGGCAATAGGGGATCATGGGGCCCTGCTTGTGCAATTGGCTCACCGATTTTCTGCAGATTTTAGGCATCCTCTGCAACAGAAATGTCATTTTTGCTGAGATACCCCACCCGTTGCCACGCATGTGAGGTGGCAAGAGGCGTTGACACCGACACCCAGAACATATGCAGTGCTGGCCGACCTATGTTTCTAAGACAGCTCTCAGTCTGGACCAGGGGTGGACTGACAACACATGGGGCCCCCGGGCAATAAGGGATCATGGGGCCCTGCTTGTGCGATTGGCTCACTGATTTTCTGCAGATTTTAGGCATCCTCTGCAACAGAAATGTCATTTTTGCTGAGATACTCAACCCGTTGCCACGCATGTGAGGTGGCAAGAGACGTTGACACCGACACCCAGAACATATGCAGTGCTGGCTGACCTATGTTTCTAAGACAGATCTCAGTCTGGACCAGAGGTGGACTGACAACTCATGGGGCCCCCGGGCAATAGGGGATCATGGGGCCCTGCTTGTGCAATTGGCTCACCGATTTTCTGCAGATTTTAGGCATCCTCTGCAACAGAAATGTCATTTTTGCTGAGATACCCCACCCGTTGCCACGCATGTGAGGTGGCAAGAGGCGTTGACACCGACACCCAGAACATATGCAGTGCTGGCCGACCTATGTTTCTAAGACAGCTCTCAGTCTGGACCAGGGGTGGATTGACAACTCATGGGGCCCCTGGACAATAGGGAATCATGGGGCCCCTGTGTCAAAGCACACCCTAAAAAGTCTATAAAAAAAGATAACAAGGGTATTTCATGGGGCCCCCTACTGACCATGGGCCCTCGGGCGGTGCCCGAGTGCTCGAATGGTCAGTCCACCCCTGGTCTGGACTAATGATTGGTAGCTGAGAGGACTCCTGATCATCTGACCGCTGTGACAGCCAATCACAGTAGTCACATGATCACCGACCCTTCCTGTCCCCGGGGCGGTAAAAACCTTGAAAAAGGAACGCCAGGGTGGGTGGAAAGTGGTTAAGCGTCAAAGGGATGCAGACCCTGCAACTTTTCTCATTACTGAGGGTGCACCAGGTGGTTATAATGACCCGGATCCTCCCGCTCAGAATCCGTTTGTTTCACCATGTCCTTGGCAAACAACTGCTTCAAAGCAACAAAAGGTACAAACAAACGTTCATCAGAATGTTCTCTCATCGGAAGTGGAGTCACCCTTTAAATATCTCCTACGGACTCTGCTTTGAGCCTCCGCTCGGCCTGTGTGGCCCTCACACATACTTTGGTTCCGTTTACATCAGCTTTTCACATTCGGTTATTTTTAGTTGTTGAAGAAAAAATGTCCTAGGTGCACAAAGGTATAAATAGAAAATAGGTTTCTTTCCTAAAAATAGAAACAAAAGACTGTGGGATACAAAAAACAAACAAACAAACATACACCCTCACCTAGATGGCTGCAGCATGGATCAGATGCTGCAGCTGTCCATCACTGACTCTAAGACCGAAAACTGGGTGATCACGTGACCACTGGTCGCTCAGTTCTCTGTCTTCAGTGAACAGAGAGTGGTGAAGGTCAGTCCCTCCAGTGCCGGTTTGTGGAGGGGGAGCTCAGGCTCTAAATGGCATGCTGACGGTCAGGAATCTGGGCAGATCCTGACAATCCCTGCAGAGCCTGGACCAGCTCTGTGGACTTGCCAGGAATAGTGCTTCATCATGGTGTCAGTGGGAGGAATAGTGCCCCATTGTTGGTCTCATTGGGAGGAATAGTGGCACATCGTTGGTGTCAGTGGGAGGACTATTGGCCCATTGTTGGTGTCAGTGGGAGGAATAGTGCCCCATCATGGTGTCAGTGAGAGGAATAGTGCCCCATTGTTGGTGTCAGTGGGAGGAATAGTGCCCCATTGTTGGTCTCATTGGGAGGAATAGTGCCCCATTGTTGGTGTCAGTGGGAGGACTATTGGCCCATTGTTGGTGTCAGTGGGAGGAATAGTGCCCCATCATGGTGTCACTGAGAGGAATAGTGCCCCATTGTTGGTGTCAGTGGGAGGAATAGTGCCCCATTGTTGGTGTCAGTGGGAGGAATAGTGCCCCATCATTGTTGTCAGTGGGAGGAATAGTGCCCAATTGTTGGTGTCTATGGGAGGAATGGTGCCCCATCATTGTGTCAGTGAGTGGAATAGTGCCCCATCTTAGATGTCAGTGGTAGGACTAGCGGCCCATTGTTGGTGTCCGTGGAAGGAATAGTGCCCAATTGTTGGTGAAAGTGGGAAGAATAGTCCCTCATAAACGATATCAGTGGGAGGAATAGTGCCCCATTATTAGTGTCAGTGGGAGGAATAGTGTTTCATCATTGTTGTCAGTGAGAAGAATAGTGTTTCATCATTGGTGTCAGAGAGAGGAATAGTGCCCCATCATTGGTGTCAGTGGGAGGAATAGCGCCCCATCATTGGTGTCAGTGGGAGTAATATTGCTACATCATTGCTGTCAGTGGGAGGAATAGTGCTACATCATTGGTTTCAGTGGGAGGAATAGTGTCCCATCACTGGTGTCAGTGGGAGGAATAGTGCCCCATCATTGGTGTCAGTGAGAGGAATAGTGCCCCATCATTGGTTTCAGTGGGAGCAATAGTGCCCCATCATTGGTGTCAGTGGGAGCAATAGTGCCCCATCATTGGTGTCAGTGGGAGCAATAGTGCCCCATCATTGGTGTCAGTGGGAGCAATAGTGGCCCATCGTTGGTGTCAGTGGGAGGAATAGTGACCTATTGTTGGTGTCAGTGGGAGGAATAGTGGCCCATTATTTGTGTCAGTGGGAGGAATAGTGATTCATTATTGGTGTCAGTGGGAGGAATAATGATCCCTTATTGGTGTCAGTGGGAGGAATAATGATCCCTTATTGGTGTCAGTGGGAGGAATAGCGATCCATCATTGGTGTCAGTGGGAGGAATAGCGCCCCATTATTGGTGTCAGTGGGAGCAATAGTGGCCCATTATTGGTGTCAGTGGGAGGAATAGTGGCCCATTATTGGTGTCAGTGGGAGGAATAGTGGCCCATTATTGGTGTCAGTGGGAGGAATAGTGGCCCATTGTTGGTGTCAGTGGGATGAATAGTGGCCCATTATTTGTGTCAGTGGGAGGAATAGTGATCTATCATTGGTGTCAGTGGGAGGAATAGTGCCCCATCGTTGGTATTGGTAAGAGGAGTAGTGTCCCATTATTGGTGTCTGTGGGAGGAATTATTCCCCACTGTAGGTGTCAATGGGAGGAATACAGACCCACTGTTGGTGTCAACGAAACATGGTGCACCATTTTTGGTGTCAGTGGGGGAATAGTGCCTTGTATCAGTTGGAAGGAATAATGCTCCAGGGGCCAGATTAAGTGATGCAGAGGACCACATTCGGCCCAATGGGCGCAGTTGGAGACCACTGGTTTAGATGGCTCTCACAGTCACAAGCTACAACCTGAATGAAAATCCAGTTGCTTCATTTTCAACTCCTTCCCCCTCCAGTAGTTAAAACCCCCTCAGGGCTCTCTGGCAATCCAATGTGGTCAGATTACTGAATGGCCAAATGAGCGGCCACCATTAGCCACCCACTGGCCTCCTCTAGCTATGGCAAATTCCAAAGCCCTCTGGCATGAGTTTGCAGGAGCACAATCTCACTTCGAGTGCGTCAGAGGAAGACACGGGTCCATGCAAACGGCTGAAACTCATTGGAAACTAAAATGGATTTAGGAGATTGGCGCATGAAAAAAAAAATATCCGTGGCTACCGTTTTACCTTTCCGATTACTGCAATAAAAGATTTCAAAAGGTGGAATTCTGTGACTTCAGCCTTTCAGTACAGAAGAGGTTAATTCAGGTATGTGACCCAAATGCTCTGAGGATTCCCACACAAAGGAAACTAGACAGTTTGCATTTTTTTGGTTCTCTTGCGGAACTTGAAGTGTCTGCAGTTGTCTCCCTTGTTTAACCTCTTCTTCGCCAATCCTGGGAGATTACTGCAAGATGGGATTCCTTAGAGGTTCAGATCAATGCATCTAAGCTATTTAGTTCTAGTGAGCCCACTTACTACTGCTAGCAAAAGGCAAAATGGAATCCATAAAAGAGTACCTGAATATTAATTATACTAATTAAATATATACTTCTGCCTGGCAGTACTAGGGTTGTTGGTTCAAATCCCAACCATGGCACCACCTGCCTGGAGTTTGCATGTTCTCCCTGTGCCTGCGTGGGTTTCCTCCGGGTACTCCGGTTTCCTCCCACACTCCAAAGACGTGATGGCACGTTAATTGGCTCCTGTCTAAATTGACCCTAGTATATACTGTATATGTATGAATATAAGTTAAGGACCTTAGATTGTATGTTCCCTGAGGGTTAGGGACTGATGGGAATGTATTATCTATATGTAAAAGCTAATTTGATGGCACTATATAAGTACCTGTAATAAATAAATTTAAAAAAATAAAAGTGTTACTAAACTCCGGACCCTGCATTCCTTATATCTGGTCTCACACAGTACACAGAACATGGAAATGCAATTATTTTAGCAAATATAAACTGCTAAATCCCTCTTCTCATCAGCAGTATATAGCAGTCTAGTGACTTCTGTCAGTGTCCAGCAGAGCACTGGTTACAGCTTGTAGGAGTTTTCATTCTCCTGTAGGAGAATGCAGGACCCCTGACCGCTGCCTGGACAGTACTGATTGGCCCTGCGCCGATCACATGCACTCTCCCAAGAAAAAGAAAAAAACTCTCTAGCACTACACAACAAACTGAGCATGTGAAGCTTGCCCCCGAGCCTCTGTTCTATCAGGAGATGTTTAGGAGACGCTGGAAGGGGAGGATCAGAGAAGTCAGGTTCAAACAACCTTTTTACACAATGCAGAGGATTAACCCCTTAGGTTCCACAGTGAGTATAACAAGCATGCTTTCCTGCATATACAGACTGATTTTACTGTTGTGGGTTAGTAACACATGTTGAACAGCCTTTGAAAAGCTGCAGATCTATTAATGGGGGGGGGGGGGGGGGTCATAGAAGCATGGCTATATCACAATCAGAACACTGACTAGTACTACCCATTTAGAATACAGTCAGCTGTATTTGACCCCAGAGATGTTCAGATAAGAGAGCACCAAAAAGCATGTAGCCAATGGGTGCTTCTTATTACAGACACTTAAAGTTTTACTAAACCCCGGACTCTGCATTCACTATATCTGGTCCCTCACAGTACACAGAACTGGAAATGCAATTATTTTAATAAATATAAACTGATAAATACCTTGTGACTTCTATTAGTGTCTGGCCAAGCACTGGTTAATCTTGTAGGAGGAGTTTTTATTCTCCTCTGACTGTCCTATGAGACTGCATGACCCCTGTCTGGACAGTGCAGATTGGCCCTGTGCTGATCGCATGCACCCCCCCCCAAAAAAAAAAACTCTGTACACAGCAAACAGAGCATGTGCAGAGTGTCTCTGTACTATCAGCAGATGGATTGGGGACACTTGAAGAAGGGGAGGATCAGAAAAGACAGGACTCTTTACATAATGTGGAGGATTAACCCCTTATGTTCCACAGTGAGTATAACAAGGATGCTTTACTGCATATACAGACTGATTTTACTGTTGTGGGTTTTGTAACACTCTAAAGTGGTTGTAAGTTTGTGTTTTTTTTACCTTCATGCATTTTGTGTGCAGCAGGGCCCCCAGCCCCAATCCTTACCTGAGCCCCATCGCGATCCAGAGATGTGAACGACAGCCTCGGATGTCCCAGATCTCTGCCTCCTCATTGGTTGAGACGGCAAGAGGGAGCCCACTGCTGTCAATCATAGCCAGTCAGCCAATGAGGAGAGAGAGGGTGCGGGGCCAAGCCATGGCTCTGTGTATGAAAGGACACACGGAGCAGCAGGTGCCCCCATAGCAAGCTGCTTGCTGTGGGGGCACCCGACAGGAGGAAGGGGCCAGGAGAGCCTGCAGGGGACCCAAGAAGAGAAGGATCCAGGCTGCTCTGCGCAAAACCACTGCACAAAGTAGGTAAGTATAACATGTTTGTAATTTTCCAAAGAAAAGAAATTAACCTTTAGAATCGCTTTAAAGGAACATGTGAACATTGAATCGGTCAGTACTTGGATTAATGGTAATGAGCATGTAATCTTGCCCATGAAGGGTAAAGTGACAGGTTCTCTTGATAGGGCGGTCCACCACCCACTGATGCTCATTTTTGGCTTCCCCATTTACCTGAGACATCTACAGTGTTTCCAGGAATGGAATAGCATGTGCAGGGGCGGAATGACAACTCATGGGGCCCCCCGGGCAATAGGGGATCATGGGGCCCCTGTGTCCTTGCCCAAACTCAAAAAAGCCTATGAAAAGGGTAGCAGGGGCATCTCATGGGGCCCCCTACTGACCCCGGGCCCTCGGGCAGTGCCTGAGTTTCCAAATGGTCCATTCTGTGCCCATGACAGGCAGGGAAGAAGTCCCTGCACTTCTTTGGAAAATGCAGCCCCCACGGGAACCTCGGTTCCTGGGCGGTGTGCCATTAGAATTAATGGCACCCACCTGCGGGTCCACATTTTTCTGTACGGGTGGTGCGGCTGCATGGATTTTCGTGCGGATCCGCAGCGGCACCACCCGCACATATGTGAACCTAGGGTTACAGTTTTTTTCTGCAAAAGCTCCAGCCAGGTGACTGCTGTAACTCTGCTTTATGTAGGCTATACAAGGGTCAAATGAATTTTCTTTAGAAAATCAGAAATTTAGTGTATTTTGTAATCCGATGGTGCCACCATTGATTTCGAAATTCAACCAACCAGGCCTTCAATTTTACATCATGTTGCTACAGAAAAGAATTTTCATGTCTGGGAATCTTCTTTTCTTTCCAGGTCACAGCTCATGCTCATTTCTCTTTCGCTTACATTTCTTGCATGATTCTCCCATCATTGATTCGAAATTCGTTCGTTTTTAAAAAAATTTCCAACACTCAAATTCGATGGTCGCTCGAAAATCGGCAATTTCTGTGACCCACTAATGGTGTTAAATCTGAACGAAAATTCTTAGAGAAGATTTTCGAAAGAAAAGAAGAAAAGAATTTGACCCGTGTATGGCTGGCTTTAATATCATTAGAAGTCAGCTGGAAGCCTGCTGGGGGGAATCTACTAAAATTGGAGCAGACACAATCTGGAGCAGCTGTGCACAGTAATCAATTAGCTTCTATCTTCAGCTTGTTTAGTTAGGTTTTGAAAATAAGTCAGAGGAGGCACACTTCTTGTTCTTAGTGGGACTATTAAACAGGCAAGGCATGAATGACGATTGACGCATGGGATAAACATGACCTTTTTAAGCTACTGGAATCATTTAATACAAATATTTAATTTAGTCTACAGAAGAATCTCAGCTGTCATACAGTATTTCTATAGGAGATAGTTACTGTAGAAAAACTGAGTATCAGTACCCTCACTGCTAATCTGTACTCTTTAACTGGATTGCACAAAGAACGTAAAACAGTCCATACAGATGAGACATATTTAGTGACAATCTCATGTTTATGGCAGTAGGCAGAAAACCTCTGGCTGATCACTCTTGGGAGGATGGCGGAAAATTGATTGGACTGACTGGAAAACCTGTCTCAGTCACTACTGTTTCCCTATGAAGAGAAGAGGGGAAGGAAGAGGGCAAGAGAGAGAGAAGCCTCAATCACTACTGTTTGAAGAGAGAAGAGAGGAAGAGAGGTCTCAATCACTACTGTTCAGAGAGACAAAAGAGAAGAGAGGAAGAGAGGTCTCAATCACTACTGTTCAGAGAGACAAAAGAGAAGAGGAGAGGTCTCAATCTCTACTGTTTGAAGAGAAGAGAGAAGAGAGGTCTCAATCACTACTGTTCGAAGAGAAGAGAGGTCTCAATCACTACTGTTCGAAGAGAAGAGAGGTCTCAATCACTACTGTTCGAAGAGAAGAGAGGTCTCAATCTCTACTGTTCAAAGAGAAGAGAGGTCTCAATCTCTACTGTTCAAAGAGAAGAGAGGTCTCAATCTCTACTGTTCAAAGAGAAGAGAGGTCTCAATCTCTACTGTTCAAAGAGAAGAGAGGTCTCAATCTCTACTGTTCAAAGAGAAGAGAGGTCTCAATCTCTACTGTTCAAAGAGAAGAGAGGTCTCAATCTCTACTGTTCAAAGAGAAGAGAGGTCTCAATCTCTACTGTTCAAAGAGAAGAGAGGTCTCAATCTCTACTGTTCAAAGAGAAGAGAGGTCTCAATCTCTACTGTTCAAAGAGAAGAGAGGTCTCAATCTCTACTGTTCAAACAGAAGAGAGGTCTCAATCACTACTGTTCAAAGAGAAGAGAGGTCTCAATCACTACTGTTCGAAGAGAAGAGAGAACAGGAAAAAAAGAGAAGAGAAGAGAAAAAAAAGAGAAGAGAAAAAAGAGAAAAGAAAGAAGAGAAGAGAAAAAAAAGAGAGAAAAGAGAAGAGAAGTCTCAATCACTACTGTTAGAAGAGCAGAGCAGAGAAGCGGTCATGCAACGGTCAGCATTAAAGCGGTTCCCCAACTCAGAAGCGAGCCATTCACCAAACACAGTTCCACTTCTTAGACACTTCACAGTTTAAGCACTTTTCCTTGGGTCACTGTACACCTTTTCACTAATGCAGCAGTTCCGAGGGGACACCACTGAGTCTGCATCCTGCTCACAGTAAACCCATGATGGTCCCGGTGACCCTGTGAAATCCTGCCATACACGAATAGGCAGACCTGCTGTACACAAGCTTTACACTTGGCTTGGATCCACTTCCTTAGTGTCGCTTGCTTCTGTACCTCCAGGCCGGGTAGGTCCCCCGTGCCACAATGTCGATTCATGTTGGTCAAGCTCACCAACCTCCTCACTACCAAGATGACTGTCTCCCAAGCCAGGCACCTTCCTTCCTGCTGTTTGGTTGTACTCGCATTCACACCACTTTGCTGGTTACCTGTGGCAATGGCAATATAGTTGCATCGCCCACTAACTCCTCTGCATGTTTAACCCTTTCATGGTGGCTGTCTTTTATCTTCTATTCATCTCCTTGTTATACATGCCCTGTTCTTGATATTCCTTGAATGCATCCGTGTTTAGGAAGAACTCCAACCAGGCCAGTGACGAACTGACCATTCGAGCACTCGGGCACTGCTCGAGGGCCCCGGGGTCAGTAGGGGGCCCCATGAGATGCCCCTGGTACCTTTCATAGGCTTTTTTGGGTGTGGTTTGAGTGTGGGCAAGGACACAGGGGCCCCATGATCCCCTATTGCCCGGTGGCCCCATGAGTTGTCAGTCCACCCCTAGACCAGGCTCTTCAAAAGTTAATGGCCTTACTAAAGAACTTAAAAATACAAGCACTTTCAACAGTCTATTACAGGTATCTCATGGCATAACCCTCTCCTTTCTACCCCCAGGCTGCCTGTTCATACCTCTCCATGTGGTAAAGTTTTTTTAGCTCACAAAGTCCGTTTAGGCTTCAACTTGACCCTACTGGGTGCCCACAAAAGGGGGTTGCTCTCATGAGAGGTGGTAGTTACATTAGGCCTTAGTCCAGCTTGCTCTCTCTCTCATGTGCTCTAAGGACCCAGAGAGGGTACGTCCCCTTTATTTATGGTCCAGCTAGGAGGGGTGGGACCATGAATACCCAAGAATCGGTACCTTAACTCCTCACTGACCCTTTGGCGGCCTGGTAACTAAAGCATGATACACACACAACTTTGATTGGTTGGTTGAATGGTTGAAAGGTTGGCACAAAACACATAATAAGTACAAAACTGTCAAAATTAGTCAGTGTGGAGCAAAAGTACAGTATTTATATGGGAATACACCCACAACATGGATATGTAGGCAACTTCAGATTGACTTTTGCTAATTGCTAATTCCTTGCTTAAATAATGTTCCCCATAAAAGATAGTTTCACAACCAAAAATAAAACACACATTGGAAAAATACACAGTAGCCATTCCAGATATCAAAATATTGTATCCAGATACAGGGAATATGTGCGATTATGGGGTACAATCATTTGATTATCTAAAGCTGGAAAGTAGACTTGTGAAAAAATGATTCAGCTGGTGGAAAAAACAAAAATATTCCAATTGTACAGAACAGATAATTTGTCAGTTTGATGCAAAGATCATTTTACAAAAAAAATCTAAGCTTTTTTAGCCAAATGAAGTTCAAATCGAAATCTCACTTTTCATAAGGTGTCTGTTGTAGGCCTGTGGGCAACCCTAAACTGTAGACCCTTGGGATGGTTTTAAGGGGGACAGTATGAAAAACACAAAATCCAGTCCCGTGACTGTATGAGTGGGCAAGTAGGTAAGCATGACTTAGATGATTTTCTAGATGTTCTAATATGGACTGTACAAACTGGTTGGACACACTGCACACACTGTTTCTAGGAAGTGAATCAGTAAGACATAATATATATGCATTAACATAAGCTTAAAGTGCAGCCTTGAAAGTGGATCTGAAATCAAAAGGTTAAGATTTGCTATCTTATGGGGAACATTTAGAGATGTTAATTGTGCCTAAGCAATGCACTAAATTATTTACATTTTACCTTGATTGCTAGTTTCACAAGATGTGGAGTGAGATTTGGTAATTTAATTACTGTGCTGCTCACTGTTCTCCTTGCTGGAGAGGAAGCTGTACCAGAGGACATGCAGTGCAAGGATCCCCTTGCTTTTTCTTTGCTGATCCTTTGGATCTGTACTTTCTGCATCTCCCCTGCTGGGTTTTGAATATTACTCCACTAGCTGTCAGGTCAACAGACATGAGAAGGACAGATCTGATAAGAGGAAGCAAAGCCCTGCCTTTACCAAGATGGTCCTTTCTACATAGAGGCAGCGCAGAACATAGCATGGTAAATGAAGTCCAGAAATAGGGAAAGATCAACTGCAGGAAGCCTATAGACCAGCCTTTTGGAACATGTTCAACATGGAAGAATCCAGGAAGTAAACTTCAGGTCTCAGAGAACCCCTGACAATAATTATTATATCTACAGCTCACTGTACTTGGCATGGTGGTCAGTGAGAAGAATTCTTCTTATATTGGTGGTCATTGAGAAGAATGTTCCTTGCATTTGTGGTCTTTGGGAAGAATGCTGCACTTACAGATATCTGGAAAGATCTCTGGTGGAAGTGGTTATGCGAGTCAGACATTGTTCATTGTTCAAGGAACCCCTAGCAACCTCTGGAGGAAAAGCCTGCTGTAGACAATACTAGGGACTAGTCCTTCTTGCCTTTTTTCGGCACAGCTTCTACAGTTCAGGTCCTCTTAAAAAATTCCAAAGAAGAACAAATAGACTTTTTGAAGTTCATGGTCCTTTTGAATAGTTAACCAATTCTTAGACATTATCTCAACCCTTATAACACGAATGAAACAATGGAATTCAAATTGGCTTTCGCTGTCAGCACATGCACTTTACTTTCTTAGAGTTCTTCATTATCCTATGTCTTTGGTGCTCCAGGTCCTTTAAGTTAATGTCTGGTTTCTATTGCACAAGAGAAAAAAATATCTTGTGTCTTTTATATAACATTTTATTGTACTCCTGGGGGAATTTCACCATAAATATGTGAAACTGTCTAGTCATTGTGAAACTGGGGACACAGTGTAATAAAGTATCATATATTGGTAACTAGCATATTTCTCTTTATCTATAGGTAGACACTTGTTAAACACCAGGACATACTACATAAATGCCTTGGGCTCTTCAGGACACCTAGGGCATAACAGGACAAGTTATAGCAGCAAGTGAGTCTACTAAAATCATAGACGGAGTCTATTTTCAGTTTTTTGGATTGTTGTAAACTAAAACATTCTATCACTCCTTAAAACTGGTTTCTGGCTGATAGATTGGATTTAATGGTTGTAAATTCTACATTAAAATACAGCTATCACCATATCTCTGATTTCCAAGTCAAAGTATAATTTAATAATACTTGTTAAGCAATTTCCATTCATCATAGCCTGGTAGAAAAGTGTTACCTGTAACCCAAATTACAGCCGATTGTATGATATTTAAATTTGACTTCCTCAACATCTTTATACATACCTTTTTTCTAGTTGTCCTTGGTTCTGACACCTAAGATCACAGGTCCTCTTCTTACTTTGTTGGGGTGCAGGTCCTAAATGCTGCCATGTAATGACGTGGTACCAATCTCTACAGAATTCCCCTGTGAAACCAAGGTGATAAAAGGACCAGTGACACCCAGGGCTCACAGAAAGTGGGTTAAATGACCTTTAAGAAGAGTGGCTATGGGCAAGTGGAGAAGTGTGTAGAGCAACCAAAGCTGCTTTTTTATTATTAAAGGAAACGAAACCAAATGGCAAAATGCAATATATGAGAATAGTCTGAAAAGTTCACGGCCCGAAAAGGAAGGTGTGACCACACAGACATGAAACTTTATCACGGCACCAAGCTACTCTTCCAAACGTTCAGTGCTAAAAATGGCACATGTACACTATACGCTTTTCATACTTTTATTTCAAACAGTTGGCACCCCCCGTAGTCAGGCTGAAAATGGAGAAAGTGGAAGAAGAAGGTTCGAAGTGTTCCATCATTGGGCAAAATGATGGCAACGGTCTTCTGCACTGCTGCTGCACACCCTTGGAATCCCAGAAGACTGTTGACATCACTTTTCCTGCTGATGGAACATTTTGAGCCTTCTCCTTTCACTTTCTCCATTTTCAACTTGACTATGTGGGGCGTCAACACTTTGCAAAGAGCGCATAAAAACCGTATTTTCCATGCTGAACATCTAGACGAGTGGCTTGGTGCTGTGAAAAAGTTTGTCTATGTGGTCACTCCTTCCATGTTGGACCACAAACTTTTCAGACTACCCTTGTATTGCAGCTTACAGTCCTTAGATGTGGTGATTGCATGAGTTTTCTTTTGATGTTCAAGCGATTAGAAAAGCAGTCCTTGCGTTAAAGTGGTATCTAACTCAAATTTGGAAAAAAAAGGATAAAAATCAAAGGCACATCATATAAATAACAGCATGGTCCAATCTCCCTGAGAAGTGTCTTGTAGGGGACTATAGACCTCCAAATTCTGATGCGTTTCGAAGCTGCGCCTCTTCCTCAGAGCTGAATTACATTTACGGCACCCACTTTGTGTGCCATAGTGGTGTGACTCCCATGCGTGGGAGTGATGTAATTGCGGCCAAAAAGACAAAACCTGGAAGGAAGACCAGGCAAAGATGGAGACTCCTGGGACCAGCAGGAGTAGTGACTGCAGTGCTGAAGGACTCTGTTTGACAGGTAAGCCTGCCGTAATGTACTAATATGCAGTGTATATACGCACTTTATGGGCATAAGGCTGCAGGAGCCCACTTTGATTTTTTTTTTTTTCGCTGAGTTTAACCGGGAAACGCACTGCAGTTTCAATCTACAGTGGGTATCAATGTTATATTAATGACACCCCAAGCAGTGCACTTGTCTGCTCCAGATCACATACAGAAGTACCATGCAATCTGATCGCAGTGAGTTTCCCATAGTAGTGCATGCACTACTTTTGGTGCGGTACAGTACAATTTGAGCCCATTCACAATGAACGAGCTCAAAACGCACCACACTGAATCGCACAGGAACACGTAGCATGTTTCTGTGTGATTCCTAGTGTGAACCGGTCCCTAAGGCCCTGTTCACATCTCGTGATTTGGAATCGGAGGCAGAATCACAGCACTTCCACCTATGATCCCATATCGTGGCAGAACAAGCAACGCGCTTTTGAGTCCCATTATTCTTTAATGGCATCCAAAATGCAATGCGATTCTGCCACGATTGTGGCAAAACACGAGTTTTACAAATGCACTATGTTTGTTACCTGAGCATCTTTTCGGGTGACAAATGCGCAAAGGTCAGCCCATGAAGTGAATGGGCTGCCCTATGTGCGACGCGTGCCAATTGCCCTACGTGCGACACCCCAAGCAGTGCACTTATCTGCTCCGGATCACATACAGAAGTACCATGCAATCTGGTCGCAGTGAGTTTCCCTGTCAGGGATCCCCTCGATCCCCGCCGCAGGCGCAGTGCACCGCCCTGTGCAGGGACACGGGCACTAGGTCCGGGCCGGCCGCAGCGTTCGAGTTCGCGCATGCGCAGTAGAAGCCGCGGCCGCCCACTGGGCACCAATGGCAACGCAGGGCGGGATATTTAAATGGCCCTGAGCTGTCATTCAGTGCCCTCTGGTCTTACCTGTATCCTGTGAATCTGAACCTGTACCTAGTAAGTTATTTGACCCGGATTGCTCTTGACCTGCTGATTTCTCCTGCCCAGACCCTTGCTTTGCCTGACCTCTCTTCTGTATGCCCCTCATTAGATCTGACCTGCTGTTGCTGACCTGGCGTGTGACCCGACGATTCTCTGTCCGCTCCCTTGTACCATACTGTCCTCTACGTTACCAACTCGGCCCATCTGACTTCGCACTTGCTCAGCCATCCATCCATCCCATCGGGGTCACCCGACCTCCTCACATCTGGCTCTCCCTGGTTGGAGCCCCTGGCAAACACCCCTACCACTGACAGGTGTGCTCAGTAGTTGCGACCTGGTCTCGGGGTACTCCAAGTCCATCCCCACCATCAGGGGCTCTGGTGAACAAGTACCCTGGGGGTTAGACTCCGCGCTCTGGGTGCGCCTGACCAGTGGAGTGCTAGTGGTGCCGCTAGGCAGTCCCTCACATTCCCATAGTAGTGCATGCACTACTTTTGGTGTGGTACAGTACGATTTGAGCCCATTCAAAATTAATGAGCTCAAAACACACCACACTGAACCATATGTGAATCGCACAGGAATGCACAGCATGTTCCAGTGCTATTTCTAGCGTGAACCGGTCCCTAAGGCCCTGTTCACATCTCGTAATTTGGAATCAGGGGCAGAATCGGCACGCTTCTATCTATGATCCCAAATCCTGGCAGAACGAGCAACGCACTTTTGGGTCCCATTATTCTTTAATGGCATCCAAAACGCAATTCTGCCACAATTGTGGCAAAACACAAGTTTTAAAAACACACTACGTTTGTCACTTGAGCTTCTTTTGGGGTGACAAACATGCAAACGTCAGCCCATGAAGTGAATGTGCCCCATGTGCGACGCGTGCCAATTGCCCCATGTGCGACACCCCAAGCAGTGCGCTTATCTTCTCTGGATCACATACAGAAGTACCATGCAATCTGGTCACAGTGAGTTTCCCATAGTAGTGCATGCACTACTTTTGGTGTGGTACAGTACGATTTAGGCCATTCAAAATGAACAAGCTCAAAACGCACACTAAACCGCTGTGTGTTCCTGTGCGATTTCTAGTGTGAACCGGTCCCTAAGGCCTGTTCGCATCTCGTGATTTGGAATTGGGGACAGAATCACCGCGCTTCTACCTATCATCCCAAATTGTGGCAGAACGAGCAATGCACTTTTGGGTCCCATTATTCTTTACCCCCCGGTCACATCAAGCCTGACTTTGAGCGACTTACAGTGAAGTCACATGATTTCAAAGTTGGGTGAGATGCCCATTTCAGGAGCGATTTGCAAGACATCTGACACAGATGTCTATGCAAATCGCACCAAAAGTCTTTAAAAATTGGTGCGGCTCCAACCAAGTCGTAACCGCACCGATTTGACCGCTATAATTGCGGACAATAGGGTGCGACTTGGCATACGATTTGTAAGTCACATGGCATGTAAATCGCATGCCATGTCGCACCCGATGTGACCGGGGTGTTAATGGCATCCAAAACGCGATGCGATTCTGCCACGATTGTGGCAAAACACGAGTTTTAAAAATGCACTACGTTTGTCACCTGAGCTTCTTTTCGAGTGGCAAAGCGCAGCCAATGAAGTGAATGTACTGCTCTATGTGCGACGCGTGCCGATTGCTCAACCAAAATCAGGAGCGGGAACAAGCTAGTGATTTTGGTGGAGCAATTGGCACGTGTCACATGGCAGTGTGAATGCAGTCTGAAAGAGAAGCTAAATTGTGCAGTGTGAAGGTGAGCTCTTCTATCGCGCCATTCTCGGGGTGACAGCTCTGGACTGCAGCTGCAACAACGCCATCTTTCTGGGTGCTCATTGGCCACGGATAATGCATCTCCTGCACATGCACACAGGAGTTACATCATTCCCAGCACCTGGCTCTATTCTAGGTTTGTCTTGAATAAGTTGGGATGTGCAGTGACTCAGAATGTACATGAGCTCGGATGTGCACTGCACTACGCATGCGCGGCATGCAAAGACAAAAAAAACGATGGGAACATAGGGCAGTTTTTTTTTTTTGGCAAAAGAAACTTTACATGTCTCTTCTGCCAAAAAAACTGTAACGCAATTTTTCATAGCGAGACATTAGTTCCGCTTAAAGATCTGATAAAGCAAAAATGATAATCTCCTCGCACAAAAGCAACAGGAAAGCAAATGTAGCACAACGTTTAATGTATTTTATGGACAAATGGGGCACTGTTCTATTGGAACTGATAGTTAATATGTAACCTGGGTGAGGCAATGCAGGGCTGTATTGGCTGCCCTTATGATTCTCTGAACCTTCATGGAAGTTCACTGTGCTTAGAAACATAGGAGAGGTTTGATGATCCGACCTGACATTGGGACTAGTGGCCCGACTTGATTCCCAAGTGGACCTGTCATGAGGTTAAACGTATTCTCCTCTCCTGAGTTGAAGGTTTGGTCATACTCCCTAATCAAGGCGGATCAATATTAAAAAAAATATAAATAAAATAATAATTTAAAAATAAATAAATATTCTCCTCTCCTGTGCACAGAGTTAAAGGTTTGGTCATACTCCCAAATCATGACAGATCAATATTTTTAAAAGATATAAATAAAATAATAATTAAAAAAAATAAAAACAAATAAATATTCTCTCCTGTGCACGGAGTTGAAGGTTTGGTCATACTCCCAAATCATGACAGATCAATATTTTTAAAAGATATAAATAAAATAATAATTAAAAAAAATAAAAACAAATAAATATTCTCTCCTGTGCACGGAGTTGAAGGTTTGGTCATACTCCCAAATCATGGCAGATCAATATTTTAAAAAAATTTAAATATAATAGTAATTAAAAAAAATAAAAACAAATAAATATTCTCCTCTCCTGTGCATGGAGTTGAAGGTTTGGGCATACTCCCAAATCATGGCAGATCAATATTTTTAAAAGATATAAATAAAATAATAATTAAAAAAAATAAAAACAAATAAATATTCTCCTCTCCTGTGCACGGAGTTGAAGGTTTGATCATACTCCCAAATCATACTGGTTCACATGCTTGTTATGACTGTTTTAGAGTCATCGTGCTGTAATCTCATTTAAGAGCAGGGCTTGGCTTGAATGATCTCCATACTTTATAAGACACTTTGGAATTTGTGTTCCCGTAAAGGAATAAAACAAATGTATTACCATCCTTTCAAAGATAGAGGCTGATTTATGTAAAAACAGAGCCGTGTGGCCCATAACAACCAATCTGCTTCCTTGTTTCATTTGAAAAATCCCTGATGGGTTGCTATGGGCAACAGCTTCAGCTCCAAAGATCTGCATAATTTGGCCATTGTCCAGCAGACAAGGTGTTAAGAACAAATATTTGAGCAGGAAGAGAACCTGTCAAATAATACTGTCTGTGAGGAACAATAAAGACCTGTTGCTGGAGCCAATGGAGGGCGTGCCATTGCCTCAGGTATACTGTTCAACCTGCACAGCCCCAGGGACGGGTGTGTCTTCCTTTGCAAAGTGCCAAAAACATCCTGACTGCACAGGAATGATTTTTTGTCATTGGTAGCTCCTCACCATCATATCACATGCTGTATGTGCAATTTGCAGCAGGAACATTGATTCCTCCTAGCTACTACAAACATCTATGGTGATTGTTCATTAGTGATTCATCTTTACAACCAAGAAAATAAAATAATAAAAAAACAACTAAAACTCCTTAATCTACTGCTAAATATAATTTAATGAAAATTCTAAATCACCAACTAAACCAGCTTTTCTCAAATAGGGTTTGTGAAACCTAAGGGTTCTTCCAGACACTTCTAGGGTTTCCTCTAGAGCAGTGATTTCCAAACTGCAGCCCTTTGCATGCCTTCCACAAATATGAAGCGCAATTCCTCTCACTGATACCGACACTATTCCTCCCACTGACACCAATGATGGGGCACTATTCTCCCAATTAATACCAATCATGGGGCACTATTCCTCCCACTGATGCCAACAATGGGGCACTATTCCTCCCACTGATACAAATGATGGGGCACTATTCCTCCCAATGACATCAATGATGGGGGATTATCCTCCCAAATAATACCAATCATGGGGCACTATTCCTCCCACTGACACCAACGATGGGGCACTATTCCTCCCACTGACACAAATGATGGGGCACTATTCCTCCCACTGACACAAATGATGGAGCTCTATTCCTCCCACTGACACAAATGATGGAGCACTATTCCTCTCACTGACACAAATGATGGAGCACTATTCCTCTCACTGACACAAATGATGGAGCACTATTCCTCCCACTGACACAAATGATGGGGCACTATTCCTCCCACTGACACCAATGATGGGGGACTATCCTCCCAAATAACACCAATCATGGGGCACTATTCCTTGCACGGATGCCAACAATGGGACACTATTCCTCCCACTGCTGCCAACAATGGGGCACTATTCCTCTTACAGATGGCGAAGATGGAGCACTATTCCTACCACTGATGCCAACAATGGGGCCCTATCCCTCCCACTGACTGCAACAAATGGGCACTATTTCTCTCACAGATGCTGATGTGAGACACTATTCCTCCCACTGACACCAATGATGGGGCACGATTTCTTACACTCACACCAATGATGGGACACTATCCTTCCACTAATATCAATCATGGGACACAAAAGGTTAAGCAAGAGTTGGCACAAATCCAAATATTACTCCCACTAAAACCAACAATAGGGAACTATTCCTCTCACAAATGCTGATGATGGGGCACTATTCCTCCCATTGACACCAACAATGGGGTCATATTCCTCTCACTGACGCAAACAATGGGCCACTGTTCCACTCACTGATGTCAACAATGGGGCATTATTCCTCTCATAGATGCTGATGATAGAGCACTATTCCCCCCACTGATACCAATGATGGGACATTAATCCTGTCACTAATGCCCATTTATGGGACACAATTTCTCCTCCTACTGACCACTATGTAATTTTCATTTTACTCCCACTGACCACAGTCTGGCCCCGTAAAGTCTGAAGGACAGTAATCTGGCTCTTTGTTTAAAAAGTTTGTAGAGGTTTCAAGTGGCTCTAGAGGTTGCAAGCGGTTCCTCCAGAAGTTTCTAGTGGTTCCTCCAGAAGTTTCTATAAGTTACTCTAGAAGTTTCTAGTGGTTCCTCCAGAGGTTTCCAGTGGTTCCTCCAGAGTTTTGTAGCAGTTCTTCCAGAGGTTTCTAGTGGTTCCTCCAGAGGTTTTCAGTGGTTCCTCCAGAGTTTTCTAGCAGTTCTTCCAGAGGTTTCTAGTGGTTCCTCCAGAGGTTTTCAGTGGTTCCTCCAGAGTTTTCTAGCAGTTCTTCCAGAGGTTTCCAGTGGTTCTTCTAGAGTTTTCTAGCAGTTCTTCCAGAGGTTTCTGGTGGTTCCTCCAGAGGTTTCTAGCAATTCCTCTAGAGGTTTCTAGAGGTTCCTTGGGCAATAAACTTAAGATGCCTCTCAGATAAGTAACTGCTGACACCAATGATCATTTTAGCTGTCCATAAGGGGGACATTCTTCCTATTGACCACCAATGTAAGAAGCATTTTTCCCACTGACCACCAGGCTACCTTGAGCAGTGACCTTAAACTATTTCAAGGGTTCTTCCATATTAAAAAGTTTGAGAAAAGCTGAACTACAAGATTTGATCAATATCCTATGTGCCATTGTATCAGTACCTAAATCTTGTGTAAAAAAAAAAACAAAAAAAAAACAGCAGTGGCAAATTAGTTGTCTTCTTGGCTGTGATATGCACACAGACAACATAACTGTTTTCTTTAAATTATGCTTTGTACAGTAAGGCGGATTGTACAGTAATCCCACACTGGTATGTAGCAACAGTGGTGAGAGCCAAAAGGGTTGTTGCGCCTGAGAGTATATTTGGATTTGTGCCAACTCCTGCTTAACCTTTTGTAATAAAATGGAATACTTTAAAACTGAACTCCAAGCAGATATTAAAGACACAAATGAATGCAGCTCCAGATTTAATACATCATTAAATGCATTTTTTTTTAATGCAAACAGTGGAAGATTCTAAATTTACTATCAGCATCTTGCAGACCCTGTACAGCAGAACTCAGACTTGATAAGAGGGAAACAGCGCAAGGAGCCCGTCAGCAGTGCTGCCTATTGCTAGTTCTTTATCTCATTTTATTGCTCTCTTAAAGTACAGATTCTAATCTATGTCCTGAACAATCAGACAGTACGATCTCTAGTGTATTGTGTAGGTATGTTGTGTGTAGTTAGACAATAAATGAGAGCCTCTTGGGTATGTTGTGTACAACCAGACTCCTGTACGCAGTCCAATGTTTATAAATCGCTGCCGGTGAGTTGAGGATTACAGTATTCTGGGCATGATCTGCATAGTCATACTAGACGATATTGTCTCCTCCTTGACACCAGAACATTCAAGCCACAATCCACAAAAGCCTAATGTATGGGCAGCACAGTGGCTAAATGGTTAGCACTTCCGCCTGGCAGTACTAGGGTCGTTGGTTGGAATCCCAATCATGGCACCACCTGCCTGGAGTTTGCATGTTCTCCCTGTGCCTGTGTGGGTTTCCTCCGGGTACTCCGGTTTCCTCCCACAATCCAAAGACATGCTGGTAGGTGAATTGGATCCTGTCTAAAATTGCCCCTAGTATGTGTATGTATGAATGTGAGTTAGGGACCTTAGATTGTACGCTCCTTGAGAGTTAGGGACTGATGTGAATGTACAATATATATGTAAAGAGCTGCATAAATTGATGGCACTATATAAGTACCTGAAATAAATAAATATAATGTATGCAATATACTAATTTCCATGTTTAATGTGCCACACACTAGGGTCTCTATGGAACTGAAGGTATTAACATGTCTCATTTTGGCACAAACCCCCAAAAATCTGAGGATTATTACTCATTTTAGAATAGTGGGTAAAACCAAATAATGCCTTTATGCCCTCGTGGCCAATCGTACATTCAGAGCTGCTAATTTACAGCTACAGATACAGCCTAATGTAGGCTGCCATTTATTTTCTATGAGGGGTCCAATAAAGACTTCCGTTGTTTCCCCCATCCACACTAAAGGGCCACAGCTGTCAGAAAATGCAAAATGTGACTGCAACTGATTGGTGGTAGTCACTGTTCAGCTGAATTTTTTACGCCTGTCTCTTTCGAATACTCAAGTTTGTTAAGTAGGGTGGTGTCGGCAGAGCCACTTACAACTTGAATTTCAGCAGAATCCATTAAACTGGCCATTCATGATGCAAATTGAAAGCCAGCCTTTACTGGATCGAAATTTGGTATGGGCAGGTTTATCGTAGCAAAGTCATGGTGGAAGGAAAGAAAATTGAATCATCTATGGGCTGCTTAAGACTCATTATTATTATTATACAGTATTTATATAGCGCCAACAGTTTGCTCAGCGCTGTACACTACATGAATACTATTTCATGCAACATAGAGATTTTTAATAGTTAAACACTTATTTTGTGTTACGTAGAATTCTATCACAGCTATGCAAAGTTAATTTGTGTGTATTAAACAATTTAAACAAAACAATGATAATTAAAAAAAAAAGGTGCTTAATGAAAAACCCGTCGTATGGCTTTGTGAATTTATACGATGGTGTACGAACAGGTACTGCAGAAATTGAATCCATGCCAAGGTGCAAATGGCCCCTCTGTTAGCCTACAAATCTGGTTCTTGCTGCATATCTGACACCACCAAGTCTTCAGTTCAGGATTGTATTATTAAAAAGCAGACTGACAGTTAGATGGCACAGAGGAGACAGAGGCTAAGAGGCTCTGAACAGGTTAAAGTGGCACAAGCAACAAGGTGCAGAAGATGATGCCAATATGTGATGTGCAATACAACTTTGCATATATGTACAACATTAGCCATGCAAAATGGCCTTAGTCATATCATATGCCCTTTTCTGTAGCTTCTGGGGGTCCACAGTGAAACTGAATTCAAGTTATACAATACAGATTCCTGGTACACTTAAGATGTTCTTTTATCAATGGCTTTTCCCTCTTGACATTATTATTGGGAGCCATGAATTGGAGGCATTTTGATGTCCTTGCTACTTTAAAAGTGTGCCCCTTTCAGCATATTTGTAGTTATACGGTAATTTTCTAGAAGTTCTCTGTATTTAGTACACATGTAAACACATAATCCATGGAGGCATAAAATGTATTTCTGTAAAAGACTTCACTTGGTCTAGTGGACTTAAGTATTTTCAGAAAAACCTTTAGTATTGGGTTTGTCTTACATTTTTAGTAAATTCCCCTAATAATCTATATAATGTAGGAAGATTACAGTATTTACCATAGAGGTAATACAGATTGGCTACCAACTGTCCCACTTTTGGAGGGACTCTCCCCCTTTTAGAACCCTCAGCTTAGCTTTCCTGCTCAGCTATCCTCTGCTTAGTGTAAGTCAGTGGTCTCCAAACTTTGGCCCTTAGCCATCTTTTACATGGCCCTTGGGGCACAATTCCTTTCATTGACACTGACAGTAGGAAAAATTCCTGCGCCAACGATGGGGCACTATTCCTCCCATTGACACCAACAATGGGGCACTATTCCACCCATTGACACCAACGATGGGGCACTATTCCTCCCATTGACACCAACAATGGGGCACTATTCCTCCCATTGACACCAACAATGGGGCACTATTCCACCCATTGACACCAACGATGGGGCACTATTCCTCCCATTGACACCAACAATGGGGCACTATTCCTCCCATTGACACCAACGATGGGGCACTATTCCTCCCATTGACACCAACAATGGGGCACTATTCCTCACACTGACACCAACGATTATTAAATTATTATTTTATTATACAGGATTTATATAGCACCAGTAGTTTGCTCAGCGCTGTACATTATAATGGGAGACAGTACACGAGACAGTACAGTAACAATACGATTCAATACACGAGGGGTTCGAGGGCCCTGCTCCTTGGAGCTTACAATCTAGGAGACGATGAGGCACTATTCCTCCCATTGACACAAACAATGGAGCCCTATTCCTCCCACCGATACCAATGATGGGGCCCTATTCCTCCCATTGATACCAAATATGGGGCAGTATTCCTCCCACTGATACCAATTATGGTGCAGTATTCCTCCTACAAATACCAATGATGGGGCACAATTCCACCTACTGAAATTAGTGATGGGGTACTATTCTGCCTACAGACCACAGGCGCTATGTAATTAGTTTAATCCGACTGATGCAGTGACGTTTTCTTCTCCCACTGGTCACAATCCAGCTCCTCTACAGTCTGAAGGACAGTAAACTGGCCCTTTGCTCCAAATGTTTTAAGACCCTTATCTAAGGTATAGAACTCTGTAAAAATAATAAACTACCAAAAGTTCTTTACTTCACTAAACCCTTCATCCACCCTTTTTATTATTGCTTTTTCTTATTTGAAAAGCTAGTGTAAATCAGTGGTGAATAAAGGCAAAAGTGGGTTTTAACTTATCATTTTTGGCATTAAGTCTTCATGGTCCATATAACAGCTGGATGGCAAGGAAGTGTCCTTTGCCTTTAAACCTTGTGCTAAAAGGTGTCATCCTTTCCCATCTCATAATGTTGGAAAGTACGAACAACTATTATTAAACATGTATTATTTTTTATTAAACCCTATACCCTAGTCATATCATAGGAAACCTTAGGAAGCAAGTGTGAGTGTTAGCTTTGCTTCTCATTTGTATTCTGTCAGGTTCTCATGACTTGACTACACATCAGAGAATTGTCAGATGTGAAAGCTTGATCTCACCACCTGATGAAGTCTGTAGACTTAGCTTCTGAGTCAATTTTTTTTTTTTTTTTTTTTTTTTTTTTTTTAGGACTATACCTTAGATAAGGGGTCTTAAAACGTTTGGAACTAAAGATTGGGGGTATTAATTTTCATGTTTAGATTATGGACAGGTTGTTGGGGGGAATATCTACATACAAACAGTCCCAGTGCGGACTTATCTCAAGATAAGCAGCCACAATCCTAAGACGTTCCTTAACCTTCTTGATCACTTCATACAGTAAAATGAGTTTGCAATGGGGACCACAGCCATAAGCCTATTCCAGATAAAAGCAGACACATCAAAGACTGCTATCCTATCCAGGGGCAGACTGACAGCTCATGGGGCCCCCGGGCAATAGGGGATCATGGGGCCCCACACTCAAAGCACACCCAAAAAAGCCTATAAAAAGGTACCAGGGGCATTTCATAGGGCCCCCTACTGACCCTGGGCCCTCGGGGAGTGCCCGTGTGCTCGAGTGGTCAGTCCGCCCCTGATCCTATCTAACCTCAAAGGGTACCTTTATTTTCCAGAGTACTTGTTTTTGTTTGCATTAGGCCACTGGACTATAAAATAGGCCAAGTCAAATATAGAATGGAGAGAAAAAGGCTTTGAAACACTTAACCGCCTAATGTTGTCAGATTTGCAGAGTACTTGGGGAAATAACAGGTTAATTCCTAGGTTTGGCTTTTCTTGTCTGTCAACCTGTGTGGCATGAGTTAATCATTGACTTAATATTTCTCATGCATGAAATGACCTCTTGTTATATTGTAAGCGACAGCAGAGGGAGGTAGGGAGGGCAGCACTCAGTGAAGCGGCTGATCCAAAGTCTATCTATAGGGAAGGGGAAGGGAGGGTGCTGTGACGCAGCTAGTGCCATTTCAATGCCACCCACCCTTCACCTAGCAGTTCTGCAAATTCCTTTTACTTGTGTTTCTCCCTCCTGGGATTTCAGTTCTTCGTGCATCAGATACAGCCTGACAGGTGCAACACTTGCCAATGTCTGCGTCGCTTCCTTCTACCATATTATAATCCTGTGTACGCTTTCCCATGGTGAAAAGGGATAACTGTCACCATTAGGGTCTAGTTTCGGGGGCATTAAGGAAAGCTAAGGCTTAGCACAAAGAAGTAAAGCTGGATTTAATCACAAGCTTAAAACTGCAATGCTGTTGGCTCACTTTTAATTTCTCGCAGCCTTCAAAATAAACTGCAGTGTTCAGGTACTTCATTTGTATTTGTTTTTATTCCTCTTCCTCTTATTCCATATAAAGCCTAGCTGTAGGTTGAAAAAAAAAACTGTTATCAATAAGTTGAGGGTGCATCAAAACAGTAAGTTTTAAACAGGGGCGGACTGACCATTTGGAAACTCGGGCACTGCCCGTGGGCCCGGGGTCAGTAGGGGGCCCCATGAGATGCCCCTGGTACCTTTTTCATAGGCTTTTTTGAGTTTGGGCAAGGACACAGGGGCCCCATGAACCCCTATTGCCCGGGGGCCCCATGAGTTGTCAGTCCGCCCCTGGTTTTAAATATCTTTGCGCATCCTGCTAATAACAGCGCTGGAGTGAAAAATCTGAAGGAGGGCCTTCAGTTTGAACCTCCCTCAGTGTATTGTCAACTGTTTTTTCATTTAACTACAATTGGACTTTTAAAACCCAACAGAAGCCAAATATGTTTTGTATAGACCGGGAAAGCGTTGTTGACTCAAAAAAGAAGTTACAAGCATACTGGGTTTCTGGCAGATCAACAGATAAACGCTTTAGTCCCTATGCCAGAGCTCAATTTTGATTTCTGTTACCCAATGTTTTATACCATTGAGGACATGTCTATATAACCTTTGCGTAAGATTATACAACAAAAGGAAAGCCTTCTCTGGGCGGTGGTCATTCTGTGCTAGACTGGGAATTTCACTTCCAATTGTTTAATTTAAAGGTTATAAAATTACAAAAAAATTTGAAAATATTAAGTAATCAGAGAATTTCATAACAGATTCCTCCTTGGAGACACCTTTCACAGAAACTTTGAGAATGGTTTCAGAAACTCCAAGGACACACTCTCTAGGCATTGTGTACAACCCAGCATACCAAGTCTCTCTCTCGACAGGACTTCATTAGGCCACAGACTTAATACTGCCACTAGTTTATCTCCCATGTAGACAGTATATCACAATACAGCTCTTCCTTCCTTACCAGGCCAAACCTGGGGGAACATTCACATTCCCGCTCAGGGGCGGACTGACCATTTGGAAACTCGGGCACTGCCCGAGGGCCCAGGGTCAGTAGGCGGCCCCATGAGATGCCCCTGGTGCCTATTTCATAGGCTTTTTTGAGTTTGATCAAGGACTCAGGGGCTGCATGATCCCCTATTGCCCGGGGGCCCCATGTGTTTTCAGTCCGCCCCTGTTCCTGCTGCAAAGACTGCCCAGTCTGGTGGACTCTGCCCCAGGTTCTCTGGGCCTAGTTGCTTCTCACATGGTCCTGGCAAACTCTGTCCTCTCTGCTTCTCCACACCTATGTAAACCCTGTTCTCCTACTGAACTATCTGAATTACTATCAGACCAGGTATTCTTTTATAGTGAGGAAGGAGTGGTTAATGTCTACACAACTGTAGGTAACTTTTAAACTTTATTTACTCAAACATCATTCTGCAGAGAAAACAACGGTAATATTCCTGTTTAAATATGCAGTAGGTCTCATATCATGAATGAAGTCTCAACAGAATATTTTTTTCTATGTTGGTTACTTTGCTTGGAGCTTCATTGTAATTCTCTTCTTGCCTGTATTCCACACAGGAAGCATACTCTAGAAACTCCAAGCTGGGGAACATAGACACTAGCTACATGGCAATTTCTCAGCCTTTCACCCTCTGGGAAGACCAAAAACACCTCTTCCCAACTATACTCTGATATGCATGCCAATATGCTCTCTCTTGATCATTGATATTCACCAATGACAAAAAATGATGGCCACACAGGGAAAACAGGCCAAATAAGGAACAGGTTATGGAGTTTGGATGAGTAGTATACATTTCTAGGGGGTGGGTTATCAGATGGCACTATTACTATCCCGGGAATGGGCAAAGTGCACAACGCATTTGCAGTGCCATTATATCTTAACCTGCAGAACGCAGGCAAATATGTGGCCTCTTGGCGGCTGGGCCTTGGTGCTGAGGGGCCACATATTTGCATACCCATTGTAAACAGAAAATGTGCTGAGAGAACGTGCCCTGCGCATTTACCGACGCCTCACAGAAAGGTCACGATCGCTACTTGCGGTGTAGCAGTCATGTGACTGCAGTGACAGCCAATCATGGCGGTCACATGATCCTAAATCCCGCCCTGCCTCCCGGCATCACAAACCCCTGAATGGGCCAGGAGGCTCTGGTGCCAAGGGGTTAATGGCACCACAAAAAAGGGTAGCAGTCACAATATGCTTTGCCAAAATTTGGTATATGAGCGTCTTTAGTGCATTTTTTAATTGGAGAGAGGCCCATTCAAATAAATGGTGCCATGCTAAAAAAGTGCTAAAATAGCACAAAAAAGTGATGCTGTAGCATAGTGTGAACAGGGCCTAAGTCTGTTTGAATTCTTTTTTTAATGTTTTGTGCAAGCTCTACATGCAACAAACCTGAAAAAAGACGCTGCCTAAATTTGCAATTCAAAAATTTCTTTTAGAAAAGGGATTGGAATACCTGCCAGGTTTTTATTGCTCTCTGGGTCCCCATTAGGCAGATTCACCCTCTCTATTTCTCCTGTTTACCATGATTATTATTATTATTATACAGTATTTATAAAGTGCCAATGGTTCACTCAGCGCTGTACATTACAAAGGGGGACAGAACATGTGACAGAACAATACCAATACAATGCAAAACATGAGGGGATCGAGGGCCCTGCTCTTTCGAGCTTACAATCTAGGAGGGAGGGGATAGTGGTACAGGAGGAGATAGCTGTGGGGGATGGAGTGGTAGGAAGAGTGGAGGAGGTCGGCAAGTTAGCAGGGGGTGGGGTAGGCTTCCCTGAAGAGATGGGTTTTCAGGGTGCACCTAAAGGAGAGGAGAGTAGATGATAATCTGATGGGTTGGGGCAGGGAGTTCCAGAGGATGGGTGACACCCTGGAGAAGTCCTGGAGGCGGGCATGGGAGGAGGAGACCAGGGAACTAGAGAGAAGGAGGTCTTGTGAGGAGCGGAGTGTGCGTGCTGGGCGGTACTTGGATATTAGGTCAGTGATGTAGTACGGGGCAGTATGGTGGACAGCTTTGTACATTAGTGTTAGGATTTTGAATTTGATCCGTTGCGCAATCGGGGCGGGTTTGATGGTGGTGTTGTTGGATGTGACGGAGAAGTCAATGGGGGGTGGTGTCGGGGCTGGGGGGAAGACAAGAAACTCGGTTTTGGAGAGGTATGATCAGTGAAAGTGAAGGAAAATCCCAAATTTTGGGTTGTTCTCAGAACAGTAATACAAAGAAACTCTTCCAATGGGGACACTCGTTATGGCAACAAGTAGCGATTATCTCACTTTGGAAGGATTTGCTCACAATTCCCGTTTTAGTTATGGGACAGGAAATGAAGGGGAAAACTTCCCAGTGGGACACAGATGGTAAAAAATACCTGGTAGGGGTTATGACCCTCCCTTCTATTTTAAGACCATGTGTACTCTCTCAGAGAGAGAGAGGCATCAATGGAGGCACGTGAACTTTGTGAAGGGAGCCTGAGTCCAGAAACAGACCTATACACTGATACAGTAAGAACAAAATTCCTTGAAGGCCAGCTAGAACAACATGGGAGGTTAAGGTGGACCCTGACAAGCCTGTCAAAGGCATGCGACTGGCAGCTTTGCAGGTCTTCCATCACAAAAACAAAGTTAAATGTGTGAAATAGATTACGTTAAGTTGAAGATATTATTGTTGGCTCTGTTGTGGACCCTTTTTTTGAAGATTCCCTTCCACCTTTGTTAAGGTGGAAGGGAATGATGACAATGGGATTTCAGCCCGTTGTCATCATTGTGCCCTGTCATGTGACCATGTCCTAGAGCTACCTCTCTTGACCATTGCAAAGTGCAGAAGTGCACGTCTGGTGATGTCATCACACCTTATGCCACGATCCACGTGCATTCCAGCCATCTTTCCTAATCCTCCTCTATACTCCAGCTGGGAGTGAGACCAGCGACTTACAGCACTGCTAAGGACACGGCCAGCGTTGGGATCTTTCTCCACCTCACCTGACACGATCATTATGTGCCTGTTTTTACTTTCAAAATGTGAGTTGTCGATGCAAAGCTCTTTTTTTATTATTATTATTATTATTATTATTATTATTATTATAATACAGTGTTTATATAGCGCCAAAAAGTTTGCTCAGAACTTTACAATATAGTGGGGGACAGTACATGAGACAATACAGTAACAAAACAATACACAAGAGGTTCGAGGGCCCTGCTCTTTCGAGCTTCCAATCTATAATAAATACTATAAACAGTCTACATTTAGAGGCACCTCTGTATTCCTTTTTGTCTTTACATTGCAAAACCTAGGACACGTTACCTGTTAAAATAAGCTATTTAAGACTGGATGTTGATTGATGAATTAAAAATTACTTTATATATCTCATGGGTGATTTATTATTTTTTTAATGATATCTGATTCACAATTACCTTGCTAAAGCACTGTTCTTTTTATCCTTTGTTACATGTCAGTGCTGCTGATCTCCTACAGCTTTTCCCAGCCACCTCCTGTCTACAAACACTCGCTCCAGCACCAACTGCACATCATTGCTTTGTACCAGTTTACTGACAACAGTTGACCATGCCTGTGCAATGTGTGATGCCCACTTGTAGTCTCAATAAGGGGTACAATTGACAATGCAGCACCCTCTAAGCCTAAATGCTAGGAAAATTTAGCTATGGGCCCTGTGTAATCATGGTTTAGTCTGGCCTGTTCAGGGTCTCACAGGCTGGGAGTTTGATTGCCTCCCCATGCCTCTGGAAGATGCTTCCAAAACTTGGGGCAGGAGATTTATAGTGCCTAGACTAACTATTTATCAGGTTCCGGCCAATCCCTGTAGGGGTAGCTTAGAGATGGGGGTTGAAATGTGGATAAAGTCTGAGACTCTGGATAGCAGGGTTCCTTCTCTCCAGGAGGATTCCAGAGGTGCAGGGGCTGCTGCTGGCTGCCCATGGATTAAACAACTGTTAAAGAGGCTATAGAAGTGCAAGAAACTAAGGATCAAATGGACTTTTGCTCAGAATTGAATGCAGAACCACACCGCCAGGGTTCCAGTCCTGGGAGGTGCCATCTTGCTCACTGGGTTGTGTCTGGAGGAAGCTGGAAGGAGGTAGCTGTCCTGGGGACTTGTAAGTAGTGACTTTAAGCTGATCCCTGAGACTGTGTGCTGGACTCTGTACTTGATACCAATAGTCGCTGGTGCATGGTAACCAGATGACCAAGATTTGCCCCTCAGCTGAGGGGCCTTGGACTGTTCTCAACCAATATCGTTAGTGTATGGAATGACTGTCCTCTGAACACTACTGTTTCTGAGCATTTTTAGCGTATCACATACCAAGTCCCTCTTCCTCCTCTTTGAAGGTCTGCGAGCAATAAACTTTAAAAAGCCATCCCTTAAACTGTTTGATGTAGCTAGCCTCTGTACTGTTTGGGAAAGAACCAGTTGTATTCAATAAGTACAGTTGGGGGATAGTTGCCAACCCTGTAAAAGTTAGTGCCTGAATAAGGACCTTTGTGATGGATCTACAAGTATTCTTTTAATGAAAGCTGCATAAAGAAAAATATTTTTTTTCAATCTATCTAGCCAAATATTCTATCTAGCCAAATATTCTATCTAGCCAAGCACCCCTTGCTGGTTTATGTTATTATCCATTTTAGGGCTGACAAGCAAATTGCTGCAAAATCCTAGGAAATTTTTTTTTCCAAGTAACAATAGCTTTATTTCTCATATCTACAGTTCCAATATGCCCATGAAATATTTATATGTACAGCTATAAATGTTATCAGTAGCTTTTTTTATAGAATTTTAAAATTTATTGGAAGAAAATAACTAAAAGTCTTCGTGCTAATAAAAAGCATGTCTTCAACAGTTACCAGCCCATGTTATTTGTATAGAAATATTTAATATAGAGTTTCCTGTCGTGGATAACAATGTACTCATTTACGGGAAGAGCTTTAAACTGCTGTACCACTAACGTTTTACAAAAGCCATGTTGAAATTCAGGTTTTTCTTTCTGTAGTAGGTTTTTTTTTCTAATAACATAAGAAAACACCTATTGTAACTTTAGGACTTTAGGATTTTTACTTTTCTTACTTGTACTGTCAGTGTACAGTATTGTAAAATCTCTCTTGTATAAGGGCAACTATACTTCTTTAGATTTTTCTACCAATCTGAGCATCACTTTAAATATTATTTTATGATAATACCTGCCTATTTGCAGCTTAAAGAGAAACTTAGTTTGCCCATTTAGGTCTATCCCACCCCCAGACATGTATACTTACCCAACATTGCTCCTTTGCCACCTCTGCGCACTGCCAGTGCCCTTGCTAATAGAGTTGGGCTTCCAGGTATGGAGGACCACATGACCTTCCAGATGCAACACTGCTCAGTCTTCCAACCACCAAGCCCTTCATGGGCAATGTGACATTGTATCTTCAGCCACATTTTTTTTAAGTTTTATTATAAACTATGTTTGCATTCTTGCAGGGGTAACTGACAAGCCAGTTGACCCAAAACTGATATTCAGTTTCTAGTAAATGCTGGAAAGGTAAACCATCCACTAGTTTCTTATAGCTTTTATGATTTTTAATTGAGATTTCCAAACTTGAGTCAATTGTCAGAAAACCTGATAACGCTACAGACCCTTTTGTTGTGGCAATTGACCAACAGCACAATTGCTAATGGAGAACCTGCAACTACAACACTCCGTACATCTCCTTTCATCACCGCTCCTTCCCCGGCAAGCAACATTCTGCATCATTTTGCCCAGCAAAGTGGCTACACAATGGCAATATTTTTAGAGATCCTGTTGCTTGCAATTTGTGAAATGGCCCTTAGGAAATAGTGTTGGGATCCTTCGCCTTCTGCTGAATTTTTTTTTTATTACAGCGATTGCATCAAGATGAGTGAAAGCACTCAAGCATTGGCACATCATCAGGGGGCCAGGTGCAGGATCCAGGAAGAGACATCATACAGAAATGCAGGGTAATGGATATATATGTTGTGTTGTTCAATAATAAATTCTAAAGCTGACCAAAGTCCTAAGTTGGGAGCTGGACATGGGTGCAATTAGCTTGATATTTGTACTGACAAGCATGTACATAACTGTGTACTGAGCAGACCCACCTGGTGTACTTTGAAGTCCAACATTTACCAAAGCAATATATACTTTGAGTATTCTGTCCAGTTCTGGCCACTAGTCCTCAGAAAGGTTGGGCTGGAACTGGAGAGAATCCAGACAAGAGCAAAAAAAACTAATAAGGGGATGGAGCACCTCAGTTATGAAGAAAGGCTACACACATTAAACTTATTTTCCCTGGAGAAAAGACGCTCAAGAGGCGATATGACAGCAATATATAAATATTTAAATGGTGATTCTAGCATAGGGAAACTATTCTGTCTCAGGTCACTCAAGAGGACATGTGGACAATCAATGAAGTTGGATGAGAGAGGTTTAACCCTAAACTGCATAGGGGGCTCTTTACTGTTAAAATGGTAAGGATGTAGAATTCCCTTCCACAATTGGTGGTGTCAGTGGGATATGTTGATAATTTAAAAAACTTGTAAAGGAGCATATTAGCGAATACAATATACAGGGATATGGAAGGTGGTGGAGGCATAAATGCATACACACCCCTACACAGGTTCAACTGAATGGACTGATGTCTTTATTCAAGCTTATCAACTATGTAACTATATTTTTGCCTTGGTGGAGTGGCAGCTACAATTGACAACTAGATACACAGTTGTTTAGCACACATTATGGGAACTTAAAGGGATGACGGTCGGATGTGGGTTGTGAGCAACATTGGGCATTTCAATAGATGCAACAATTGGGTGGAGCTGGTAAGTCTGGTGGGGATATTTTGCCACTGGAGTGCCCAAGGCAGCCCATACATGAATCAGTTTTTTTTTGTTTAACTAGCGGGTTGAACGAAAAAAAAAATTGACTCGATTCCCCCATCCACACATTTAAGATGGATAGGGAAATCTTCCCCGCTGAGCTATTTTTTCTCACAGGCTGGGAGTTTGATTGCCTCCCCATGCCTCTGGAAGATGCTTCCAAAACTTGGGGCAGGAGATTTATAGTGCCTAGACTAATTATTTTTCAGGTTTCGGCCAATCCCTGTAGGGGAAGCTTACAGATGGGGGTTGAAATGTGGATAGTCTGAGACACTGGATAGCAGGGTTCCTTCTCTCCAGGAGGGTTCCAGAGGTACAGGGGCTGCTGCTGGCAGCCCATGGATTGAACAACTGTTAAAGAGGCTACAAAAGTGCAAGAAACTAAAGATCAAATAGACTTTTGCTCAGAATTGAATGCAGAACCACACCACCAGGGTTCCAGTCCTGAGAGGTGCCATCTTGCTCACTGGGTTGTGTCTGGAGGAAGCTGGAAGGAGGTAGCTGTCCTGGGGACTTGTAAGTAGTGACTTTAAGCTGATCCCTGAGACTGTGTGCCAGACTCTGTACTTGATACGAATAGTCGCTGGTGCATGGTAACCAGATGACCAAGATTTGCCCCTCAGCATGGAGACCACCATTACCCCACCATCAGAATACACTAATCAGTGTTGCTGGCGAATGGCAAAAAGAAGTTGATTGGAACTTGTACAGAAATTGATTGGTAGATCCCCCTCTGTACAACCTTCCTGCCCATACATGGATGGAAATTCAATCGATCCCTGCTGAGCCAGCCTAACTTCAATCCATGTATGGCTAGTTTAAGACTCATAAGAAAACAGCATTGATTTTCCGCTAGCCTAACAAACTGCTGAAATATCAGTTTTGGGTCAGTTGTGCTTTAAAGTGGACCTATACTCAAATGCTAACGATAGGCTATGCTAGGCATCTGAAATGGATGGATAGAGATTATTGAAAATTATTAAAATAATTTAGATTACCTTTCCTGAGAAATATACGGTTTCTGATTCCCTTCAGTGCCGACTCATGTTTGAAGGCCTCTGCGGTTCAAGTGAGCAGATTAGCTGGTTTTACCACTTTGAAGGAATTGGATATCCAACTGGCTAGGCCTTCAGACTTGTTGCCACCACTGAGCAGAACCTGGAGCAGCATTTTTACCAGCACATACTGTACGTTTCCTCCAACCAGTTTTTCACAGAAAGAGAATTAATGTACTATGAACATTAAATGTTATGTAAACAGTACAGGTTCCATTAAAGGCTCGTATACGATTCCTAAATAAACTTGTGTAAAATGATTCCGCAGCAAAGTGATATAAAGCACTGCCGGTCTTGATACGTCTGTCTAAAGCATGAGACATCTGCTTTGCCAGAGACGGATGATTCACTACCCCCATGCCCGCTTTCTTGGGTATATATTTAGCTGTTGGCATGACGCTGCAACAGCTTTGATTTCACAACATACTTTCCAAACAGGGGTAGACACTCTTGCAGGGGTTGGGTTACAGATTGTAACTTAGCCAACTCTAGAGGGCACGTAGGCTGCCCTTCCTCGTCAGCATCCTGTAGGGCCCAGCACCTAACATGCAGTCATTTATCTCTATAGAGCAGTGGTTCTCAACCTTCTTAATGCCGTGACCCTTTAATACAGTTCCTCATGTTGTGGTGACCCCCAACCATAAAATTATTTACCCAGTAATTATAATTCATGAGTGTCGTTTTACCTCCAATACTGCTGCTTTCAGCACAGTAGCTGCTTTTAACAGAGTAGCTGCTTTCTACACAGTAGCTGCTCTTTACACATCGGAAATGTGTTTTCTGATGGTCTTAGGCGACCCCTGTGAAAGGGTCGTTCGACCCCCAAAGGGGTCGCGACCCATAGGTTGAGAACCACTGCTATAGAGGCAGCAGAAAAATGTTCCATTCGGATTGCCATCTACTTGGTAGACAGAAGGGTAGAGATGAGAGCTGTTAGATTTTCAGTTTACTGCCATAGTGCAGTTTAGGACATGTAAGAGCTGCACACGGAGCTGGGGTTAGTTGTCTCCTAGTTATGCAGTAACTTGGTTAGATAGACTTACTTGGAGTGTTGCATCATGTATTATGCAACAAGTAAACACAACTGCTCTGGCAACTGAACATACAGTAAGTGATTTTCATGTAACAATCTTTGGTTGCAGACATGTACACCGCTTGGCTACCAATGAAGTACAGAGCAGTGTGCAAACTGCAGCAAGCCAGAACAACAAGTATGCAATTATCTCATGTACACTGCAGCTGATAAACTCACATTTAGGAGCTTTTCTGCGTTTTTTTTTAGCAGCCCCTGGACTCTCCCTAATGTTTTCCTATGTGTCCATGTACACATCGTCGTTTACAGGCAGTTGAGTTTACAGTTGTTTTTTTGATCACAACAAACTTACGTTCAGAAGTAGATTTTATCAGCGTTTCAAAAGCCAAATGCTTGTAAACGTAGCTAACCGCGTTTATAAGCATTTGCGTTTGGAAACATTTTTTTGCTTCCATTTCCAGATGCTGTCCAGAGCCTTTTTTCATCATGAAAAGCATTTTCACAGTACTCCAATAGACCTGGTACACCATACTTTGAGGTTTCGCATGAAAGAAAATATGTTAGATACTGCTGCAATAATTTCTGCACAGAAATGAGCTGGAACTCATCCAAAAACCACAAAAAATAACAGCTAATCTCAACTAATACTGCTCTCTCTGCTTCTGCTCTCTTTCTCTAAAAATGTCTGATATAGTTAATTTTTTACTGTTTTTCAGTGCATTCTGGGTATTTTGGAAGGTCTCTTGAGGTTATCTTTAAAAAACGCTTCTAAACGCAAACTCTCATAAACGGTATGCAAATGCGGCTAGACAGACGTTTTTCAACCTACCTTTTCCAGCAGTCAGTTTCCATCATTCAGAAGTGTCCCGTGTACATGGAGCCTTAAAGTGACTTGACATGAAAACCATGAAAATTATTGGTTTTCAAGAATAGCAGTACTTTACACATCATTGATCTTTTCAGAGTATTCTTAGGGCTCATTTACACTTGCTTTGACTTTAACACACTTTAAAGTGCCTACCACTTCAACATGCTTTTTTGATGCTTTTTTGATGCATTTTTGATGCTTCGGGGATGCTTTTTTAAGGTTTTAATGCCCTAAATGAGTGTGTGTTGATTTTAAATTTGTTTTAAAGGGGACACAGTAGAACCCCATCTTAGTATTACCCCCGTTCAGCAGATCCACAGCTCCTTAGTACCCCTGTTCAGCATTGGTACCCTTGTTTAGCAGATCCCAAGCTTATTAGTACCCTTGTTTAGCAGATCCCCTGCTCAGTAGTAACCCCCAGCTCTGCTGATCCCCCACTGAATAATAAACCCCAGTTCTACTGATCCCCTACTCAGTAGTACCCCCCCGTTCAGCAGATCCACAGCTCCTTAGTACCCCTGTTCAGCATTGGTACCCTCGTTTAGCAGATCCCAAGCTTATTAGTACCCTTGTTTAGCAGATCCCCTGCTCAGTAGTAACCCCCAGCCCTGCTGATCCCCCACTAAATAATAAACCCCAGTTCTGCTGATCCCCTACTCAGTAGTACCTCCCCCCCCCTCCCCGATCAGCAGATCCCCAGCTCCTTAGTACCCCTGTTCAGCATTGGTACCACACTACACACCACATGTGAAATTGCTAGTTTATCCTGCTCTGGTCTGCCAGCTCTGCTTATCCTTTGCCACTCAGTCCTCTCTCTCTGGTCCCCAGCTTCTTAGTACCCCTGTTCAACATTGGTACCCTCGTTTAGCAGATCCCAAGCTTATTAGTACCCTTGTTTAGCAGATCCCCTGTTCAGTAGTAACCCCCAGCTCTGCTGATCCCCCACTGAATAATAAACCCCAGTTCTGCTCATCCCCTACTCAGTAGTACCCCCCCCCCCCCGTTCAGCAGATCCACAGCTCCTTAGTACCCCTGTTCAGCATTGATACCCTCGTTTAGCAGATCCCAAGCTTAGTAGTACTCTTGTTTAGCAGATCCCCTGCTCCGTAGTAACCCCCAGCTCTGCTGATCCCCCACTGAATAATAAACCCCAGTTCTGCTGATCCCCTACTCAGTAGTACCCCCATTCAGCAGATTCCCAGCTCCTTAGTACTCTTGTTCAGCATTGGTACCCTTGTTCAGCAGATCCCAAGCTTATTAGTACCCTTGTTCAGCAGATCCCCTGCTCAGTAGTAACCCCCAGCTCTGCTGATCCTCCACTGAATAATAAACCCCAGTTCTGCTGATCCCCTACTCAGTAGTACCCCCATTCAGCAGATTCCCAGCTCCTTAGTACTCTTGTTCAGCATTGGTACCCTCGTTCAGCAGATCCCAAGCTTATTAGTACCTTTGTTCAGCAGATCCCCTGCTCATTAGTAACCCCAGCACTGCTGATACCCCACTGAGTAATAAACCTAAGTTCTGCGGATCACCTACTCAGTAGTAACCCCCAGCTCTGCTGATCTTCTGTTTTGCTGATCTTATTCCCTCTCTGGTCCCACTCATCTCCTGCTATATTGCTACCATGCTACACACCACATGTGAACTTGATAGTTTCTCCTTCTCTGGTCTGCCAGCTCTGCTGATCCTTTGCCACTCAGTCCTCTCTCTCTGGTCCCCAGCTTCTTAGTACCCCTGTTCAGCATTGGTCCCTCGTTCAACAGATCCCAAGCTTATTAGTACCCTTGTTTAGCAGATCCCCTTGCTCAGTAGTAACCCCCAGTTCTGCTGATCCCCTACTCAGTAGTACCCCTGCTCAGCAGATCCCCAGCTCCATAGTACCCTTGTTCAGCATTGGTACCCTCGTTCAGCAGATCCCAAGCTTATTGGTACCCTTGTTTTGAAGATCCCCTGCTTAGTAGTAGCCCCCAGCTCTGCTGATCCCCCACTGAATAATAAACCCCAGTTCTGCTGATCCCCTACTCAGTATGAACCCCCAGCTCTGCTGATCTTCTGGTTTGCTGATCTTATTTCCTCTCTGATCCCACTCATCTCCTGCTATATTGCTACCACCACATGTGAAATTGCTAGTTTCTCCTGCTCTGGTCTGCCAGCTCTGCTGATCCTTTGCCACTCAGTCCTCTCTCTCTGGACCCCGTTCACTTTCCACTATAGCGTTCCCACGCGTGCCACCTGCTAGTTGCTCTGCTTCAGTCCGGACCCTGTTCACCTTCCTGCTGCTCCACACTGAACACTAGATGTGACATCTGCACCAGACACTTCCAGAATACATACACATGAACTGGAAGTGACTGCTGATGACATCTTTCCAGTTTGATTGTTGGTTTCCCAGTGCATCCTGGGATATCTCATACCTGCAATACCTCCAAAAGAAAGTGAAGCTAAAGTTGAATAAACTCCTCAAAAGCTGCAGGTGCTGTATGAGAGTTTTGCCATAGACTTCGATGGAGGCTTTGAAAATGCTTTAAAAGCCCCATGAAAGCAAATTGGGGTATAATTGTTAAAGCGAAGCAAAGAAAAGCAAACACTACTTGTGAACAGGACTGTAAGCTTACCATTTTATTTAGTGAGAGGGGCCTTGATTGGCATTCCAAGTGCTTTAAAAAAAAAAAAAAAAAAAATTTTTAAGCAAGTGCAAATGAGCCCTAAAGTGAAACTGTACTGCATCTGAGCACCACAAACCAAAAAATGCTATTTAATTCATTTTTAATATTGAAAGCAAACTCCTCCATCCATTCATGTCTCCATGCTTTATTTTGCTGAGAAATTATTTTGACCCCCCCCCCCCCCGGCATTTCTGGCAGTGGCCATTTTGAGTAAGGGCATATAATTCATGTATCATTTACTTCCTGAAATCCGTCTGCCCTTAGCTCAGGCATAGTCCCTCCCTCCCTTCCTGAAGACTCCTGGGATGCATGACATCATTTGCCTAGGCATGGAAACCAGGAAGTAACTAAAGAAATAAAAAAAAATCAGTTTAAAACAAGTAAATATGATATATTTTCCTATCTATTTACCAATGCTAGCAGCATAAGGATTAAAAATAGTCCATGTTGATTGAGCGAGTGAATTTCTGCTTTAAAGTGGATCTCTAATTTGCTCATGCTGGTTCACTTTACAGCAGCATTTTGTACTTACAAAAGAAAACTCTTAAAATGTTTTTTTAAATCCGATCTTTGGAAAACTTGAAATTCTCCCTTGCAGTGGGGCTACGCCTGCAATGCAAGGGTTAAATGCTCCTTTCGGTCTAGGGGGCATAAAGAAAAAGAAGATTTTGCTTTGCTCTTCTCCACTGCTAGAATATTGCCCCCTGTGTCTACTCCCCACTTGTTGCATTGGTTTAAGGGCCTGACATCATCAAGGTCAATGCAGAGTCTATAGGCCTGCATTGAACATGATGATGCAGAGGGACAGCCCACTGCAGGAGCACGGGGGGGGGGCGAAATCAGCACACATGGAACAGCCTTAACTGCAAGTGGTCATCATGCCTTCATAACTTTGGAAATGCTCGGGGAATCAAAAAAGAATATCATGGTGCAGTATATTAAAACAAAGATAATTTTTATTGTAGCCTTAAATATGCACTCACAAGAAAGGTGTCCAACCAACACCAGCAATATCAGTCTCAAAAAGCTAAAGCATGGATGAGCCTCGCTCACTGGGATCACAGCCTACAGTCTCGAGGAGCGTCCTGATGTCACATCCACAAACCCTACGCGTTTCGTCATCCGACATCTTCAAGGGGCTATTTTTGCTGATTTATAATTTGATCACCAAATAACTCTGGTGAGTTTACCCATTTCATTCGGTGGGGGATTTTGCTACATGGTGTTTTTTCTTGTTTGAACAGATTTTGTCAATCACTTTTATTGGTGTTTGGACTTATATATGAATTACAGACATTTATAGATATATTTTTTATTTTACTTATGTATTTATTTGCATTTTCATGTGATTTGGTATTTAGCGCATTCCTTTATATATTTTTTGTCATTTACCTTTTCTTTAATTAGGTTTGCAGCTTTATATAAAATTTATTGGCGCTATGTCTATATATTTACATCAGGTAAGTGATTTTACTCTCCCCTAGAAGGTACAAGTAATAATTCTAGGGGGCAGCCCCACTGCAAAGGGGAATTTTCAGATTTTCCAGAGTTGGGCTTTAAATGAAGCGTGCATGTGGGTGTAGGAATCTGTTTTTTTTTTTCTTCGTCCAGCCTATGGTCTGTGGCCAACATAAATTCTCAGTCACACCGGTGATGACCGTTTGTTGGGGTTCAAAAGGCAATAATGCTGCTTCCTGAATGCGTTTTTTTTGTTTTCTGATCCCTTTGCATTCCCATGCAGCAACTGCTCTGATTATGGCGTAGTCCTATTGACTCTAATCAGCGCATTTAATAAGTGACACTGCCTGTCAAACTTGACATGCTGAGTTACATTTGCTGCACCGCTAAGTAAATCATGGCAGTCGCAGCTATGTGTTTGGACCTCCATTTTATTTCAGAGATGGGTGGTAAACACACAATCAGCAGCCTGTTTTTACTGCCCCTTTGCCATTTGTGTGAACTCAGCCTAATGTGTACTTAGCTGTTACTGGGAACATAGTCACACCTTTCTAGCTATGCAGTGTGGCAGGGATGTTTGAAATTACAAAAGTGGCTGAACAGTATAACAAAGCCTTTGACAGATGAAACAAATCACATACTGTATATGTATTTTATCTGTGTATTTAGCTTTTTGGACAGAGTTCAGATTTTTGTTTTCCCCTGACACAGACCTTCTGGAATTCATATGAATAAAGGGAAATGCTGGCAAACGTATCACTCATATTCCTGTATGTAAATCCATTTTTGGGTGAAAATTGCCCTTAAGACAGCACAAGTGCTTGTGTACAGTGCAGCAGTTCATCTCTCTGCTCCTGACTTTCAAGTAAAACGAGTCCCTTGTAATAAAGAAACTGGAATTCAAACCCTCTCATCTTTGCAGATACACAGCAGAGGAAAGTCTGCTATTAAAGCAAACCTGTACTTGGGCCATTTAACCCAAAAAAGTATTAAAGCTTAGTTTCTCAGAGAATAGATGCTGGAACTCAACCATGTCCCCCTCAAAACAACCCCCCACCACTTGGCAACACCGGCCAAGTGGCATCAAATAGTGTGTCCAAATTTTACTAACAGTGTACGAGACTTGCCAAGTGGCATCACCTGCCAAATGGCATCAAATGGTAAGTGTGGCCAAATTTTACTATCAGTGCACGAGACTTAAAGGGGTATTAAATACCAGGTGTGCATTACGCCCAGAGTGCAGAATTCAGGGGTGCGTAACACACAGAGTGCAGAGTTCTGAGTTACACTACATACAGAATGCAGAGTTCAGAGTTATACTACATATAGAGTGCAGAGTTCAGAGTTACACTACATACAGAGTGCATTGTTCAGAGTTATACTACATACAGAGTGCAGAGTTCAGAGTTACACTACATACAGAGTGCAGAGTTCAGAGTTACACTACATACAGAGTGCAGAGTTCAGAGTTACACTACATACAGAGTGCAGAGTTCAGAGTTACAATACATACAGAGTGCAGAGTTCAGAGTTACACTACATACAGAGTGCAGAGTTCAGAGTTACACTACATACAGAGTGCATTGTTCAGAGTTATACTACATACAGAGTGCAGAGTTCAGAGTTACACTACATACAGAGTGCAGAGTTCAGAGTTACAATACATACAGAGTGCAGAGTTCAGAGTTACACTACATACAGAGTGCAGAGTTCAGAGTTACACTACATATAGAGTGCAGAGTTCAGAGTTACACTACATACAGAGTGCAGAGTTCAGAGTTACACTACATACAGAGTGCATTGTTCAGAGTTATACTACATACAGAGTGCAGAGTTCAGAGTTACACTACATACAGAGTGCATTGTTCAGAGTTATACTACATACAGAGTGCAGAGTTCAGAGTTACACTACATACAGAGTGCAGAGTTCAGGGGTGCACTATGCAGAGAGTACAAAGTTCAGGGGTGCGCTATACACAGAGTATAGAGTTTGTGGGTGCACTACACACAGACTGCAGAGTTCAAGAGTACACTGCACACAGAGTGCAGAGTTCAGGAGTACACTACATACAGATTGCAGAGTTCAGGGGTGCTCTACACAGAATGCAAAGATCAGGGGTACACTACATACAGAGTGCAGAGTTCAGGGTTACACTGCTTAAAGAGTGCAGAGTTCAGGAGTACACTACATACAGATTGCAGAGTTCAGAGTTACACTACATACAGAGTGCAGAGTTCAGGGGTGCACTATGCAGAGAGTACAAAGTTCAGGGGTGCGCTATACACAGAGTATAGAGTTTGTGGGTGCACTACACACAGACTGCAGAGTTCAGGAGTACACTACACACAGAGTGTAGAGTTCAGGAGTACACTACATACAGAGTTCAGAGTTACACTACATGCAGAGTGCAGAGTTCAGGGGTGCACTATGCAGAGAGTACAAAGTTCAGGGGTGCGCTATACAGAGAGTATAGAGTTTGTGGGTGTGCTACACACAGACTGCAGAGTTCAGGAGTACACTACATACACATTGCAGAGTTCAGGGGTGCTCTACACAGAATGCAAAGATCAGGGGTACACTACATACAGAGTGCAGAGTTCAGGAGTGCTTTACACACAGAGTGCAGAGTTCAGGGTTACACTGCATAAAGAGTGCAGAGTTCAGGAGTACACTACATACAGAGTGCAGAGTTCAGAGTTACACTACATGCAGAGTTCAGAGTTCAGAGTTACACTACATGCAGAGTTCAGGGGTGCACTATGCAGAGAGTACAAAGTTCAGGGGTGCGCTATACAGAGAGTATAGAGTTTGTGGGTGTGCTACACACAGACTGCAGAGTTCAGCAGTACACTACATACACATTGCAGAGTTCAGGGGTGCTCTACACAGAATGCAAAGATCAGGGGTACACTACATACAGAGTGCAGAGTTCAGGAGTGCTCTACAAACAGAGTGCAGCGTTCAGGGTTACACTGCATACAGAGTGCAGAGTTCAGGAGTACACTACACACAGATTACAGAGTTCAGGGTTACACTACAAGCAGACTTCAGGGGTGCGCTATGCAGAGAGTACAATGTTCAGGGGTGCGCTATGCAGAGAGTACAATGTTCAGGGGTGTGCTATGCAGAGAGTACAATGTTCAGGGGTGCGCTATGCAGAGAGTACAATGTTCAGGGGTGTGCTATGCAGAGAGTACAATGTTCAGGGGTGTGCTATGCAGAGAGTACAATGTTCAGGGGTGTGCTATGCAGAGAGTACAATGTTCAGGGTTACACTACACACAGAGTGCAGAGTTCAGGGATACACTATATACATAATGCAGGGTTCAGGGGTGCACTACACACACAGTGCAAGTTTCAGGGGTTCACTAAACACACAGTGCAGATTTCATTCCTCATCCACAGGTGCTTACATTTGCATCCCCCATCGACCTCTCATGTTCACCCCTCTTCAGCTCTGACCTCTGCACAGAACCTCTCCTACTGCCCTCATCTTCTCCCCCCTTCTTAAAAGCTCCATCATTTTCTTTGTATCTTACTTTGTTGCCATGTTAAGCTGAAGCACCCAATCGGTTCTAGTACCTCCCCACACATTGTAGGTGGCTCTGCCTCTCTCACTTGCAGGGAGATCTTCCAATGGGGGCATCAGTATTCGGGTACCAGGGAAAAAAAAGGTCATCACAGAGGGTGCAGCCTATCATGCAACCCCTACCACCCATGACTGCATTGCACCCCAGGCATCGCCCTTGTCCCCATCCTGCACTCAGTGGAATTTGCTCAGGAGATCCGATCTCTGGAAGCTGCTGGGAGACAAGCTATCACTTGTAAACACAGAAACCGGACTTCAATGTTTACAAGTGATAGTGGTGAGCAAAGAGCAGAGGGCCTGAGCTAGAGGTGGTGGAAATGAGTTCCACTAAGTTCCGGCTGAAAAAAGCCCTGGGTGCGCTTTAAATCAGGAAGGCCAAAGATATGCACATGCAGGACTGGGTTTACCATAAGACACAGGAGGCCTGTGACAGGGGACAGAGCCAAAAGACACCTTTTCCTTAAAGCCCATAAAATGTCCCATTATCAGCAAATACACAGCTATATAATATTAACTTATATACAGTAGAGGTAGCCAAGCTTTTAAAACAAGGAGCCAGTTCACTGTCAGGGTATTTGGGGGCCAGGCTGTGGCCAGTAGAGTTAAAAAAAATACCAAAATCTCAGGTCATCAAGAGTAATAATGTCCCAATGTCAGTGGGAGTAACAAATGCTCTGGAAACAGACAGTAATATACAAATTAGCAACAGTGGCGGGTAAAAAAAACTCTGGCATCAGTGGGAGTATTAAATGTCTCAGTGTCAGCGGAAGTGATAAATGTCCCAGTGTTGTCACTGGAAGTAATAAATGTCCCGTGTCAGCAAAAGCAATAAATGTCCCAGTGTCAATGGGAGTAATAAATGTCCCAGTGTCAGTGGGAGTAATAAATGTCCCAGTGTCAGTGGGAGTAATAAATGTCCCGTGTCAGTGGGAGTAATAAATGTCCCAGTGTCAGTGGGAGTAATAAATGTCCCAGTGTCAGTGGGAGTAATAAATGTCCCAGTGTCAGTGGGAGTAATAAATGTCCCAGTGTCAGTGGGAGTAATAAATGCCCCTATATCAATGGGAGTAATAAATGTCCCAATGTCAGTGGTAGTAATAAATGCCCCTATATCAATGGGAGTAATAAATGTCCCAGTGTCAGTGGGAGTAATAAATGTCCCGTGTCAGTGGGAGTAATAAATGCCCCAATATCAATGGGAGTAATAAATGTCCCAGTGTCAGTGGGAGTAATAAATGTCCCGGTGTCAGTGGGAGTAATAAATGTCCCAATGTCAGTGGGAGTAATGCATGTCCCAGTGTCAGTGGGAGTAATAAATGTCCCGGTGTCAGTGGGAGTAATAAATGTCCCAATGTCAGTGGGAGTAATGCATGTCCCAGTGTCAGTGGGAGTAATAAATGTCCCGGTGTCAGTGGGAGTAATAAATGCCCTGGTGTCAGTGGGAGTAATAAATGTCCCGGAGTCAGTGGGAGTAATAAATGTCCCAGTGTCAGTGGGAGTAATAAATGTCCCAGTGTCAGTGGGAGTAATAAATGTCCCAATGCCAGTGGGAGTAATAAATGTCCCATTGCCAGTGGGAGTAATAAATGCCACAATGTCAGTGGTAATAATAAATGTCCCGGTGTCAGTGGGAGTAATAAATGCCCCGGAGTTAGTGGGAGTAATAAATGTCCTAGTGGCAGTGGGAGTAATAAATGTCCCAATGCCAGTGGGAGTAATAAATGTCCCAATGCCAGTGGGAGTAATAAATGTCCCAATGCCAGTGGGAGTAATAAATGTCCCAATGCCAGTGGGAGTAATAAATGTCCCATTGCCAGTGGGAGTAATAAATGTCCCATTGCCAGTGGGAGTAATAAATGTCCCAATGCCAGTGGGAGTAATAAATGTCCCATTGCCAGTGGGAGTAATAAATGTCCCATTGCCAGTGGGAGTAATAAATGTCCCATTGCCAGTGGGAGTAATAAATGCCACAATGTCAGTGGTAATAATAAATGTCCCGGTGTCAGTGGGAGTAATAATTGTCCCGGTGTCAGTGGGAACAATAAATGTCCCAATGTCACTTTTGGGGAAGAACCAGCTAGTATCAGCAGCCCCTACGGGGTTAGCGCTGAAGTGTCAATTATAAAGTGAACAGTCCTTGATTACACTTCAGAAATGGAAAACTGCTGTACTTTGTTATTAGCATAATTCTGCATTGCATGGGCTGTAATCAGCCACAGGCTAAGGGCTGTGATTTTCAGTTGCAGTTTGGAAAAAAGTAACTGTAACAAAGTCCCTAACTGTACCTGAATGCCCTGGTTTTTCCATTTTTAGAGCTACTGAGCCCCATGACTTAAAGTAGTATATATAAACTGCTAAATCCCTTCTCTCATCAGCAGTTAGAGATGTCTTGTGACTTCTATCAGTGTCCAGCAGAACACTGGTTAAAGCTTGTAGGAGTTTTCTTTCTGCTCTAGGAGGATGCAGAACCCCTGACCTCTATCTGGACAGTGCTGATTGGCCTTGTGCTGATCACATGCACTCTCCCAAGAAAAAAAAAAAACCTCTCAAGCAATATACACCAAACTGAGCATGTGCAGAGTGTCTCCACACAATATGTCTTATCAGGAGATAAGAGGGGAACACTCGAAGAAGGGGAGGATCAGAGAAGTCAGGACGTTTTTACACAATGCAGAGGATTAACCCCTTAGGTTCCACAGTGAGTATAACAAGCATGCTTTACTGCATATACAGACTGATTTTACTGTTGTGGGTTTAGTAACACTTTAATACTGAACTGCAGCATTTTCCTGTGCCGATGTTGCAATCCTCATATAACGATTGCGCATGCCCCCAGCCAAACCAGGTGCTGCTTTTACAGCTGTGTATATCTTCCAAATCACATTAGTTGCATACCTGGTTAACCTCAAGAAAACACAAAAAATCATACATTACTTCTAGTTATGGATTGATGCAAGGGTATCAACAGGAAGTTGAAAATACTAGCGTAGCTGTGAAAACTCACTCTATAGGAGAGCTTCTCATAGTTCCCTACATTAGGCTAAAAGTAAGACCACCAACACTGTGTGCCAAACATACTGTACCATGTTTCAGGCACTGGGGGGGCAATAAAGGGGAGCGTTTCCATGGGCTTATAGCTCATATACAGTATTTTGGCTGTTTAATAAACGTTTCACTACAATGTAAAAGAACGACGAGTCCCCAAGGGACCAAGTGCATGTAACACATGAACCCATTCAGATGCTGTGGTTGCTGAGTGCTCAGACAGTCCCCCTCCCCACCACCACCACTACCACCTCCACCTCCACTACCACTACCACCTCCACCACCTCCACCTCCACCACCTCCACCTCCACCACCTCCACCTCCTCCACCTCCTCCACCTCCACCACCTCCACCACCTCCACCTCCACCACCTCCTCCACCTCCTCCACCTCCTCCACCTCCACCACCACCTCCACCTCCACCACCTCCTCCACCTCCTCCACCTCCACCACCACCTCCTCCTCCACCACCTCCACCACCTCCACCACCTCCACCACCTCCACCACCTCCTCTACCTCCACCTCCTCCACCTCCACCTCCTCCACCTCCTCCACCTCCTCCACCTCCACCTCCTCCACCTCCTCCACCTCCACCTCCTCCACCTCCTCCACCTCCACCTCCACCTCCACCACCTCCACCTCCACCACCTCCACCACCTCCACCACCTCCACCTCCACCTCCACCTCTACCTCCACCACCACCACTACCTCCACCACCACCACTACCTCCACCACCACCACTACCTCCACCACCACTACCTCCACCACCACCACTCTCTGACCATGCTGCTCACAAGTAGAAAAATACATCATCGGGATAAAACATATCAAGAGCGACTTCAGGAACGGAACATCAGCCTGGATGAACCATGAAAAAGCAGAGTGCTGGTGAAGGTGGCACTGCTACAAACAGCTCTTTGACAATAGGGCTACTATGGGGCAGGGCACACGGGCACCTTCTGATGACTTTACAAACTCTTAAAGCAACAGACAGATGATGATAAGGTAACAGAGCGGGAGGTCGCACCCAGAGGGAACACTAACAGCTTATCTAAGCAAGCATCACTGTGATCTGGCTAGCTGCTAGTACACTGTATTCACATTAGTAGAGAATAAGTCAGCACTGACGGGGTTGTGTGATCTTTCTGACGGGTGTCAAGGTTTTGTGTATCAATGTCCCATACATCCGAAGTCAGCGACGGGTCCTGTGCGGGAAGGAGGAGGGATTGCCATACACTTCTCTGTGAAAGCAGTGGTCTTTCTGCATCGGTCTTGCGCAACCCATGCCGAGTTACACCATGACTAGGGTACAATAGATGTACACCAGTCCATACCACCAAAGTGCCCATGGCACATTCCCCAACTTACTGTACTCAAATAAGTAGCCCGACACCAACATAGAGAAAATTGGCTATATTGGCCATTTATCAACAGACATACCAATATAACTTTCCTTAACACAGAAACAGTAATATTTAACTAATCATGACGTAAAAAAGGTTGCTGATCTTAGGAGGCATCAAATAACCAAAATCAGATTTGTATCTGTGTTGCTACTTCACTATCCCCAGCCGCAATACTCTGGCTTGGGGACAAATCCACCACTCTGCAGATAAGTCCATGTTACCAACTCTCAGATAACACACAATGAACTGGAATCCAACAGAGGACACCATACCTTAGATGAGTCCCTTCTATGAAATGTTTTTGAAAGTTTTAACGCCTCCGAAGACTCCATACTGCAAATACCTTAAACCAGCACGAAACATATCCAAACAGGGCAGGAGGGTGGGAAGAATCCTTCTTGTCCGATGGCTTTGATTGCTTTGCTGCCTTCCAAATCCCACCCCATCTACTCTGGATTTTGGCCTACCCACCAGCTACAATCTAGCCAATCAGGTAAGCACCCATCCTTCCAACGTTAACACTAACTTTTTTAATATATCATGTTCCCCCTAGTCAAGTACCCCTACTCTTATTTTTTTTTTTTTGGATCGGGCTATCTACTCCGGCTTTTGGCCTACCCACACGCTACAATCTAGTCAATCAGGTAAGTTGCATACCTGGTTAACCTCAAGAAAATACAAAAGATCATATATTACTTCTAGTTATGAATTCATGCAAGGGTATCCAAATGCATTTGAAAATACTAGCGTAGCTGTCAAAACTCACTCTATATGAGAGCTTCTCATAATTCCCTAGATTAGACTAAAAGTAAGACCACCAACTTCACTATCCCCAGCCGCAAAATTCTGGTTTGGGGACAAATCCACCACTCCGCAGATACGTACATGTTATCATCTCCCAGATAACACACAATGAACTAGAATACAACAGAGGACACCATACCTTAGATGGGTCCCTTCTATGAAATGTTTTTGAAAGTTTTAATGCCTCCGAAGACCGCAAATACCTTAAACCAGCATAGAACATATCCAAACAGGGCAGGAGGGTGGGAAGAATCCTTCTTGTCTGATGGCTTTGATTGCTTTGACGCCTTCCAAATCCCAACCCATCTACTCCGCCTTTCGGCCTACCCACACGATACAATCTAGTCAATCAGGTAAGTTGCATACCTGGTTAACCTCAAGAAAATACAAAAGATCATACATTACTTCTAGTTAGGAATTCATGCAAGGGTATCCAAATGCATTTGAAAATACTAGCGTAGCTATGAAAACTCACTCTATATGAGAGCTTCTCATAATTCCCTAGATTAGGCTAAAAGTAAGACCACCAACCAGGGATAGTGCAACTTCACTATCCCCAGCCGCAATATTCTGGTTCGGGGACAAATCCACCACTCCACAGATACGTACATGTTACCATCTCCCAGATAACACACAATGAACTGGAATCCAACAGAGGACACCATACCTTAGATGGGTCCCTTCTATGAAATGTTTTTGAAAGTTTTAACGCCTCTGAAGACCCCAAACTGCAAATACCTTAAACCAGCATGAAATATATCCAAACAGGGCAGGAGGGTAGGAAGAATCCTTCTTGTCTGATGGCTTTGATTGCTTTGCCGCCTTCCAAATCCCACCCCATCTACTCCAGCTTTCGGCCTACCCACCCGCTACAATCTAGCCAATCAGGTAAGTACCCATCCTTCCTACGTTAACACTAACTTTAATATATCCTGTTCCCCCTAGTCATGTAGCCCTACGCTTATTTTTTTTTTTTGGATCGGGCTATCTACAGCTCTGCTGACTGCAAAACTATTGGTCTGACACAGCTGGAAGGGGGGGTGTATCGGACCTCTGCAGGGAGACTGCGGCTTTTACAGAGAAAGCAGCAGTCCTTATTGGGGGGTGGACTGTTTTAGAGGCAGTGGGTCATTTTTATACTGTAAGGACAGGTAAAACATTGAGAAGTTCCAATTTTGGTGCACTTTGAAATTACAGAGGTATTTTTCTAAGACTTTGAATGTGCTTCAGGGCTGGCTGACACCACAATTTCTGCATTCCAGTTGCATTTTTGAATGCACTTTTTTTATGTATTCCAGTGTGTTTTTAATGTGTTCCAGTGTGTCTTTTTCCCCTTTTTTTCATCTCAATTGAGGACACGTGCATTCCGATGTGTTTTTTAATACGTGTTTTGCCGCGTTCCAGACAGAAAAAAAATGCAACATATTCTGTTTTTGTTGACTGCACTAGAACACATTGCACTGGTGTGAGCTGGGGTCATTGGAATTCATGTTATACATCGTCCATGCGTTTTTAATGCAGAGTAAAAGTGCACTGGACTGCATCAGTCCGAAAGCTAGTAAAAACCCATATCAACAGAGTTCAGTCTTGGTAAACAAAAACTCATCAGATTCTGAACTACCTATTTTAAACACTAGCCTACAGGGCACTTATACCCCCTTCCTGCCCAGGCCAATTTCCAGCTTTCAGCGCTGTTGCACTTTGAATGACAATTGCGCGGTCATGCAACACTGTACCCATATGACATTTTTATCATTTTTATGTGACAGATAGAGCTTTATTTTGGTGGTATTTAATCAACTCTGTTTTTTTTATTTTTTCTTAAACAAACCAAAAACCACTAAAAATTTTGAAAAAGGTTTTTTTCTTAGTTTTTGTTATAAAATTTTGTAAATAAGTGATTTTTCTCCTTCACTGATGTGCGCTTATGAGGGTGCAGTGATGGGCACTGATAGGCTGCACTGATGGACACTGATAGGTGGCACCAATGGGCATTGACAGGCATCATTGATGGGCACTGAAAGGCAGTACTGATAGGCGGCACTGACTGGCACTGTTAGGCAGCACTGACTGGCACTGATTGGCATTGATAGGTGGCACTGACTGGCACTGATGGGTGACACTGAAAGGCAGCTCAGATGGGCACTGATATGTGGCATTGATGTGCACTGGTAGGCACTGATATGTGGCATTGATGTGGCACTGATGGGCACTGGCACTGACAGCTGGCACTGATGGACACTGCTGGGGCTACACCGATCATCGGGGCACACTGATCATCAGTGCTCTGATGATCAGTGTACATGTCCCCTCCGCAGAATGCGGCTCTCCTCTCCTCTTGAGCTGTCAGCGTGACAGCTTGAGAAGAGAGAAGTGCCGATAACTGGCATTTCCCGGTTTACATGTGATCAGCTGTGATTGGACACAGCTGATCACATGACCGAGCCGACATCTTCGGCTCTTTCCGTGGATCGGTGATCCGCTGTGTCCGAGGGACACAGCGCACCGCCAATCGTCGCGCTGCGTGCTCCGGGAGCCGCGCATGCGCGGTTAGAATGGGAGGACGTCATATGACGTCCTCCTAGAACGAGAGAACCACCTTGCATCCGTCATATTACTATATGGCGGGCATGAGGTGGTTAAGCTTCTTTCTCTAATAGTATCCATTCCTATACTCCTCTGCATTACTGTATGCATTACATACACATAGACACACTAAGATTTCTAAGGGCTCTTTCTCACAGGCGTTCTGTTTTTTTCAGCAGTTCAGTTGCTTTTTTTCCCCAAAAATCGGAGCTAAACGGAACAAGACTTAACTTTTTACCTCTGTTTACATCTGTTTTTACATCAGTTCTTAACATCCTTTGCCAATGCAAAACAGATGCAAAAATGGACCATATGTCCAGAGGCGTCCCTAGGGTTGGTGTCACCCGGTGTGGTAACACATGTTGTCACCCCTCCAGAGAGGAAGGAGCGGTACTGGTGTAGCGGTAAAATGAGTATCCCTTGAAGATATGTATCCCCTGAAGCAACTGTGCATGTGCTGGTTTCAGGCCGAAGAAGCCGAGCTACGACTTTAACATAGAGCTGGCGATCGGCTTCTTCGGCCTGAAACCGGCACATGCGCAGTTGCTTCAGGGGATACTCATTTTACCGCTACACCAGGGCGGAGGCAGCTGTCACTGTTCCGGCATCCTGCTCCTGCACCCCCTGTGATGGTGTCACCCGCAACCCCCTAGGAACTTCACTGCGTATGTCCTTGTCAGGGGCGGACTGACAACTCATGGTGCCACCGGCAATAGGGGATCATGGGGCCCCTGTGCCCTTGCCCAAACTCAAAAAAGCCTATGAAAAAGGTACTAGGGGCATCTCATGGGGCCCCCTACTGACCCCGGGCCCTCGGGCAGTGCCCGATTTTCCAAATGGTCAGTCCGCCCCTGGTCCTTGTACATCTATTTTTCGTCCGTTCCATTTTTTTTTTATGGAAGAAAAATAGGGTTTTCCTACGTTCAAAAAAACAGATGTTAACGGACACGGATATTAATGGATGTAAACGGATGATCATCTGTTTACATCCGCTAGTCCATAGAAATACATGGGTGTCTGTTTTTCATCCGTAAAGGGACAGAGAAGAATGGACATACGGAATGCCCGTGTGAAAGGACCCTAAGCCCACTATGCAACTATGATTTCCATCGATTGCTTAACATGTTATTGTGTTACTCTCCAGTAGACTTCCCATGATCCTCCTCTGACACTCAAGGTTACCAGATTAGTAAGCAAATATACTGTACTCTATCTATTCAACAAGAAGGTGTTCTCTGCTAGGAAACCTCACTGCCAGAAGCTTACAGTATGTGTAGTTCAATATCAGAGGGCACAAAACAGCTCTTTATAGCACTCAGCCCTACGTGACAGCAGACAGGACCTACTTTACATATACTGTATTGAGATTATATACACTCATTGGCCACTTTATTAGGTACACCTGTTCAATTGCTTGGTAACACAAATTGCTAATCAGCCAATCACACGGCAGCAACTCAATGTATTTAGGCATCTAGACATGGTAAAGACGACTTGCGGAAATTAAAACGAGCATCAGAATGGGGAAGAAAGGAAATTTAAGTGACTTAGAACATGGCATGGTTGTTGGTTCCAGATGGGCTGGTCTGAGTATTTCAAAAACTGCTGATCTACTGGGATTTTCACACATAACTATCTACAGAGAATGGTTCAAAATAGAGAGAATATCCAGCGAGTGGCAGTTGTGTGGACGAAAATGCCTTGTTGATGTCAGAACTCAGAGGAGAATGGGCAGACTGGTTCGAGATGATAGAAAGGCAACAATAACTCACGTCAATATGGGCCAAAATCTCTAAGGATGCTTCCAACACCTTGCTGAATCCATGCCATGAAGAATTAGGGCAGTTCTGAAGGCAAGAGGTACTAGCAGTCCATCTATCTTTCCATCGACCTATCTATCTATCTATCTATCTATCTATCTATCTATCTCAAAAGGTCACTTTCAGGTTATGTATTTAATAAAAAGGTTTTCATTTATAGGCTGGGTTTCCTGCTGGCGCTGTTATCGCTCTTACCTGGTCTATTTGACTAAAACCAACAGACTATTTGCATCTCTGATGATGTGAAATCCCAACAATGCACCTTGTAGCTGGAGGAAGTAGAGCTCAGGGCAGCATTTGATTATTCATGGAAAGAAGAGAGATTTTTTTCACAGTGACATGTGTCCAATAGATTCGTAAACCATGTGCCTTGCATACTCAAGTAAACATGGGCCAATGACCTTGCTGGCTGTCACCTAACAGCAAACTGCTTCATCAGCTATTCAGAAGTTTGCTTCTCAGGTACTGAGCATTCAAGATCCCTCTGACTCAGCTTATTAGGGCTGTTTAGACCAATGCAAGACAGGAAAGATCCCTTGTATGTCAAGACAGCCAGGGTAGCATACAAGGACAAGAGAACAAAACCATGCTACAAACTATGCAACCGCATGAATCCATGAAGGTGTCACATATGCAATAGGACCTTTCAATATTACAGGCGCATACAGCTACACCTACAGTACTGTGGTGATTCCCATCCAATGTAACAAATGCAACCAAGAATGTGACACTGGTCAAACAGGACAGAAATTGCAAAAAGGTCACCAGACTACCAAAATCCTTGCTGAATCCCCCAGGGTTCCAAGTGCATGTCTCATTCAGATACGTGCAGTGGTTGTTGAAGTATTCTGGTCAACAGTGCTCCCCCCACCGACCACTGTCTGACCACAATGCTAAGAAGAGAAAGACATAATACATTTTCAGGAGAGTAAACAGATGGGGCATGACAGACAGCCGACACAGAAGAAAGCCCACACAAGTCTCACCCAGGGGCGGACTGACAACTCATGGGGCCCCCGGGCAATAGGGGATCATGGGGCCCCTGTGTCCTTGTCCAAACTCAAAAAAGCCTATGAAAAAGGTACCAGGGGCATCTCATGGGGCCCCCTACTGACCCCGGGCCCTCAGGCAGTGCCCAAGTTTCCAAATGGTCAGTCTGCCCCTGGTCTCACCCCAGAGCTGGACCCACATGTTACTCCTACTCTACCCCTAAACTGCCAGAATGGATTATTGTGCTGCTTGACAGCAAGTAGAGGGAAATTATGGGGCTGCTGTGACCTGGGGTGACAGAATTTCAGGGCATATCTATGATACATAGATGTGAGCAATGTTCATCCAGACCATTGTCGTCATTTTACAAAGACTCCATATTTTGTAAAGGAGTTGGACAGAGACTAGAGCAGGGGCGGACTGACCATTTGGAAACTCAGGCGCTGCCCAAGGGCCCAGGGTCAGTAGGGGGCCCCATGAGATGCCCCTGGTACCTTTTTCATAGGCTTTTTTGGGTGTGGTTCGAGTTTGGGCAAGGACACAGGGGCTCCATGATCCCCTTATTGCCTGGGGGCCCCATGAGTTGTCAGTCTGGATTAGAGTACTAACTGGCAGCTAGTTGTGTTGGATTTGAGCATGCACCACCATTCACAACATAAGCTGCTAGCTAGTACTTTAGTTTCTCTCCACAGAATAGCAGGCAGGTGGGCCTTTGCTCTGTTAACTGTCCTCTGGTGGTTGTCTTTACTCGTATAGCTGTGTTAGTGCAACTGTGATTGTCCAAGAAGGTACTGATCGTGAGGAGCTGCATGGGTTGGAAGATGGCAGAACTTTATATATTGTTAGAGGAGGAGATACTAGCCGGAAAGCAGAAGGGGATGGGCACAGACAATACACAATACCTACCTCAATGATCATAAAGAGGGGGCATGTCTACAATGGTATGTTGTAGCTCCCCCATAAAAAATGGCCATAAATTGGTCTTCAGCCTGGGGTGGAGCTTAACAGCATAAACAAAAAAAAAAAAAGAAGTGTTTTCATTTTTTAATTAGAGCATAGATCTGAACCAGGCCAGGTGTTCCAATGATTTTTAAGGGCTGGAGATACTTCTTTAATTCTGCATAGATACACAAGGAACATGTTATTGTTGGACATTTTTAGAAACCAAGCAACTCTCGAGAGGACATGAATGTCTTGGTGTTGGAAGGCAACTTCCATTCCATTCAAGAATGGAAAGCCTTGAAACTTAGAATTATAATTCTGTTTGCCGGGAATGATAATGGGCTGAATGTTAACTTTAGATGTCAAATTCACTATCAGATACTTTAATGATCATTGTCACCTCTGTGACACCCTTTCCTTCTATAGCCCACTCTGCTCATTTCACTCTCCCAGATTATTATCTTATTCGTAGAATTTTTCTTGGTTCTTGGTGTATTTTTCTTGGTTCTTGGAGTATTTGTTAAACTTTTGTGAATCATTTCTGCTTTGACATGAAGGGAGTTGATATCTCAAAAAACGTGGCTTGAGAACAGATAGGCTTTGTCCCACACGGACTTCAGTTTACATAAGAGCAGTAAGTACATCAATCTTTAACAAAGCATTTGCAAAGCTTTCATCAATCTTCAGCTTTCTTGAAATCTCTAAAAACAACTTTCAGCTCCAGTTTGGGGGTGATAAACACAGATGGTAATAGCAGTGCTGCCACTTTAAACAAGTGCTTAATGGGATTCAGCAGGCTTTTTAGTAAGCTTCAGTATTACCTGCTGGAAGCCTGCTAAGGACAAGTTTAAGCATTTGGCTAATTTGCCATGCCTCAAAGCCATCTGCAATTAGAATGCTTTTCACAGGCATTTGATAGGCAGTGAAGAGGTGATATACCACGAGGGGCGGACTGACAACTCATGGGGCCCCCAGGCAATAGGGGATCATGGGGCCCCTGTGTCCTTGCCCAAACTCAAATAAGCCTATGAAAAAGGTACCAGGGGCATCTCATGGGGCCCCCTACTGACCCCTGGCCCTCGGGCATTGCCCGAGTTTCCAAATGGTCAGTCCGCAACTGTATACCACCTTCTCAATACCTGTTTAACCCCAGTAAATTGTAAGTGTGTGCATTGCACATGGTTACAGTGTGGTCCCAGACACTTGAATGGGTTGCTTTCAGTGGCGGTACTGCCCACCGAACATGACAGGGAGGATATGTTTTGCAGCGGGTACAAAGCAAAGCATTGAGACCATGGCATGTGGACAGCTTTGTTCTCTGCCTTTACAGCTGAAAGTAGGGGTGGTGGTTGGGGGGGGCTGCTGAAAACATGGCTCAACTCAACTAAGTGTTTTTTTTTTGCCTCCCAATCACAAGTCTAAAGCCGAAAGTGGTTGTAAACCTCGGACATGGAATATGAACAAAGCATATCCTTCTATAGTGTATAGTTGTCTCAATCCAGACCATTAAGTATCATTTCTTCCTGCTGCCTCCCTCCTCTTCTATTAGCATGAATCACTTCTGACAAGTCTTCCTGACACCAAGAGAAAAAAGGTGACAAGAGAGGGACCTCCAGTAGTTTGACAACCTCAGCTCTGTTCCTGCGAGCTGTATGGAGGGAGGGTTGTCTTTTCCAACCAATCAGCTCTGTGAGCAGTTCCCACTGAGCTCTGCAGTATGTAACTTTAGCTCTCCACCCGCTTTTTTCTGAACTCTCAGAGAAGCATTATAAATTCATCACTTTGAATGGATGTAGAGGAGATAGTGTTGCAGATATATAGGTAAAACTTATGTAGGATTTGTTTCATCTCTGTGTATCACCCAGTCACTTCACTGGGTATATGTAACGGTTTACAACCAACTTAACCCTAGACAAATATAAAGAGCACAAGTTAATACAGCTCTGTAATCACCAGTAGTATAGGCAATTACAAATTGACTTGGTATCAGCCTATAGCAGCGTGCTGTACACTCTGAAAAGCAGAGATGAGAAATCTGAAGTCAAACAGGTGTGTCGCAGTGAAAAGAACATGCTGATAGAAGGGATAGCAGAGTGACAGAGAGATGAGCTTATCTGCCTGCTGCTTCTCTTTTCAGTGTCCAGTCACGGGTAGGAATGGGGCGGAGACCTGAAAGTAAAACTGCATCTGGGAAAAACCAGACCCTCTTCTTTGCTAGACAGGGCTGCGCTGTGGCGTAGAGCTAATTGAATCGAATGTTTGGATGCACGGAAATACAAATACTTTAGCAGAAACAAAAAAGAATCCTTATAGTACTTTATGTGTGTATTAAAGTGGAACTAATGTATTTCTCCACCATCACAGCATTATGTTTACCTATAGTCTGCTCAGTAAATTGTTATTTCTTTTCTACCTCGAAGTAAAATGGTGAGACCAATGTCTGGAGACATTTAAAAGGGGAATTTCTGCTGTGAGCAAAGCTGCAATTTGCAAATATTGTGAGAAGAAATATTCTTTCCCAAATGCTACAAGGATGACAAAACACATCCATACATGCCAAAGGCACACTAAAAACATTAAAAAATATTTTATGGAATGAAATGATGAGGACCAGAATGAAAGTGCAAGTAGCTTTTCCACACCAGCGTCCTCATTCCAAAAACACTTTCTGCCATTGGTGCTAAGGGGCAAATCTAATATTTTTTATGTTGTTTTCTTGCTTTTCTTGTTGCTTTTGAGGGATAGTGGGTGGCTACCTGTTCTTGTGTATAGTTGATATGTTCTTAACATATACAGTCCTTTTCTGGACCCTAAGCAGTGCCTTTTGGGTATTTTAGATTCGGTAATGCAGGATACATTTATATAAGAGGGCCTTTCCAAGGCCTTGTTGCAGGTGTGCAAGGCACTTCTAGTGCACTGGACCTCTGATACTCCCCCCACTGTTGCCGACTGGAAGCAAAATATGGGATTTTACGTTATGATCATTTAGTTTACCAGCATAGAGAATGTTCGGGTAAATTTGAAAAGCTTTGGGATGCTTGGCTGGCCACTCCAGGTTTAGCCCCCTTTTTATTTAATTATGCATATGCTGTTGTAGTTGCTTTTGATTGCAATTTGATTATCACTTTCTGAAGGCCCCTTTCTGTCTCTCCTGTACTCCCTGGTGGGGGACGGGGTGCTCTCTGTTTTATGCGGGCAGGGGCGGACTGACAACTCATGGGGCCCCTGGGCAATAGGGGATCATGGGGCCCCTGTGTCCTTGCCCAAATTTAAAAAAGCCTATGAAAAAGGTACCAGGGGCATCTCATAGGGCCCCCTACTGACCTCGGGCCCTCGGGCAATGCCTGAGTTTTCAAATGATCAGTCCGCCCCTGTCTGCAGGTCCACTGATGTGGGGATACTCTTATTGTCTAGTATATGCAAAATCATCTGATTGCATTGTAATATGTTATCTCTGTAATGTTACATAAACTCCTGGATTTCTTGTCTATTTGATTGCACTGGAAGGTTTTCTTTATTATGTTGTTTGGTTTGTTATTGATTGAGTCTTTGATACCATTTTATATATGCATTGTCATTTTGAGATTTGTATGACTTCACCTTTAATAAACATAATTTCTGATTTAATATAAAAACATATATAGTCCTTGTTATTACATTTGTAATAAAAAGTATCATTTTAAAAATAAAGTTTAGTTTATTTACTGAATAAGCTGTCCTTTTATCTGAAGCATAATACTTCTATACACAGTACACTGCATTTCATGTTTCCAGTGTAAAAAAATGACTTTCAATTTGTAAAACTACTTTTTTTTTTCATTTCTCCCAAAAAACATGGAAAAAAATATTTTTTCCCCTCATGGCTTCAAAATTCCGGGAGATTTTACATTTCTAGGTGTGCAGCATGAGAGCAATATGCTGAAAATAAGCAGGGACCAGAGACAGAGGAGGATCAGAAAAGAGGAGTATCAGTAGAGCTGGGGCTACTACTGAGTTGTGATCTGCTGAACAGGGGTACTAAAGAGCTGAAAATCTGCTAAACAGGGGTACTAATAGGCAGGGGATCTGCTGAACAGGGGTTCTTATAAGCTGAAGATCTGCTGAACAGGGTTACTAATAGGCTGGGGATCTGCTGAATGGTAGTACTAATGAGCTGAAGATCTGCTGAGCAGGGGTATTACTGAGCTGGGGATCTGCTGAGCAGGGGTATTACTGAGCTGGGGGTGCTAATGGGCCCATTAAAAAAAACAAAAAAAGAAAAACACACACACGGCATTAGCCAAGCTTCAAAAACGCCTCACAAAAGCATCAAAAGCACATGAAGAATGCATGTTAAAGTAGTATGTGATTTAACTACTTGCTGACTGTGTTATAGCCGAATGACAGCTACAGCATGGTGGTCCAGTTCTGGGAGGGCGTCTATTGACGTTCTCCCAGAACCTGCACACTCTGTAAACACTGTGTCCTTCAGACACAGCTGATCACAGAGCGAGGTAAAGAGCAAACCACAGCGGCCCTTTACTATGTGATCAGCTGTGTCCAATCACAGCTGATCACAGTGTAAACAGACTTGCCGGTTTTTGGCAGTCTTTTCCTCACGTGCTGTGACAACGCGAGGAAAGGAAAGCTAGTAACCAGCAATTCACACAGGGGACAAATACACTAATAATCAGAGCACTGATCACCAGTGCCCTGATTATCAGTGCAGTCCCATCAGTGCCCATTAGTGCAGCCCATCAGAGCCCATCAGTGCTGCCTATCAGTGCAACCTATCAGTTCCCATCAGTGCCGTCTCATCAGTGTCTGTCAGTGCAGCTTCATCAGTGCCCATCAGTGAAGAAGAACAATTATTTATTTTCAACATTCTCTAACAAAAATAAAGAAAAATGTTTTTTTCAACATTTTCTGTATTTTTTTTGTTTGTTTAGCAAAAATTAGAAACCCTATGGATGATTAATTACCACCAAACGAAAGCTCTGTTTGTCCCCCCAAAAAGATAACAATTTAATTTGGGTGCAGTGATGCATGACTGCATACAGTAACTGTCATTCAAAGTGGGACAGCACTGAAAGCTGAAAATTGAACTGGGCAGGAAGATGATGAATGTGCCCTGTAGGCAAAAAAAGAAAAATAGTGCCAGTGCATGTGCATTGGTTAAGCCTTGTGGCCTGGTAACAAAAATTGCCCCAGTCGTGGACAAAAAACCTAGTCCATAAGGCGCAGTGCAGAAAATAATGAAAGGTGTCATGGACATATGCTCATTCTCACAGTGGGGTCCCAAATCCATAGTGATAGTAAGAACACACCTGGGGTGGTCAACTCACAGGGGGCACTGACACTGCAGGTTCTTGGACAGGTTCTTGCCCCAGTCTTGGACAAAAAACCTAGTGCAGAAAAAAAATGAAAGGGGTCGTGGACATATGCTCATTCTCACAATGGGGTCCCAAACCTATAGTGATACGCCTGGGGCAACTAACTCACTGGGGGCACTGACACTGCAGGTTCTCTGCGTTCGAAGCCCTAACTGGGCAAATGCAGCTCTTTTCAAATGAGAAAGTCATTAGAACTTAAGGAGAGCCTTTCCTTCAACCAGAAACAAGCCTGGTGTACCAGGCCACAATCAATCAACCTGGGTGAAAAAATGCACTCCCACCATATTACATTTAGAATACTAGACAGTTCCCCCCTCTCTCTCCACAGGGGACACTCCACTTTCCCTCCTGAAAACTGATACTACACTTGATCTCAGCCAAAAGGTTGGTGTAGATGGATACTACATTTGAATACTGCTCTTTGCACTGCCTGTCGAAGTCTAGCAGATTCACATAGGGCCAGGTGTGAACACAAGATAGGTTTACAGTAGATTGTGGAACCTTCATTGTGGAAGCCCCCTTTGTATTCAAAAAGTTGGTCATATTATAGCCTTGCAGGTGCAGAGTTAGCTGCCAGCCACGGCTATTATCCAGTGTATACAATAGCTTTTATATCAAGCATAACTCAGACATAAACCTGGCATTGTTTTATCCAACAGATAAGAGTCTTACGTCATGTCTGTTTTTTTTTAATAACAAAGGATTCTACTTTTATTATATCATCTATTGAAAGTTATAAATTTGCTGGTTACACCTACATTTTATTGCATTACTCATTATGACAGAGATAAACAATCTGGGGCTCGTTACTTCTTGCGAAATGGATAGAAAAAAAGTGACACAAAAAGGGACATACAGGCATGAAACAAAGGTTGAATAATTGACTTGGCCATTCACAAACCAAGAATTGTAAGCAATGCCATAGATTCAAGCATAGCGGTAACCGGCCATTTTTTGAGAATGTGTGAGCGCTGGACGTGTTGTTTACCATGCAAAAATTTTACACCATGTTGGCAAATTTCTGACAGCGTGAGTGAATTTAGCCATCACTGAACTTTGTGTTGTCTTGTTTTATGGTGTGCTGTACACTGTAGACATTACCAGTATGCCTATATGTGTGAGTGTCCTTCACATCCATCAATGCATTGACATACCTTCCAAGTTACTGAAATAAAATGGAGGACAGTAAAAACCAGTAGATCAAGAGAAACATAATTGAAGTTATATGCCAAACTTTAACGTTACTGTAAATTTTTAACTTGGTCCTACCATCTGCTACCATCTCAAGTCTCTCAACTAGCCCTTTATGTGAAAGGTATGCCAGTTGGGAGGAACTGGGATGAGGTAGGGGCGACCTCAAATTGAAATCTGTATAGAGCTAAACCTAAAGCTTAAGCAGTTATAAAAAGGCATACGTTAAAGGGACCCCCAAACTTGAAGGGTCAAACACTCCATAAATCTAGGAGGTAGAGGAATAAGCATCTTAGAGAGGAGGCTTCAGAGTACAATGGAGGAAGGCTGCCAGAACAAGGAATAACCTTTGCAGTGCATGTGGCTCCACTGCAAGGGTAAGGATAGAGACCTTTGGGTCCAACACAGGATTGTCCCACCAAAACGACAGCTGAGAGCTGTAGACTATGACCTCTTTGTCCAGGCCAGCAAAACAGACTGCTGCATTATGGATTCAATGCACTTACCATCCTCTCATGCATTTGTTCATACTTGTTCGAAATTAACAAGCTTTTTGACATTGTTTTTCTCTTAAGATAGGCCCGAGGCATAAAAAAAAAAAATTATAGGTGAAGGGCAGGCATGTGTAAACAGTGGAGGCAAGGATATATAGGATTAACATCTGGAATCAGGAGATATGAGGTTACTTACTAGGATTGAATTTTTAGGAGGGGCTTCAAGGGTGTAAAAGAAGAGATCAAGTAAACTTCAAGCAGTGTGAAGGCAGCAGAAGAAACATCTCACCCTCTCATCCAGCAGTATGGATTAGTACTCCTTGGTGGTCATAATGGTCATGTGGCTGAGATCTTTGGAGGCGTTCAAAGTTAATAGTGATATCACATATCAGGGACCCATCTATGGTATGGTGTCTGTGGTAGAATTTCCAGTTAACAGTTGGTGGGACATGGACATATCTGCAGAGAGTTAGGTTTGTCCCCGAGCTGATGTGTTGCGGCTGGGAATCTTTAAGTGGTTCCACAGATACAAAACTAAGATTCGTTCTTTAGTGCCTTCAAAGATTAGTAACCTTGATCATTATTATTATTAATATGTTTCTGTTTAAAGGAATACTTTATATTGGCTATTTGTTAAGAAATGGCAGCTCTAACCAATTTTCACTCCAAAATGGTGTTGGTCTGATAATTTTAGGTTTATCTGGTAAGAAGGGTTTGGGGCATAGCATTCTTTAGAGTTAGTGTTTGGCGACATCTGTTTTTCCCTTAGTCATGTGCCCCATAGAAATGTTAACATCTTTTTATACAGCAGTCTTCACAAGATGATCATCCGTGTCTAGGCAGCACCTTAGCTGGGCACATTGCCAGATTGTTTGCTAGATACAGATATGAAAACAACCTTGTTATATAACAACTACCTATTTCATCAGTTCTGGCTTCAACGACTATCAGGGCGCTGTTCAGTTCACAAGTCACACCAAAACATGCCATCTGGAAAGTTTCTATAGCAGGAGCTACTGTTGCTCATAGCTTCAGAAAACAAATTGTTGTATTACCTGGAGTTCAGCTTTACAACATGCTTACTGATGCAGACCCTGTTGCGAAAAATTCTTATTAATTTATGTTACCTGTCAAACAAGGCAGTAAATATTAACATTTTCCAATTCCCACACCATCGAACACCCCTCCGTTCACAACTTCTCCTCCCTCGAAGTCTGCTGGGAAACTGACACTTCCAGGAGTGTCAAACCCCTGAATTGCCTGCAGTTTTTACTGGTTCCTCCCTCTGAAGTATTTATTGTCCTCTTTATACAACGCTTTTAAAACAAAGTTTTATAGAGACAAATTTCGATAAATTTCTTGAACAGGAAAAAAAAAAATTTGACCAGCTTCAGTTTACAAACAAAATAAGATCATATAACAGGAGAACATTATGCTAAGAGCACTGCAAACAAGTTTGATGCTTAAATAAATACATTTAATTAAAGGGGTCTGTACACATCATGCCTAGAGGTTTTAACTTTGTGGAGCAAAGAGAAATATTATAGAAGTCATTGCCAGACTATAGCATTCACGTCACATTCAAGTCAAATCTTTTTAAACCAGTAAACACAACAAAAACACATTGTACACCAGTGGTCTCCAAACTTTCTAAACAAAGGGTAAGTTTACTGCAGGGGCGGACTGACCATTTGGAAACTCAGGCACTGCCCGAGGGCCCGGGGTCAGTATGGGACCCCATGAGATGCCCCTGGTACCTTTTTAATAGGCTTTTTTGTGTTTGGGCAAGGACACAGGGGCCCCATGATCCCCTATTGCCCAGGGGCCTCATGAGTTGTCAGTCCGCCCCTGGTTTACTGTCATTCAGACTTTTCCTGGTATCAGTAGGGGTAAACAATGCCACATCGTCAGTGAGAGAAATAATGCCCCATCACTGGGTCAAGGAGAGGAATAGTGCCCCATTGTTGGTGTCAGTGGGAGGAATAATGCTCCATCATTGGTGTCAGTGGGAGGAATAGTGCCCCATTGTTGGTGTCAGTGGGAGGAATAGTGCACCATCATTAGTGTCAGTGGGAGGAATAGTGCCCCATCGTTAGTGTCAGTGGGAGGAATAGTGCCCCTTCATTAGTGTCAGTGGGAGGAATAGTGCCCCATCATTAGTGTCAGTGGGAGGAATAGTGCCCCATTATTGGGGTCAGTGGGAGGAATAGTGCCCCATTATTGGGGTCAGTGGGAGGAATAGTGCCCCATCATTAGTGTCAGTGGGAGGAATAGTGCCCCATCATTGGCGTCAGTGGGAGGAATAGTGCCCCATCATTGGCGTCAGTGGGAGGAATAGTGCCCCATCATTGCTGTCAGTGGGAGGAATAGTGCCCCTTCATTAGTGTCAGTGGGAGGAATAGTGCCCCATCATTGGTGTCAGTGGGAGGAATAGTGCCCCATTATTGGGGTCAGTGGGAGGAATAGTGCCCCATTATTTGTGTCAGTGGGAGAAATAGTGTCTCATTGTTGGTGTCAATGGCAAGAATAAATGTGGATTCACATATGTGTGGTGCAGATTGAAGCTCAGGTTTCACAGCTAATTGACATCGTAGTTGTTCAGTGATCCAGGCCAGGTTTACTTCAGGCTCAGGACAGGTTTAGATCACGTTCAGATCAGGATTTTATTCTGTTCACAACTGATGATGTGTGATTTAGAAACAGTTCCCATAGAAGTCAATAGCCTTTAATCCGCACCTGAACCGGACCGCACTGCTCAGAAATCAGACAGGCCTTTTTTTCAATCCGCAGTGAATCCGCACTGCCAGTGCACCAGACATATGTGAACAGGCACCATAGGAAGCAAAGTTATTTGACATGTCATGCAGATTGGATGTGGTTCAAATCACATCCAACCGGCATATATGTGAAACAGAACTTATGCTCCCATTGTTGATGTCAGTAGGAGGAATACTGCCGCAAGGGCCATATAAAGGAATACAAAAGGCCGAATCTGCCCCCAGGCCACAGTTTTGAGACCACTGTTGTACACCCAGGGGCGGACTGACCATTTGGAAACTCGGGCACTGCCCGAGGGCCCAGGGTCAGTAGGGGGCCTCATGACATGCCCCTGGTACCTTTTTCATAGGCTTTTTTGAGTTTGGGAAAGGACACAGGGGCCCCATGATCCCCTATTGCCCGGGGGCCCCATGAGTTGTCAGTCCACCCCTGTGTACACCAACACATGTCCTAAACTTATAATGTAAATTGCCTTATAGTAGTTACTCATCTGTCCCTCCGCTGCTCATGTAACCCGTTTCATGGTTTTGAACCTCTTGTGCCTTCTCATTTTTAGGAAGCAAAGAAAAGGAAAGTCTGGAATTAAAGAGCAAATCCACACCTAACACTATCTGGAAATTGAGTTTCCTTTAATTTACTTGAATGCAAATTCTCTGTAACATACTCCAGCAAGAGTTTACACAACGCCTCACATGTGATATGGGTGGGTCTGCCATATAAAGTCTGTATTGCTCAAATTTTTTCACTCTACTTGCTATAACACCATCACATTCAAAAGTCCAAAAGAATATCAGGATATGCTGACTCCCCACAATTCTAATTAGGACTATTAGTATAGATTGGTGGACTACGGGATGGCTTATCCTTGATGTCTGGCAGTCCTCACCACTTCATGAAATTTCCATATTAAGTCCATAGCACTCTGCCACTGGTTCCCATCCCTCCCCAACCCCTCCTTATTCCCCTATCCTCCCCTTGGTTAACCATCTTCTTTTATCTTGCCCACTCTAACCCTTCCCTAAATGCTCCTTTATATGTCCCCCCCCCTTTTTTTTTTATCCAACCACCATGTATAAATATATGTTTCTCCAACTTTTGCATCTTCCTCCTATGAATCTCAGATACATATGGTAGAAAACTATAGGCCTGAATACATTTGAACACCAGGCATACAGCTAAATATACAGTTAAAAAGAACAAATATAAACTGCCCTATGCAACAAAAGATTTGATTTATCCACCTCTGCCAGATAGCCCAGCCAACAGTGTGACACCACTTTTCTGTTAAGGTTAAGGAATAGTATGGTGTCACTTCCACATCCGCAACTAATTGGACAATGATGGCGCACCAACACAATGGACGAAGAGAACCTCCTGCGCTGCCAATCTTGAAACCAAAAACAAAACCAGAGTGGCTGCTAGCACCTAACTAAAATACCAAAAAAGTGAAATAATGGGCAGCACAGTGGCTAAATGGTTAGCACTTCTGCCTGGCAGTACTAGGGTCGCTGGTTCAAATCCCAACCACGGCACCACCTGCCTGGAGTTTGCATGTTCTCCCTGTGCCTGTGTGGGTTTCATCTGGGTACTCTGGTTTCCTCTCACACTCCAAAGACATGCTGGTAGGTTAATTAGATCATGTCTAAATTGGCCCATGAATGTAAGTTAGGGACTGATGGGAATGTAAAATATATATGTAAAGCGCTGCGTAAATTGACGGCACTATACAAATACCTGAAATAAATAAATAATGAACAAGGGGGATGGTGCTACACTACCCCAACCCAATAGGTAAGTGATGAAATATATGTGAACAAATGAGTGAATATTGAACTAAACCTCAATCTCATCAATCAAAAAACATGAGATGAAAAAAATATGATAATCATACATGTGGTAACAAAAGGAATGAAAAAATCATCAGGGGAACAAATGCACAAACATAAATGGAATACACACAATGCAGTGAATATTAAAGTGAATGCAACCAAAAAACTAATAAATGAAGTGAATAAATAAATTTATATCAAAGCACTAAAATGTCTTGAATCACATGACATAAAAAATCAAATGTGCCAAAAAAAAAAATTGAACAGTTTGTTTTTTGGACTGTACACAATATATTGTTTTTGGTCACATTGTTGTCCTTTCACTTTTTTTTGTCACATTTTACTTTTTTGTTCCAAAATCGAACGTTAAAAGCAAAGGTAATTTTGAAGCGCTTTGAACGCCATTTGCAAATCATTGAATGTACTGATCATTTTTGTATGAATAATCTACTAGCATATGACCAGCTTTACTCTGTGTTCTTGTCCGGTCTTAGTAATAGTGCTTCCATGCGGGGAGATGGAGGCTTGTACCTAGACAGATTCATGTTTTTATGGTAGCTGTGTATACAAATATATTTAATTATTTTAAAGAAATGCATGACTGCGTTAAATTGTATTTTTATGTCTGCCTGGAATTTAGCTATATTAGGTTGTTACTAAATATTACTCTTCACTTTTGTAGCTGCTCTGCAAAAATAGCAGCTGTGATCTGATTATTCACACTTGGCTACTCTAGGCTTCCGAGTTATAAATTGCCCCTCTTACCATAAATGCCGTGTCCAGGAGCTTGCAATCACATGTAAAACCTTCCACTCACCAGAAGTATATCTGCAGCTGTCCATTTAGGTGCTTTCTAAGTGACATTTCTAGGAACAAATTCCAGCTATTGCATCATCCAGGAATTTTTTTTTTTAATTATTTGCACAGTACATTTTTGTTTCACAATAACAGATAGGTGTATTTTTCTTTTTCACACTCTTCAGTACACTTGTAAATTCAACACAAACACCCTTTGGCCACTGCACTGTCGGTGTTCCTCGGTGCTCCTCGGTGCTACCACACTGCATCGTCTGTCAAGAAGGGTCTGTATTCTGTCAGGTAGGACAACTATGCAGAGCAACTATGCAGGGCCAGGACAAGGGGTGGGCAGGAGGGATGGCAGCCCTGGGCGCAATGGTTTATTGCAGGGATGGGGGCAGACTGTGCTGAGTTCCTTCTGTTACAAGGCTGACAGGAGTAGCGACAGCTACTCCTGTCATCCCAGAGCTGAGAGCAGGGAGGAGGTACCAGTTACGCATTCCCTACGCTTGCACATCATGAACGGGAAGGCCGGGGGGGGGGCACAGTTTGGCATCTTTGCCCTGTGCGTTGGACGCCCTTGTCCCGACACTGCAACTATGTACAGATTGTAAGGATCCCCTGCTTCTGTTGCTTTCCTTTTATTGTCAAGCTAAAGACCTAGGGTACAACTTCTATGTCCTCAGGTCCTTCCCAGTTGAGGTCACTCATTTGGCTCTGAGGAAGAGGTTGTGTCCTCGAAATGCGTTAGCCAGTTGGTCATCCAGGGTTCCATCGTATGGACTCAGATGTTGTTTGGATCATACATCTTGTTCAGTTTGACATGCCTGTGTTAATATGTCCATTGTGAGTATGATACCTATTTTGTTTCTTCACTAAATTATTTTAAACGATAATGCACTAGGTCGGTGCGCCCTTTTTCTGTTTCGTCACTCATATAGCTGTCAGGACTTGCTATCAGTTTAAAAGCTGAAGTCCCGATCTGTCCATAAGACTTGCTTTAAAGTGGTTGTAAATTTTTATGTAGAACTACCCCCCCTAGAAGCTGCTTGAGTATTGCTCGAGTATTCCCTACCACTATGCTGACAGCCAGGCACAAGTAATTTTCCCACAGCCAAGTGACTTTCATCTAGTTGGAGTCAAAGACCAGTCTAGGGGAGATGTTTTGTAGTTTTAATTTAGATGCTAGGGTTAGGGAATTGCAGTACTGTACTCCGAAACAAAATTATTCACAACTTGAGGTCACTAGCTGTTCTAAGATAGAGCCTTCAGTGAAGTCCCTTGTCTGGGAGCAGATGGCAGACTTCTCTTGTAATGGCAGTGTAGTAGTATAGAAGCTTGAGCAAAGTCTCTTGCAGTATGTGGCTAGTAGACAGAACTCTTTGGATCCCTAGCCAGTGATCCCAGAGGACAGTTGAGGGGGTTAACAGAACCAGGTCCCTGACATCCCACAATGTCTGTACTCACAGGCTTTTGTAGAACAACCGTAAGCCTCTCTCAGATCGATCCTCTACCAGACGGATCCCCAGCAGACTCCCCTTCTATCAACTTTTAGGAGAACCAGGGTCATTCGTCAGTTCCAGATTCAGGTCCTCAGGTCACCCACCTGTGTCCTTTAGGCAGTAGATGCCAGGGGAGGCAAGCCTGCCTCAACCCTGAGGTGGTGCAATCCACTTTGGTAAAGACTCTGAGAGGCTCACCAGGAGGCTTAGGGGAGAAGATGCAGAAGGGTGGTTGGGCAAGAAAGGGAACCTGTTGCTTTGGCCTGCACATGCATTGCAAATCTGGGCAAAAAAAAAAGGTTTCCCTTTCAGTGGGGCCATGGCTGCACTGCAATTGTTAACGGCTCATTTTTATCTAAGGGATTGGGGGAGGGAGATATACTTCCCAAATCGTCCGATCCTCCTGCTACCATGTGATCTAGCGGTCTTGTGCAGTGGACTGTTCTAGACATCATCAAGTCCATAGACTTGCTCTGGACGTGATGACGTCAGAAACAGTCCACCACTGGATCGTGGGGAGCGCCATTTACCGCAGAAGGGGAGAATTGAGGATAAGCCTCCGGGTCGCCCTTGGACAAAACCAGCAGTTAACCCATGCAATTCATAGGAAAACATTTTTGTTGATCAGAGTTAAGCTTTAACTGCACATACCATGTAAAACAAAAGTTGCATATGGGTCAAAATGTCACTTTGGGAGTGGAGTTTAGATGCAGGTGACAGATCTGTCACCCTGTGGCCAGGATTTGTGAATGACAAGGAAGCCTTTGAAACAATGCTACAGTATGCTATCAGGAGAGCCAACACCCTCCCGAGGTTGACCTTTGCCTGTATAAAGTATCATTATTGTGGAAAAGTACCTGTGTCCACTTCTATGACAAGAATGACAGATACTTCTAGCTTCCCAACAATGACAAGCAAGTCTTCAATGGCTACTAATGAACAGGCTGCACATTATAAATACACTGATAAAAAAAATTAAAGGAACACTTTGAAAATACATCAGATCTCAATGGGGAAAAATATCATGCTGGATATCTCTGACTGGGTAATGTGTTAGGAACGTAAGGATGCCCCATCATTTGATGGAAATAAAAATGATCAACCTACAGAGGACTGAATTCAAAGACACCCCAAAAACCAAAGTGAAAAAATTATGCAGCAGGCTAGTCCATTTTGCTGAAATTTCATTGCAACAACTCAAAATGGTACTCAGTAGTTTGTATGGCCCCCACGTGCTTGTATGCATGCCTGACAACATCGGGGCATGCTCCTAGTGAGACGAGGGATGGTGTCCTGGGGTATTTCCTCCCAGATCTGGACCAGGGCATCTCTGAGGTGCAAACTGGCAGCTTCAGGTGGACCGAAACAGGATATCCCAGAGTGTTCTATTGGATTTATGTTGGCGTGGAGGCCACTCAATGGTATCAATTCCTTCATCCTCCGGGAACTGCCTGCATACTTTCCCCACATGAGGCCGGGCATTGTCGTGCACCAGGAGGAACCCAGGACCGACTGCACCAGCGTAGGGTCTGACAATGGGTCCAAGGATTTCATCCCGATACCTAATGGCACTCAGGGTGCCATTGTTTAGCCTGTAGAGGTTTGTGCGTCCCTCCATGGATATGCCTCCCCAGACCATCAGTGACTCACCACCAAAACGGTCATGCTGAACGATGTTACAGGCAACATAACAATCTCTACAGCTTCTCCAGACCCTTTCACGTCTGTCACATGTGCTCAGGGTGAACCTGCTCCCATCTGTGAAAAGCACAGGGCACCAGTGGTGGACCTGCCAATTCTGGTGTTCAATAGCAAATGCCAATTGAGCTCTATGATGCCGGGCAGTGAGCACAGGGCCCACTAGAGGACGTTGAGCCCTCAGGCCACCCTCATGAAGTCTGTTTCTGATTGTTTGGTTAGAGACATTTACACCAGTGGCCTGCTGGAGATCATTATGTAGGGCTCTGGCAGTGCTCATCCTGATCCTCCTTGTACAAAGAAGCAGATACCAGTCCTGCTGATGGGTTAAGGACCTTCTATGGCCCTGTCCATCTCTCCTAGAGTAACCGCCTGTCTCCTGGAATCTCCTCCATGCTCTTGAGACTGTGCTGGGAGACACAGCAAACCTTCTGGCAATGACACGTATTGATGTGCCATCCTGGAAGAGTTGGACTGCCTGTGCAACCTGTGTAGGGTCCAGGTATTGCCTCATGCTACCAGTAGTGACACTGACCCTAGACAAATGCAAAACTAGTGAAAAACAGCCAGAAAAGATCAGTAGGGAAAAAATGTCAGTGGATTCCACCTGTTAAAGCATTCCTGTTTTGGGGGTTGTCTCATTATTGCCCATCTAGTGCGCCTGTTGCTAATTTCAATAACAGCAAAGCAGCTGAAACTGATTAACAACCCCCTATGCTACTTAACTGACCAGGTCAATATCCCAGGAGTTTCATTGACTTGATGCTATACTCTGATTAAAAAGTGTTCCTTTAATTTTTTGTTCATTATATATTGCTCTCACAATAGCATGCAGTATGCATGTTGCACTACACAAGTTTCACAGTCATATGTCAATTATAGTAGACTTTTTTTCCATTTAGGATAGAATAGGGGAGGGTTATAACCTCTAACATTTTTTTTGTCATCTATGTCCCATTGGGGAGATTTTTTTTTCTGACTCAACTTTTGACGTGTAGCCAGGTACTGACTATATCATTATGCCATTCTGGAACATTTACAGATAAGACGATGAGTAATCCCTTTCCCCCTAGTGCTACACCCCTTTCTGTTAGCAGAGTGGATCCAGTTCTTCTGACATCAGAGGACCTTGGGACCTGTAGTCCTATAGCCAATACATACTTTTTTTCTGAGTGCTGATTGAACTACAAGTACCAGAGAGCTGGAAAATGAGAAGGATGCTGGGAAAGCAGATATATTCTACAGCAAGGGACTGGCTTGCTCTCTCTGCACGAGATTCAGAGCTGAACACAGGGGTCTGCCATGTTCCTCCAGAGACAGATTGCTGGCCTACTGCTGTGAGACTCTGTACATCAGTTCAGCACAACAGTGATGCCAATCGCCACACTGCGATTGCATCACCTTTTCTGCATCGGGACTGTCACTGTCTGGTCTTCACACAGATATCTCTGCCATCAAGCAGTAACTCTGCACATCCCTGCAAACAGCCAAGAGCCTGTGCAAGAACTCTTGTTCCTAGATGGCCGTGCTCTCCATAGGATTAGTGAGCGGGTGGATACTCAACCTCTTTCTGTCATCACTCTAGAGCCATGTTTCTCAAGTAATGGTTCATGACCCAAAAGTGGGTCGTGACCAGGGGCGGACTGGGCCGCGGGGGCAAGTGCCCCTCAGGCTTCTCTAATGTCTCAATAAAACGTTTGGTGCCTTGACAACATAGCTTAATAAAAACTGCACTAATATAAATGTCAAGAGGGCCGGGACTGCAACTATGGCCGGCCTTAATATTTGTATTATTGTGGCCAGCCGTTCTCACCAAGGTGGTGCGCTTACAAGGTGGTCCCACAGCCCTCGTGCTCATTCCTCCTTCCTCTGCAGCAGTACTGGGAGAAAGTGACATATAACTATGACACTTCCTATCGCTTCTCGGCCTTTTGGCTAAGATCAAGTGTAGTATCTGTTCTTATCAGTGTCCAGTGGGGGTGCTCCCGACCATTCTAGCTTTGCGGGGATGGTTGTTGTATAGTACCCTCACTGGTATGATGGGGGTCCGGAAGGCTAATACCGGAGGGAGAGAAACCGGGGAGCGCCACGAGTTAAGTTGGGGCCCCGGGAGTAATTCCTCTGAGAAGACTGGAAGGACCCAGTACCTCCTGATTTGGACGGATCTACCTTGGTCTGGCCTGGGGCTGGGGACGCAAAAAGTCCGCAAACTCAGTGCGCCCTGAGTAGTCGCCTCAGGGGTGTCACTAGTAACACTTGGGTGTGGGACCCCACGGTGTGAAGATGACACATGGTCACTGTTTTTCACCTCTTTTTGCACAGCGCCCTAAGGACCAGGTCTTTTGGCTAAGTCCAGGGCAATTTTTGCTACGGGCCTCAGGGCCTGGTCTGTGCACATTTCGGCACGGTACCATTTTTTTATTTTACTTTATTTATTTATTTATTATGCACTCCCACGTTTGTCACTTTTTTCTTTGCCTTATGTGTGTGTATTTCACGGATGGAGGGTGTGGGTCCTCGGGCCTACCCTGAAGTCTAGGGGGAGGATGTGTGGCCATACGGTTCCTTTCTCCCCTGATCCCTAGAGGACTCTTCTTCGGGAGAGTCCCCTTGCCTAGTACTGAATGTCCGGCTTTGGCTGGGCATAGGGAACGGTGGTCCACCAGGCCTTTTGGCCAGGAGGACCAAGTGGGAACCTTGTCCCCGTCAGGAGCTTCGTGCCCCGGGGGATCAGGGTAAGCGGTCCAAGCCCCTTTAGGGGTAGGACACAGCACACCCCTAAGTGCACTTTTTGTGTGGTGTTTTTGCACTTGCACTTTTTTTGTGAAACACTTACAGGTTTTTCGTTATAGTTGCACGTTTGCGGACTTAAAAAACTTCCTTCCAGCCAGCCAGGTGCACAGGAGGGAAGAAAAGCACCACTGGACGCCAGGAAAATGACTCAGCTAGGTACTTTTCATTGGTTGTGGAAGGGCGATGGAGAGCGCATTTTGAAAGGAGTGAAAGAAAACAGGAAAGCGATGGTGATGGGGGACTTAAAGTGGGCATGAAAGGGGAGGGCATGAAAAGGGGGTCAAGATGGGTATTAAAGGAGGGTGTGAAATGGGGACAAGGAAAGAGCATAAAAGGCAGCGCATGGAAGGGAGCATTGAAGGAGTGAATGAAATGGGGGGGGGGGGGGGACTGAAAACCCGCACACAAAAATTGCACAAAGTATATTGTTTCTTTAAAAAGCCACTGAAGACATTAATACTCTTAAATTAGTGTGCTTTTGAGAGAGTGAGAGGTAGAGAAGGCATTGCTCAGCTTGTGTGAAGTAGAGGGGACGTTACTTAAAGTTAGGGGGTATTGGTTGATTTTTGTTATTTTATGTATGCTTAAAATAATTATTTCTTTTAAAAGTCTAAAAAAGTGTTTTATTATGTAGAATTATGTACATTGTAGAATACCGGTCAAGTTGTTGTGGTATAAATAATGTTTCGGAAATTAAATTATTTTTGGGTCGCGGCTTAATGACCAAGGATAAATGTGGGTCCTGAGCTTCCACAGGTTGAGAACCACTGCTCTAGAGACACTGCATGCAGACACCTTTACACCTCAGTTACCAGAAGAACTTTGCTTTGAGCAGTACCACGGCTTATCTATTTAACTTCATTGAATTACCAGAATTCACTAATGCCTATGGGCCCCACCATTGCTAGCAAAAGACTGTGGATACCACCATATCAAGAACTTTAAACATCGCAGGACTCAATTTGCAATCTCTAGTTAAAGGGACCTTTTCTCTTCTAAGGCCATTGCTATTCAGCTTAGGGAACTTATATCTATTTATGCCGGAGTATACGTTTACATAATTCTCTGCATGCCTTGTTGATGAGCTAGTGGTGCCGAGGGAGCTGTTAAGTCAACAAGCCCTTTCTTCCCCCTCTTGCTGCTGGTGTTGTAATTAAATAGTTGAAGCTTACTACTCATGACTGTACAACCAGTGTGAAAAGGAAATATAGAAAACAATTGTTTTAGCAGTGACAGGTGTTCTTCCAGTGTGGAAAACTGGAAGTGAGCTGACCCTTACCCTTCCTAAACCAATGAAAAAATCATTTTAATTTCCATGCACAACTAATGCCCCCTTGTCTTTTCTATAGTTCTTGGATAAAAAGGTAATTTGCCAAAACGTTATGCTAGCCTTTACTATATTTAAGACAGAACTCCAGCCAAAATTAACAAGATAAAAATAAATAACCCATTAAGAGATAAAACGACAAAGCAAGTTTTTGCCCCAAAATTCATGTTCAATCCAAAGATTTCTTCTGATGTCCATTTTTCTGCCTCTAGATGTCCTCAGTCAGATGGCCAGCATCATTTAACCCGCTTTCTTGGAGCCCAGGTTGTCCTGGACTCTTCCCAGAGTTGACTGGACAGTGAAAGGAGAAGCAGCACAGTGATGAGCTCATCTGTCACTCTGCCTTCTCCTCCTATCAGCATGATTCTTATCAGAACACAAACTGATTGGCTCCTTGTGCTGCTTCTTTGTCTCACGCTTCAGCCCTGCTTTACAGAGATTGCAATGTCTTTTTTTCACAAGTTGTTTTCTAAACTTTTGTATCTCTTTATTTTCCCGTCTCTAAACTCTCAGATATTGTAATTTTTTCAATGCAGTTCCCAAAGTATTCTAGATGTGGCCTTACAGTTATTTATATAGAGACACCACTACATTCTCATTACATATTTTCATCTCCCTTTCTATACGTCTCAAGATATTGTCTGCTTTTGCAGATTTGCTTCGCTTTGCATTAAGTGCAGCTGCTTTGTTGATTATTAACTCATACTATTGAACTTCCCACCGTCACTGCCTTGCTGCCTTCCATTCAATGTATAGCAGGCAATGCATATCCTATGGTTAGGATCAGGGGCGGACTGACTATTTGGAAACTCCATTTGGGGTCAGTAGGGGGCCCCATGAGAAGCCCCTGGTACCTTTTTCATAGGCTTTTTTGAGTTTGGGCAAGGACACAGGGGCCCCATGATCCCCTATTGCCCAGGGGCCCCATGAGTTGTCAGTCCGCCAATGGTTAGGATGCATAACTTTAGATTTTTTTTACCATTAAATGTAATTTGACCTTTAATTCTTTCTTGGCTTATGTCAACATCCTTTTGGCTTCATGCACATGGGTGCATCCAATGTGAACTTCTGGTGCCTGGACAAGGGGTGGGCAGGAGGGACAGTTGCCCTGGGCGAATGGATGGAAGAACCCTGTGCTGAATACTTTCTGTTACAAGGTTGACAGGCGTATTGACATCAGCATCACTACTCATGTCAGTCCAGAGGTGGGAGAACCCCAGAGCTTGCACATCATGAATAGGGGTGGGTGGGGGGGGGGTGCGGTTTGGCATCTTTGCCCTGGGTGCTGGGTGACCTTGTCCTGGCACTGCCTGGAATGTAACAAAGCCAAGTACATGGGTGAAGGTGGTTGTATACGGTCAGAAAGTCAAACAGAGCTTGCCTCCTTTACTGGTTGAAGGACATCCAGCATCATTTAGCACTTTCCTCCCAAGCCTGACTGTCCCTGGCCTGCCCCTTTCACTCATTGGATTTCAGTTCTTTCAATCATTGAGGTTCAGGATGTGGGTGTTATCTAGGGTGGTCTGCATACCAATGTAGTCTGACTAGGAATGCCTACCTCTCCATTCAGACATCCTCCATTAAGACATTTTGATATGTGAAAAACTCCACCCATGGACCAGCCCATTGTTTTTTTATCTGGGTTGTGCGCTGTTAAAAGGCAGGTAGCTGTGATGTTTTAATGCATGTGTAGCACCCTGGTGACCCCTCCCACCAGTCATGATCTGCCTACATAGAGAGGCACAGAGGTATAGTAATGACATCATCTAAATTAAAGTATGTAATAAAAATGGAAATGTTTTATTTGAAAATGTTAATGGTGGGGGTGGGGATAGGAAAAAAAAAAAAAGAATATGAGCAGATAAAACTTCAGCTTTAAAGCAGAATTAAACCCCAAAACAAAAATGTAATACACTGCAGTTAAAGTGTAGTTGACTCCTCTATGATCAAGCCCCGATGGGCGGGGAAAAACACGTTAGGGGGCATGGATGGCATGACGGCTGAGGCCATCCCCCATACATAGGACTATACGGGTGGTTAGATCACTGTCCTTCTCTTCTTAGCCGCAAGCTGCTGGACTCCATGCGGACTCCACTCCCCAATGCAAGCCGGTGAGGTGACTCTTTAGGTTGACTATCTGGCTTCTGAGCGGGGCCAAGACACAGCATACTGCAGTTAAAGGGTTACTAAACCCAGGACTCTGCATTCACTATATCTGATCTCCCACAGTACAAACAACATGGAAGAGGAATTATTTTAAGAAATATAAACTGCTAAATCCCTTTTCTCATCAGCAGTATATAGAAGTCTTGCGACTTCTATCAGCGTTCAGCAGAGCACTGGTTAAAGCTTGTAGGAGGAGTTTTCTTTTTGCTTTAGGAGGATTCAGAACCCCTGACTCTCTGTCTGGACAGTGCTGATTGGCCCTGTGCTGATCACATGCACTCTCCCAAGAAAAAAAAACTCTCTAGCAATACACACTAAACTGAGCATGTGTAGAGTGCCCCCAAGGCTCAGTTCTATCAGGAGATGGATTGGGGACAGTAGAAGAAGGGGAGGATCAGAGAAGACAGGATCAAACAGCCTTTTTACACAATACAGAGGATTAACCCCTTAGGTTCCACAGTGAGTATAACAAGCATGCTTTACTGCATATACAGACTGATTTTACGGTTGTGGGTTTAGTAACACTTTAACCAAATTCTTACATGTGGTGGCTGCATTCATTTTCTAATGCCACCCCTTTTAGAGAATACAGAACTAAGTAAATGTGTATGAAATGTGTTAACAAGAAAAGTAGTAAAAGGGATCCCCTGCGGCTAGCAACAATAGATCCCCCTAGCAACTATAGACCCCCCAGCAACAAGAGATCCCCCGCCAGCAACAACAGATCTCCCGGCTTGAATACAACCTTCAGTAGCCAGCAACAGTAGATCCCTCCCAGCAACATAGACCCCCTTGCAACAAAAAAATTCTACTGTAGTCAGCATCAATAGACCGCCCCCCCAGCACACCCTGGTACCCCTTCACAGCACATTCACCTGTGGTCCTGCTGAAAAATAGCCCTGGTGACGTGTAAATCTGAGAGTCTAAGGCAGTCCATACATTAAATCTTTCTTTTTGGAGGCATGTTACTGGCCAGATCACCAGGTGACAATAAAGGAAAAAGAGCCTAAAAAAGAAAACAAATGCAGCCACCAATGACTGGTCAGCAACAAGTCTAATGCCTACAGATGGCAGCCATGAGGATCTGAGGTCCAGGTTTCATCTGGAGACCATTCACATGTTTCTTGCGTCTGTTCAGTATGAATTGTTCTCTTGTTCTGACAGAATATATCTCCCAGAATGATTTTCAACATCAGCAGCCGAGAGTAGCAATCGATTCGTTTACCTTACCCCATGCTGCTGATTACCTGCTGAGAGTGAAGGCTTTGTGTGAACTTTGCATGCTCAACTCTGTAGTCTCTAAAGATCGATCTCTAAAGATCCTGATCTCAGCAAGAGCCTACTATCTGTCACAGATTATATATGGAATTGGTCACATTGGTCTCATTGGTCACATTGGTCACATGACCGGCACATGTGAAAAGATTAGAGCAAAAGGTTTCTTTCATTCATCTACCCATCCATGCTAAACGGCGAGGATGGAGGAATCTCCCCTGCCGGCTGTTGTATTCTGACAACTGCGGGTGCTGAAGAGTGTCTGATCTGATTGGACGAAGCCACTATTTGGCTGACAATTTTCCAAATGGCCCCTTCAATCTTCAGATCGAAGGATGTTAGGCGGGAGGGTGCCAACATGGCCACCCTCAGCTCCATGTATGACTGGTTTTACACTTAGGCTGGCCATACACTATACAATTTTCTGTCCAATTTCTGCCAAATTTCCCTTAGATTTACTTTCAACTATGTAGTGCAAGAGCCTGCCTAACTGGATACAACTGAAAGTGTTGTTAGGTTTGACCTCCTATTATATGGTGTTTGGTAAATCTAAACCAAAAATCTCAAGAAAATTGTATACTGTATGGCCAGTCTTAGACCTAACTAATATGCATTATATTTTGCTTGATATATTTTTTTTTTCATTTACTTCCTGGTTTCTGGCCTAGGTCAAAATCACGTCCTGCATCCCATGAATCTTCAGGAGGGGAGGAGGGACTCAACTTAGCACACCCCCATGCCTGCATGCCTGAGCTAAGGACAGATGGATTCCAGAAAGTAACTGCTGCATGAATCATCTGCCCTTACTCAAGATGGCCATGGTCAGAAACACTGGAGGGAAGGGGGGGGGGGTTTCAAAGTAATTGCATGGAGCATGGAGACATGGATGGTTGGGGGGAGTTTGCTTTAAATAAGGAAAGTTAAGTGTTACTAAACCCAGAACCCTGCATTCACTATATCTGGTCTCCCCGGACCCTGCATTCACTATATCTGGTCTCCCCGGACCCCGCATTCACTATATCTGGTCTCCCCAGACCCTGCATTCACTATATCTGGTCTCCCCGGACCCTGCATTCACTATATCTGATCTCCCCGGACCCTGCATTCGTTATATCTGGTCTCCCAGGACCCTGCATTCACTATATCCGCTCTCCCCGGACCCTGCATTCACTATATCTGGTCTCCCTGGACCCTGCATTCGTTATATCTGGTCTCCCAGGACCCTGCATTCACTATATCCGCTCTCCCCGGACCCTGCATTCACTATATCTGGTCTTCCACATTACACAGAACATGGAAGTGCAATTATTTTAGTAAATATAAACTGCTAAATACCTTTTCTCATCAGCAGTTAGAGCAGTCTTGTGACTTCTATCAGTGTCCAGCAGAGCACTGGTTAAAGCTTGTAGGAGGAGTTTTCATTTTGCTCTAGGAGGACTCAGAACCCATGACCTCTACCTAGACAGTGCTGATTGGCTCTGTACTGATCACATGCACTCTCCCCAAAAAAAAAAAAACCTCTAGCAATACACACTAAACTGAGCATGTGCAGAGTGACTCCACACCATATGTCCTATTAGGAGATAAGAGGGGGACCCTGAAAGAAGGGCAGGATGCTGCTCTCTACTATGGCAGATGGGTTGGGGAGAGTAAAAGAAGGGGGATCAGAGAAGACAGGATCAAACAGGCTTTTTACACAAAGGGGAGGATTAACCCCTTAGGTTCCACAGTGAGTATAACAAACATGCGTTACTGCATATACAGACTAATATTACTGTCATGGGTTTAGTCACACTTTGCATCTGAGTATAACAAATCAAAAACTCAATTTATTGTCGTTCCGTGCCACCCCTTTGGCCTGGTTCACAGTACTGCGACTTGAAAGTCATGCGATTTCCAGTGTGACGATGCGATTTCAATGCAACTTTTGCTTTGGAGAAAAACCCTTGGAAGTCGGATACTGTTGCATCAAAGTTGCATAGATTAGGACAATTCTTGCGACTTTTGTGATTTTAACATTGCAGCCTATAGCATCAAAGATCCAAAAAAAGAAGTGCAGGAACTTCTACTTAGGTTGCATTGATTACAATGACACCCATTAAAATGAATATGTGTTTTGACTTGTCATGGGACTTTATGTATCACAAATTGCATCAAGTCGCTTGATAAGGTTGCATCAGTGGGAACCGGGGCTCAGTATACATTGTTATTACTGAAAAATTCATTAGATATCCCTACCTGCAATTCGGGTTATATTTTAAATAGCCTTCACTGATAACAATTCGAGCCAAATAGGAGGTATTGCAGGGAGGATGAAATGAGTGCAAAGCTTGGCAATCGTGGTCAAAAACCCAATACATACCCACCCAGCACAGGAGGAAGTATCTCTACCTATAGCTGAGTGTTCCAATAGCAGTTCCAATGGCAGACAGATTGGAATGCAATGAAACGCACGCTTTAAATGACATAAGCGATTTTGATACAGTGTTGAATCATACAATAGTAATTTCTTTATAATTAGATTTACAAGCCATGATTTTATTACTAAACCACATCAAATCGGGTCAGACTGGTTCTGCAATTACTAAGTCATCAAATAGTTAGGAGAGTATAGTCACCATATGAAGATACATTGATAAGAACTGCACTCCGACCTGTATCCTTCTAAGTCACTGTAAAGTCATCCACAATAGGCCACGGCCATACTGTTTCCACCCAAATACACCATCTGTTATTTAACACGTTTCACCACATAGTGTCATGAGCATAAGGATGTGATCAAGCCACTTGATCAGCCAGCGTGAAACGCGTCAAGGAGGTGATTAAGTCATCCACAATAGGCCACAGCCATACTGTTTCCACCCAAATACACCATCTCCTTCTTAATGCGTTTCACCATATAGTGGCTTGTTCACATCCTTGTGCTCATGACACTGTGAACAAGCCACTATATAGTGAAACGCGTTAAGGAGGTGATTAAGTCATCCACAATGGGCCACAGCCATACTGTTTCCACCCAAATAAACCATCTGTTACTTAATGCATTTCACCACATAGTGTCACGAGCACAAGGATGTGAACAAGCCACTATATGGTGAAACGCATTAAGAAGGAGATGGTTTACTTGGGTGGAAACAGTATGGCTGTGGCCTATTGTGGATGACTTACTCACCTCCTTGACGCGTTTCACCATATAGTGGCTTGATCACATCCTTGTGCTCATGACACTATGTGGTGAAATGCGTTAAGTAACAGATGGTTTATTTGGGTGGAAACAGCATGGCAGTGGCCTATTGTGGATGACTTACTCACCTCCTTAACACGTTTCACCATATAGTGGCTTGATCACATCCTTGTGTTCATGACACTATGTGGTGAAACGCGTTAAGTAACAGATGGTTTATTTGGGTGGAAACAGTATGGCTGTGACCTATTGTGGATGACTTATTACAGTGACTTAATCACCTAAAGTGGAGTTCCACTCAGCCTGTCAAATATTAAAGTCAGCAGCTACAGAAACTGTAGCTGCTGACTTTTAAAAAACAGCCACTTACCTGTCCCACAGTCCCAAGGTGTGTTCCCCGCAGCGCGTTTCACCGGCCGTCCTGTATTCCAGGAGGTCAGCATCTTCAGTGTGGGCACCCGGCTGCTCAGCTTGCGACTTCACAGCCAGGAAACCACATGCGCGAGTAGCGCTGCACTTCATGAATGGTCCTGTAGTCTTCTGGGACCTGTCACGTGTCCCAAAAGACTACAGGGAGGGAGGACGCCTTCCGCCTAGGCGATCGGACTAGAAGTGGGAGTGGGTACCTGTCAAATTTGTGTACCTGCTCCCCCCCGCTCCCCAAAGGTGCCAATCCTTAATGGGGAGCGGGGCACCAGTCCTTAAAGCGGAACTTCCCCTTTTGGGTGGAGCTTCGCTTTAACGTGTTTCACCATATAGTGGCTTGATCACATCCTTGTGCTCATGATACTATGTGGTGAAACGCATTAGAAACAGATGGTTTATTTGGGTGGAAACAGTATGGCTGTGGCCCATTGTGGATGACTTAATCACCTCCTTAACGCGTTTCACCATATAGTGCCTTGATCACATCCTTGTGCTCATTACACTATGTGGTGAAACACGTTAACTAACAGATGGTTTATTTGGGTGGAAACAGTATAGCTGTTTGGCTATTGTGGATGACTTATTACAGTGACTTAATCACCTCCTTAACGCGTTTCACCATATAGTGCCTTGATCACATCCTTGTGCTCATGACACTATGTGGTGTAATGTGTTAAGAGAAGGTTTATTTGGGTGGAAACAGTAGGCTGTGACCTATTGTGGACTATGGTTTGTTAATATGACTTAGAAGAATACAGGTTGGAGTGCAGTTCTAATCAGTGTACTGTATCTTCATATGTGACTATAATCTCCTAACTAAGAGCTGTACTCCAATCTGTATTCTTCTAAATCACTTTAATAAGTCATCCACAATAGGTCACAGCCATACAGTTTCCACCCAAATAAACCGTCTCCCCAACGGGTTCCACAATATAGTGGCTTGATCACATCCTTGTGCTCATGCCACTATCTGGAGAAACGCGTTAAGAGATGGTTTAGTTTGGTGGAAACAGTATGGCTGTATATTGTAGTATTGTAGCATTGACTTCTAGGAAAATCAGTGAGCCAATCAGCAGGAAACAACATTTCTAGGAGTGTTCCATATTGCATTGAATTTTACACAGAAGTACAGTGCTGCAGGTTGAAAAGGAAAGGTAATTTTTAATAACATTCAGTTACAATATGGCTTGTGTAGTGGAGTGAGTGTTGTTAAACTTGGACAGAAAGTGAAAAAAAAATATAAAAAAATAAATAAAGCAGCTATCACATCAATATATTTCTGTTTGTGTCCTAAGATACACGTTGATGATGGCATTATCTTACAACAGAGGTAAAGAAGAACAGAAAAAAGAATGGGCCTTACGTGCTAAAATGAAGAATAGAGTCCTTCCTGTAAAGCATCATCAGAATCGGTGAACTGCATTTTTTGGTACTTTCCAATAACAACAATACAATATTGTGAAAGTGAACTCAGGGGCTCACAATTCTATGTTGGCCCCAGGTCTTCAGACCAAATACCTCCAGGTTCATGTTTGGGTATTCCCAAGAACATTTATTGTGCAAGTATCAACAATTGTCTCAGTGGTCAATGTCTGATGACTTCTCAATGCGTTGGGTGTGCAATATGAAGGCCTTTGTTTGGATATAGAGAAACCCTATTTTAGGAGTACCTGAGAACTCTGAAGCTAAACAGAGGGCAGCATCCCAGTGTAGGACCCTATGGTCATCTCAGAGGGTTAAGGTTCATTGTAGAACTTGACCTGGCATAAAGTATTTCAAAGGTGAAAAAAAATGCTGAAGAGCAGACACCAAGGGGTTTATTTACTAAAGCTGGAGAGTCCAAAATCAGACTCCCTTCTGCATAGAAACCAATCAGCTTCCAGATTTCATTGCCAAAGCTTCATTGAACAAGCTGAGGTTAGAAGCTGATTGGTTTCTATGCAGAAGGGAGTCTGATTTTGGACTCTCCAGCTTTAGTAAATAAACCCCCAACTGTCCTCCAAAAAAAAAAAAAAAGCCATCAACAAAATTGACTTGGGTGGGTGCAACTGAACTGTAGCCAGAACAAGTTCAGTATTTCTGCTGACCAAAGCTGGCCATACACTGTTAGGTTTTCAAAGATCCATTTTTGAAAAATCGTTCCTCAGATATGCCCATTATTGACTCAAAGAATTTTTGGTCAACTGCAGCAAATTTGTGTTCAATTTGAATTCCAATGTATAGAAGTTTAACGTTCAATCCTTTACCAGAAGTATACAAATAAATATATACAACTTTTTCAGGCTGAGGACCCCGTTAGGATTTTATTTTTTCGTTTTCAGAAAAGAAACAAGAAAATAATTTCAGTCCTGAGCCTTCAAAATTTCCTATCCAAGTGGTCAAAGACGATCAGCAATTTGGCCACACTAAGCATTAGAAAAATCAGAAAATGAAAATGTTCCAACAAAAATCTACTGCTGTATGATCAGCTTAAGCTACTGAAGTGGCAATAAATTCTATATTTAATCTTGTACTTACAGGTAAGATTACAATGAGGCCTACCTGTAGGTACCTTGAATATCTCCTAAACATGCACCATTTAGGAGATAGTCACAATTTCAGCAACCCGTGACATCACTGGCACATGTGCCAATGAGGGCACACTAAGCATACGGTCAATTCAGAATGTTGCGTCATGATCGTAACGTCATCGCGGCCTGGCCATTCAAACAGCTGGAGCACACAAAACTTGTAGGAAATCTGGGTAAAAATGGAAGATCCTGGTGGAGGGCTTCGATTGACTGGTACTGCAAGTCTGCCATAATGTATTACCAGGGGCGGTCTGACAACTCATGGGGCCCCCGGGCAATAGGGGTTCATGGGGCCCCCGTGTCCTTGCCCAAACTCAAAAAAGCCTATGAAAAAGGTACCAGGGGCATCTCATGGGGCCCCCTACTGACCCCGGGCCCTCGGGCAGTGCCCAAGTTTCCAAATGGTCAGTCCGCCCCTGTGTATTACTATGTTATGCATGCTAGCATATCATGGAATTAAGGGGAGCTTTTTTTTAAGAAACTTTAAAAAGTTTAAGTGAACTAAAGTAAAGTTATGATGTACAGAATGGATATATTCATAAAAACATAATTATTTATACTTTGTAAAAGCAATTAGTGTAAGCACTGAAATGTGACTTGGGTATCAGTCTTCTGTAATCTCCTGCACAGCAGAGATCAGACTGCGAGTAGGGAAGCAGCACTAGGGCCCAATCAGTTGTGCTAAATGCACATGTGCTGACAAGAAGCATGCTGAGAGGAGGAGCAGCACAGTGGGAAGAGGGATGAACTAATCAGTGTGCCCCTGCTCTTTTACTGCCCAGTCAGCAGTCTGGAGACAGGGAAGTGGCCAAACTGTATCCATTTGCAGTAAAGTCGAATCACCAACTGCTCTATGCTGTCTGGCAAGGCTATATAGATCATTTGAAAAGTACATCCCAATACATACATCCATCACATACATACAGATTCATATCTGACTGTCTCTGGAGGAGGAATATACTGTACATCCCAATTTTGATGTTAATGTATAGCACATAGCATGGACACAGATAAGACAACTTCAGGCTGAACATCTTCTGTCCCTCAGGACCTCAGTCAGGATCTTACTGAAGTTCTCTGCTCACCCTCCACACAATGAAACCAAAGATCCAACATGGTAACGGCTATAGGAGAGAGACAGAAGTGGGAACTCGGAGATGGCAAACTTTCCTGTTGGAGTCCTCAAGAGATACAAAGCTAGTGGAAAATCAACCCATCTACATCCAACCAGAACAACATTCCACTCATGGGCAGAATACTTTTGTTTCTTCCAGTATGTATATTTACAATTGGTATGCTAACAAGAAATAACATGCCTTTTTTTTTATTGTACCTTGAACATGCGAAAGTAGAAGTATGATGTGGAAAAATATGAGTCTTTCCTGCTACGTGCAGTTTACCGAAATAGTCTGCTCAGAAATACATCTTGCTCTGACTACCAAATAGTAATTAACAAAACTGTAACTTAAAAAAAATTACAGGGTGGTCTGCAGTACAGGGTGGTCTGCAGTGCTCAGGAGATATGCCATTCTATGGGAGGTCAGATTGTGTCTGCATTTCTGTATGGTTGGGGTGCGGTTGACTCTGCCAGTCTAGCATTTCTTTTGCCATTGAAGAGGGGAGAGTGAAAGAGAGGTGGAGTGCATGCAGAGGCCATCAGATCTACTTCTCTTGAAGGAAAACATCAGAGATTGGGACAGGTCTTCTAATGTTACTAATCAATATCTACCTGCCAGGAGGCATCTGCCTGCAACCACACATTTGAGATTGTGGCTGATCCACCTAAAAATAGCTAGATTGGGAGACTTGTGACGGACCCAACTGGGACAGAGACTTTTGGAGAGGACTAGGGCCTAGCCTTCCAGTCCTCTCCAAAAGCCAATGTCCTGGTTGAGTTTGTCACAAGACTCTAAATACCAAAATCAATAATCTTCTATATGCTTTTGGGCCATGGGGCAGGTGGTCCTCGCTTGCCGATTAGTGACTGTAAACCCACCAGGTTCTTTGGCTATGCCAAGCACACTCTGCACATGGGGAAGCTTTTCCCGTGCATGCACTCATCAATGCCCTGGGATGTAGCAGAGGCCGCTTTCAGGTGAAATCAACATCAAGGCAGGCCCCCGACTTCGAGATGAGCCGTGCACTGCATGCAATGAATGTCTATGCTGTCCCAGTAAAACATGCTGTCCCATGCCACTGCAGACCTTCACTGTGAATTGTTGAATTTAGGAAGGACACCGCTGAACCTATGTCCACTCCATCCGTCCAGCATACCTCTGCCACCTCACTCCCAGTGACAGTTTGGGGAAAAGGCGTAACTAGAACCTTCAAGGCCCTGGTGCAAGAAAGCATGATGGGCCCCCCTGACCTGAGTCCAGGGCCCTTCCCACTGATCCCGGGGCCCTTTACAGAGTTACCCCCTTACATCAGAGTCCATAGAGTTACCCCCTTTACATCAGAGTCCATAGAGTTACCCCCTTTACATCAGAGTCCATAGAGTTACCCCCTTTACATCAGAGTCCATAGAGTTACCCCCTTTACATCAGAGTCCATAGAGTTACCCCCTTTACATCAGAGTCCATAGAGTTACCCCCTTTACATCAGAGTCCATAGAGTTACCCCCTTTACATCAGAGTCCATAGAGTTACCCCCTTTACATCAGAGTCCATAGAGTTACCACCTTACATCAGAGTTCCCAGCATTCCCAGAGTTCCCCTTTATGATGCAAACGGGGGGAACTCTGCGGACCCTGATGCAAACGGGGGGAACTCTGCGGACCCTGATGCAAACGGGGGGAACTCTGCGGACCCTGATGCAAACGGGGGGAACTCTGCGGACCCTGATGCAAACGGGGGGAACTCTGCGGACCCTGATGCAAACGGGGGGAACTCTGCGGACCCTGATGCAAACGGGGGGAACTCTGCGGACCCTGATGCAAACGGGGGGAACTCTGCGGACCCTGATGCAAACGGGGGGAACTCTGCGGACCCTGATGCAAACGGGGGGAACTCTGCGGACCCTGATGCAAACGGGGGGAACTCTGCGGACCCTGATGCAAACGGGGGGAACTCTGCGGACCCTGATGCAAACGGGGGGAACTCTGCGGACCCTGATGCAAACGGGGGGAACTCTGCGGACCCTGATGCAAACGGGGGGAACTCTGCGGACCCTGATGCAAACGGGGGGAACTCTGCGGACCCTGATGCAAACGGGGGGAACTCTGCGGACCCTGATGCAAACGGGGGAACTCTGCGGACCCTGATGCAAACGGGGGAACTCTGCGGACCCTGATGCAAAAGGGGGAACTCTGCGGACCCTGATGCAAACGGGGGGAACTCTGCGGACCCTGATGCAAACGGGGGGAACTCTGCGGACCCTGATGCAAACGGGGGGAACTCTGCGGACCCTGATGCAAACGGGGGGAACTCTGCGGACCCTGATGCAAACGGGGGGAACTCTGCGGACCCTGATGCAAACGGGGGAACTCTGCGGACCCTGATGCAAACGGGGGAACTCTGCGGACCCTGATGCAAAAGGGGGAACTCTGCGGACCCTGATGCAAAAGGGGGAACTCTGCGGACCCTGATGCAAAAGGGGGAACTCTGCGGACCCTGATGCAAAAGGGGGAACTCTGCGGACCCTGATGCAAAAGGGGGAACTCTGCGGACCCTGATGCAAAAGGGGGAACTCTGCGGACCCTGATGCAAAAGGGGGAACTCTGCGGACCCTGATGCAAAAGGGGGAACTCTGCGGACCCTGATGCAAAAGGGGGAACTCTGCGGACCCTGATGTAAAGGGGCATTCTGATGTAAGAGGTTCTTTGGTCTCCAGGCCCCTTCCCCCTTGCAGCAGAGTTTCTCCTTACCTCAGACTACGCAGTTTCCCTTTGCACTGTAAGGGTGAATTCTGCTGACCTTGACGTTAGGGATAATTTTGGGAGCTCTGATTTAAGGGGGATTGCTGGAAACTCTGATGTTGTGAGGGAGCTCTGTTGACCAGAGACCTCCTTATACCAGATTTCCCATTTACAGAAGAGTCTGCAGAGTGAATACTCTAAGGTAAAGGGGTTCATTGATGTAAGAGGGGAGTGAGGACACTGATATAAGGGGGAACCTTTATATCAGTGTCCTACCCTTACCTTAGGGTCTCCACTCCCTCCGATTGTCCCACAGACCCTGTGTGGCCAGGAGCTGTCACACACTGACCTCCTGTAATTGCCTTCAGACTTAGTCTTTTGGTCCTCCTCTCCGCCTCATGCCCCCTCCATGCAGTTGCTTTCAAATTTGCATGAAAGACTCAGAGGGCTTGTGCCCTCCTGTGTGCTTTTTTACAGTATCCTAGTAGATTTTCCCATCTGAGGAGGACTGCATCAACAAAGCATACCAGATGTATATCTTTATACCTACTGTTAATGGTCCACCCAACATTGGGTTTACAGCAGAACTGTGAGCGCTGGAGCAGGGGCAGACTGACAACTCATGGGGCCCCCGGGCAATAGGGGATCATGGGGCCCCTGTGCCCTTGCCCAAACTCAAAAAAGCCTATGAAAAATTACCAGGGGCATCTCAAGGGGCTCCCTACTGACCCTGATGTTGTGAGGGAGCTCTGTTGACCAGAGACCTCCTTATACCAGATTTCCCATTTACAGAAGAGTCTGCAAAGTGAATACTCTAAGGTAAAGGGGTTCATTGATGTAAGAGGGGAGTGAGGACACTGATATAAGGGGGAACCTTTATATCAGTGTCCTACCCTTACCTTAGGGTCTCCACTCCCTCTTTACATCAGTGACCCCCCACAGAGTGACTGATTGTCCCACAGACCCTGTGTGGCCAGGAGCTATCACACACTGACCTCCTGTAATTGCCTTCAGACTTAGTCTTTTGGTCCTCCTCTCCGCCTCGTGCCCCCTCCATGCTGTTGCTTTCAAATTTGCATGAAAGACTCCAAGCGCTTGTGCCCTCCTGTGTGCTTTTTTTACAGTATCCTAGTAGATTTTCCCATCTGAGGAGGACTGCATCAACAAAGCATACCAGATGTATATCTTTATACCTACTGTTAATGGTCCACACAACATTGGGTTTACAGCAGAACTGTGAGCGCTGGAGCAGGGGTGGACTGACAACTCATGGGGCCCCCGGGCAATAGGGGATCATGGGGTCCCTGTGCCCTTGCCCAAACTCAAAAAAGCCTATGAAAAATTACCAGGGGCATCTCAAGGGGCCCCCTACTGACCCCGGGCCCTCGGGCAGTGCTGGAGCAGGGGCAGACTAACAACTCATGGGGCCCCCGGGCAATAGGGGATCATGAGGCTCCTGTGTCCTTGCCCAAACTCAAAAAAGCCTATGAAAAATTACCAGGGGCATCTCAAGGGGTCCCCTACTGACCCCAGACCCTCTGGCAGTGCCCGAATTTCCAAATGGTCAGTCCGCCCCTGCGCTGGAGGCGTTTGCATGGGGTTCCCTTTAAGATTAAAGTTGACTTTTCTGAATTCTGTAGTACCATTTTTAGAAGGCACTGATTTCTGTTAATTAAACTTGACAGATTCATATCTGACTGTCTTTGGAGGAAGAACATCCAGAGTCAGATCTGCTGGAAAACTCCAGATAGTTTTTAAGGTGACGTATCTATTCTTTGTTACAATTGTGTTCCCCTGGGGTCCCAAAGGATGTCTTTGATCTCCAGTGCTATTTTGGCAGTCAAAGGAAAAAAATCAGTTTTCTCAAAAATATTTTTATTCTCCCTACCCCTTTTAGACTGATGTCAAAGGGTGATTCTACCACCAGCAACAATTTGCCAGTGGCGGTAATCACACTCAGCAATCTACACTGTTGCTGCCCGAACACTGCTGAATCTCGATCTACAAGAAATTCCATAGGTACCAACAGGCAGACTCTTACAGATCTTGCTGCTGGTGATTTTGGCATAATGTCAGCGGTAGGATTGCTAATGGCAGAGTTGCCCATGTGTCATCAGCCTTGGTTCACAGACTTCATTGATAGTGGAGCTGAAAATAGAAACTACAACAGCTTTCTTTTGTACACATTACTGGGAATAACTGCTAGCCTACTTAGTACAGATTGTGCTCTCTCATGTCATAGACAACAATCGCTACAGAGGACGCCAAGTGCTCATAGCCTCAGTGTTACTATATTTCGAATCACTGCAGCTCAAGGAACTTCTCACATCAAAGGCAGACCAGGGGCGGACTGACAACTCATGGGGCCCCTGGGCAATAAGGGATCATGGGGTCCCTGTGTCCTTGCCCACACTCAAACCACACCCAAAAAAGCCTATGAAAGGTACCAGGGACATCTCATGGGGCCCCCTACTGACCCCGGGCCCTCGGCAGTGCCCGAGTTCCCCAATGGTCAGTCCGTCACTGAGGCAGACTAATCAGTAGTAACGATAAAACAGAGAATGTATATTTATATGTAGAGTGGGAAATGCAGTCCACCCACCAATTGGTTTTTTTCCCACCTTTATTTAGAAGTAAAGTTCCTTACACTCTGATTTTCCCATACAGTTTTTAGAGTCACAACGAAATAATAGAAATTTTCCAGCCTCCTGGCTATCTGGACTCTCTAGTTCCTGAACCTATCTCAATGCAGACCTACCACTTTAGCCTCATGGCTAGTTCAGGCTCCTGTCTTTTCAAATTCTGTCTCTTGCAGCATCTTAACCTTGTGGCTATTATGGGCCCCTGCCTATTCAAACACTTTCTCTGCCTGCACAAAGCACCTCTCCATGAAGCCAGAACAGACAGTCTCCTAGTGTCTTTTCACACACAAGCTGTTCCTGCAGCAGTTTGTTTAAAAGGGAGTAGCCCTGAACTCTACTCAGACCTCATAATATATGGCCAGTTCACATATGCACAATCAGCAGCTGCTGGTCAGCATCAAAATGTGGACTCAGAGTTAAAGGCTTCATCCCTCCAAAGTCTCTACAAAGCCCCTTAGCTTTTGGATCCAACCCAGGCAAAGGCCTGTTCAAATCTCCTGTCCGTGAAGACACTCTCCTTGCGTCTTTTCACACACATGCTGCTCTTGCAGTAGATTGTCTAAAAGGGAGAAGCCTTGAAATCATCACTCAGTCCCCATATTATACGGTCTTACACAATCAAATTCACACTTACACAATCAAATTAGCAGGTGGTCATCATCACAATGTGGACCCAGGTTTAGAGGCTTCATCCTTCCTAAGTATCTAAAAGGCCCCTTGGCTTTTGGGCCTAATCCAAGAGTTACCAACCCTAGATAAATTGCAAAATCAGTTCTCTTCACTTGGAACAGACATCCCAAAGCCCGTGAAACCTGCATGGGTGAGAACCTTGAATGATGAGAAATACTCCAGACACCATGACAAAGATCAGCACTGTCATAATAAATATACAGTCATGGCCGAAATTGTTGGCACCCTTGATATTTCTCCAGGAAATCATGTATTTCTCACGAAACGTATTGCATTAACACATGTTTTGCTATACACATGTTTATTCCCTTTGTGTGTATTGGGACAAAACAAAAAAAGGGAGGAAAGAAAGCAAATTCGACATAATGTCACACAAACCTCCAAAAATGGGCTGGACAAAAGTATTGGCACCCTTTCACAACTGCGGATAAATAAGAATGTTACAAGCATGTGATGCTCCTGTAAACTCACCTGGGGCAAGTAACAGGTGTGGGCAATATAGAAATCACACCTGAAAGCAGATAAAAAGGAGAGACGTTCACTTAACCTTTGCATTGTGTGTCTGTCTGTGCCACACTAAGCATGGACAACAGAAAGAGGAGACGAGAACTGTCTGAGGACCTGAGAACCAAAATTGTGGCAAAATATCAACAATCTCAAGGTTACAAGTCCATCTCCAGAGAACTAGATTTGCCTTTGTCCACAGTGCGCAACATTATCAAGAAGTTTGCAACCCATGGCACTGTAGCTAATCTCCCTGGTCGTGGACGGATGAGGAAAATTGATGAAAGATTGCAACGCAGAATAGTCCGGATGGTGGATAAGCAGCCCCAAACATGTTCCAAAGACATTCAAGCTGTCCTGCAGGCTCAGGGAGCATCAGTGTCAGCGCGAACTATCCGTCGACATTTAAATGAAATGAAACGCTATGGCAGGAGACCCAGGAGGACCCCACTGCTGACACAGAGACATAAAAAAGCAAGACTACAGTTTGCCAAAATGTACTTGAGTAAGCCAAAAGCCTTCTGGGAAAACGTCTTGTGGACAGATGAGACCAAGATAGAGCTTTTCGGTAAAGCACATCATTCTACTGTTTACCGAAAACGGAATGAGGCCTACAAAGAACAAAACACAGTACCTACGGTAAAATATGGTGGAGGTTCAATGATGTTTTGGGGTTGTTTTGCTGCCTCTGGCACTGGGTGCCTTGACTGTGTGCAAGGCATCATGAAATCTGAGGATTACCAAAGGATTTTGGGTCGCACTGTAGGGCCCAGTGTCAGAAAGCTGGGTTTGCGTCCAAGATCCTGGGTCTTCCAGCAGGACAATGACCCCAAACATACGTCAAAAAGCACTCAGAAATGGATGGCAAAGAAGCGCTGGAGAGTTCTGAAGTGGCCAGCAATGAGCCCAGATCTAAATCCCATTGAACACCTGTGGAGAGATCTTAAAATTGCTGTTGGGAAAAGGTGTCCTTCCAATAAGAGAGACCTGGAGCTGTTTGCAAAGGAAGAGTGGTCCAAAATTCCGGGTGAGAGGTGTCAGAAGCTTATTGATGGTTATAGGAAGCGACTGATTTCAGTTATGTTTTCCAAAGGGTGTGCAACCAAATATTAAGTTAAGGGTGCCAATACTTTTGTCCAGCCCATTTTTGGGGTTTTGTGTGACATTATGTCATATTTGCTTTTCTGCCTCTGTTTTATATTTGTTCCAATACATACAAAGGGAATAAACATGTGTATAGCAAAACGTGTTAATGCAATACCTTTTTTGTGTGAAATACTTGATTTTCAGGAAAAATATCAAGGGTGCCAACAATTTCGGCCATGACTGTATATCCAGAAACTGTATATAGGACAATAAACATTTGATGACCTGATCCTTTCCAATGGAAGGATCTGAAGTCTTCATATTTGTGTTCATTTCGGTTACAGATGATACTAAAAAAACAGAGAACTAATGACTTGTTAGCTAGATGGGCAGAGAGTCATCTGCTGTTCTTTGAATTCATTGATGTTCTTCCAAAGACCAATGTGATCTTCTCATCAACTTAGTTGACAGGTGTTGGCAACACATTTGCAGTGACAGCTCTTTGCACCTTTCTCCTTAGAAATCAGTACCAGCTCCCGTAAGCATTTCCGATGGTTTAAACTAGCTCTTGCCCACAAAGGAGCCATACATGGGCTGACCTTGTTTGTGCATAGCAATCTATGCATGAATCATAAGATTCTATTAAAAGAAATAGGCCACTTATGAGTATTTGGTTGTTAAAGTTGAAGTAAGGCAAAAAAAAAAAAAAAAGATTTGCTAGCCAATAGGACCTTTTAGTATAAGAAAATTTAGAAATCTCTTCTGCTAAAAGAACTCTTCCATTTACCTGCTAGCAAATTTATAAAATATGTACACTGATTGCGGCATATACGTAGAACAGTGTGCAGCCTCAGCATTTTATAGAAGCCAGGATTGGAGTGCTAAGATAGTGGAATGCCATATGTTGGAATTACATAACCAATGCCTACCCAATGGGCGAAGTAGGAAGACTTTGGACCCGGGACACAGAGGACACAAGGGGGCCATCCCACTGGAACTGTAGTTCTTATGTAGCAGTTGGTAATGGGCTCCCCACAACAGCAGGGTCTGCTGGAGAAGCTGCATAATATTAGTCTCCTGTCTGGTCACTGATTAGCTACTAGAGGTTACAGCATATCATTACTGCTCACTGATTAGTTGCTAGGGGTTACAGTACATCATTTCTGCTTGCTGATTGGTTGTTATGGACACATTGCAGGCTTGAGGGGTGAGCTATGTACAGAGTGCAGGGTTGAGCTACGTACAGAGTGCAGGCTTGAGGGGTGAGCTATGTACAGAGTGCAGGGTTGTGCTATGCACAGACTGCAGGTTTGAGGGGTGAGCTACATACAGAGTGCAGAATTGAGAGGTGCGCTCTGTGCATTTACAAGTGACAGTAGCGAGCAGCCAGCAATTGACCAGAACCAGAGATGGCAGAACTCTGGAGAGAGAGTTGGCAGACTCCAGCGAGCAATAGCATAGGCTCAAAGGGGCAGCTGCTTTGGGCCCTACAACAATGACTCTGCCCAGGGCAGCTGCCCCTTTTGCCCCGTGATAAAGATGGCCCTGATCCTGGTGTGAATGAATAATTACTGTTGCACATTGGCATAGCGTCAGGGGTCACAGGGGTTGCACCTACGACCCCCACACTCCAGGGGGCCCTGGCGGCCACTGAATGTCAGTACAGTTATAAGCAGCAGGCTTCTTTCCGGGAACCCTCCAATCCGGATATTGCTACACTGCTGCCGTTCTTGCTGTGTTTTCTGGGGATCTGGACAGGTCGGCAAGAATGTGAGCAGAGAAAGAGGGACTCACAGTGGTTCTTTTGGCATGCAAGTGTGCAGCCGAGCAAAATCAGCTTTAACCCTTGCCACGCTGATAACCAATTAGTGCAGCATCTCAGCAACTGATGCCCCATATTTTTGATTTTTGGGACAGTGTTCAAGAAGGCAATGTGTAGGGGGGTGAGGAATCAGGGCCAATATGAAAGGGCCAATGTGTGTTTGGGGCATTGTATACGGGAGGGGGTAATGTTTACAGGAGTGGGCATTGTGTACAGGAAAGGGGTAATATGTACAGGGGGGGCATTGTGTACAGGGAGGGGGGAATGTTTACAGCAGTGGGCATTGTGTACAGGGGGGTAATATGTACAGGAGGGGGGCAATGTGCGCAGGAGTGGGCGTACAGGAGTGCATACAGGGGGGGATAATGTGCGCAGAAGAGTTTTTCTTTCATTAGTCCACTTCAGTACAACCAGCCTGTCAGATTGTTTTTCATGCAATCACTTCTGGTGGCTATAGCTGCCCAGTGAGCATTGTGCTCTGCCAGCCGGGAAGGCTCCCTGCCGTCAGAACATAATAGCCCTGCAGGAGGGGTTCCCCCATCAACACTGACTGTGTTGATGGAGGAATCAAGCAATTTTCTTTCCTTCCACCATCTATGGACTGCTTAACTTTTTAGCCACTTGGAGTATCTTGGCACATGGTGGAAGCATCGGGTGGCGGAAGCATCGGGTGATGATGGTGGTGGGGAGGGGGGGGGGCAGGTCAGCTTTTGCATCGGGGCCCACAAGCTTCTAACTACGCATGCAAAAAAAAGATCACATGTGCCTAAAATTCCTTGTGTCCCAATTCTCTCAAGGTCAACATTTTGCTTTGGGAACAATCACTACTTCCAAGAGCTTTTTAAAAATGTTTGGGCCCCATTTCAAAATGTGTACAAAAGGTCCTGAAAAGAAGTTCTAGATATTGACAGCACCAATCACACACAGATGCTTGACACATAATAGGCTTATGAATGGGAAAGCCTTCACTAGCCAACACGCTTATAATAATGACATATTCATTGATGTAATGAATGGGAAAGAGGAAAGCATTCCAGAAACAGAGCCAGAGCAGCTACACAGCCAATAGTAGTTGGAACCCCTGTTGTGCCAGTAACTAATTCAAGAGCCTCCACAGGCATAACATCAAAATATAACTAATAAATACCATTTATGAAGATAATAATTTGCTGCTTGGTCTTGCAATTCGAAATTTGTCAGACAGGTGGAGTTGGGGTTGACATCATGCATAGTTGTTCTGCATGCATGAAAAAAAAATGATTAAATAATAATACTGTACCCTTCACCTTTTCCAGTGTGCCTATTCCTTTTATGTGTTCGCCAAATATCTTCCCTATGGAAGATACAGTATCTTCCCTATAAGTGGCTTCCCTATGTAGAAGCAGTGTTTTCCCCCTAGAAGTATGATTCAGCACGATCATACAAGCCCACACTGTCTACATAAATTAATCAATATACATGCTCCAAAAATAGCTTCATATCCGAAGTTCTCCCTTCACATCATAAGCATCTCCATCACATCAGAGTCCCCCTTTCACATCAGAAGCCCCCCCATCAATTCAGAGCCCCCTTATATATAAGAGTGCCCCCTTATATCAGGGTCCCTATCAGAGTTACCACATCCATCAGGGTCACCGTCAGAGTTCCCCCAGCCATCAGGATCACCATCAGAGTTCCCCCATCCATCAGGATCACCATTAGAGTTCCCCCAAACATCAGAATCACCATCAGAGTTCCCCCATCCATCAGAGTTACCATCAGAGTTCCCCCCATCTATCAGGGTCACCATCAGAGTTCCCCCATCCATCAGGGTCACCTTCAGAGTTCCCCCATCCATCAGGGTCACCATCAGAGTTCCCCCATCCATCAGGGTTACCATCAGAGTTCCCCCCATCTATCAGGGTCACCATCAGAGTTCCCCCATCCATCAGGGTCACCATCAGAGTTCCCCCATCCATCAGGGTCACCATCAGAGTTCCCCCATCCATCAGGGTTACCATCAGAGTTCCCCCCATCTATCAGGGTCACCATCAGAGTTCCCCCATCCATCAGGGTCACCATCAGAGTTCCCCCATCCATCAGGATCACCATCAGAGTTCCCCCATCCATCAGGGTCACCATCAGAGTTCCCCCCATCTATCAGGGTCACCATCAGAGTTCCCCCATCCATCAGGGTCACCTTCAGAGTTCCCCCATCCATCAGGGTTACCATCAAAGTTCCCCCAAACATCAGAATCACCATCAGAGTTCCCCCATATATCAGTGCACCCATCTGATCTAAATCTTCAGTATGTGCACTAAGGCTATGCCACTGACCCTAGCTGCGGGCCATATAAAATCTTGTAATGAGCCAGATGTGATCTGTAGTTTGGAGACCCCTGATCTAAACTAAAAGTCTATTTTATGCTATCCTATTCTCTGGGAGACACTGCTACAGGGATTTCACTGCTGAATGAATAGCGTTGTCACCCTATTACAGAAAGTGAAAGGTAAATAGATATATTGTCATGATCAACAGGTCATAAAACTTGTTGTAAGGAGGGTGAGTCTCGGAGAAACAAATACTGCCGTTTTAATGCAGCTGGGATGCTAATCATATTCCCCGGCACAGAGGTCGTCACTAGTTGGAGCAAGCAAAACATGAAATTTAAGTCAACCATACGTGAGCAGAGGCTGACCATAGGGGGCCGCCCATAGGATTGTTGTTACCATAGGTGATCAAAATGTCCGGTACTAAACAAAAATGAAAATTTCCCTTTAAACACAGTGTTAGGTTTTTCAGAAGCTTTCCCATTGCCTTTTAGTGCATTCCAAAATCACTTAGGAGCTAATCTTCATATTGTCATTGATTCCAGGAAAACAAGCCTCATGAGATCAGCACAATCTCCTACAACAAGGGCTATGAAGACTGAAGAAGGGAAGACAGCAGGAAGACAGGCAGGAAGGAATCTCGGGGGATTAGAGAAATCAGAGCACACAGACAGAGATCACATGGGAATACAGAATTAAAACTTCAGTACAAAGTGCCCCTGGCGTAAAGTCAAGGCTGTTATCCGGACAGGCAGCTGTAGTTACGGTCCCAAATATGTCCTATATAGGAAACATACTTTGTACTCTACAACCTTGTTTAGAAAAACAAAAAATGAAAAGATCCACCCTATAGCTGGCAATACACTATGCAATTAATCAAGTAGCTTGGTAATTAAAGGCTATTTCCACTGCTCTTCTGGCAAGCTAACACACTTGCTGGCTTCTTATAATCCTCAAACACCCCATTGGCATCCATAGTTGCTAGCTCTGTTCAGTTGTGTGGCTAAAATGTCAGTTGATGGCGTCACGCTCCCAGTGATGCATTCTCAAGGTATGAACTCACCAGAATAAACTGGAGAGTCCAGCTGAAAGAATGACAACTTTATTATGGCCTTGTGCAATAGAATTGAAGGAACAAGAAAATCTTCAGATATTATAGGGGGTCAAGTCATTTTTAAGCTAAACTTTAGCTTTTACATGGTCCTCCTGCAATTCTCCCCCAGGAACTTTAGTGTGTGCATTAACAGTGACACTAGGGGAAACCCAGCTTTGAACTGCTGTGTCTTTTGCTATGGGCTCCAGGCTCCATCTTGGGTAAGCCTGTGTCTTGTTGTGATACAGAGTTCTCATGCTATTTTGGGACACAAACGTGCTATAAATAGCATGATCTGTGTCACCAAGGGGCCCTGGAATGGAAGTTCAAATGAGGGACGGAACCTGTTTGGCAGGGACATATAGGAATTGATTCTGCTTTGCCCTGCTGGTGGAATGAGTAGGGAATAAGAAAGAGTATGTATCCTTGAGTTCAAGACCCCTGTGGATAACTCAGTGAGCAAGGAGAGCCATCCAGCAGAAAGCTTGGAAAGAGGCATTAGTCCTCTTCCATGGACAATCCTTTTGTCTCGAGGAGCCATTTCAGAGGAACTGTAAGTAGTTGATAGGATTTGTAACTTAGGTTTTCTCTTCTCCAGGAGGCAGTCCTTACTCCCAAATTGAAAGGTTTGCACTTAAAGATGTCCGAACATCGTTCAGTGCAGTAGTACTCAGAGTCGTGTGTGATGACGCCACCCCGGGGGATGGGTCTATGGCAGCTTGGGCTCAAGGAAGGTGGGTTGAAGAACTCTGTCTGTCATTCAGTCCGGAAGACTGAGGGCATCTAGTGGTGGGAAGGAATTACTATGAGCGACAACTCCAGACTGAAGATAAACATTGCAGCTGTTCTATTTATTTTTACTTTTTTCTTAAAAAACCTGTTTTAAATGGCTGTGGTTTAGCCATGGCTATAACATTGTTTTTGGTTGGATTGGACAAGGAAGAATAAAGCTGGCCATACAATTTTCATTTTCAAAACGAATGACTGCAACATCTAATTCTCTGAAGTGATTTTCTAGAATTTCCATACAGATGTTTGATCGAAATTCTACGGATGTATGGCCAGCTTTAGATACAACTGAAATCTGCGGCATCAGTTGCAGAAATTTAAATACTGTGAAATCCATGTGACCAACTCATTGCTGCACATTTGACCTGTCTAATCTAAATTTATGTGATGCCTGAAAATGTTGTGTTGGGTTGATGGTAATGACTGTACAGGTGGGCAAAACTTTTGGATTTTTCTAAACCAATAGATCTGTCTGTACATAGCCAGCTTTAGCTATTACATTTTTCCAGCATCACAACCACGCATTATTAGATATTATAGAGCAAGCTCTGGATCCTCAGCTAAAACAAAGTTCCAACATCATACCCACTCATTATTATATACTACTCATTATTATATATTACAGAGCAAACTCAGGATCCTGAGCGAATACATGGTTCCAACACCATAACTGCACATTATTAGATACTACAGTGCAAGCACAGGATCCTCATCCAGCACATGGTTCCAACACCATAACCATTCATTATTAGATGCTACAGAGCAAGCTCTGGATCCTCAGCCTAACACATGGTTCCAACACCATAACCAAGAAATAATAGGTGCTACAGAGCAAACTGTGGATCCTCAGCTAACACATGGTTCCAACACCATAACCAAGCAATAGTAGATGCTACAGAGCAAACTGTGGATCCTCAGCTAATACATGGTTCCAACACCATAACCACACATTATTGGAGGTTACAGAGCAAACTGTGGATCCTCAGCTAATACCTCGTTCCAACACCATAACCATGCAATATTAGATGCTACAGAGCAAGATGTGAATCCTCAGCTAACACATGGTTCCAACGCCATAACCAAGAAATAATAGATGCTACAGAGCAAACTGTGGCTCCTCAGGTAATATATGGTTCCAACGCCATAACCACATAATATTAGAAGTTAGAGAGCAAGTTGTGGATTCTCAGTTAATACCTGGTTCCAACACCATAACTGCTCATTATTAGATACTACAGTGCAAGCTCAGGATCCTTAGCCAGCACATGGTTCCAACACCATAACCATGCATTATTAGATGCTACAGAGCAAGCTCTGGATCCTCAGCTAACACATGGTTTCAACACCATTACCAGACATTATTATATGCTTGTAAGCAAGCAAGACCGGAGCAAGCTCTAGATCCCCAGTTATACCAGAACTACAGGTTTTAGCATAGCTAGTAAAGCAGAGCATTCTGAGACTTGTAGTTCCACTGGAGCTGGAGAACAGAAACCAGTACATTGTAATCTGTACATCATAAAACAATTTAGACATAACATGCATATTTTTTATCCATATGTCCCTTTTTATCCCATACCAGCATAAGCATGCAATATTAGTTGCTACAGAGCAAGCTCTGGTTCCTCAGCTAACACATGGTTCTGACAACATAACCACACATTAGATGCTACAGAACCAGCTCTGGATCCTCAGCTAATACATAGTTCTGACACCATAACCACACATTATTAGATGCTACAGAACCAGCTCTGGATCCTCAGTTACCTGGTTCCAACACCATAACCACGCATTATTAGATTCTACAGAACATGTTCTGCATCCTCAGCTAATACATGGTTCTGACACCATAACCATACATTATTAGATGCTACAGAACCAGCTCTGGATCCCCAGTTAATACCTGGTTCCGACACCATAACCACACATTATTAGATGCTACAGAACCAGCTCTGGATCCTCAGCTAATACATGGTTCTGACACCATAACCACACATTAATAGATGCTACAGAGCAAGCTCTGGATCGTCAGCTAATATCTAGTTCCAACATCATAACCATGCATTATTAGATACTACAGAACATGTTCTGGATCCTCAGCTAATACATGGTTCTGACACCTTAACCACTCATTATTATATGCTTGTAAGCCAGCAAGACCGGAGCAAGTTCTAGATCCCTAGTTATACCAGAACTACAGGTTTCAGTAAAGCTAAGCATTCTGAGACTTGCAGTTCCATTGGAGTTGAAGAAAAGAAACCAATACATTGTAATCTGTACATCATAAAACAGCTTAGACATTACATATGTGGATTTTGTCATCCCTATGTTCCTTCTTATCCCATTCCTTTTCCTCTACTGTCCATTAAACATCTTATAGACCGCTTTTGAACAAGATCAGACTTTCAAACTATAGAGGCTTCATTTCTGGTCGTGATTTCCAGACACATACAGCCTAAACGAAGCTAAACTTTAGTCACAGACTGCCATTAACTTGAATCTGTTAGTATTTTACAATCTGAGCTAATATCCTCTGTAACGTGACAAAGGAAGACTTCATAACTAGACATGTTTTATAAGGTTCACTTATATCTTATTTAATAAAAAAATTAAAAATGCACCAATCGCTTGTTGTGTCCCTTAGCAACCAATCACAAATTAACGTTTCGGAGCGCACAGTCAGCTAAATCTTATCTGGTTGCTCTTGGCCTCTACTGTCCATTAACTTTTTTACTTAATAAAACCCAATTTGTGATCATGGCCAACTCCAGGTTTTCAAACAGCTGTTGAACAACAAGCCTCAGCATGCCCTCAGCCTATTAAGTCCTAACGTACACAAATCAAACTTCGCCTAATGTATTGCGATCTTAGGAGTTAAAAGTCGTTGGTATTAGACCTCTATGCCTATACGTGTATCCAATCATGTCAGCTTAGGAAACACTCCTGCTGATAACACACACTCGCTCGTACACATATGCAAAGCACACGTTAATACACACGGCTGGCTGGGTTACATTATCTATCGGGGTCTCATGAGCGAACGACAGTGACAAGTTCCTACCTGTACCAGTGACCAGTACAGAGATCCTGGGGGGGGCTCCTCACCAAGCAGAGAACTGGCAATTCCTGTTTATCCTCCTCTCTTTATCTACCTGTCTTGATTTACATGGGCACTCCTCTCAGGTGACATCACCTGGAAACCCTTCACCCGCCCTCTTAAAATATGAATCAGAGGCATCCTATTGAGTAGCCGGGGCCCGCTGCTATGTGTCTGTGTTTTAGGACGGTGGGGCTGAGGATGTCTTCTACAGTGTTGGTGTAGGCACATGTCCACCAAGAAGGTCACGTTGTCCACCAAGAAGGTCAGGTGTTCTTCATGAAGAGTCTTCTGCACAAAAGCCGTCACAGATGTAATTGTCTTCTATGTACATATTTTACACTCCCTACTGAAGCTGCATGAACTCTTGGACTGTCTCCAGTGCCCATGAACAATCCTTTCCTCCTCCTCCTCTGTTGAAAGGGAATTAGCAGCCAAGCCTCATGTTTAGTAAGGGGGGAGATGGGCGGGGGGGGGGGGGGTCCAGGCTATGTGAGACAACACATGCACTTACTGTACACGTACATCACGGTGGCTGTTCCACATATCCGATGACCTTTGCAGGTCCTTGGGCTTAACCAAAACATATCATAGCCTGGTGTAAATTGAGGTCATGCTATCCCATGGATAATGCTAGTGGATAAGGCATCGTGCGTTACAGCCCCATCTCACCTTTCTGAAAATATGACGTTAGAAAGACCAGAGAAAAAAAAAAAAACGTTAAAGACACAAATGAATGCAGCTCTGTAATCATTAATACATCTTTATATGTTTTTTTTTTTTGTAAATGAGTACCTGAATTTGACCTGGTTATTGGCCTCTTGCAGTTTCTGTACAGCAGACCTGGAGTATGAGTGGAAGAAGCAGCACAAGGAGCCAATCCGTTCATGTGCTGACAAGGAGCATGCTGATAGGAGAAGAAAGCAGAGTGACAGGGAAATGAGCCCATCACTGTGCTGCTTCTTCTTGTACTGTGCCTCTTAGATTGTAAGCTCCAAGGAGCAGGGCCCTCCTAACCCTCTTGTATTGAACTGTATTGTTGCTGTATTGTCTTCCTTTGTATTGTAAAGTGCAGAGAAAACTGTTGGAGCTATATAAATCCTGTATAATAATAATAATAATAATAATAATATATAAATCCTGTATAATAATAATAATAATAATATATAAATCCTGTATAATAATAGTAATATATAAATCCTGTATAATAATAATATATAAATCCTGTATAATAATAATAATAATAATAATATATAAATCCTGTATAATAATAATACTGTCCAGTAACAGGCTGAGGCGGGCCCAGGATGACCTGAGTTCAGAGGAAGTGAATGATGCTGGCCATCTATCAGCAGAAAAGAATATTGCAGGGGAAATCTCTTGACTGAAGGTGAATACTGTAGCAAAAGTTCTGCTTTGGCCCTGGTGCGGTGCTGAATTTGCAGCATTTTCAGTGCGAATTCAGCACCGCATTAGAATCGCACCCCGTTCATGCGAACCGCTGCGGGTGTGTATGTTAGGTTAACAACACCCCAAAAGCAGTCTGCAAAAAGCGGTGCGATGTGCAGAATCGGATCGCATAGGTGTGAATACCCATGCGATCCGATTCTAGTGCGGACCAAAAAAAGAGTCCTGTGCATTTCTGGTGCTGGTGCGGTGCGATTAGAGCCATACAAAATGTACGGCTCCAATCGCACCACACACAAATCGCATGTGATTTGCACAGGAAAGCGGTGCGGTTCCTGTGCGAATCACATGCGATATACCGCATATGTGAACCCAGGCTAAATCACTAATATCTACTTTAACTCTAAGGCAGCATTCACACTTTGTGATTTGGAATCATGGGAAGAATCACTGGGATTCTGTCTGCGATTCCAAATTGCATGGCAATTGCTGCAAAAATATGCAACGCACGTTTGGGTGCCATTATCGCAATCTGATTCTATCGTGATAGTTGTGCGACAGGATTGCGGCAAATCACAACAATAAAAAGAAAAAAAAAACAAATGCATAAAGCAAGTTGCCTAAAAGGAGTAGGAGCTTCTTTGATTGGGTAGCAAACGCACATAGGGCAGCCCATTCAAGAGAATTGTGCTTTGAAAATCTTATATCTCATCATGCACATTTTGGCGTTTATGTTCGCATTTTAGGCCCCGTTCACACCAGAACACAGCGCAGGAAACTCACGTTGCTTGCGCGTTTCCACACCGCGTTCTAAAGGCACTGCAGCTGTGATCTGCAGCGAGTGTCAATGTTACATTAACAACACCCCAAACGCAGTGTGTTTGCCTGCACTGGACCACACGATACAGAAGTACCAGGCAATCCAGTTGCAGTGCGTTTACAAAATGAATGCATGCACTACTTTTGGTGCTGTGCAGTGCAATTTGAACCCATTCAAAATGAATAGACTCAAACTGCACCGCCCTGAAACACATGAGAATCACACGGTCCTGTGTGATTCCTAGTGTGAACAGTCCCTTAGAGCAGCCTTTAGGGGCATAAAAAATAGCCCAAACCTCCATTCAGAGGAAGGCGATCTGGCATATTTTATGCGTATACGTTCATAAACGCACATGCACCTACGTAGGTGTGTAATTTCACAAATTCTAGACCAGTGGTCTCCAAACTGTGGCCCAGGGGCCGGATGTGGCCCTTTTCCTGCTTTTATCTGGCCCCTAGGACACATTTCCTTCCACTAACACAAGACACTATTCCTCCCACTAATACTAACAATGGAGCACAATTCCTGCTACTGACAACAACTGGGCGCTATTCCTCTCAATGACACCAATGATGGGGCACTTTTCCTCCCACTGACACCAATAATGGGGTACTATTCCTCCAATTGACAACAATGATAGGGCACTATTCCTCCCTTTGACACCAATCATGGAGCACTATTCCTTCCTCTAACACCAACAACAGAGCACTATTCCTCCCACTGACACCAATGATAGGGCACTATTCTTCCCACTGACACCAACAATGGGGCACTATTCCTCCCACTGACACCAATGATGCGGCTCTATTCCTCCCATTGAAACCAATCATGGAGCACTATTCCTTCCACTGACACCAACAATAAAGCAATATTCCTCCCACTGACACCAACAATGGGGCACTATTCCTCCCACTGATACAAGACACTATTCCTCCCACTGATACCAACAATGGGGCATAATTCCTGCTACTGACATCAACAATCGAGCACTCTGACACCAACCATGGGGCACTATTCCTCCCACTGACACCAATGATGGAGCTCTATTCCTTCCACTGACACCAACAATAAAGCAATATTCCTCCCACTGACACCAACAATAGGGCACTATTCCTCCCACTGATACCAATTCCCTCCAGTGACACCAATGATGGGGTGCTATTCCTCCCTTTAATACTAAAGATGTATTGTTTTCTACCTCTGATGCCAGGACAATTTCTGTTCCCGATGGCCACAGTTCGGCCCCCCTAAAACCCGAAGGACAGTAAATTGGCCCTTTGTTTAAAAACTTTGGAGACCCTTGTTCTAGAAAATAGAATTCAATTACACACATTCGCTTTATGCACATGAGCATGCATACAAAGTGTGTAAATACGCACCAGGTCTAGCATTTTACTGAAAAGACCTTAAATGAAACCCTACAATGCGCAGTGATTGTCCAGATTTACAGCAATAGCAATTATAGCAAGGTGTGGGGTTAAGAATGGAGAGTGAGAGAAACTCTGGCTGCAGCTGCTGCCCTGCGGTGCTGAAATGGTTAACAAGTATATCAGCAAGAGAAAGAAGCTGCTGAGCAGGAAAGGTTCAATAGACTGTCAGGCAGCACTGCACTGTGGGAACTGTAGTCCTGAGGAGAGACTCTACTATGTAATCAAGAGCTTTTGAACTACATTCCCAGACAGAGATTGACTAGAGGAAGGGAAAAGAGCTGTGTTTTCTCAGGCTGTACAGGAGCTTCCTCTTGCCATGAGGGAGACCACAGAGTGCACATTGCTCTCCAATGTGCACCATTACTGCTAAGCAACAGTGAATTGAGTGGGTCCAGAGTGCTGAGTCTAGGTGTGCCAACAACCAGAGTTACCTGCAATATCGCTGGGACTGGTAAGCTGCTGCTGTAGGGATTTACTTTCTGGTGCTAGAGAGAATGGGCCCTTTAGGAGCTGACCATACAGAAATCTAGTAGTCCTATATCTGCCTGCAGGCTTGACTGGGACTATTTTCATGCGCACCAATGGTACAATTGGTCCCCAACGCTAGCTGGCTAATGAGTTAGGACTAAAGACTGTCCCTTTACAGCAGCTACACAGTGACCTTCACCCATAACGAATGCTAAGAGGTACCACTCATGGGACATTGCACCATATCCTACCCATTCTCCTAGAGTGCACTCTAGACCAGGTATAGTATTATTATTATTATTCACATTGAAGTTGATGCTTATATGCACTTTTTTTGTTGACTGCTGATTCATGAGCTAATCCCAGTCTAGTGGTACAGAACTCTATTCTAAGCTACATTGGCATAGTGATTATATGGTTTAGCAGACTGTGTCTGGCCAAAGGGTTAAAGTTAAAATAAAATTGCAAACTCCAAACATGTTTGAATAAAAAGACCTCATGCATGTGCTTTCATTTTTTTTTAAATTACAGTGAATGGAAAGCCAAAGTTTTTTTTTTAGTTTAGAATATAGTGTGGAAGTATAAAAAAAACTGGGTGACTAGTGAGAGGACAAGAATGCAAGGTGTTCAGTGATTGGATTAGAGGAGCGGCAGATAAACATCAGAATCTCCACCTTCCAATCACATAATGCCTTGTATTCTGTAAATAGAATACAAATAGTTTTATGAATGTGAACAACACATGTAGCCTTCACTGTATGCACAGTAAGAAAGCTGGAACTGTAAAGTCTCGGCGTGGAAATTTGGTGCTTATATTACTGTTGTGCTGTGCGGTCCTGTGCAATTCACATGCAGGTCTGTGTGGTGCAATTTTGGCTCATTCATTTTGAATGAGATGAAATCGTACCGCAGCAAAAGTTGTGCATGCACTACTTTTGCAAACTCACTGCAACTCCATTGCATTGTATTTTTGTACCATGCAATCTGCTGCAGGCAAATGAACTTTGAGACCTGTGTTTAGGGTGTCATTAACTTTATACTGACATCCGCTGCAGATTGCAACTGCAGTGTGTTTTGAATGCGGTGCAGGAAGCACGCACAAAACTTTGTTTTGGTTTGAACCAGCCCTTCAAGGTTAAGTTCACCTTTTAAATAAAAATAATAAATGCACATCTCTTTGCAGGTTCAGCATATCGCTGGTGCAATCGCAGGCTCTTGCAGACTGTCAATGTAAGCTCGTACCTCGTACGAGCAGGCAGTTACTCTATGGCAGGAGCAGGGGCGGACTGACCATTTGGAAACTCGGGCAGTTCCCGAGGGCCCGGGGTCAGTAGGGGGCCCCATGAGATGCCCCTGGTACCTTTTTCATAGGCTTTTTTGAGTTTGGGCAAGGACACAGGGGCCCCATGATCCCCTATTGCCCGGGGGCCCCATGAGTTGTCAGTCTGCCCCTGGGCAGGAGGAATCCATGGACAACTAGAGCGCTCATCAGCTCCCTTGCAATCCATTGAGAACTGCAAGCCATCAGCTGCAAAGGGTTTCGGTACTTGTAGTTCATTCATTCACAGAACTCTGTGAATGAATGATGTAGCTATGGAGCGCCGCACGGCCAAGATTTTTTCAAATTGTAACTGCAGGTGTGGGGAGAAGATCCCTGGTCTGCTGTCACAATAAGAAGGAGGATCGGCAGGGGGCAGCGGGAGAGGCTGCAAGAGTGGGAAATGTTACATGTTCCACCTTAAAAACGGTGAACTTAGCCTTTTTATTAACAGCTTTAACTAACAAAGCACTTCAGGGGATACAGGCTACATATCATTAGAGATTATTTACTTGTACATAGTAAATACAAAAAAGAAGGTCTTTTATCATGTATAAATGGTAACAACGATCAACATGCATCATCATGAGCTATTACTCCTTCTTTTGGTCCCCCATAAGGGGATTTACTGCAGAAAAAATAATAAAGTAGAAAATAAAGTCATTTTTTTGTTCCCAGTCTACAATGAAATATTGTTTTGACTATCTTTGGGTTTACCTTCAAGAAAAAACGTACTTTACACCACATGCAAATGCACAGATGTGAATGGGCTCCCATTTGATTTTCTAGGGTCACTGTAAAACATGCATGATCAAAAGCAAACAACAACCCTACACTTCCTCTTCTGCTATGCTAGCCCATAGCTATATTTGCATATGTCGGCCGAGAATTTTTGTTAATACTATTCTTGATTACATCATGATATGCACTTTCGTGGAATATCGGATGATCGGTTATCTGATTTTTTCATAGTGTGTACTAGGCATAAGTATTACAGAGTTAAAAAAAATCATGTCTGGTTGCCTTCCCTATCTTTCAATTTCCATCGGATAAGTCAAATCTTAGGTGGTATAAGCACTTCTTTGCCGGCCTCTAGTATAAGACAAAACACAATTACTTGACATACATTTGTGATCATAAAACTGGCCTTCACATCTGAGTGCACTTAAATGTCGTTCGAGAATCAACGTTTGTTGAGCCAGGTGGTGCTGGCAGGGTTAACCATGGCTTGAACTTCAGCAGACTGAGCAGGAATTTGTCAAAATTTGGGCCATTTATGACTAAGTATTACAGAGTTTACAAAACCTTGTCTGGTTGTCTTTCCTATGTTTTGATTTCCATTGGAGAAGCCAAATCATAGTTGGTGTCAGCACATCTTCCCTTGCCTCTCGTAGAAGGCAAAACACAATTACTTGACACAACCATTTGTGATCATGAAACTGGCCTCCACATCTGAGTACGCTCTAACTTCTTTTAGGAACCCTTTTGGGGAATCAAAGTTTGTTGAGACAGGTGGAGCCAACAAGGTTAACCATTGCTTAAACTTTAACTGATTCAGCAGGAATTGGCAGAAATTCATGCCAAGTATTAAAGAGTTTACAAAACTATGTCTGTCTGATAAGCCAAATCTTAGGTGGTGTCAGCGCATCTTCACTTGGCCCTCGTAGAAGAGCAAACACAATTACCTGACACTACAGTTTGTGATCATGAAACTGGCCTTCACATCTGAGTGCACTCTAACATCATTTCGGAACCCTTTTGGGATATCAAATCTTGTTGAGCCAGGTGGTGCAGACAGGGTTAAGCATGGCTTGTTATTTAGGTGATTAAGCAGGAATTCGCCAAAATTTGGGCCATTTATGGATAAGTAATACACAGTTTTCTAAACCATGTCTTGTTGTCCGCCCTACCTTTCGATTCCTGTCTGATAAGCCAAATCGTAGGTGGTATCAGCGCATCTTCGCTTGCCCCTCATAAATGACCAAACACAATTACTTGACAACCATTTGTGATCGTGAAACTGGCCTTCACATCAAGGGTTACCATCTCATCCCTTTAAAACCGAAAACATATTAATTACACAGGTTCTGTAGCTGATTAAGGTGATAATTAAACTCACTTGGTGCCTTATCTGTATTAAATTAGCCCCAGAACCTGTGTAATTAAAATGTGTTTGATTTTAAAGGGACGAGGTGGCAACCTTTTTCACATCGGAGAGCACTCTAACATCTTTTGGGAACCGTTTTGGGATATCAAAGCTTGTTGAGCCAGGTATTGCTGACAGGGTTAAGCATGGCTTGATATTTAGTTGATTAAGAAGGAACTGGACAAAATTTGGGCCATTTATGACTAAGTATTGAAGAGTTTACAAAACCATGTCTGGTTGTCTGATTTAGCTTGCCTCTCGTAAAAGACTAAACGCAATTACTTGACACAACCATTTGTGATCATGGAACTGGCCTCCATATTCGAGTGCACTCTTACAGCTTTGAGGAACCTTTTCATTTTCTTCCTCATCTACTTCCCAGATGCCATACGATTCAAGTATACACAGACGTCTACAACTGTCCAGTTTTTTCTTTCAGCTTGTGTACATGAACAGAGCCAGGATATAACGATAAAGGATGACACCAGTGACTCACAACATGGAGACATAATTATAAGCAAAACAAGATGACAAATTTCCCTGCCACTCCCAACCCAGGTGACAGTAACAACCAGGACAGATGTGTGGTTCATGCATGACATAGAATATAGGAATGTTAACTCATTGCTTACACAGTATTACAGAATGGATTTTATGTGGCTACAGTTAATTGACTAGTGGAGCACATTCCTGACCTCTATGTGCTGCCTGACATCCGGGAGAACAGTATTATAGGAAACTGAAAGCCTGGGGGACAGGTGTGTTCTGCAGAAGGTACATGCATGGCTCTTTTGTCTGTTCACACAGGTGTATCGGGTTTGTGTGATGAGGCTTGGGTTTGGCAATAAGGCACAACAGCCAATGTCAAGGACAGGCGATGACAAACAATGGTCCTGCAGTTATTAAGGAGCTACGAGTCTCAGCAGGCGTTGTCAGCTGGAGCCATGAACAAAGGCATTGGACGGTTATGCAACTAGTACACAGATAACTGTGGAACCAAGTAGTGTACAATTAATTCCTTTGGGTCACAGTGTAAATTGCAAAGCAGGCGTTTATAAAATGAGCAGTGAACTTAAAAAGTGAATCTGTCACTTTGGCTGCTCTCACACTAGCGGTAATGTTTACCCCCCCCGAGGCAGCGCTTTGTTTTTTAGAGGAAAATGAAAGGAGGTTTGCAGTCATTCAGGAAGTGACACTCCTGATGTCGGTTTCTTTCTTTTTTTTTTTCTTTTTTCTATGGGAACATGCTGCAACTGCAAACCAAGCCCCATTCACTTCCATGGAGGAGTTTGAGAGGCGGCGCCATCTGTCCAACTCTGCAGGTAGCGTTAAACCTGCCACACATGCAAGCAGCACCATGTCCATTTGTAGGTGGATGGTCAGTAGTAAAAACCTGGATCAATCACCTTTTTTTACCAGTCCCTGGTGGCCTGCGTGTAAGGAAAACTTGTGTTTTATGGAGAAACCAAACCCACTTATAGACATGTTTGCTGTGCTCGATCCAAAAATGCAAAGCTGTGAATCCAGCCTTGGGGCCAATTCAAACCAAGAAACCTAAGTCAAAAGAGTCAAACTTGTAGGACTGCAACTTGCAAAGCTCCTACTACCTGCTGTTTGGAGAGCATTAGTAGGGCTGAGGTTCAGGTTCAGGGCTACCATGGGTTTGATTTTAAGTAAAACCTTTGTGTTCAAGTTTGCAGACCTGGCGAACTAAGGCGGGAATTCAGCAGACCCATTTCTCTAACCAAAATGCATTGCATTGCCTTTGAACTTAGGTCAGCTGGCATAGAAGGGCCAATAATTGGGGCTTTGTTTTGTACCAGCCTCTTCACTATAAAAAGCAGCCATTTGGCAGTGTGTGTTGGAGTATCTTACAGTCTGCATAGAGAGAGTCAGTTGTTATATGGTGCTATACTCTGAATGACTGTGGTTTGCAGTTTCCTGGGCTACATATTCTTTTGATTCCCCTTCGTTCACATTTCAGAGACCCAACAGTCCTTTTTGGGACTACCCTTTAGTGTGTCATTTTTTAGAGATTTCATATATAACCCTACAGAACAGTGTACATGCTGCTTCTCTGCTGCTTCTCTACTATCAGGAAACAGGACCTTTTTTAATTCAGAGTTTTATCATAGATGCAGCTACAAACTTATAAACATTGCCATCTACTGGTTGAAGAATATAACTCTACTGAATATGGATAGTTGTTCCACAAAGTATAACACTGTATTCCAACAGCCATCAACAAATGCAGTTGCTGTTTAGGTACTGCCTGCACTGTCTTTTTTTTTTTTAATTTCACGTTTGCATATAACCTGATAAAAAACATAGGATTATGGTTTAGCGGTTTCAATTTTATTTTTTAAGGGTAGACATATTTTTTTTATTTTCCTTTGCTAGGGCCTTTTAAAATTCTGTTTCATGGTCCGTAGCATACATTTGTCACACCTACAGACAAAGCTTTGTTTGCAACACTTGACTGCATACTTCTATTCCTTCTGTACTGAAATGTATTGTAATTGTACTGTCTCCTGTATATTGTAAAGCGCTGAGCAAACTGTTGGCGCTATATAAATCTTGTATAATAACAATGCTTGTGCAGTAAAGTAGTGTACACCAAAGCATCAAATATTTATACCCTCTATTGTCAAAGCCGCCATTACATTTAGGTAATACTATTCATCATAAATGTCAGGAAAGCCTAAAGTGAGAGGCAGAGGTTCTATAGTAGGAACAATCAGGTTCTGCAGGAAAAAACTGTTCTGCAGCATCAGGAGTGTTCCTCTATACTGCTAGAGCAGATGTAGGAGGTAGCTGAGTGGATGACAAAGCCTTCCTTTTGTTCCTCCTCCCAGCGGCAAAGCAGCTAGTTGTCTGCAACTACTGCCCTCTTCTTCTGCTAATCATGACATGGATGTGACTATTTCATTACATGGTCACTGACTTGCTGCAGGAGGATGATCTTGATCATATGCAAGTATCCCTTGTGCTTCAGATATTGAGGATGAGGAAGATAGCACCAGGACCATTGATGGAGGTGACATCAGGCAGGAGGCACTGATGTTCCAGTAGCTGTAGCTGGAGAGGGTCGAATGATGAGGTGGCCAATGATTGGAAGGGAGGAAAGTTCTGAAGAAAAGGGGGGACAGCAGCGAAGGAGGATTTAGTCCAAGATCAACTTGTAGAGGACAGGAAGGATCTGCCACCTTAATCAATCAGGAATCATTGCCCCACGCAAGTAGAGGCCATGGCTATCCAAAGAGCTCTGCAGTGTGAGCTTTTTTTTATTTTTTACATATATGCTGCAGACAGCACCATTGTGGTCTGTAGATCCTACTTAAAATGTATGTGCTGTGGTAAAGGTACTAGCCATTTGGATACCACATGCACAAAATAATACATGACTCCGCACCACAGAACTAAGTGTGAGCAGCAGCACCTCAATGGAACAAGGCAGCAACAATAGGTCCACCCTCCTCCTAATCCCTGATTGCATTCATTGAATCATCAACAGTCTAGTGACAGAGAGGGAAAATTCATAAAGGGTTTCATAGGCTTATAATACACTACACCAAGCAATTAAGAGGATTATAGGGCTATGCCAAGTAGGGTCAAGCAAAAGAATTCTCCTACGCCCACCCACTGTCTCCAGCAGCATCTTCTCCAAGTTGTAATATCTGCATAGCAAAACTGAAAGATTTGCAACTGCCCCTTTCTGTGAGCTTTTGGACTATGCTACACTACAGGGGTAGGCATCCAGCTACCACTATCATTCCCAAAAGGCCATCCCTGCTCCTCACCAGCATGTGGAATGTAATTTCTTTGTGTCGCTGGACTTCGCTGTCACTGGTACGGTACATGACCATGGACACGTATTCCAATATATAATCTATGGCATAGTGGGTCGATGTTCTGGTGGCTGTGTGGGATGCAGGAAGGGGCACCTCAATGGAACTTCTTTGCGTTAGTGACAGTGACATCACTTCTATCCCCTTCTTCTCAATGGCCTTATCCTCTGACTCCTTGGAAACCGGTAGTCCTCCCTGAGTGCCTCAGAGCCTAAGCAACATCCCAGGCAAAACACTGCCATGCAGCTTGTATGCCTGGGGACACACTGGACCAGAGCTTTTGGCAGCTTTTAAGATAAGAGGTGGCTGACCATATGGCATGGCAAGGTAATATGTCACAATGGATAATCTGTTGGCCACCCTTCACAAGAGAAAATTCACATTCGTACCTTTCTTGACACCCGACATAAGGGTATCTCCATTACAAGGGTAAATACATTGATTTACTCCCACCATTCCAGAGGGAGCTAAAATGCCGCACTGAGGAGGCACTGCGTAAGAACCTCTTTGTCACATTTCCTGATGGTGGCAGGATCCACTCTGATGTACTAATATACCAATTGTCTGATCTCTGAAAGAAGGAGCAGTGGTGGTAGCATCTGCTTTAACACCCCTTTTAGGAGCACCTGAACCACATGATTGCTGACTAAATTAGATCCAAAGATGAAAGGGACACTCTCAGAAGTGAGGATACCATGGACTATTGGGTGTCCATGCTGGACCACTCGCCAATGTGCTGTCTGAGAGGACCTTCTGTGCAGTAGGAGCCAGGGGTGGACTGACCATTCGAGCACTCGGGCACTGCCCGAGGGCCCGGGGTCAGTAGGGTGCCCCATGAAATGCCCCTGGTACCTTTTTATAGGCTTTTTTTGAGATTGGGCAAGGACACAGGGGCCTCATGATCCCCTATTGCCCGGGGGCCCCATGAGTTGTCAGTCCGCCCCTGGTAGGAGCTTATGTAGACAGGCTTTCAATAAAACTAGACTATAATCTCCTAGATTGTAAGCTCGAAAGAGCAGGGCCCTAGAACCCCTCGTGTATTGTATTGTTACTGTCTTGTCTCATGTTCTGTCCCCCCTGCTACTGTACAGCGCTGAGCATACCCTTTGGCGCTATATAAATACTGTATAATAATAATAAACAATAACTACATCAACTATTGCTAGTGCTGAAGACTACATATTAAAGTGTCATCCAACCCCCATCACCCAAAAAAAAAAACAAAACAGATGTGCCCCCATTATCTACTCCTGACACCTCTTCCAACCTACTCCGGTGCTAGACCACTGTAAATGCACTACACAATATTGCCACAGCTGAACCTTAGCTGCCAAATTTATGTCTGCCTATTCCAGTACTACGACATTATAAAGATACCACACAATGTTCCTGGAACAGAATCTCAGCTGACAAATTTCTAATGTGTGCTGCAGAGTAAATCTTGTGAAGGACCGCAAACGTTTACGGCCTTTTCTAGTGTTTCCATTCCAGCCAGTTCACACTATGGGTGTTGAGTTACGTCAATCAGTGCAGGCTCAAAGCAAGGACACATAGAAAACAACTGTGCCTGGCAGGGGCGGACTGACAACTCATGGGGCCCCCCGGGCAATAGGGGATCATGGGGCCCCTGTGTCCTTGCCCAAACCCAAAAAAGCCTATGAAAAAGGTACCAGGGGCATCTCATGGGCCTCCTACTGACCCCGGGCCCTTGGGCAGTGCCAGAGTTTCCAAATGGTCAGTCCGCCCCTGGTGCCCGGTTCACACCATACATGTGCAAAAGTCAGCAGGTCTGCATTTTTATGCAGGCAACTCACTGTATCGCAGCTTGTAGCAACAAGCTATGGTGTATAGAGCTGAATAAACGTAAAAAAAGGTAAACAATACATTGCACCGCCCTTACAAAAGCACACCAGCTGGGGGGCATTTTACAGCACATAGCTCACTCCAGCTGATGTAATGGAGCTCTAAAGATGTCACACAGTGTTTTCATAGCTCGACCTCAGCTGCCAGATTTAGGAGTATAGCCTGAGGGATCCCCCAGAAAGCCTAAAATCGCTGTAGTAGGAACTAGCTTATGGGTCCTATGCAGCGGCTGACTGACAACTCATGGGGCCCCCGGGCAATAGGGGATCATGGGGCCCCTGTGTCCTTGCCCAAACTCAAAAAAGCCTATGAAAAAGGTACCAGGGACATCTCATAGGGCCCCCTACTGACCCCGGGCCCTCGGGAGGTGCCCGAGTTTCCAAATGGTCAGTCCGCCCCTGGTCCTATGGTGAACATTATGTGCTTCCAGACAGTCCTGCTGAAATGCTGCCTCACCATCCTCGACCTTACACTCTACTCACTTCTTTTCTGTTCACTTGGTGGCAGGGATTGATTTGAAATGTTTTTTTTTAAAAGCACTGCGAAATATGTTTGTGTTCTATACATGAATAAATATCTATATGTTCATACCTGTATACACAATGTTAATCAATCCTTATGACACCACAAGGGCTATCTGCAACCAAATTGTATTGTAGAAACAGAAACAACACCTCCTGCGCTCAGGGACCCAGATCAAGGGTAGGTAGATGGATAGACCACTCGGGAAGCCTGTCCACCAATGGATCAAAGGTTGTGCAGCTCTTAACAAGGCTGGGGAGGCCGACCAGTACTGCAGAGTGAAAACAAAAAAAAGCGCACCAACTTTGCGCATTACCTCAATAAAAAGCTGTGATTTTATTAACCTCCCTAGCGGTCTGATTATGTTAGTATTTCTGTGCTCAAAGCGGTACAAATCCTGCAGCTACTGACTTTTACTGTCCAGGAATCCAGCAATGTCCTCACCGGAGCCAATTCTTCAATTGGCTTTGGATGCAGGGGCCAGCATTGTAGCCTCCCTAGCGGTGTGATTATGTCAGTATTTCTGTTCTCAAAGCGGTACATTTTTTTGCATGGAAATATGTTGTTTTTTTTTGTAGGCCTGTAATTTTTAGGAATAACTCACTGAAATCTGTCTGAACAAGAGTCTAGTAAACATCCCGGGTATGTTAAAATTTGAAACACGAACTCATAAATTATAATTTAATAAATAATCATAAAAAATTATAATATAATAATAATAAATTTAATTCAATAATATAATCAAACCAAAAACACTGAAATGTGAAATAGAGCGCCAAGTTCGCAAATCACTGAGCAAAGTCGCAAAATCGTTTTCAGTGTCTGATGACGAATTTCCCCACAAATCATTATTACCCTATTCTGCAAGTGGTTCTGATTTACTATCGCTGTTCTCTAGCTGGTCTAAAACCGCTTTTGAGCTAAAGGGACGCTTTTTGGACGCCATGAACATTTCTCAGTTTCCAGGTAGAAAGAACGGTAAAAATGCAGGAAGGGCACAGGACAAAGCACTCGGGACAAAATGTATGTGAAATGGTTTGATACAGTAATGTTTTACTATGTGATTTTAGTGTAGTTAGTGAATGTCACTTTTTCACATTTTTAAATTTCCTGCTGTTCCATCCCTGTCGCAGGGAACGGAACCTGGATGACAGATGCCGGCATCAGCTGGAGGACGTTACAGGGGACACTGCAGGGGGGACATCGCGGGAGCGCAGGACAAGGTAAATGAAGAACAGATCCCGGAGCAACGCTGCAAGGTATTCCCGAGTGTAGCTCACGTGGGTAACCGCTTGTGGTGCTGAAACTTTACCCAGAGCTACATTTGAGAATACCTCCAGGGAGGTTAAAATGTGATGTATACTCACAAACAAAGCAGTATAACAGGCGTATAAAATCCTAAAAGGAACATTGAAGTGCAAGACCCAGAGCTCTGAGGAAGAAGGGACCCCCCTTCGAAACGTGTCAGCTGAACTTAGAGAGTCTCCCCTCTTGATGTGATTCGCACTGGTCTTGCACTTCAATGTTCCTTTTTGGATTTTATACGCCTGTTATACTGCTTCGTTAGATGAGTATACATCGCATTTTAATAAAATCACAGCTTGCTATAGAGGTATTATGCAAGGTTGATGCGCTCTCTTTTTGTTTTCACTCTGCACCAAATTGTATTGTAACTGTAATATCTACCTTCATGTTGTAAAGCGCTGTGCAAACTGTTGGCACTATATAAATCCTGTATAATAATAATAATAACTAAGAGCTATCAGACACACATGCAAGATAATGGCACTGCAACCCAATCATGCAATCAAGGCCTGCAAGAGCTCTCAGTTTCCACTCACCATGCCTGACTTGCATTCTCCACCACGCAATACAACAGTCCTTCCATGAAGATAAAGTTGGAGACCAGGTGAGGATGAATACAGATTTCTCTTCATTTTGTCCAAGGAGTACACGTTCCAAATAGAGCAAACACTAATGCGTTTCAGTCTATGAAGGCCTTAGTTTGACATAACCAACTAGACCAGCAATGGGCAAACTACGGCCCGCGGGCCGTATACGGCCCGGCGGACCTTTTAATCCGGCCCGCGGAGCTAGGCTCCCGCAAGGCCAGTGGTCGGCAAGCCGCGGCTCTTTACAAATTTAGATGCGGCTCTCCTGTGTGCCGGGCGCCCGCTCCCCTCCCTCCTCTCCTCCTCTCCCCTCCCTCCTCTCCTCCTCTCCCCTCCCCTCCTCTCGGATGGCCGCCCCCCCTCTCGGATGGCCGCCCCCCTCCCTCCTCTCGGACGTCAGGACTCTGCAGCTGCCAGGATGTAGGCGGGGCAGCGTGACGAACTCCTCTCACAGTCCTCCCTGAAGACCAGAACGGCGCGGGAATACGAGAGGAACGCGCGGACCAAAGGTAAGTGAATTGACACAGGGGGGGGACTTACTATATGGGGGATGAATTACTATATGGGGGACTTACTATATGGGGAATGAATTACTATATGGAGGACTTACTATATGGGGAATGAATTACTATATGGGGGACTTACTATATGGGGAATTAATTACTATATGGAGGACTTACTATATGGGGAATGAATTACTATATGGGGGACTTACTATATGGGGAATGAATTACTATATGGGGGACTTACTATATGGGGAATGAATTACTATATGGGGGACTTACTATATGGGGAATGAATTACTATATGGGGGACTTACTATATGGGGAATGAATTACTATATGGAGGACTTACTATATGGGGAATGAATTACTATATGGGGGACTTACTATATGGGGGATGAATTACTATATGGGGGATGAATTACTATGTGGGGGATGAATTACTATATGGGGGATGAATTACTATGGGGGATGAATTACTATATGGGGGATGAATTACTATGGGGGATGAATTACTATAGGGGGGATGAATTACTATGGGGGACGAATTACTATATGGGGGACGAATTACTATATGGGGGACGAATTACTATATGGGGGATGAATTACTATATGGGGGATGAATTACTATGGGGGATGAATTACTATATGGGGGATTAATTACTATGGGGGATTAATTACTATGCTTACTATGGGGGAATATTACTATACTTACTATGGATGACACATACACATCATTCATCTACTCTTGGTCCGGCCCCCGGGTCCAATATATGAACCCATTGCGGCCCTCAAGTCAAAAAGTTTGCCCACCCCTGAACTAGACAGATATATAGCAAGCCAACTCCCCCCCAGCTGAGATCACAATTAGTCATTTAACCATGACGGTACTCTGCTGGAGAGAAAAGGCAAGCCATCATTCAATACATCTGTCACCACAACAAACAATAAATACAACATATGATAAATACTGAATCAAAAATAAAATAAAGAAATACATGTTACTTTCTTAGTGGAATATCAGTTAAGTCAGTTATATAAAAAGAGTTGCAAGAACCTTATTTCTTCATGGGGGGGGTACAGTTGGATAATGTACAGCTGAATGTCATACCACTGGATGACATACAGCTGGATTACGAACTAGCAGGCCCAGACTGGGACAAAAAAAGGCCTGGGCACTTTGAACTGAGCAGCCCAAAGCCCAGGGATCCTTTCCTCTGAGCCCGGTGACGGAATGCCAAGGCCCAGTCGCAAGAGTGATCTTTGCGACCTTGGTAGTTCCGCCACTAGTGTCATTAGGTTTTTATTTTATTTACAATTATTTATATATATATATATATAAAAAATTTTTTTTTTTTTAATTATTATTATTTTTTTTACTTTTTTTGTAGGAGAGAAGGAAGGAAGTAGAGGAAGGAAGGAAGTAAGGAAGGAAGGAAAGAAGGAGGGAAAGAAGGCAGGAAGGAGGGAAACAAGAGAGAGAGAGAGAGAGGGAAAGAAAGAAAGAAAGAAAGAAAGAAAGAAAGAAAGAAAGAAAGAAAGAAAGAAAGAAAGAAAGAAAGAAAGAAAGAAAGAAAGAAAGAAAGAAAGAAAGAAAGAAAGAAAGAAAGAAAGAAAGAAAGAAAGAAAGAAAGAAAGAAAGAAAGAAAGAAAGAAAGAAAGAAAGAAAGAAAGAAAGAAAGAAAGAAAGAAAGAAAGAAAGAAAAAAAGAAAGAAAAGAAAGAAAGAAAGAAAAGAAAGAAAGAGATGTATAGAAAGAAAGAAGGAAGGATGGAAAGAAGGAAAGAGGGAAACAGGAGACAGAAAGAGAGAGAGAGAAAGAAACAAAAAGAGACGTATAGAAGGAGAGAAAGGTAGGTAGGAAGGAGAGAAACAGGAGAAAGAAAGAAGTAAAGAAAGAAAGAGAAAGAAGGAATTAGGGAAGGAAAGAAAGAAGTTGGGAAACAGGAGACAGAGAGAGAGAGAGAAAGAAAAAGATGTATAGAAGGAGGGAAAGAAAGAGAGAAAAAAAGAAAGAAAGGAGAGAAACAGGAGACAAAGAGAGAAAAAGAAAGAGAGATGTATAGAAGGAGGGAAAGAGATAAACAGGAGAGAGAGAGAGAAGGGGGAAGAGAAGATAAAAGGCTGCCTGGAAGTGTCGGCAGAGCAGACACAGGAGGAGAGGGCAGGAGGAGGAGGGGAAACTTTCTCTCTCCTCCCCCATCTGTGGTGGGCGGGGACTGTCAGCACTGGGGACTGTATATGCTGACACATCCCTCGTAGCGCTAATGGATGAGAAGAGGGAGGGTGGGGAGGCTACGGGGGGGGGGGGGGGGGAGCATACAAGAGCTGACCACATGCAGGAGATTGATAGGAGAGGCGGCTAGGCGGAACATAGAGAAACCAAGAAATGCATGGTCTTTTATGTGCTGCCCGGCCACCTCTCCTGTCCAGGTGGCCCCAGCCCACCGGGCAAATGCCCGGTGTGCCCTATGGCCAGTCGCCTGGCCATAGAGCATACTAGTGACTAACATATTGTTGGATATAGCTGTCTAGTTGGTTATTTCAGACTAACTATGAGTAAGGCATTGATAGGCTGAAACGTGTTAGTGCTGGCTCTGTTCTCCTTGGATGAAATAAAAAGAATTTTTTTCATCCTCACCTGGTTGCCGATTTTACCTACATGGAAAGCCACTAAGAACTATGGCTGTGCTAGAAAATAGATTCTTCCTGGAGTGGCTGAATTACCTACCAGGTTCAAAACCACATTGCACATCAAAAAAAATGAGTTAATGAGAAGAAAAAATACTGCAAATAAGCATGTAAGATACTTAATTTTCTGTCATTGTATCCCAATTTTTTTTTAAATTCTGACGTGCCCCATTTAAAAATATTCTCACCCTGTCTTATAGCAGAAACGTTCACAGATCACTCTTTCCAAATATATCTGATATGGATTGTTCATCCGTTTACTGACTTACTAGCCCTGAAGAAGGGAGAGGCTGTTCCCCCTGAAACATGTTGGCTCAACCTGCAACCTTTGTGCTCTAAATAAAGTTCTAAAATAAACCTTGTGAGATTTTCATCTGTTACCAGGCGCTTCTTTCATACTTACTAAACATCAATGATGTTATATCTACATCCACATTGTGAGATAGAAGTATTACTTCTAAGTATTCTTATTTACTTACCATCTCCCAAGCTGTCATCATTGGCATCACAGTCTTGTGGCTTGCAATTCACCCATCTTCCACCATTTTCCTGCAAATGACAGATGCACATCTCATCATAGTGACAGATTTTTATTTTATTAAACCACAAACACACTACTCACGGTACCGAGCCACTTTGAGCGGCTTGGGGTTGATGTGATTGCTATGCAATCACAATGTCAACAAAGCTGTTATGAATGAATCACATTCATAACAGCTCTGCTTTCTATACTAGTGAGCTGTGATTGGCCCACAGCTATCACATGGTACCTGGGCCAATGACAGCACCCTGTACCATGTGATCAGCTGCAGCCAATCACAGATCACTAGTAATCACAACTGTCATGAATGAAACTCATTCATGACAGTTCAAAGCATGCTGATACAATGCTCTGCATTGTAATAGCAATCAAAGTGTAAAGAAAAATCCAATATCACCCACTCAAAGTAGTACGATGTTACTATGGTGACACTGAACTACTAGAAAAAAAAATTAAAAAAAGAAAAAAAAGTGTTAAAAAATTTATTAAAAATGTTAACATTTTTGTTTTATTTATTCTTTTAACAAACTGTCACCAGTCAGGATCCCCGATTACTGCCACATCGATCATATGAGGACGTTGTACTGCTCTGATGACAGTATGTAAAAAGAAAAAAAACATTGTAAAAAAAACACATTTTATTTATTTCTTCATATTCTAAAACATTACAAAAAATTACAACTTCAAAGAACTCACCATGCCTCTTACTAAATACCTCAGACTGTCTATTTTCCAAAAAGGGGTTATTTGGGGGATATTTGTACTGTCCTGGCATTTTAAGGACCTCCCAATCAGTACATCGGGATTGATCAATTTTCAAGTATATATACCATTGTTTATAGATGCTATAACGTTCACACAAACCATTTAATATACACGTATTGGGATTTCTTTTTTACTAAAGACTTGTTGCAGAATACATTTTGGTCTACATTTATGAAGAAATTTGATTTTTTTTTTTTTTAATTGGATGTTTTATAACAGAAATAAAATGTTTGTTTTTTTTAAATTGTGGTCTTTTTTCGTATATATATATATATATATATATATATATATATATATATATAACAGTGGTGATAAAATACCACCAAACGAAAGCTCTATTTTGTGTGAAAAAAAAATGATACCAATTAAAATTGCGTAGTGTTGCATGACCGTGCAACTACCAGTCAAAGTAACTCAGTGCTGAATAGAAATAAATAGCTATGAAGGAGGTAAAACCTTCCGGAACGTAAGCGGTTAAAGTAGAACGCCATCCTCACCTTTAGTCTGGCAGGGTTGTACAGGCTCCCCCCCCCTTTATGGAAGTTGCTTACTCTGATTTCAATACACAATGTGAGCTTCCCGCAGTGTGCATTGAAAACTGCAGCAAGTTAGAGTCTCAGGTCTGTGCCTCCCATGAAACCAGGCCTTACTTAGGTATCAAAGGCTATTTTGTTTAACAGCATTTAATAACACTACTTCTTTTTAGGAGTTAAAGTGGTTGTAAACCTCTGAAATGAAAAATGAACAAAGCATATCCTACTGAAATGTGTACTTGCCTCAATCCAAAGCACAGAGTGTGATTTCTCATCTATCATCCCTCTGCTATCTGCATTAGTCACTTCTGATGGGTTATCCTGACACCACAGAGTCTCTGGGAGATGCGCCCCTCCAGAACATGAGAAGGTGATTGACAGCCTCGGTTGTGCATGTCTCCCTACGAGACTCTGTAGAAGGAAGCGAGTCCTCTCGCTCCACTCAGGTCTCAGATTACGACGTGAGTGTGATTTCTGTCTCATCTCTTATCCCTCTGCTATCTGCATTAGTCACTTCTGATGGGTTATCCTGACACCACAGAGTCTCTGGGAGATGCGCCCCTCCAGAACATGGGAAGGCGATTGACAGCCTCGGTTGTGCATGTTTCCCTATGAGACTCTGTAGAAGGAAGTGACTCCTCTTCCTCCACTCAGGTCTCAGATTACACTCAGCTCTCTTCTATGCTGTGCAGTGTGTGACATCAGATCCCCACCCGCTGGGGATAGCCTTTTATCTGTGTGTTTTGGAAGGCTGTGGAGAAGAGATCATTGCAGATAAACAAGTACAATTTATGCAGGAGGATTTGTTTAATCTTTGTGCTAATCATGTCATTATACTACAGCAGTAAATGTGAGCACATGACTGATAAATACAAAGGAAAAGTAGATATATTTGAGCCGTTAACCTCTTGGGTCTTGTACTCTTTCCACTTTTGGCAGTTTTCTCTAAGAGATATAATAATGACTGCCCTGCAGGAAGATAAAGTTGCTCAATGGTCACTGTTATCATACCCTGCTTTCCCATTAGAACTTTATGTTATATTATGCAACTATCATAGTTGTACCATAGGTCACCCAACTTTTATTATACTCTGTGCTGGAAGCAGCCTGCCATTCACTGGTGCCAGTAAGTTAAGGGGTGTATTTGTAGAAAATCTGCATGTAAATTAATTCCTGCGCAAAATAGGAAAAATCAAATATTCTGCAGATTTATTCTTATTATTAAAAAGAAATCAATGCGAACGGGAAAAATACCACATTGTGGCCACTACCTGGTGCTTAGTATCAAAGGAAATATGTATTTTCCTCAGCCCCATCTGTTGGCCATAATGCAGTATTTTCCCCGTTCACATTTTTGTTGGCAAATAATATTCAATCTACAGAGAATATAGCCTGAGAGCATTCAAATTTGCTTGATTCACACAAAGAAAAAAAGAATTTATACTGGCCACCAGTGCAAGGAGGCACTAATTCCACTGACCACTGATGTAAGGGGGCACTCTTTCAATCGACCACCAATTCTAGGGGGCACTCTTCCCATTGACCACCAATTTCAGGGAGTACTTTTCTCATTGACCATCAATTTCAGGGACACTCTTCCCATTGACCATCAATTTTCAGGGGCACTCTTTCCATTGGCCACCAATATCACGGGGAACTCTTCCCATCGACCATCAATTTTAGGGGGCATTCTTCCCATTGACCATCTATTTCAGGGGGCATTGTTCTCATTGGTCACAAGTGTAAGGGGACACTCTTCCTATTGGCCACCAATGTAAAGGGGAATTCTTTCTATTGACCACCAATGTAAGGCGGCATTCTTTCAATTGACCATCATTGTAAAAGAACACTCTTCCCAATTTTTCTTTATTAAAAGTCTCGCAATCAATAAACATAAAATATTATACAGAATATAAAAAAATTATATATATTTACAGCAAAACGAAAATAAACATAGCAAAATCTGCTGTCAGACAAAAGCAAACGTCTCAGAAATGAACTTGACATAATTGGGGAAATAAATCGTACTACCACTCACATCACTACACCAGACATCAAACCTGTGAGGTCAAGAAACCACCCCACCCCCCTTATGCATGCAGCCCTTCTTCAAAAAAGATCTTAATCAACAAAAACTACGGGAGTGAAAAGAACAGTATAAGGAAAGAGCCCCTCACCCAGAGATGGACAGTTCACCAAAGGCAGGTCTGATATTCCTCCACGCCCTTATCCAGACCGCCCGAGGCTCTCTGACCCTCTCAAGACCCCGAATCTTCCCAACCTCACCCAGAATATCGTGCACCACCACCTCTACAGGGAGGACTTTCTTCCGCAGGGTAATCTGACACCGTGCGTTCCATGTGAAGTAACGGACAACTATACTAACTAGAAAAAGTGTATCCAAATCAAAGTCCCAGCGAGCTGGGAATGCCCCGTACACCCACTCTGCATAACTCATGCGATAGAGAAAGGGGATGCCCAGAACCCTCCCCACCCTTTTATACACCTCTATGTTAAAGGGACACAGGAGCAGAAAGTGGTCCATAGACTCCACTTTACCAACACACTCTGCTCTAGGACAATCCCGATCATCCACAGGGCGGTGCTTCAGGTTCCCTCTCACATAGAGCCTTCCATGAAAAGCGAGCCAGGCTTGATCCCTAAACTTCAAAGGGATTCTCTCCAAGTTAATTAAACGCAATCCCTCCCTCATTACGGAGCCTGGGCAATCCTTTAAGGCCAGTGACACACTGAAAGCAGAAGCCAAAATCCTCTCCCCCAGAAGCTTCCTGGGAAGGGACCTGATATCCTCCACTGTCACCTGCCACTGCCGAAGTATTTTCAGACACGGGGCAACATAAGCCGGGAGCTTGCCATGTCGGACTCTTAGACTTTTCACTGGGCCGCCATCTTCCCAGCAATGCAGAAAAGGCCTAAACCAAGACTGAAAAATACCCACCCATCCCGGCGGGGTCTCTGCTAACATATTACCAAGATTGTACTTTAAAAAGAACAAAGAAAAGAAAACTATCGGGTTGACCATTCCTAGGCCACCCTCCCGCCTGGACAGGTAAGTTACATTGCGTTTGATCAAGTTCAGCCTATTTCCCCATAACAGTTGGAAAAAACAGCTGTAGACCCGTGCATAGAGAGATACTGGCAAGATACAGACGAAGCTGACATATAAAAAGATCGGGATCAGGTAAGTTTTGATCAAGTCAACCCTCTCTCTTAAGGAAAGCCTCCATCTCTTCCAGCTCGCTACTTTGGCATTGGCAACTACCAACCTGCTTTCCCAGTTTCGATGACCATAGTCACCAGGACCAAATTTGATGCCCAAAATTTTAATTTCCTGCTGGGGCTCTGGGAAGGCATCCGGAAGTTCGAAGCTTTCACCCTCCTCACCCATCCAGAAAACTTCACTCTTTTCATGGTTGACTTTAGAGCCAGAAGCCTCCATGTACTGCTCTATCACAGAGACCACCTCCTGCGCCTCCTCAGTCCCAGAGATAATAACAGACACATCATCAGCATAGGCAACGACCGATACCATCTCATCACCTGACAAAACTGAATAGGTGTTGCCAAGAGGGACCCCTCCTGGATCTGATTCTGAGGAAGAGAGGACAGCTCTTCTCATCCTCCTCTTCTTCCTCTTCTCCTTCACCCTCTCCCACCCCTCATCAGCCGAATCCCCCCCAGCAGGAGGTGAGACATGGGACATGGATACCCCTCCCTGAGCTCCATCGGCTCCACCCCCATCCGGCACCCCCACAACCTCCTGACCACGTTTGCGCTGACGGGGGACAGGTACCGGAGGTGGAGTAGGCCGAGAGGGAAGATCCACTAAACCAGCCCCCCCAGCAGCTTCCGCCAGTCTGGAGGATCTACGTACCATAGGAACAGGAGGGACAGACTCAGGGGTGACATTACCGGGGGAAACACAATCTGACACAACAGACGGAACAGACACAGGAGGGGCAACAACAGTTTCCTCCCTAGCATCAGCTGCCTCATCCTCTTTATCCAGCCTCTGCAGCTCAGCCTCCAGTCCTGGCAGGTTGTGTAGTGCCTCTGGGCACAGACTGTATGGATGACCCAGCTGCTGGCACAAATTACACCGAATCTCGGTGCATTCTTTGGCCAAATGGCCAAAATCCTGGCACAGTGAGCACTTCTTGATGGTGCAGGACGATGCAAAATGGCCTTTCTCTCCGCATTTGTTACAAACTTTAGGCTGACCTTGATAGAAAATGGTCAGCCTATCCCTCCCCAGAAAGGCTGAGCAGGGAAGATGCTGAACCACATTGCCCAGCACCCTCAATTGCACTGACACCGTCCAGGCCCCTGTCCATATCCTATGCTCATCCAGGACCTTCCGCAGTGGGGTGAGGACCTCACCATGTCGGCGTAGCCAAACTACTAAATCAGCCTCTGGTTATAGATTCATTCCGGACCAGGATTGTCACCGATTTTATCAAAGGCTGTCTGGAAACAACCTTTGCCACCAAACCTTTCCACTGCTGAAGGCTCCTGCACCTCCAATATCTCTCCCAAAACAGGTCCAGGCCTTCAGGTTTTACAAATGACAAATCGTATTTATAGCTGCCTACTGGGCAGATCAACGCAAACACATCACAGGCTTTAAACCCCATCTCCAGAATCAACTCCGCCACCCTCCCCCTTACTGGTGGGTTCCCTTCCCCCTCCCACTTCAACTGTACCACATTCCTTCTCCTGACCCCACCAACCATCCCACCACCAAACCTCCCCAAATTGTGACCATTAGCATTCCCAACACTACCCCCACCCCCCTTGGTGCGACTCCCCAAAACAGAGGCATAGCTCCCCCCAATCCTCCCAGCAGCAGAAACATTTGTGTGTCTGGGAGCGTCTGGTGCAACTCTAGCAGATACCGATTGCACAGATCCGGGATTGGATGGTGTATCCTCTCTCTGCTCAGCAGGGGGAGAAATGTCATTTTTAGTCTTATCAGCAACGTTAACCCCTTCACCTCCACCCACCACCAACACATCCATTGCTTTACCAGTCTCAACAGTCATAGACTTCACAGCAATGTCCGCACTCACTGCTGCAACCCTATAAGCTCCATCAGTCATCTCTTGCTCCAAGAAAGGACACTCAGCCCAGGACTGGATTCGATGTTCAGACACAGCAACAAGTGAGACATCCATGTGTGCTGTTTGCTCTCCATGTTGTGCAGTGTGCTGCTCCCCTCCCCCACCAGCATCAATCAGCTCTGGAGCACCTGGGAGCTCAGGTGAAACAGTCTCTCTGCAGGTGGCAGCCATCTTGCCTTTGGAGGGACTACTGGTCTCAGCAGGAACAGCAGCAACAATTTCCATCTGTGGGGTGCTTGGTGCAGGTTCATCCACATTCCCCTGATGGTCTGTAGACCTCTCTGCCAGGGAGTTTTCCTCCAGGTTGGCTGAGGATTCCTCCACAGCAGGCTGCTTGCAGAGCTCCTCATCCGCAGTACTCACCGCAGCAGGTGGAGCAGACATGCTGGAAGCAGCCATGTTGGTGTACTGGGATATCTCCACCAGTCTTGGCTTTGCTGCTCTGAACCTCCTCTGTCCATCCTCAGGGACTTCTGCAGGGTCATCAGTGAAGGCAAACTTGTCTGCTCTCAGGGGTGACTCCATGTGCTGGATGAACCTCAAGGTTCCATACTCCCCCTCAACCCCCTGGCTGGTTGCCACTGTAGCAATATGTTATATGCTGTGTATGGCCTCTAGGGGTCTCACTACTTAGATACTGGTACAACTGTGTTATTGCCTCTCTTTGGTTGTAGTTCTGGGGCAGACACATGTATAATGGCAGCTAGAAGCACCTAATAAAATGTCTCCTGTTAACTACAGTGTGTGAGCATCTGAGCAGGATCCACTAACAGAACATGGTGGCAGCTGGGCACTGAACCTCTGAATAGCAAGTCTTCTGTCTACAAATACAGATTGTGCGACACTGGAACTGTACAGAGAATCAGCAACTGTAAGTACAGAGTCCCTATCAGACTGCACTATGGAGAGTGGCCTGAAACCCCCTCAGAGACTGGATGTCACTTCTTCCAATCTCTCACAGACATGGAGACACTGGAAGGAAGAGTTTACTCTGTATGTGGACCTGACAGTGGCACCCAGAGATGAGCAGAGGGAAGTAAAGCTGTTTTATTACTTGATTGGGGAAAAAGGCAGAGAACTAGCCGAGACCCTGCTCACAGACAGCATGGCCCTGACAGACATACTGCAAGCATTTGATAAGCACTGTGACCCCAAAAAGAATGAGACGGTGGAGAGATACAAGTTCTTCTCAAGGAATCAGGAGATTGGGGACAGTGTGGACAGATATGTGACAGAGCTGAGGAGACTGGCTGCAACCTGTGGATTTGGGGACAGCAGGGACTCCCTTATCCGAGACAAGATAGTGTGTGGCATCAGAGACTCTCACCTCAGAGAAAGATTACTGATGGAGGAAGAGCTGGCGCTGGAGAAATGTATACAAATCTGCAGGGCTGCAGAGCTGACTAAAGACAGGCTGAAGATGATGGAGGGCACCAGTGATGCCTCAGTACATGCAGTATCTGTGAAAGGCAGAGCAAGGTCCAGGCTCCCTGTGAGCTCAGTCCAGTGTAAATACTGTGGCAAAAGACATGAAAGAGACAAAGAGAAATGTCCAGCGTATGGGGAGTCCTGCAGGACTTGTGGCAAGATGAACCACTTTTCAGCTGTGTGCAGATTCAAAACCAGCAAACAGTACAGACAAGTCCACACAGTGACCCAGGACACAGACGAGGACAGCACAGAGGGCATCACATGGCTGCAGCTGCAGTCTGCAACAGAGAACGTCAATGTAGTCAAACAGCCAGTAGCCAATGATGCAAAGCAGCTCTTTGCCATATTTATGGTGGATGAACAGCCCATAAGATTTCAGCTGGATTGTGGAGCAAGTTGCAATGTCATTCCATTTACTCTGCTTAACAAACAGGTTCCCATTGAGCCCACTGATAAGGTACTGGTCATGTACAACAAAAGTGTTCTGAAACCCATGGGAACATGCAAGCTAAAATTAAGAAATCCACGTAACAGAAAGAGCTACAGAGTGGAGTTTACTGTGTTGCAGGAGGACGATCACATTCCTTTGCTGGGAGTTAAAGCAGTTCAGGCTATGGACTTAATAAAGGTGCAGTCCCATAACATCATGGCTCTGGAAGTTTCTGAGAATACTCAAAATCCTAAACAAAAGGCAGAATACATTTTGGATTTTCACCACATAAAAACAGAGTATGCTTATTTATTTGAAGGTGATGGGTGCCTGGAAGGTAAATACAAACTAGAAATTGATCACACAATACAGCCTACCAGACTGCCTACAAGAAGAGTACCTGTAGCCTTAATGCAACCGCTTAAAGAGGAACTGCAGGATTTGCACAGCAGAGGTATGATAGCACCAGTACAGGAAAGCACAGACTGGATAAGCAGTTTGGTGATAGTGAAAAAACCATCAGGCAAGTTAAGAATATGCATTGATCCTAAGCCACTGAACAAGGCCCTTAAAAGAAATCACTATCCAATGCCAACAATAGAAGATATTCTACCAGATCTATCAAAGGCTAAAATATTTTCGGTATGTGATGTGAAAAATGGGTTCTGGCACGTGGAACTGGATAAAGAATCAAGTTTATTAACAGCATTTTCTTCCCCATTTGGACGCTATAAGTGGCTTAGAATGCCAATGGGAGTAAGCCCAGCTCCAGAAGTGTTCCAACAAAAATTGATGCAAGCTTTGGAAGGACTGTCTGGAGTAAAAATAATAGCAGACGATATACTAATAGTTGGGGAAGGTGATCTAGAATCCGCAACAAAGGATCACGATAAAAAGATGATACAATTCTTAGACAGATGTAGAAAAAAACAAATCAAACTGAACCTGGAAAAATTCAAACTAAAAATGACAGAAGTACCATATATTGGACATCTTCTTACCTCAAATGGTGTTAAAGTCGATCCAGAGAAGGTGAGGGCGATACAGGACATGCCGACACCTACAGATATACGTGGAGTACAACGATTCCTGGGCATGGTGAATTATCTTTCCAAATTTTGCAAGCATTTATCAGACATGTGTGAGCCACTGAGACAGCTAACTCACAAAGACGTACTCTGGGAATGGACAGAAAGCCATGAAACTGCTTTTCAGTCAGTGAAAAATGCTATTACAGACGCAGCAACGCTAAAATATTTTGATCCAGATCAAGCAGTGGTAGTACAATGTGATGCCTCAGAAACCGGCCTTGGAGCCACACTAATGCAGGATAAACAGCCAATCACATATGCAAGCAGAGCGTTAACTCTAACAGAGCAAGGATATGCTCAAATCGAGAAGGAACTACTAGCGGTAGTATTTGGGTTAGAGAAATTTCACCAGTACACCTACGGTCGACAAGTGGTGGTGCATTCAGATCACAAGCCTTTAGAAAGTATTACAAAGAAGCCACTACTGAATGCCCCAAAAAGACTGCAGCATATGCTGTTAAGGCTTCAGAAATATGATTTTAACATTTGTTACTGTCCAGGGAAGGATTTACTGATTGCAGATGCCCTAAGCAGAGCTTACTTACCCATCACAAATGAAGAAGAAAAAGACATTGAAAGCATCAATATGTGTGAATATCTGTCTGTCTCAAAAGACAGACTGAAACAAATACAGACCGGCACAGCGGAAGATAAAACTCTACAGATCCTATCGACTGTCATCTTGAAGGGATGGCCAAAACACAAGCAGCATGCTCCAATGGAGGTTTCTCCATTTTTTCACATAAGAGATGAACTCTCTGTGCAGCATGGAATCATCTTTAAAGATGAAAGAGCTGTCATACCACAATCACTTAGAAGAGACATTATAGAAAGATTGCACTCGACTCACTTAGGTGTAGAAGGATGTCTACGTCGTGCACGAGAATATGTTTATTGGCCTGGAATGAATGACCACATAAAAAACTTTATAGCACAGTGTGAAATATGTGCATCGTGCAATGATAAGCAACCGAAAGAGACATTGCAACCACATCCAATTCCAAACAGACCATGGTCAAAAGTAGGAACAGATCTGTTCACGTGGAACGACAAGGAATATCTGGTAACTGGACTATTTTTCCAACTTCTGGGAGATAGACTACTTACAGGACACAAGGGCCAAAACAGTAATTAAAAAACTCAAGGCCCATTTTGCCAGATATGGCATTCCGGATATTGTGTTCTCTGACAACGCCGCTCAATTTACATCGGAAGAATTCAAAAAATTCAGGGAGAGGTGGGAATTTGAGCACCAGACATCATCTCCTGGATATCCGCAGAGTAATGGTAAAGCAGAGTCAGCAGTAAAAACAGCCAAAAGACTCATGCAAAAGGCAAAACAGGCAGGTACAGAGATATACCTGTCTATACTGGACCACAGAAACACACCCACACAAGGCCTAGACACCAGTCCAGCACAGCGGCTTATGAGTAGACGTACAAGGACTCTCCTACCAACTGCAGGTCAACTACTAAAGCCAAAGCTTGTGGGCAATGTTAAAGCCAAACTAACGAAGAATCAAGATAGGCAAGCTTTCTATTATAATAAATCTGCAAAAGATCTGCCTGTTCTCCAGAGCAATGACAATGTACGGATTCAGCCAATAGGGAAATATGACAAACACTGGAAAAAAGCGAAGGTTGTACAGAAATTGGGACCACGGTCCTATGAAATTATAACAGAGGAAGGAAGAAGATGGAGGAGAAATCGGAGACATCTGAGAAAAACACAAGAAGGAGATGATACAGGGCCCTGGGAACAGTATATGGACACTCAAAGCGATGAGACTATGAATACCAGCAACAAAGAAACAGGAACTGCTGAGGAGCATAGGGAGGTCTCTAGGCAGAGAGAGACAGTCCCAGAAAATAGACTGCCAGAATCAGAAGAAACCTCATATGTTACGCGAGCTGGCAGAACAATCAGAAAGCCGGCTCACCTCAAGGATTATATCTAATTTATAGCTATGTTCTACTTCACCATTTTGTGTTTGTTATATTTCATTGTTCTTTTATTTAAAAGAGAAAGGGTGTAGCAATATGTTATATGCTGTGTATGGCCTCTAGGGGTCTCACTACTTAGATACTGGTACAACTGTGTTATTGCCTCTCTTTGGTTGTAGTTCTAGGGCAGACACATGTATAATGGCAGCTAGAAGCACCTAATAAAATGTCTCCTGTTAACTACAGTGTGTGAGCATCTGAGCAGGATCCACTAACAGAACAGCCACTGGTGATTCCACAGCCTGACATGGGGGGAGAGACGCTGATGTAGATGGAGCCGGGTCATCCATTACCTGAGGCTGCTGATCCACAGAGCTCACTGATGTCTGGCTGGCAAATCTCCTCTCATTATCAAACTTTTCTTTAAATGCTCCACTTCTAGCTTTCAACTTTTCTAATAATAAAGATTGTCTCTTTACTTTATCCTCCATGTGCTGGAGCGCTGGCTTCATGCCCAATCTGTTCTTGCTCCAGGCCTGGCAGTATTTGGCTCTGAAGGATTTGTGTTCAGATTTTAACACAATAAGTTTCTCCTCAGCTCTTCCAATAGTCACCAATCTATCAGTAATCTTCTGCCTGAAGACATTGACATCCTCACCAGGGCTGGGACCCACAGTCAGGTCCTCCACCTCCTCCTCCTCACTAGGCCCGGTCTCATCAGGGGAATCCTTCCCAGGGCCTCCCCCTGGATCAGGCATGGTTCCTGGGCCAAGCTAGCAGGCAAGGCCCAGGCTTGAAAAGGCTGGTTCTCAGGGAGAGCTCCTTCAGTGTGTCCTCCTCCTTCTCCCATTGACCACCAATGTAAAGGGACATTCTTCCTATCAACCCCCAATGTAAGGGGGCACTCTTCCCAAAGTCTACCAATGTAAGGGGTACTCTTCCAATTGACCACCAATATAAGGCAGTACGCTGCCAGTTGACCACCAATGTAAAGGGGCACTCTTCCAATTGACCACCAATATAAGGAGGCACCCTTCCCCTTGACCACCAATGTAAGGGGGCACTCTTCCAATTGACCACCAATGTAAGGGGGCACTCTTCCAATTGACCACCAAAGTAAGGGTCCACTCTGCCACTCTTTTATACCAGCTGGTCAGTGTGTCATTCATGATATCCTTAGTGCACAAGGATTGTTTTTATTCTCATATTTATGTTAAGTGTTTTTTTTAACATACAATAAATTTTTTATAATTTAACATAAATACTACACTATGGGTATTCCTTTTTGCTCCACATCGAGCATTTAATTCCTCAGGACTACCAGGTGATTACTCCAAGGCCCAGAGATATATTCAGCTGATCCTGTTTTGGAACCTGTCTGCCAGAAGGAAGCCCCAGATGAGTTATCTTTCATCATAGAACCACCTGTTCGGAGCTTCCCTTCATCCACAGTCGGAGTGATCTTTGGTGTATGAGACACAAACGCACAATTTAAATTGTGCTTCCGGTGAGTGCGCAATTTATTCATTTCTTCTGCATATCGCCGGACTACATGCATCATAAAGATCTCATCGAGATACACTCATCTGTGTTTCTTTGATGACTGGACTGTACTGTGCATTTATATTGTGCGTTTTGTATTGTGAAGTGAAATTGTGTGAAACTTACGTCATTTCTTCCCCCCTGTTTTCAACCCTTGGGAGGATCACATATAGTGTGTTTGGTCACATATAATGCATGTGGTCCACATCCGTTGACATTTAAGTAAGGGATACTGCACCATCTTCAATACTGGTACAGTCATATAACATCAAGCGCTGCACTATTTATCTTATATTGTTTGTTTGAAGGTTGATGGTTTTCCTTTTTAGTGTATCAGCTGCTGTGTCGGTTAGCGCTCACTGAATCCCTCATTACCAAATGTAAAGGGACATTCTTCCTATCAACCCCCAATGTAAGGGGGCACTCTTCCCAAAGTCTACCAATGTAAGGGGTACTCTTCCAATTGACCACCAATGTAAGGCAGTATGCTGCCAGTTGACCACCAATGTAAAGGGGCACTCTTCCAATTGACCACCAATGTAAGGAGGCACCCTTCCCCTTGACCACCAATATAAGGGGGCACTCTTCCAATTGACCACCAATGTAAGGGGGCACTCTTCCAATTGACCACCAATGTAAGGGGGCACTATTCCTATTAACCACCAAAGTAAGGGTCCACTCTGCCCATTGACCACCAATGTAAGGGGGCACTGTTCTCATTGGCCACCAGTGTAAGGTAACACTCTTCTTACTGACCACCAATGTAAGGGAGCACTATTCTTATTGACCACCAAAGTAAGGGTCCACCCTGCCAATTGACCACCAATGTAAGGGGGCACTATTCCTATTGACCACCAATGTAAGGGTCCCCTCTGCCAATTGACCACCAATGTAAGGGGGCACTCTTCCCATTGACCACCAATGTAAGGGGGCACTTTTCCTATTGACCACCAATGTAAGGGTCCACTCTGCCAATTGACCACCAATGTAAGGGGGCACTGTTCTCATTGGCCATGAGTGTAAGGGAACACTCTTCCTATTGACCACCAATGTAAGGGGGCACTCTATCATTGACCATCAACACATTTTTACTGCCACTGACCACCAATGTAAGGGGATACCTATTTTCTTCTGTAAGGGGCACTTTACAGCAGACCATCAATTTAATGTAGCAAATTTTCCACTTACAACAAATGTAAGGGGACACTACACTGACCACCAATAAAATGAAGCTCATCTTTGACCAACAATATAAAGGGGCACTTCCCCAATTAATACTACTACAGTCAAGCACCTCTCCACTGACCATCAATATAAAGGGGCACTTTTCCAATTAATACTGGTACAGTCGAGCACCTCTCCACTGACCATCAATATAAAGGGGCACTTTTCCAATTAATACTGGTACAGTCGAGCACCTCTCCACTGACCATCAATATAAAGGGGCACTTTTCCAATTAATACTGGTACAGTCGAGCACCTCTCCACTGACCATCAATATACTGTAAGTGGGCACTTCTGGGGCTTTGCACTTTTAACACTGCTTTACATTATAGTCCAGAACATTCTGTTTTCTATGATGTGTTGTTCTTACACACTATAGGCCACTGCGGTATGTACCCCTAACTGGCGCATCTTGTATGCATTGCTTTACATTACATTTCCCATACGGCTGAACTCTGTATGCTGTAATGTACATTCATATTATTAGGAATAGCTTGTGGAAATTGGAAAGTCATCCTGTTCAGCACATGAGCGCACTTATGTTTGTATATATCATATTCCAAGGTCTGTGATGTCCCTGAACATAAAAAGGGGGTATTTATATCATACCTGCAGTATCCCTCTTTAGCCATTTGGAATGTTGAAGGAATTTTGTGTCTTGATTGACGGACTCGATGATTAAGCTGTGCATGAGTAAGTACACAGCAGGTACAGTAAACATGCCAACAGCTAATTAAACCATCTGACTGCTAGCTGTATATAGGCCTTGTTTTTCCGTAGAGGTCGTACCTTTAGGAGGATTGATACATTTAAACATATTGTAAAATGTTACTAAACCAAGTCCATTATTATTTTTAACAGCTACAGACACTTAGGTGTACTTAAAGTGTTACTAAATCCACAACAGTAAAATCAGTCTGTATATGCAGTAAAGCATGCTTGTTATACTCACTGTGGAACCTAAGGGGTACTCTGCATTGTGTAAAAAGGCCGCTTGATCCTATCTTCACTGTTCCTCCCCCTTTTCAAGCAGCCACCTCTTATCTCCTGATAAGACAGACTGAACTGTAGGCATTTGCACATGCTCAGTTTGGTGTGTATTGCTAGAGATACATTTTTTTTCTTGGGAGAGTGCATGTGATCAGCACAGGGCTAATAAGCACTGACCAGACAGAGGTCAGGAGTTTTGCATCCTCCTAGAGCAGAAAGAAAACTCCTCCAACAAGCTTTAGCTAGTGCTGAGCTGAACACTGATAGAAAAAACAAGACTGCTCTAACGGCTCATGAGAAAAGGTATTTAGCAGTTTATATTTACTAAACTAATTGCACTTCCATGTTCTGTGTACTGTGGAAGACCAGATATAGTGAATGCAGGGTCCTGGGAGACCGGATATAGTGAATGCAGGGTCCGGGGAGACCAGATATAGTGAATGCAGGGCCTGCGGAGACCGGATATAGTGAATGCAGGGTGCGGGGAGACCGGATATAGTGAATGCAGGGTGCGGGGAGACCAGATATAGTGAATGCAGGGTGCGGGGAGACCAGATATAGTGAATGCAGGGTGCGGGGAGACCAGATATAGTGAATGTAGGGTCCAGGGAGACCAGATATCGTGAATGCATGGTCCGGGGAGACCAGATATAGTGAATGCAGGGTCCGGGGAGACCAGATATAGTGAATGCAGGGTCCGGGGAGACCAGATATAGTGAATGCAGGGCCTGCGGAGACCGGATATAGTGAATGCAGGGTGCGGGGAGACCGGATATAGTGAATGCAGGGTGCGGGGAGACCAGATATAGTGAATGCAGGGTGCGGGGAGACCAGATATAGTGAATGCAGGGTGCGGGGAGACCAGATATAGTGAATGCAGGGTGCGGGGAGACCAGATATCGTGAATGCATGGTCCGGGGAGACCAGATATAGTGAATGCAGGGTCCGGGGAGACCAGATATAGTGAATGCAGGGTCCGGGGAGACCAGATATAGTGAATGCAGGGTCCGGGGAGACCAGATATAGTGAATGCAGGGTCCGGGGAGACCAGATATAGTGAATGCAGGGTCCGGGGAGACCAGATATAGTGAATGCAGGGTCCGGGGAGACCAGATATAGTGAATGCAGGGTCCGGGGAGACCAGATATAGTGAATGCAGGGTCCGGGGAGACCAGATATAGTGAATGCAGGGTCCGGGGAGACCAGATATAGTGAATGCAGGGTGCGGGGAGACCAGATATAGTGAATGCAGGGTGCGGGGAGACCAGATATCGTGAATGCAGGGTCCGGGGAGACCAGATATCGTGAATGCAGGGTCCAGGGAGACCAGATATAGTGAATTCAGGGTCCAGGGAGACCAGATATAGTGAATTCAGGGTCCTGGGAGACCAGATATAGTGAATGCAGGGTCCTGGGAGACCAGATATAGTGAATGCAGGGTCCTTGGAGACCAGATATAGTGAATGCAGGGTCCTGGGAGACCAGATATAGTGAATGCAGGGTCCTGGGAGACCGGATATAGTGAATGCAGGGTCCTGGGAGACCGGATATAGTGAATGCAGGGTCCGAGGAGACCGGATATAGTGAATGCAGGGTCCGAGGAGACCGGATATAGTGAATGCAGGGTCCGGGGAAACCGGATATAGTGAATGCAGGGTCCGGGGACACCGGATATAGTGAATGCAGGGTCCGGGGACACCGGATATAGTGAATGCAGGGTCCGGGGACACCGGATATAGTGAATGCAGGGTCCGGGGACACCGTATATAGTGAATGCAGGGTCCGGGGACACCGTATATAGTGAATGCAGGGTCCGGGGACACCGTATATAGTGAATGCAGGGTCCGGGGACACCGGATATAGTGAATGCAGGGTCCGGGGACACCGGATATAGTGAATGCAGGGTCCGGGGACACCGGATATAGTGAATGCAGGGTCCGGGGACACCGGATATAGTGAATGCAGGGTCCGGGGACACCGGATATAGTGAATGCAGGGTCCGGGGACACCGGATATAGTGAATGCAGGGTCCGGGGACACCGGATATAGTGAATGCAGGGTCCGGGGACACCGGATATAGTGAATGCAGGGTCCGGGGACACCGGATATAGTGAATGCAGGGTCCGGGGACACCGGATATAGTGAATGCAGGGTCCTGGGAGATCAGATATAGTGAATGCAGGGTCCTGGGAGATCAGATATAGTGAATGCAGGGTTCGGGGACACCAGATATAGTGAATGCAGGGTCTTGGGTGTAGTAACACTTTAAGAAGCATATATTAAGAACCCATTTTGGCTAAAATCATGAAACAGTAAAATCCATTAATCTAATATGTTTGCAGTACTAAAAGATATTTAGTTTTTGCTCTAATAGACTTTCTTCATATATACTGTATATACCATGATATGGGGTGGTTAGACTCAATGTGGTACAGTAGATGCGTTTTAGTGAGACATGTCAGTCCGAACTTGCGGCTTAAGGGCCTGGTAGCCCACTGTTATTAAAGCGAAGCTCCGGTCTCCCAAAAAACAATTAAAAGTCAGTAGCTACAAAGACTGTAGCTGCTGATTTTTAATATAAGGACACTTACCTGTCCAGGGATCCAGCAATGTCCTCACTCGAGCTGATTCTTCAATCGGCTTCAGGTGCAGGCTGCGGCATGTTCAGTAAGGGTTTCACAGCTGGTTATCTACTGCGCATGTGTGAGCTGCGCTGCGCTTTATGAATGGTCCCACAGTTTTCTGGGACCTGCAACCTGCGATGTGTCCAAGAAGGCTGCGGGGCGGAAGGGTGGGAGAGAACTTCTGGCTCAAATTGCCGTGGCGATCTGAACCAGAATGTGGGAGCCGATACCTGTCAAAAGCAGATACCCAGCTCACCCCCCCTAAAAAAAAGTGCCAAATGTGGCAGTGGGGGGATGCAAACAAGCAGAACGTCCTCTTTTGGGTGAAGTTCCAATGATTGCCCACACACGGGTAATCACAGCAAAACAATCAGCCAAAAATGCTAGCCCTCCTGGCTACACTTCAGCAGCACTGCTGCTATTAGGCCCGGTTCATACTACAAGCAGGCTGGTTGTGGGTGCAGGAATTGCACCTGCTCCTATACCTGCACCACCCGCAGCGCATTTCTTTTGCGAGACACGCGAATGAATGGCACCTCCATGTATCTCTACAGATGCATTTTTAAAAAGGTGCATGTACCTTTTCCTTGTGTGAAACGCAGGCACAGCAGACTATTCAAATGAATGGGCTGCCATGCCTGCGCAAACGTGGGCCGCATGGCCCGAACTAGTGTGAACTGGGCCTTAGTGCTGGTTCCTCAGACCATTGGCTCTGCAGGGTACCTTCACACCTAAGTATCATATTTTCAAGTGTTTTTGCTGGACGTTTTTTTCAGGCGTTTTCCAACTAAAAGGTGTGGAGTTCTGATGAAAAAGTGAAAAAATGCTCGAAAAAAAAAGCTCATGTTGTGCTTTTCAGGCATTTCCAAGTCTACGGGGGCAAAAATGCTCATGTAGTTTTTTTGAATAATCAGCATTTTGCTGCAAGCAACAAGACGCTCAGATGTGAACACAATAGGTTTTTGCTTGTTGTACGATTTTGAGCTTCGAGGTACAAGCTAAAAACGCTCAAGTGTGAACGGGGCTTCAAGCTCACTCAGCTTTGGTTGTAGCACCTCACTGAACAAGTCCACACCTGGCCTCTAAATAGGGTTCTCCAGCCCCCTTGAGCTTGTTTGCTCACTTCTCCAGAGACTTCCATGCTCCTTCCAGTACCCTGGACTTACTAGCGGCTTCAGTTTCCTCAGGCTCCCAGACTCTTGTAGCTATCCCAACTTTCCTAGTCCTTGGGCCAGGAATCTCCATCACAAGGGATGCAGTCTCCAGAAGGAACATCCAGCCCCCCTGACAGGGCTCTTTCTGCAAATGGCAGAAACTGCCCTGAGCCATTCTCAGGCTTGGTTTATAACGACCCCTCACACAGGCATCAGATATCTAGCAAAACGCAGACAAAGGATTAAAGGTTCAGTCCCACTCAAGATACTTTAAAACCTTCAGGACCTTCCAGGTCCCAATCTAGACGTATCAAACCTGTAGAAAACTTCCAACACAGTTTTCTCCACTCATAAAAAAACACACCAGAGCTTCTCAAACTGCAACTTTGAGAATCCTGTGTCATTTTCACATCCACTTCTTAATCTTACAGACAGGGGCGGACTGACAACTCATGGAACCCCCGGGCAATAGGGGATCATGAGGCCCCTGTGTCCATGCCCAAACTCAAAAAAGCCTATGAAAAAGGTACCAGGGGCATCTCATGGGGCCCCCTACTGACCCGGGCTCTCAGGCAGTGCCCCGAGTTTCCAAATGGTCAGTCCACCCCTGCTTACAGAGTATCATGGCCTTGCACCGTCACAATACACAAAAAAATACGTACACACACATTGACATTTCCACATCCACTTCCTAATCTAAAAAAAAATTAAAGGAACAGTTTGAAAACACATCAGATCTCAAAGGGGAATAATATCATGCTGGATATCTATACTGATATGGAATGGGTAATGTATTAATAACGTAAGGATGCCCCATCGTTTGATGAAAATGAAAAATTATCAACCTACAGAGAACTGAATTCAAAGACACCCCGAAAATCAAAGTAAAAAAATTATGCAGCAGGCTAGTCCATTTTGCTGAAATTTCATTGCAGGGGCTCAAAATGGTCCCCAGTAGTTTGTATGGCCCCCACGTGCTTGTATGCCTGCCTGACAACATCGGGGAATGCTCCTAATGAGACGACGAATGGTGTCTTGGGGTATTTCCTCCCAGATCTGGACCAGGTCATCACTGAGCTCCTGGACAGTCTGAGGTGCAAATCCAACCTCTATTGGATTTAGGTCAGGCGAGTGTGGGGGTCATTCAATGGTATCAATTCCTTCATCCTCCAGGAACTGCCTGCATACTCTTGCCACATGAGGCCGGGCATTGTCGTACACCAGGAGCAACCCAGGACCCACTGCACCAGTGTAAGATCTGACAATGGGTCCAAGGATTTCATCCCGATACCTAATGGCAGTTAAACTAAATCCATGGAAACAGCATGACAGCCAGGCCTTTTGCATTCTCAAAAATGATTAGCAAGGTCAGTTTCAATGCTCTTATGGTAGCTATACTTTAAAAAGTAAACTTCACATCAAAAATGGACCCTAATCTTGTTTGACCAAATTCCTGTATGGACAAAAATTCCTGGTATAACCCTTCCCACTAGAAAGGGTAGAAAGCATATAGGGGGAGATTTGCTAAAACTGGTGCACTCAAAATCTGGTGCAGCTGTGCATGGTAACCAATAAGCTTCTAATTTCAGCTTGTTCAGTTAGGCCTAGGTAATGAAGCTTGGAAGCTGACTGGTTTCTTTGCAGAGCAGCAACAGATTTTGCACTTCTCAGCTTTAGTAAATAACCCCCACAGTGTTCCCTTTTATAGAAATGTAGTGGTCTTATAACTGTAGCACCCTCTAGTGTGCTACTAGTGTTAGTGTAGGTATATTTATTGTGGCATGATGCATGGTAACTGTGTGAGTCTGTAATTAGGTCGGGTTACTGCGGGTCAGGCTAGGTGACTCAGCAGGATGGGACTCTAGCGCCTCCATTTGGTTCTGGAGGCCCACAGAAGCTTCCAGAAGCCAGTGGGCAGAAGGGGTAGAGACCTAAATCTGAATATTTATGGGAGTCTTACCAATCCCAGGTGAAGAGGCCCTGGTAGTGTGGTATGACTAGCCCATAAATATGGGAGAGCCATGCTAGCGGAGGAGTCGGGTGGAAAATGGGGTGCTGAGGAGGCTGTCGGTGGCCTTAGAAGGATCCCCCTAGATCTAGTGGGGGGTCTTTACCTCCAGGCTCGGCTTAGGCTGGCTTTGGGAGATCTCATCAACGGCGCAGTTTTAGGAGGAATATCACCTAAGGAATAGCAGGGAGCAAGGAGGACAGAGTGAGTACATCAGCACACCCTGGTATTCACAAGGGGAGAGACTGCCACATGTAGCAAGCTCACAAAGGACGGTCCTGTGCTTAACCCTTTATCCTTGTTCTGGGAGATCTTCAGAGCAGCCAGGAGGGCTGGTAGTGTCTGCAAGCTGTGGAGCTGAGAGCAGTTCTACAGGGGAGAGGAGACATCTTTGCATGTAGTTTGCAACAATCTGTTCTAACTTTCAAATGGGGCCTGAGAGTCCTTAGTTTGTAAGGAGCATTTGCTACTGATTGGTAAAGACTGACCACATCCAGGGAGAACAGTCCAGAATTTTGTCCAGGAAGTTGTCCCTGTGCATTGCTTCAGTCAAGTTGGGCATCCCATAATCCTTATTACACTATCCAAGTTATTTCCCCTAATAAAATGACAAAAAAAAACAAGCTCATGGACTGTTCACTGTCTGTGGATGCAAGTGTGGAAAATGTGTGTTGCCTGTCTACACAGAGCTTAGAGGGGACCCAAAACTCAATTGCCCTCAAGAGGGTAGTGCTACATAAATTAAAGTTCTTTATTTCCCAAGGCTGGGGTACTAACCTGTTGGAGTAATGCCCTGAGCAGTGACAGTTGTTCCTTAGGGGAAGAGGTATAAAAAGAAGTAGAAGCTGTTGACTTTTGTCATTTGCCTTTTGCAATCGCAACTAGCTCCCTCCCTTGTAGAGGTATTTTATGTGGTATGTCACCCCTTTTATAGGGGAACAGTTATGTGGAGTAGTTGTCTTATATGATTTTCTTCTAATAAGACTTGAGTTTTGATGGCAGAGCTCTGTTGGTTAATGGTAAATAATACTAACTGTTTTTTATTGTATTTATTCGGTTCTGTACAATTTTTTAAAAATGTAAAACAATAAACTGCTGCAGTCATTTCTATTGAACAAAAAAAAATTGTCATGGTTGTGTTTTATTACACATTTAGGTATGTTTTTACATGTTTGTCAGTTTTGGGGTATCAATTGCAGGATGGAACCTGTATCTCTCAACTCTGAGAAACGGATTTTACACTGAGTACAAAAATCCCATTTTCTTTCTAGTTCATTGAAGGACATATACATTAATTCAGAGATAATTAGAACGTCCAAAAGCATCCAAACTGAGCGGGTGCAGCAACAACAGAACACTAACAGGTCCATGCAACAAGAGATCTTGGGGCTGCCTGCAGCTCAAAGAGTCGTCTAAAGAACCTTACAACCAAAACTAATCTCAGATGAGGCCTTAACATCCATCTGGTAAAGCTTAGAGAATGGGCAAACAGAAGACCAGATGGCAGCCTTAAAAATCTGGAAAACAGTTGCCTGTCTTATTCAAAGAATGGGAGGCTAGTTGTGAGCTGGGTTGGTCAGTTGGTCCTCGCTTGCCGCATACATGACTGTAAGTCCTCAGGGTTCTTAGGCTATGCCAGGCAATATGGACAGTCACATGCCCTGAACATGGGGTACCTTTCTGTGCCCCGGGGCAAGGCCATGTTCAGGTGAAATCAACCTTAAGGCAGGCCCCTGACTTAGAGATGAGCCATGTACCACATGCAATGAAGGTACATAATGAGCCCCAGTAACACTTGTTGTCCTGTGTCACTGCACACCTTGCCTGTGAACTGTTGCATTTAGGAGGGACACCACTGAGCCTATGTCCACTCCCTCCATCTAGCGTACCTCTGCCACCCCACTCCCAGTGACAGAATGAAGTCCCATCGTGCACCTGTGTGGATCTCATGTGTGCACTTAACTAACTTCTTCTCTCCCATACCATTTGTTAAGGCTGTTGTCCTTGTAATACTGGTTCGGTTCCAGTTGCTTTGGTAAACCCACTGCTGGTTAGGAGGCCAGAACACTGACTTGCTTCATACCCTGTACGTGCCTAACTGACTCAAGTTAGTTTAGCTGCCAGTTTACATTCATGCACCCCTTCAGTAACTTCAGACCAGGCTTAGGAGAAGTTTAATAAATTTTACTGAGAGTTCCGCAGCAGAACATGATCAAACAAGTGCAAAAGTTCCCAATAGTCCTAACTGTTCTGGTTTGTGGCTGCCCAGGAATACCTTAGGTGATTGTCCACAACTGGTGGAAGTCCATACTTGGCAGTTCTCCAGATAGGTTGGCTTCTTTGGGTTAACTGCAGGGTTCAGCAGTCCCCCTCTGTAAAACAGCATCACATCATTCCCAACCTAGTACTCTAAAGCAATCCAGGATAAGGCACAGTTTCTAGCACACACAAAAGGTACACGGATGGCTCAGGGCTCCACACCCAGTACTTGGCCTTCCCAACTTATATTAGCAGCACAGGGCAGGTAGGCTAGGCCCAAACAGTCCGGGAATTAGAGCAGAACAATTCAACCCCTTCCACTTGCCTGGGTCAATCACAGCTTACTAAGTAAAGTAGACAACCTGCTACATAATCGCATCTGGAACAAGAATACAAGTGCTATGATCTGGCCCTTGATGGTACTCTGATGAACCAACTG